>NC_090379.1:93842679-95069079 GCF_036365525.1 Heterodontus francisci | reverse complement strand
TTACTGTATTTATCCACACACCAGTCTATTAGTATCAGGGTGTGAGCAGTGATTACTGTATTTATCCACACACCAGTCTATAAGTATCAGGATGTGAGCAGTGATTTCTGTATTTATCCACACACCAGTCTAAAAGTATCAGGATGTGAGCAGTGATTTCTGTATTTATCCACACACCAGTCTATTAGTATCAGGGTGTGAGCAGTGATTACTGTATTTATCCACACACCAGTCTATAAGTATCAGGATGTGAGCAGTGATTTCTGTATTTATCCACACACCAGTCTGTAAGTATCAGGATGTGAGCAGTGATTTCTGTATTTATCCACACACCAGTCTATTAGTATCAGGGTGTGAGCAGTGATTACTGTATTTATCCACACACCAGTCTTTTAGTATCAGGATGTGAGCAGTGATTACTGTATTTATCCACACACCTGACTATTAGTATCAGGACGTGAGCAGTGATTACTGTATTTATCCACACACCTGACTATTAGTATGACGATGTGAGCAGTGATTACTGTATTTATCCACACACCAGTCTATTAGTATCAGGATGTGAGCAGTGATTACTGTATTTATCCACACACCAGTCTATTAGTATGACGATGTGAGCAGTGATTACTGTATTTATCCACACACCAGTCTATTAGTATCAGCGTGTGAGCAGTGATTACTGTATTTATCCACACACCAGTCTATTAGTATCAGGATGTGAGCTGTGATTACTGTATTTATCCACACACCAGTCTATTAGCATGAGGATGTGAGCAGTGATTACTGTATTTATCCACACAACAGTCTATTAGCATGAGGATGTGAGCAGTGATTACTGTATTTATCCACACAACAGTCTATTAGTATTAGCGTGTGAGCAGTGATTACTGTATTTATCCTCACACCAGTCTATTAGTATCAGGATGTGAGCAGTGATTACTGTATTTATCCACACAACAGTCTATTAATATCAGCGTGTGAGCAGTGATTACTGTATTTATCCACACACCATTCTATTAGTATCAGGATGTGAGCAGCGATTACTGTATTTATCCACACACCAGTCTATTAGTATCAGGGTGTGAGCAAAGATTACTGTATTTATCCACACACCAGTCTATTAGTATCAGGGTGTGAGCAGTGATTACTGTATTTATCCACACACCAGTCTATTAGTATCCGGGTGTGAGCATGGATTACTGCATTTATCCTCACACCAGTCAGTTAGTATCAGGGTGTGAGCAGTGATTACTGTATTTATCCTCACACCAGTCTATTAGTATCAGGATGTGAGCAGCGATTACTGTATTTATCCACACACCAGTCTATTAGTATCAGGATGTGAGCAGTGATTACTGTATTTATCCACACACCTGTCTTTTAGTATCAGGATGTGAGCAGTGATTACTGTATTTATCCACACACCAGTCTATTAGTATCAGGGTGTGAGCAGTGATTACTGTATTTATCCACACACCTGTCTTTTAGTATCAGGATGTGAGCAGTGATTACTGTATTTATCCACACACCAGTCTATTAGTATCAGGACGTGAGCAGTGATTACTGTATTTATCCACACACCAGTCTATTAGTATCAGGATGTGAGCAGTGATTACTGTATTTATCCACACACCTGACCATTAGTATCAGGATGTGAGCAGTGATTACTGTATTTATCCACACACCTGTCTTTTGGTATCAGGATGTGAGCAGTGATTACTGTATTTATCCACACACCAGTCTATTAGTATCAGAATGTGAGCAGTGATTACTGTATTTATCCACACAACAGTCTATTAATATCAGCGTGTGAGCAGTGATTACTGTATTTATCCACACACCATTCTATTAGTATCAGGATGTGAGCAGCGATTACTGTATTTATCCACACACCAGTCTATTAGTATCAGGGTGTGAGCAAAGATTACTGTATTTATCCACACACCAGTCTATTAGTATCAGGGTGTGAGCAGTGATTACTGTATTTATCCACACACCAGTCTATTAGTATCCGGGTGTGAGCATGGATTACTGCATTTATCCTCACACCAGTCAGTTAGTATCAGGGTGTGAGCAGTGAGTACTGTATTTTTCCTCACACCAGTCTATTAGTATCAGGATGTGAGCAGCGATTACTGTATTTATCCACACACCAGTCTATTAGTATCAGGGTGTGAGCAAAGATTACTGTATTTATCCACACACCAGTCTATTAGTATCAGGGTGTGAGCAGTGATTACTGTTTTATCCACACACCAGTCTATTAGTATCAGGGTGTGAGCAGTGATTACTGCATTTATCCTCACACCAGTCAGTTAGAATCAGGGTGTGAGCAGTGATTACTGTATTTATCCACACACCAGTCTATTAGTATCAGGGTGTGAGCAGTGATTACTGTATTTATCCACACACCTGACTATTAGTATCATGGCGTGAGCAGTGATTACTGTATTTATCCACACACCAGTCTATTTGTATCAGGATGTGAGCAGTGATTACTGTATTTATCCACACACCTGACTATTAGTATCAGGATGTGAGCAGTGATTACTGTATTTATCCACACACCAGTCTATTAGTATCAGGGTGTGAGCAGTGATTACTGTATTTATCCACACACCAGTCTATTTGTATCAGGATGTGAGCAGTGATAACTGTATTTATCCACACACCTGACTATTAGTATCAGGATGTGAGCAGTGATTACTGTATTTATCCACACACCAGTCTATTAGTATCAGGGTGTGAGCAGTGATTACTGTATTTATCCACACACCAGTCTATTAGTATCAGGATGTGAGCAGTGATTACTGTATTTATCCACACACCAGTCTATTAGTATCAGGGTGTGAGCAGTGATTACTGTATTTATCCACACACCAGTCTATTAGTATCAGGGTGTGAGCAGTGATTACTGTATTTATCCACACACCAGTCTATTGGTATCAGGATGTGAGCAGTGATTACTGTATTTATCCACACACCAGTCAATTAGTATCAGGATGTGAGCAGTGATTACTGTATTTATCCACACACCAGTCTATTAGTATCACGATGTGAGCAGTGATTACTGTATTTATCCACACACCAGTCTATTAGTATCAGGACGTGAGCAGTGATTACTGTATTTATCCACACACCAGTCTATTGGTATCTGGATGTGAGCAGTGATTACTGTATTTATCCACACATCAGTCTATTAGTATCAGGACGTGAGCAGTGATTACTGTATTTATCCACACACCTGTCTTTTAGTATCAGGATGTGAGCAGTGATTACTGTATTTATCCACACACCAGTCTATTAGTATCAGGATGTGAGCAGTGATTACTGTATTTATCCACACAACAGTCTATTAATATCAGCGTGTGAGCAGTGATTACTGTATTTATCCACACACCATTCTATTAGTATCAGGATGTGAGCAGCGATTACTGTATTTATCCACACAACAGTCTATTAGTATCAGGGTGTGAGCAAAGATTACTGTATTTATCCACACACCAGTCTATTAGTATCAGGGTGTGAGCAGTGATTACTGTATTTATCCACACACCAGTCTATTAGTATCCGGGTGTGAGCATGGATTACTGCATTTATCCTCACACCAGTCAGTTAGTATCAGGGTGTGAGCAGTGAGTACTGTATTTTTCCTCACACCAGTCTATTAGTATCAGGATGTGAGCAGCGATTACTGTATTTATCCACACACCAGTCTATTAGTATCAGGGTGTGAGCAAAGATTACTGTATTTATCCACACACCAGTCTATTAGTATCAGGGTGTGAGCAGTGATTACTGTTTTATCCACACACCAGTCTATTAGTATCAGGGTGTGAGCAGTGATTACTGCATTTATCCTCACACCAGTCAGTTAGAATCAGGGTGTGAGCAGTGATTACTGTATTTATCCACACACCAGTCTATTAGTATCAGGACGTGAGCAGTGATTACTGTATTTATCCACACACCTGACTATTAGTATCATGGCGTGAGCAGTGATTACTGTATTTATCCACACACCAGTCTATTTGTATCAGGATGTGAGCAGTGATTACTGTATTTATCCACACACCTGACTATTAGTATCAGGATGTGAGCAGTGATTACTGTATTTATCCACACACCAGTCTATTAGTATCAGGGTGTGAGCAGTGATTACTGTATTTATCCACACACCAGTCTATTTGTATCAGGATGTGAGCAGTGATAACTGTATTTATCCACACACCTGACTATTAGTATCAGGATGTGAGCAGTGATTACTGTATTTATCCACACACCAGTCTATTAGTATCAGGGTGTGAGCAGTGATTACTGTATTTATCCACACACCAGTCTATTAGTATCAGGATGTGAGCAGTGATTACTGTATTTATCCACACACCAGTCTATTAGTATCAGGGTGTGAGCAGTGATTACTGTATTTATCCACACACCAGTCTATTAGTATCAGGGTGTGAGCAGTGATTACTGTATTTATCCACACACCAGTCTATTGGTATCAGGATGTGAGCAGTGATTACTGTATTTATCCACACACCAGTCAATTAGTATCAGGATGTGAGCAGTGATTACTGTATTTATCCACACACCAGTCTATTAGTATCACGATGTGAGCAGTGATTACTGTATTTATCCACACACCAGTCTATTAGTATCAGGACGTGAGCAGTGATTACTGTATTTATCCACACACCAGTCTATTGGTATCTGGATGTGAGCAGTGATTACTGTATTTATCCACACATCAGTCTATTAGTATCAGGGTGTGAGCAGTGATTACTGAATTTATCCACACATCAGTCTATTAGTATCAGGGTGTGAGCAGTGATTACTGAATTTATCCACACAACAGTCTCTTAGTATCAGCGTGTGAGCAGTGATTACTGTATTTATCCTCACACCAGTCTATTGGTGTCAGGATGTGAGCAGTGATT
Organism: Heterodontus francisci; assembly: GCF_036365525.1. NCBI lineage: Eukaryota > Metazoa > Chordata > Chondrichthyes > Heterodontiformes > Heterodontidae > Heterodontus > Heterodontus francisci. The sequence goes on along the minus strand of NC_090379.1, from coordinate 95,064,139 downwards.
ACGGTATTTATCCACACAACAGTATATTAATATCAGCGTGTGAGCAGTGATTACTGTATTTATCCACACACCTGTCTATTAGTATCAGGATGTGAGCAGTGATTACTGTATTTATCCACACACCAGTCTATTAGCATGAGGATGTGAGCAGTGATTACTGTATTTATCCACACAACAGTCTATTAGTATCAGGATGTGAGCAGTGATTACTGTATTTATCCACACAACAGTCTATTAATATCAGCGTGTGAGCAGTGATTACTGTATTTATCCACACACCATTCTATTCGTATCAGGATGTGAGCAGCGATTACTGTATTTATCCACACACCAGTCTATTAGTATTAGGGTGTGAGCAAAGATTACTGTATTTATCCACACACCAGTCTATTAGTATCAGGGTGTGAGCAGTGATTACTGTATTTATCCACACACCAGTCTATTAGTATCCGGGTGTGAGCATGGATTACTGCATTTATCCTCACACCAGTCAGTTAGTATCAGGGTGTGAGCAGTGATTACTGTATTTATCCTCACACCAGTCTATTAGTATCAGGATGTGAGCAGCGATTACTGTATTTATCCACACACCAGTCTATTAGTATCAGGATGTGAGCAGTGATTACTGTATTTATCCACACACCTGTCTTTTAGTATCAGGATGTGAGCAGTGATTACTGTATTTATCCACACACCAGTCTATTAGTATCAGGGTGTGAGCAGTGATTACTGTATTTATCCACACACCAGTCTATTAGTATCAGGATGTGAGCAGTGATTACTGTATTTATCCACACACCAGTCTTTTAGTATCAGGATGTGAGCAGTGATTACTGTATTTATCCACACACCAGTCTATTAGTATCAGGGTGTGAGCAGTGATTACTGTATTTATCCACACACCAATCTATTAGTATCAGGGTGTAAGCAACGATTACTGTATTTATCCACACACCAGTCTATTAGTATCAGGGTGTGAGCAGTGATTACTGTATTTATCCACACACCAGTCTATTAGTATCAGGGTGTGAGCAGTGATTACTGTATTTATCCACACACCAGTCTATTAGTATCAGGATGTGAGCAGTGATTACTGTATTTATCCACACACCAGTCTATTAGTATCAGGGCTGAGCAGTGATTACTGTATTTATCCACACACCAGTCTATTAGTATCAAGGTGTGAGCAGTGATTACTGTATTTATCCACACACCAGTCTATTAGTATCAGGATGTGAGCAGTGATTACTGTATTTATCCACACACCTGACTATTAGTATCAGGACGTGAGCAGTGATTACTCTATTTATCCACACACCAGTCTATTAGTATGACGATGTGAGCAGTGATTACTGTATGTATCCTCACACCAGTCTATTAGTATCAGGATGTGAGCAGTGATTACTGTATTTATCCACACAACAGTCTATTAATATCAGCGTGTGAGCAGTGATTAATGTATTTATCCACACACCATTCTATTAGTATCAGGACGTGAGCAGCGATTACTGTATTTATCCACACACCAGTCTATAAGTATCAGGGTGTGAGGAAAGATTACTGTATTTATCCACACACCAGTCTATTAGTATCAGGGTGTGAGCAGTGATTACTGTATTTATCCACACACCAGTCTATTAGTATCGGGGTGTGAGCATGGATTACTGCATTTATCCTCACACCAGTCAGTTAGTATCAGGGTGTGAGCAGTGATTACTGTATTTATCCTCACACCAGTCTATTAGTATCAGGATGTGAGCAGCGATTACTGTATTTATCCACACACCAGTCTATTAGTATCAGGGTGTGAGCAAAGATTACTGTATTTATCCACACACCAGTCTATTAGTATTAGGGTGTGAGCAGTGATTACTGTATTTATCCACACACCAGTCTATTAGTATCAGGGTGTGAGCATGGATTACTGCATTTATCCTCACACCAGTCAGTTAGTATCAGGGTGTGAGCAGTGATTACTGTATTTATCCACACACCTGACTATTAGTATCAGGATGTGAGCAGTGATTACTGTATTTATCCACACACCAGTCTATTAGTATCAGGGTGTGAGCAGTGATTACTGTATTTATCCACACACCAGTCTATTAGTATCAGGATGTGAGCAGTGATTACTGTATTTATCCACACACCAGTCAATTAGTATCAGGATGTGAGCAGTGATTACTGTATTTATCCACACACCAGTCTATTAGTATCACGATGTGAGCAGTGATTACTGTATTTATCCACACACCAGTCTATTAGTATCAGGACGTGAGCAGTGATTACTGTATTTATCCACACACCAGTCTATTGGTATCTGGATGTAAGCAGTGATTACTGTATTTATCCACACATCAGTCTATTAGTATCAGGGTGTGAGCAGTGATTACTGAATTTATCCACACATCAGTCTATTAGTATCAGGGTGTGAGCAGTGATTACTGAATTTATCCACACAACAGTCTCTTAGTATCAGCGTGTGAGCAGTGATTACTGTATTTATCCTCACACCAGTCTATTAGTATCAGGGCTGAGCAGTGATTACTGTATTTATCCACACACCAGTCTATTAGTATCAGGGTGTGAGCAGTGATTACTGTATTTATCCACACACCAGTCTATTAGTATCAGGATGTGAGCAGTGATTACTGTATTTATCCACACACCTGACTATTAGTATCAGGACGTGAGCAGTGATTACTGTATTTATCCACACACCAGTCTATTAGTATGACGATGTGAGCAGTGATTACTGTATTTATCCTCACACCAGTCTATTAGTATCAGGATGTGAGCAGTGATTACTGTATTTATCCACACAACAGTCTATTAATATCAGCATGTGAGCAGTGATTAATGTATTTATCCACACACCATTCTATTAGTATCAGGACGTGAGCAGCGATTACTGTATTTATCCACACACCAGTCTATTTGTATCAGGATGTGAGCAGTGATAACTGTATTTATCCACACACCTGACTATTAGTATCAGGATGTGAGCAGTGATTACTGTATTTATCCACACACCAGTCTATTAGTATCAGGGTGTGAGCAGTGATTACTGTATTTATCCACACACCAGTCTATTAGTATCAGGATGTGAGCAGTGATTACTGTATTTATCCACACACCAGTCTATTAGTATCAGGGTGTGAGCAGTGATTACTGTATTTATCCACACACCAGTCTATTAGTATCAGGGTGTGAGCAGTGATTACTGTATTTATCCACACACCAGTCTATTGGTATCAGGATGTGAGCAGTGATTACTGTATTTATCCACACACCAGTCAATTAGTATCAGGATGTGAGCAGTGATTACTGTATTTATCCACACACCAGTCTATTAGTATCACGATGTGAGCAGTGATTACTGTATTTATCCACACACCAGTCTATTAGTATCAGGACGTGAGCAGTGATTACTGTATTTATCCACACACCAGTCTATTGGTATCTGGATGTGAGCAGTGATTACTGTATTTATCCACACATCAGTCTATTAGTATCAGGGTGTGAGCAGTGATTACTGAATTTATCCACACATCAGTCTATTAGTATCAGGGTGTGAGCAGTGATTACTGAATTTATCCACACAACAGTCTCTTAGTATCAGCGTGTGAGCAGTGATTACTGTATTTATCCTCACACCAGTCTATTGGTGTCAGGATGTGAGCAGTGATTACGGTATTTATCCACACAACAGTATATTAATATCAGCGTGTGAGCAGTGATTACTGTATTTATCCACACACCTGTCTATTAGTATCAGGATGTGAGCAGTGATTACTGTATTTATCCACACACCAGTCTATTAGCATGAGGATGTGAGCAGTGATTACTGTATTTATCCACACAACAGTCTATTAGTATCAGGATGTGAGCAGTGATTACTGTATTTATCCACACAACAGTCTATTAATATCAGCGTGTGAGCAGTGATTACTGTATTTATCCACACACCATTCTATTCGTATCAGGATGTGAGCAGCGATTACTGTATTTATCCACACACCAGTCTATTAGTATTAGGGTGTGAGCAAAGATTACTGTATTTATCCACACACCAGTCTATTAGTATCAGGGTGTGAGCAGTGATTACTGTATTTATCCACACACCAGTCTATTAGTATCCGGGTGTGAGCATGGATTACTGCATTTATCCTCACACCAGTCAGTTAGTATCAGGGTGTGAGCAGTGATTACTGTATTTATCCTCACACCAGTCTATTAGTATCAGGATGTGAGCAGCGATTACTGTATTTATCCACACACCAGTCTATTAGTATCAGGATGTGAGCAGTGATTACTGTATTTATCCACACACCTGTCTTTTAGTATCAGGATGTGAGCAGTGATTACTGTATTTATCCACACACCAGTCTATTAGTATCAGGGTGTGAGCAGTGATTACTGTATTTATCCACACACCAGTCTATTAGTATCAGGATGTGAGCAGTGATTACTGTATTTATCCACACACCAGTCTTTTAGTATCAGGATGTGAGCAGTGATTACTGTATTTATCCACACACCAGTCTATTAGTATCAGGGTGTGAGCAGTGATTACTGTATTTATCCACACACCAATCTATTAGTATCAGGGTGTAAGCAACGATTACTGTATTTATCCACACACCAGTCTATTAGTATCAGGGTGTGAGCAGTGATTACTGTATTTATCCACACACCAGTCTATTAGTATCAGGGTGTGAGCAGTGATTACTGTATTTATCCACACACCAGTCTATTAGTATCAGGATGTGAGCAGTGATTACTGTATTTATCCACACACCAGTCTATTAGTATCAGGGCTGAGCAGTGATTACTGTATTTATCCACACACCAGTCTATTAGTATCAAGGTGTGAGCAGTGATTACTGTATTTATCCACACACCAGTCTATTAGTATCAGGATGTGAGCAGTGATTACTGTATTTATCCACACACCTGACTATTAGTATCAGGACGTGAGCAGTGATTACTCTATTTATCCACACACCAGTCTATTAGTATGACGATGTGAGCAGTGATTACTGTATGTATCCTCACACCAGTCTATTAGTATCAGGATGTGAGCAGTGATTACTGTATTTATCCACACAACAGTCTATTAATATCAGCGTGTGAGCAGTGATTAATGTATTTATCCACACACCATTCTATTAGTATCAGGACGTGAGCAGCGATTACTGTATTTATCCACACACCAGTCTATAAGTATCAGGGTGTGAGGAAAGATTACTGTATTTATCCACACACCAGTCTATTAGTATCAGGGTGTGAGCAGTGATTACTGTATTTATCCACACACCAGTCTATTAGTATCGGGGTGTGAGCATGGATTACTGCATTTATCCTCACACCAGTCAGTTAGTATCAGGGTGTGAGCAGTGATTACTGTATTTATCCTCACACCAGTCTATTAGTATCAGGATGTGAGCAGCGATTACTGTATTTATCCACACACCAGTCTATTAGTATCAGGGTGTGAGCAAAGATTACTGTATTTATCCACACACCAGTCTATTAGTATTAGGGTGTGAGCAGTGATTACTGTATTTATCCACACACCAGTCTATTAGTATCAGGGTGTGAGCATGGATTACTGCATTTATCCTCACACCAGTCAGTTAGTATCAGGGTGTGAGCAGTGATTACTGTATTTATCCACACACCTGACTATTAGTATCAGGATGTGAGCAGTGATTACTGTATTTATCCACACACCAGTCTATTAGTATCAGGGTGTGAGCAGTGATTACTGTATTTATCCACACACCAGTCTATTAGTATCAGGATGTGAGCAGTGATTACTGTATTTATCCACACACCAGTCAATTAGTATCAGGATGTGAGCAGTGATTACTGTATTTATCCACACACCAGTCTATTAGTATCACGATGTGAGCAGTGATTACTGTATTTATCCACACACCAGTCTATTAGTATCAGGACGTGAGCAGTGATTACTGTATTTATCCACACACCAGTCTATTGGTATCTGGATGTAAGCAGTGATTACTGTATTTATCCACACATCAGTCTATTAGTATCAGGGTGTGAGCAGTGATTACTGAATTTATCCACACATCAGTCTATTAGTATCAGGGTGTGAGCAGTGATTACTGAATTTATCCACACAACAGTCTCTTAGTATCAGCGTGTGAGCAGTGATTACTGTATTTATCCTCACACCAGTCTATTAGTATCAGGGCTGAGCAGTGATTACTGTATTTATCCACACACCAGTCTATTAGTATCAGGGTGTGAGCAGTGATTACTGTATTTATCCACACACCAGTCTATTAGTATCAGGATGTGAGCAGTGATTACTGTATTTATCCACACACCTGACTATTAGTATCAGGACGTGAGCAGTGATTACTGTATTTATCCACACACCAGTCTATTAGTATGACGATGTGAGCAGTGATTACTGTATTTATCCTCACACCAGTCTATTAGTATCAGGATGTGAGCAGTGATTACTGTATTTATCCACACAACAGTCTATTAATATCAGCATGTGAGCAGTGATTAATGTATTTATCCACACACCATTCTATTAGTATCAGGACGTGAGCAGCGATTACTGTATTTATCCACACACCAGTCTATAAGTATCAGGGTGTGAGCAAAGATTACTGTATTTATCCACACACCAGTCTATTAGTATCAGGGTGTGAGCAGTGATTACTGTATTTATCCACACACCAGTCTATTAGTATCGGGGTGTGAGCATGGATTACTGCATTTATCCTCACACCAGTCAGTTAGTATCAGGGTGTGAGCAGTGATTACTGTATTTATCCTCACACCAGTCTATTAGTATCAGGATGTGAGCAGCGATTACTGTATTTATCCACACACCAGTCTATTAGTATCAGGATGTGAGCAAAGATTACTGTATTTATCCACACACCAGTCTATTAGTATCAGGGTGTGAGCAGTGATTACTGTATTTATCCACACACCAGTCTATTAGTATCAGGGTGTGAGCATGGATTACTGCATTTATCCTCACACCAGTCAGTTAGTATCAGGGTGTGAGCAGTGATTACTGTATTTATCCACACACCTGACTATTAGTATCAGGATGTGAGCAGTGATTACTGTATTTATCCACACACCAGTCTATTAGTATCAGGGTGTGAGCAGTGATTACTGTATTTATCCACACACCAGTCTATTAGTATCAGGATGTGAGCAGTGATTACTGTATTTATCCACACACCAGTCAATTAGTATCAGGATGTGAGCAGTGATTACTGTATTTATCCACACACCAGTCTATTAGTATCACGATGTGAGCAGTGATTACTGTATTTATCCACACACCAGTCTATTAGTATCAGGACGTGAGCAGTGATTACTGTATTTATCCACACACCAGTCTATTGGTATCTGGATGTAAGCAGTGATTACTGTATTTATCCACACATCAGTCTATTAGTATCAGGGTGTGAGCAGTGATTACTGAATTTATCCACACATCAGTCTATTAGTATCAGGGTGTGAGCAGTGATTACTGAATTTATCCACACAACAGTCTCTTAGTATCAGCGTGTGAGCAGTGATTACTGTATTAATCCTCACACCAGTCTATTGGTGTCAGGATGTGAGCAGTGATTACGGTATTTATCCAGACAACAGTATATTAATATCAGCGTGTGAGCAGTGATTACTGTATTTATCCACACACTAGTCTATTAGTATCAGGATGTGAGCGGTGATCACTGTATTTATCCACACACCAGTCTATTTGTATCAGGATGTGAGCAGTGATTACTGTATTTATCCACACACCTGACTATTAGTATCAGGATGTGAGCAGTGATTACTGTATTTATCCACACACCAGTCTATTAGTATCAGGGTGTGAGCAGTGATTACTGTATTTATCCACACACCAGTCTATTAGTATCAGGATGTGAGCAGTGATTACTGTATTTATCCACACACCAGTCTATTAGTATCAGGATGTGAGCAGTGATTACTGTATTTATCCACACACCAGTCTATTAGTATCAGGGCGTGAGCAGTGATTACTGTATTTATCCACACACCAGTCTATTAGTATCAGGGTGTGAGCAGTGATTACTGTATTTATCCACACACCAGTCTATTAGTATCAGGATGTGAGCAGTGATTACTGTATTTATCCACACACCTGACTATTAGTATCAGGACGTGAGCAGTGCTTACTGTATTTATCCACACACCAGTCTATTAGTATCAGGATGTGAGCAGTGATTACTGTATTTATCCACACACCAGTCTATTAGTATCAGGATGTGAGCATTGATTACTGTATTTATCCACACACCAGTCTATTAGTATCACGATGTGAGCAGTGATTACTGTATTTATCCACACACCAGTCTATTAGTATCAGGACGTGAGCAGTGATTACTGTATTTATCCACACACCAGTCTTTTGGTATCTGGATGTGAGCAGTGATTACTGTATTTATCCACATACCAGTCTATTAGTATCAGGGTGTGAGCAGTGATTACTGTATTTATCCACACATCAGTCTATTAGTATCAGGGTGTGAGCAGTGATTACTGTATTTATCCACACATCAGTCTATTAGTATCAGGGTGTGAGCAGTGATTACTGAATTTATCCACACATCAGTCTATTAGTATCAGGGTGTGAGCAGTGATTACTGAATTTATCAACACAACAGTCTCTTAGTATCAGCGTGTGAGCAGTGATTACTGTATTTATCCTCACACCAGTCTATTAGTGTCAGGATGTGAGCAGTGATTACGGTATTTATCCACACAACAGTATATTAATATCAGCGTGTGAGCAGTGATTACTGTATTTATCCACACACCAGTCTATTAGTATCAGGATGTGAGCAGCGATTACTGTATTTATCCACGCACCAGTCTATTAGTATCAGGGTGTGAGCAGTGATTACTGTATTTATCCACACACCAGTCTATTAGTATCAGGATGTGAGCAGTGATTACTGTATTTATCCACACACCAGTCTATTTGTATCAGGATGTGAGCAGCGATTACTGTATTTATCCACACACCAGTCTATTAGTATCAGGATGTGAGCAGCGATTACTGTATTTATCCACGCACCAGTCTATTAGTATCAGGGTGTGAGCAGTGATTACTGTATTTATCCACACACCAGTCTATTAGTATCAGGGTGTGAGCAGTGATTACTGTATTTATCCACACACCAGTCTATTAGTGTCAGGATGTGAGCAGTGATTTCTGTATTTATCCACACACCTGACGATAAGTATCATGGCGTGTGCGGTGATTACTGTATTTATCCACACACCAGTCTATTAGTATCATGGCGTGTGCGGTGATTACTGTATTTATCCACACACCAGTCTATTAGTATCAGGGCGTGAGCAGTGATTACTGTATTTATCCACACACCAGTCTATTAGTATCAGGATTTGAGCAGTGATTACTGGATTTACCCACACACCAGTCTATTAGTATGAGGATGTGAGCAGTGATTACTGTATTTATCCACACACCAGTCTATTAGTATGAGGATGTGAGCAGTGATTACTGTATTTATCCACACACCAGTCTATTAGTATCAGGGTGTGAGCAGTGATAACAGTATTTATCCACACACCAGTCTATTAGTATGAGGATGTGAGCAGTGATTACTGTATTTATCCACACAACAGTCTCTTAGTAACAGCGTGTGAGCAGTGATTACTGTATCTATCCTCACACCAGTCTATTAGTGTCAGGATGTGAGCAGTGATTTCTGTATTCATCCACACAACAGTCTATTAGTATCAGGATGTGAGCAGCGATTACTGTATTTATCCACATACCAGTCTATTAGTATCAGGATGTGAGCAGTGATTACTGTATTTATCCACACACCAGTCTATTAGTATCAGGGTGTGAGCAGTGATTACTGTATTTATCCACACACCTGAATATGAGTATCAGGATGTGAGCAGTGATTACTGTATTTATCCACACACCAGTCTATTAGTTTCAGGGTGTGAGCAGTGATTACTGTATTTATCCACACACCAGTCTATTAGTATCAGGATGTGAGCAGTGGTTACTGTATTTATCCACACACCAGTCTATTAGTATCAGGGTGTGAGCAGTGATTACTGTATTTATCCACACACCAGTCTATTAGTATCAGGGTGTGAGCAGTGATTACTGTATTTATCCACACACCAGTCTATTAGTATCAGGGTGTGAGCAGTGATTTCTGTATTTATCCACACACCTGACGATAAGTATCCTGGCGTGTGCGGTGATTACTGTATTTATCCACACAGCAGTCTATTCGTATCAGGATGTGAGCAGTGATTACTGTATTTATCCACACACCAGTCTATTATTATCATGGCGTGTGCGGTGATTACTGTATTTATCTACACACATGTCTATTAGTTTCAGGGCGTGAGCAGTGATTATTGTATTTATCCACACACCAGTCTATTAGTATCACGATGTGAGCAGTGATTACTGTATTTATCCACAACCTGACTATTAGTATCAGGACGTGAGCAGTGATTATTGTATTTATCCACAAACCAGTCCATTAGTATCAGGGTGTGAGCTGTGATTACTTTATTTATCCACACACCAGTCTATTAGTATCAGGGTGTGAGCATGGATTACTGCATTTATCCTCTCACCAGTCTATTAGTATCAGGGTGTGAGCAGTGATTACTGTATTTATCTACACACCAGTCTATTAGTATCAGGGCGTGAGCAGTGATTACTGTATTTATCCACACACCAGTCTATTAGTATCAGGGTGTGAGCAGTGATTACTGTATTTATCCAAACACCAGTCTATTAGTATCAGGGTGTGAGCAATGATTACTGTATTTATCCACACACCAGTCCATTAGTATCAGGATGTGAGCCGTGATTACTGTATTTATCCACACACCAGTCTATTAGTATCAGGATGTGAGCAGTGATTACTGTATTTATCCACACACCAGTCTATTAGTATCAGGATGTGAGCAGTGATTACTGTATTTATCCACACACTAGTCTATTAGTATCAGGATGTGAGCAGTGATTACTGTATTTATCCACACACCAGTCTATTAGTATCAGGATGTGAGCAGTGATTACTGTATTTATCCACACACCAGTCTATTAGTATCAGGGCGTGAGCACTGATTACTGTATTTATCCACACACCTGACTATTAGTATCAGGATGTGAGCAGTGATTACTGTATTTATCCACACACCAGTCTATTAGTATCAGGATGTGAGCAGTGATTACTGTATTTATCTACACACCAGTCTATTAGTATCAGCGTGTGAGCAGTGATTACTGTATTTATCCACACACCAGTCTATTAGTATCAGGGTGTGAGCAGTGATTTCTGTATTTATCCACACACCTGACGATAAGTATCCTGGCGTGTGCGGTGATTACTGTATTTATCCACACAGCAGTCTATTCGTATCAGGATGTGAGCAGTGATTACTGTATTTATCCACACACCAGTCTATTATTATCATGGCGTGTGCGGTGATTACTGTATTTATCTACACACATGTCTATTAGTTTCAGGGCGTGAGCAGTGATTATTGTATTTATCCACACACCAGTCTATTAGTATCACGATGTGAGCAGTGATTACTGTATTTATCCACAACCTGACTATTAGTATCAGGACGTGAGCAGTGATTACTGTATTTATCCACAAACCAGTCTATTAGTATCAGGGTGTGAGCTGTGATTACTTTATTTATCCACACACCAGTCTATTAGTATCAGGGTGTGAGCATGGATTACTGCATTTATCCTCTCACCAGTCTATTAGTATCAGGGTGTGAGCAGTGATTACTGTATTTATCTACACACCAGTCTATTAGTATCAGGGCGTGAGCAGTGATTACTGTATTTATCCACACACCAGTCTATTAGTATCAGGGTGTGAGCAGTGATTACTGTATTTATCCAAACACCAGTCTATTAGTATCAGGGTGTGAGCAATGATTACTGTATTTATCCACACACCAGTCTATTAGTATCAGGATGTGAGCCGTGATTACTGTATTTATCCACACACCAGTCTATTAGTATCAGGATGTGAGCAGTGATTACTGTATTTATCCACACACCAGTCTATTAGTATCAGGATGTGAGCAGTGATTACTGTATTTATCCACACACCAGTCTATTAGTATCAGGATGTGAGCAGTGATTACTGTATTTATCCACACACCAGTCTATTAGTATCAGGATGTGAGCAGTGATTACTGTATTTATCCACACACCAGTCTATTAGTATCAGGGCGTGAGCACTGATTACTGTATTTATCCACACACCTGACTATTAGTATCAGGATGTGAGCAGTGATTACTGTATTTATCCACACACCAGTCTATTAGTATCAGGATGTGAGCAGTGATTACTGTATTTATCTACACACCAGTCTATTAGTATCAGCGTGTGAGCAGTGATTACTGTATTTATCCACACACCAGTCTATTAGTATCAGGGTGTGAGCAGTGATTACTGTATTTATCCACACTCCAGTCTATTAGTATCAGGATGTGAGCAGCGATTACTGTATTTATCTACACACCAGTCTATTTGTATCAGCGTGTGAGCAGTGATTACTGTATTTATCCACACACCTGTCTACTAGTATCAGGATGTGAGCAGTGATTACTGTATTTATCCACACACCAGTCTATTAGTATCAGGGTGTGAGCAGTGATTACTGTATTTATCCACACATCAGTCTATTAGTATCAGGATGTGATCAGTGATTACTGTATTTATCCACACACGAGTCTATTAGTATCAGGGTGTGAGCAGTGATTACTGTATTTATCCACACACCAGTCTATTAGTATCAGGGTGTGAGCAGTGATTACAGTATTTATCCACAAACCAGTCTATTAGTATCAGGGTGTGAGCAGTGATTACTGTATTTATCCACACACCAGTCTATTAGTATCAGGGTGTGAGCAGTGATTACTGTATTTATCCAAACACCAGTCTATTAGTATCAGGGTGTGAGCAGTGATTACTGTATTTATCCACACACCAGTCTATTAGTATCAGGATGTGAGCAGTGATTACTGTATTTATCCACACACCAGTCTATTAGTATCAGGGTGTGAGCAGTGATTACTGTATTTATCCACACACCAGTCTATTAGTATCAGGATGTGAGCAGCGATTACTGTATTTATCCACACACCGGTCTATCAGTATCAGGGTGTCAGAAAAGCTTACTGTATTTATCCACACACCAGTCTATTAGTATCAGGGTGTGAGCAGTGATTACTGTATTTATCCACACACCAGTCTATTAGTATCAGGGTGTGAGCATGGATTACTGCATTTATCCTCACACCAGTCAGTTAGTATCAGGGTGTGAGCAGTGATTACTGTATTTATCCACACACCAGTCTATTAGTATCAGGGTGTGAGCAGTGATTACTGTATTTATCCACACACCAGTCCATTAGTATCAGGATGTGAGCAGTGATTACTGTATTTATCCACACACCAGTCTATTAGTGTCAGGGTGTGAGCAGTGATTACTGTATTTATCCACACACCAGTCTATTTGTATCAGGACGTGAGCAATGATTACTGTATTTATCCACACACCAGTCTATTAGTATCAGGGTGTGAGCAGTGATTACTGTATTTATCCACACTCCAGTCTATTAGTATCATGGTGTGAGCAGTGATTACTGTATTTATCCACACTCCAGTCTATTAGTATCAGGATGTGAGCAGCGATTACTGTATTTATCTACACACCAGTCTATTAGTATCAGCGTGTGAGCAGTGATTACTGTATTTATCCACACACCAGTCTATTAGTATCAGGGTGTGAGCAGTGATTACTGTATTTATCCACACTCCAGTCTATTAGTATCAGGATGTGAGCAGCGATTACTGTATTTATCTACACACCAGTCTATTTGTATCAGCGTGTGAGCAGTGATTACTGTATTTATCCACACACCTGTCTATTAGTATCAGGATGTGAGCAGTGATTACTGTATTTATCCACACACCAGTCTATTAGTATCATGGCGTGTGCGGTGATTACTGTATTTATCCACACACCAGTCTATTAGTATCAGGGTGTGAGCAGTGATTACTGTATTTATCCACACACCAGTCTATTAGTATCAGGATGTGAGCAGCGATTACTGTATTTATCCACATACCAGTCTATTAGTATCAGGCTGTGAGCAGTGATTACTGTATTTATCCACACACCAGTCTATTAGTATCAGGGTGTGAGCAGTGATTACTGTATTTATCCACACACCAGTCTATTAGTATCAGGGTGTGAGCAGTGATTACAGTATTTATCCACAAACCAGTCTATTAGCATCAGGATGTGAGCAGTGATTACTGTATTTATCCACACACCAGTCTATTAGTATCAGGGTGTGAGCAGTGATTACTGTATTTATCCACACACCAGTCTATTAGTATCAGGGTGTGAGCAGTGATTACTGTATTTATCCACACACCAGTCTATTAGTATCAGGGTGTGAGCATGGATTACTGCATTTATCCTCACACCAGTCAGTTAGTATCAGGGTGTGAGCAGTGATTACTGTATTTATCCACACACCAGTCTATTAGTATCAGGGTGTGAGCAGTGATTACTGTATTTATCCACACACCAGTCCATTAGTATCAGGATGTGAGCAGTGATTACTGTATTTATCCACACACCAGTCTATTAGTGTCAGGGTGTGAGCAGTGATTACTGTATTTATCCACACACCAGTCTATTTGTATCAGGACGTGAGCAATGATTACTGTATTTATCCACACACCAGTCTATTAGTATCAGGGTGTGAGCAGTGATTACTGTATTTATCCACACACCAGTCTATTAGTATCAGGGCGTGAGCAGTGATTACTGTATTTATCCACACACCAGTCTATTAGTATCAGGATGTGAGCAGTGATTACTGTATTTATCCACACAACAGTCTATTAGTATCAGGATGTGAGCAGTGATTACTGTATTTATCCACACACCTGACTATTAGTATCAGGACGTGAGCAGTGATTACTGTATTTATCCACACACCAGTCTATTAGTATCAGGATGTGAGCAGTGATTACTGTATTTATCCACACTCCAGTCTATTAGTATCAGAGTGTGAGCAGTGATTACTGTATTTATCCACACACCAGTCTATTAGTATCAGGGTGTGAGCAGTGATTACAGTATTTATCCACAAACCAGTCTATTAGCATCAGGATGTGAGCAGTGATTACTGTATTTATCCACACACCAGTCTATTAGTATCAGGGTGTGAGCAGTGATTACTGTATTTATCCACACACCAGTCTATTAGTATCAGGGTGTGAGCAGTGATTACTGTATTTATCCACACACCAGTCTATTAGTATCAGGGTGTGAGCAGTGATTACTGTATTTATCCACACACCAGTCTATTAGTATCAGGATGTGAGCAGCGATTACTGTATTTATCCACACACCAGTCTATCAGTATCAGGGTGTCAGAAAAGCTTACTGTATTTATCCACACACCAGTCTATTAGTATCAGGGTGTGAGCAGTGATTACTGTATTTATCCACACACCAGTCTATTAGTATCAGGGTGTGAGCATGGACTACTGCATTTATCCTCACACCAGTCAGTTAGTATCAGGGTGTGAGCAGTGATTACTGTATTTATCCACACACCAGTCTATTAGTATCAGGGTGTGAGCAGTGATTACTGTATTTATCCACACACCAGTCCATTAGTATCAGGATGTGAGCAGTGATTGCTGTATTTATCCACACACCAGTCTATTAGTGTCAGGGTGTGAGCAGTGATTACTGTATTTATCCACACACCTGACTATTAGTATCAGGACGTGAGCAGTGATTACTGTATTTATCCACACACCAGTCTATTAGTTTCAGGATGGGAGCAGTGATTACTGTATTTATCCACACACCATTCTATTAGTATCAGGATGTGAGCAGTGATTACTGTATTTATCCACACACCAGTCTATTAGTATGAGGATGTGAGCAGTGATTACTGTATTTATCCACACACCAGTCTATTAGTATGAGGATGTGAGCAGTGATTACTGTATTTATCCACACACCAGTCTATTAGTATCAGGATGTGAGCAGCGATTACTGTATTTATCCACACACCAGTCTATCAGTATCAGGGTGTCAGCAAAGCTTACTGTATTTATCCACACACCAGTCTATTAGTATCAGGGTGTGAGCAGTGATTACTGTATTTATCCACACACCAGTCTATTAGTATCAGGGTGTGAGCATGGATTACTGCATTTATCCTCACACCAGTCAGTTAGTATCAGGGTGTGAGCAGTGATTACTGTATTTATCCACACACCAGTCTATTAGTATCAGGGTGTGAGCAGTGATTACTGTATTTATCCACACACCAGTCCATGAGTATCAGGATGTGAGCAGTGATTACATTATTTATCCACACACCAGTCTTTTCGTATCAGGGTGTGAGCAGTGATTACTGTATTTATCCACACACCAGTCTATTTGTATCAGGACGTGAGCAATGATTACTGTATTTATCCACACACCAGTCTATTAGTATCAGGATGTGAGCAGTGATTACTGTATTTATCCACACACCAGTCTATTAGTATCAGGGTGTGAGCATGGATTACTGCATTTATCCTCACAGCAGTCAGTTATTATCAGGGTGTGAGCAGTGATTACTGTATTTATCCACACACCAGTCTATTAGTATCAGGGTGTGAGCAGTGATTACTGTATTTATCCACACACCAGTCCATTAGTATCAGGATGTGAGCAGTGATTACTGTATTTATCCACACACCAGTCTATTAGTATCAGGGTGTGAGCAGTGATTACTGTATTTATCCACACACCAGTCTATTAGTATCAGGATGTGAGCAGTGATTACTGTATTTATCCACACACCAGTCTATTAGTATCAGGATGTGAGCAGTGATTACTGTATTTATCCACACACCAGTCTATTAGTATCAGGATGTGAGCAGCGATTACTGTATTTATCCTCACACCAGTCAGTTATTATCAGGGTGTGAGCAGTGATTACTGTATTTATCCACACACCAGTCTATTAGTATCAGGGTGTGAGCAGTGATTACTGTATTTATCCACACACCAGTCCATTAGTATCAGGATGTGAGCAGTGATTACTGTATTTATCCACACACCAGTCTATTAGTATCAGGGTGTGAGCAGTGATTACTGTATTTATCCACACACCAGTCTATTTGTGTCAGGACGTGAGCAATGATTACTGTATTTATCCACACACCAGTCTATTAGTATCAGGATGTGAGCAGTGATTACTGTATTTATCCACACACCAGTCTATTAGTATCAGGGCGTGAGCAGTGATTACTGTATTTATCCACACACCTGACTATTAGTATCAGGATGTGAGCAGTGATTACTGTATTTATCCACACACCAGTCTATTAGTATCAGGATGTGAGCAGTGATTACTGTATTTATCCGCACACCAGTCTATTAGTATCAGGGCGTGAGCAGTGATTACTGTATTTATCCACACACCTGACTATTAGTATCAGGACGTGAGCAGTGATTACTGTATTTATCCACACACCAGTCTATTAGTATCAGGATATGAGCAGTGATTACGGTATTTATCCACACTCCAGTCTATTAGTATCAGGATGTGAGCAGTGATTACTGTATTTATCCACACACCTGACTATTAGTATCAGGACGTGAGCAGTGATTACTGTATTTATCCACACACCAGTCTATTAGTATCAGGATGTGAGCAGTGATTACTGTATTTGTCCACACACCAGTCTATTAGTATCAGGATGTGAGCAGTGATTACTGTATTTATCCACACACCAGTCTATTAGTATGAGGATGTGAGCAGTGATTACTGTATTTATCCACACACCAGTCTATTAGTATCAGGATGTGAGCAGCGATTACTGTATTTATCCACACACCAGTCTATTAGTATCAGATTGTCAGCAAAGATTACTGTATTTATCCACACACCAGTCTATTAGTATCAGGACGTGAGCAGTGATTACTGTATTTATCCACACACCAGTTTATTAGTATCAGGATGTGAGCAGTGATTACTGTATTTATCCACACATCAGTCTATTAGTATCAGGGTGTGAGCAGTGATTACTGTATTTATCCACACACCAGTCTATTAGTATGAGGATGTGAGCGGTGATTACTGGATTTATCCACACACCAGTCTATTAGTATCAGGGTGTGAGCAGTGATTACTGTATTTATCCACACACCAGTCTATTAGTATCAGGGTGTGAGCAGTGATTACTGTATTTATCCACGCACCAGTCTATTAGTATCAGGGTGTGAGCAGTGATTACTGTATTTATCCACACACCAGTCTATTAGTATCAGGGTGTGAGCGGTGATTACTGTATTTATCCACACACCAGTCTATTAGTATCAGGGTGTGAGCAGTGATTACTGTATTTATCCACACACCAGTCTATTAGTATCAGGGTGTGAGCAGTGATTACTGTATTTATCCACACACCAGTATATTAGTGTCACGGTGTGAGCAGTGATTTCTGTATTTATCCACACACCTGACTATTAGTATCATGGCGTGTGCGGTGATTACTGTATTTATCATCACACCTGTCTATTAGTATCAGGATGTGAGCAGTGATTACTGTATGTATCCACACACCAGTATATTAGTATCACGGTGTGAGCAGTGATTACTGTATTTATCCACACACCTGACTATTAGTATCAGGACGTGAGCAGTGATTCCTGTATTTATCCACACACCAGTCTATTAGTATCTGGATGTGAGCAGTGATTACTGTATTTATCCACACACCAGTCTATCAGTATGAGGATGTGAGCAGTGATTACTGTATTTATCCACACATCTGTCTATTAGTATCAGGGTGTGAGCAGTGATTGCTGTATTTATCCACACACCAGTCTATCAGTCTGAGGATGTGAGCAGTGATTACCTTATTTATCCACACATCTGTCTATTAGTATCAGGGTGTGAGCAGTGATTGCTGTATTTATCCACACACCAGTCTATTAGTATCAGGGTGTGAGCAGTGATTACTGTATTTATCCACACACCAGTCTATTAGTATAAGGATGTGAGCAGTGATTACTGTATTTATCCACACACCAGTCTATTAGTATCAGGGTGTGAGCAGTGATTACTGTATTTATCCACACACCAGTCTATTAGTATCAGGGTGTGAGCAGTGATTACTGTATTTATCCACACACCAGTGTATTAGTATCAGGGTGTGAGCATGGATTACTGCATTTATCCTCACACCAGTATATTAGTATCACGGTGTGAGCAGTGATTTCTGTCTTTAACCACACACCAGTCTATTAGTATCATGGCGTGTGCGGTGATCACTATATTTATCCACACACCAGTCTATTAGTATCAGGGTGTGAGCAAAGATTACGGTATTTATCCACACACCAGTCGATTAGTATCAGGGTTTGAGCAGTGATTACTGTATTTATCCACACACCAGTCTATTAGTATCAGGATGTGAGCATGGATTACTGCATTTATCCTCACACCAGTCTGTTAGTATCAGGGTGTGAGCATTGATTACTGTATTTATCCACACACCAGTCTATTAGTATCAGGGTGTGAGCAGTGATTACTGTATTTATCCACACACCAGTATATTAGTAACAGGGTGTGAGCAGTGATTACTGTATTTATCCACACACCTGACAATTAGTATCATGGCGTGTGCGGTGATTACTGTATTTATCCACACACCTGTCTATTAGTATCAGGATGTGAGCAGTGATTACTGTATTTATCCACACACCAGTCTATTAGTATCAGGATGTGAGCAGTGATTACTGTATATATCCACACACCATTCTATTAGTATCAGGGTGTGAGCAGTGATTACTGTATTTATCCACACACCAGTATATTAGTATCAGGGTGTGAGCAGTGATTACTGTATTTATCCACACACCAGTCTAATAGTATCAGGATGTGAGCAGTGATTACTGTATTTATCCACACACCAGTCTATGAGTATCAGGATGTGAGCAGTGATTACTGTATTTATCCACACACCAGTCTATTAGTATCAGGGTGTGAGCAGTGATTACTGTATTTATCCACACACCAGTCTATTAGTATCAGGACGTGAGCAATGATTACTGTATTTATCCACACACCAGTCTATTAGTATCAGGATGTCAGCAGTTCTTTTGGGCCTCCTTATCTCGAGAGACAATGGATACGCGCCTGGAGGTGGTCAGTGGTTTGTGAAGCAGCGCCTCGAGTGGCTATAGAGGCCAATTCTGGAGTGACAGGCTCTTCCACAGGTGCTGCAGAGAAATTTGTTTGTTGGGGCTGTTGCACAGTTGGCTCTCCCCTTGCGCCTCTGTCTTTTTTCCTGCCAGCTACTAAGTCTCTTCGACTCGCCACAATTTAGCCCTGTCTTTATGGCTGCCCGCCAGCTCTGGCGAATGCTGGCAACTGACTCCCACGACTTGTGATCAATGTCACACGATTTCATGTCGTGTTTGCAGACGTCTTTATAACGGAGACATGGACGGCCGGTGGGTCTGATACCAGTGGCGAGCTCGCTGTACAATGTGTCTTTGGGGATCCTGCCATCTTCCATGCGGCTCACATGGCCAAGCCATCTCAAGCGCCGCTGACTCAGTAGTGTGTATAAGCTGGGGGTGTTGGCCGCTTCAAGGACTTCTGTGTTGGAGATATAGTCCTGCCACCTGATGCCAAGTATTCTCCGAAGGCAGCGAAGATGGAATGAATTGAGACGTCGCTCTTGGCTGGCATACGTTGTCCAGGCCTCGCTGCCGTAGAGCAAGGTACTGAGGACACAGGCCTGATGCACTCGGACTTTTGTGTTCCGTGTCAGTGCGCCATTTTCCCACACTCTCTTGGCCAGTCTGGACATAGCAGTGGAAGCCTTACCCATGCGCTTGTTGATTTCTGCATCTAGAGACAGGTTACTGGTGATAGTTGAGCCTAGGTAGGTGAACTCTTGAACCACTTCCAGAGCGTGGTCGCCAATATTGATGGATGGAGCATTTCTGACATCCTGCCCCATGATATTCGTTTTCTTGAGGCTGATGGTTAGGCCAAATTCATTGCAGGCAGACGCAAACCTGTGATACAGTGATTACTGTATTTATCCACACACCAGTCTATGAGTATCAGGATGTGAGCAGTGATTACTGTATTTATCCACACACCAGTCTATTAGTATCTGGATGTGAGCAGTGATTACTGTATTTATCCACACACCAGTCTATTAGTATCAGGATGTGAGCAGTGATTACTGTATTTATCCACACACCTGACTATTAGTATCAGGATGTGAGCAGTGATTACTGTATTTATCCACACACCAGTTTATTAGTATCAGGATGTGAGCAGTGATTACTGTATTTATCCACACATCAGTCTATTAGTATCAGGGTGTGAGCAGTGATTACTGTATTTATCCACACACCAGTCTATTAGTATGAGGATGTGAGCGGTGATTACTGGATTTATCCACACACCAGTCTATTAGTATCAGGGTGTGAGCAGTGATTACTGTATTTATCCACACACCAGTCTATTAGTATCAGGGTGTGAGCAGTGATTACTGTATTTATCCACACACCAGTCTATTAGTATCAGGGTGTGAGCAGTGATTACTGTATTTATCCACACACCAGTCTATTAGTATCAGGGTGTGAGCGGTGATTACTGTATTTATCCACACACCAGTCTATTAGTATCAGGGTGTGAGCAGTGATTACTGTATTTATCCACACACCAGTCTATTAGTATCAGGGTGTGAGCAGTGATTACTGTATTTATCCACACACCAGTATATTAGTGTCACGGTGTGAGCAGTGATTTCTGTATTTATCCACACACCTGACTATTAGTATCATGGCGTGTGCGGTGATTACTGTATTTATCATCACACCTGTCTATTAGTATCAGGATGTGAGCAGTGATTACTGTATGTATCCACACACCAGTATATTAGTATCACGGTGTGAGCAGTGATTACTGTATTTATCCACACACCTGACTATTAGTATCAGGACGTGAGCAGTGATTCCTGTATTTATCCACACACCAGTCTATTAGTATCTGGATGTGAGCAGTGATTACTGTATTTATCCACACACCAGTCTATCAGTATGAGGATGTGAGCAGTGATTACTGTATTTATCCACACATCTGTCTATTAGTATCAGGGTGTGAGCAGTGATTGCTGTATTTATCCACACACCAGTCTATCAGTCTGAGGATGTGAGCAGTGATTACCTTATTTATCCACACATCTGTCTATTAGTATCAGGGTGTGAGCAGTGATTGCTGTATTTATCCACACACCAGTCTATTAGTATCAGGGTGTGAGCAGTGATTACTGTATTTATCCACACACCAGTCTATTAGTATAAGGATGTGAGCAGTGATTACTGTATTTATCCACACACCAGTCTATTAGTATCAGGGTGTGAGCAGTGATTACTGTATTTATCCACACACCAGTCTATTAGTATCAGGGTGTGAGCAGTGATTACTGTATTTATCCACACACCAGTGTATTAGTATCAGGGTGTGAGCATGGATTACTGCATTTATCCTCACACCAGTATATTAGTATCACGGTGTGAGCAGTGATTTCTGTCTTTAACCACACACCAGTCTATTAGTATCATGGCGTGTGCGGTGATCACTATATTTATCCACACACCAGTCTATTAGTATCAGGGTGTGAGCAAAGATTACGGTATTTATCCACACACCAGTCGATTAGTATCAGGGTTTGAGCAGTGATTACTGTATTTATCCACACACCAGTCTATTAGTATCAGGGTGTGAGCATGGATTACTGCATTTATCCTCACACCAGTCTGTTAGTATCAGGGTGTGAGCATTGATTACTGTATTTATCCACACACCAGTCTATTAGTATCAGGGTGTGAGCAGTGATTACTGTATTTATCCACACACCAGTATATTAGTAACAGGGTGTGAGCAGTGATTACTGTATTTATCCACACACCTGACAATTAGTATCATGGCGTGTGCGGTGATTACTGTATTTATCCACACACCTGTCTATTAGTATCAGGATGTGAGCAGTGATTACTGTATTTATCCACACACCAGTCTATTAGTATCAGGATGTGAGCAGTGATTACTGTATATATCCACACACCAGTCTATTAGTATCAGGGTGTGAGCAGTGATTACTGTATTTATCCACACACCAGTATATTAGTATCAGGGTGTGAGCAGTGATTACTGTATTTATCCACACACCAGTCTAATAGTATCAGGATGTGAGCAGTGATTACTGTATTTATCCACACACCAGTCTATGAGTATCAGGATGTGAGCAGTGATTTCTGTATTTATCCACACACCTGTCTATTAGTATCAGGATGTGAGCAGTGATTACTGTATTTATCCACACACCAGTCTATGAGTATCAGGGTGTGAGCAGTGATTACTGTATTTATCCACACACCAGTCTCTAAGTATCAGGATGTGAGCAGTGATTTCTGTATTTATCCACACACCTGACATTAGTATCAGGATGTGAGCAGCGATTACTGTATTTATCCACACACCAGTCTATAAGTATTAGGATGTGAGCAGCGATTACTGTATTTATCCACACACCAGTCTATTAGTATCAGGGTGTGAGCAGTGATTACTGTATGTATCCACACACCAGTCTATTAGTATCAGGGTGAGTGCAGTGATTACTGTATTTATCCACACACCAGTCTATTAGTATCAGGATGTGAGCAGCGATTACTGTATTTATCCACACACCAGTCTATTAGTATCAGGATGTGAGCAGCGATTACTGTATTTATCCACACACCAGTCTATTAGTATCAGGGCGTGAGCAGTGCTTACTGTATTTATCCACACACCAGTCTATTAGTATCAGGATGTGAGCAGTGATTACTGTATTTCCCCACACACCAGTCTATTAGTATCAGGATGTGAGCAGCGATTACTGTATTTATCCACACACCAGTCTATTAGTATCAGGATGTGAGCAGCGATTACTGTATTTATCCACACACCAGTCTATTAGTATCAGGGTGAGTGCAGTGATTACTGTATTTATCCACACACCAGTCTATAAGTATTAGGATGTAAGCAGCGATTACTGTATTTATCCACACACCTGACTATTAGTATCAGGATGTGAGCAGTGATTACTGTATTTATCCACACACCTGACTATTAGTATCAGGATGTGAGCAGTGATTACTGTATTTATCCACACACCAGTCTATTAGTATCAGGATGTGAGCAGTGATTACTGTATTTATCCACACATCAGTCTATTAGTATCAGGGTGTGAGCAGTGATTACTGTATTTATCCACACACCAGTCTATTAGTATGAGGATGTGAGCGGTGATTACTGGATTTATCCACACACCAGTCTATTAGTATCAGGGTGTGAGCAGTGATTACTGTATTTATCCACACACCAGTCTATTAGTATCAGGGTGTGAGCAGTGATTACTGTATTTATCCACACACCAGTCTATTAGTATCAGGGTGTGAGCAGTGATTACTGTATTTATCCACACACCAGTCTATTAGTATCAGGGTGTGAGCAGTGATTACTGTATTTATCCACACACCAGTCTATTAGTATCAGGGTGTGAGCAGTGATTACTGTATTTATCCACACACCAGTATATTAGTGTCACGGTGTGAGCTGTGATTTCTGTATTTATCCACACACCTGACTATTAGTATCATGGCGTGTGCGGTGATTACTGTATTTATCATCACACCTGTCTATTAGTATCAGGATATGAGCAGTGATTACTGTATGTATCCACACACCAGTATATTAGTATCACGGTGTGAGCAGTGATTACTGTATTTATCCACACACCTGACTATTAGTATCAGGACGTGAGCAGTGATTCCTGTATTTATCCACACACCAGTCTATTAGTATCTGGATGTGAGCAGTGATTACTGTATTTATCCACACACCAGTCTATCAGTATGAGGATGTGAGCAGTGATTACTGTATTTATCCACACATCTGTCTATTAGTATCAGGGTGTGAGCAGTGATTGCTGTATTTATCCACACACCAGTCTATCAGTATGAGGATGTGAGCAGTGATTACTGTATTTATCCACACATCTGTCTATTAGTATCAGGGTGTGAGCAGTGATTGCTGTATTTATCCACACACCAGTCTATTAGTATCAGGGTGTGAGCAGTGATTACTGTATTTATCCACACACCAGTCTATTAGTATAAGGATGTGAGCAGTGATTACTGTATTTATCCACACACCAGTCTATTAGTATCAGGGTGTGAGCAGTGATTACTGTATTTATCCACACACCAGTCTATTAGTATCAGGGTGTGAGCAGTGATTACTGTATTTATCCACACACCAGTGTATTAGTATCAGGGTGTGAGCATGGATTACTGCATTTATCCTCACACCAGTATATTAGTATCACGGTGTGAGCAGTGATTTCTGTCTTTAACCACACACCAGTCTATTAGTATCATGGCGTGTGCGGTGATCACTGTATTTATCCACACACCAGTCTATTAGTATCAGGGTGTGAGCAAAGATTACGGTATTTATCCACACACCAGTCGATTAGTATCAGGGTTTGAGCAGTGATTACTGTATTTATCCACACACCAGTCTATTAGTATCAGGGTGTGAGCATGGATTACTGCATTTATCCTCACACCAGTCTGTTAGTATCAGGGTGTGAGCATTGATTACTGTATTTATCCACACACCAGTCTATTAGTATCAGGGTGTGAGCAGTGATTACTGTATTTATCCACACACCAGTATATTAGTAACAGGGTGTGAGCAGTGATTACTGTATTTATCCACACACCTGACAATTAGTATCATGGCGTGTGCGGTGATTACTGTATTTATCCACACACCTGTCTATTAGTATCAGGATGTGAGCAGTGATTACTGTATTTATCCACACACCAGTCTATTAGTATCAGGATGTGAGCAGTGATTACTGTATATATCCACACACCAGTCTATTAGTATCAGGGTGTGAGCAGTGATTACTGTATTTATCCACACACCAGTATATTAGTATCAGGGTGTGAGCAGTGATTACTGTATTTATCCACACACCAGTCTAATAGTATCAGGATGTGAGCAGTGATTACTGTATTTATCCACACACCAGTCTATGAGTATCAGGATGTGAGCAGTGATTTCTGTATTTATCCACACACCTGTCTATTAGTATCAGGATGTGAGCAGTGATTACTGTATTTATCCACACACCAGTCTATTAGTATCAGGGTGTGAGCAGTGATTACTGTATTTATCCACACACCAGTCTCTAAGTATCAGGATGTGAGCAGTGATTTCTGTATTTATCCACACACCTGACATTAGTATCAGGATGTGAGCAGCGATTACTGTATTTATCCACACACCAGTCTATAAGTATTAGGATGTGAGCAGCGATTACTGTATTTATCCACACAAAAGTCTATTAGTATCAGGGTGTGAGCAGTGATTACTGTATGTATCCACACACCAGTCTATTAGTATCAGGGTGAGTGCAGTGATTACTGTATTTATCCACACACCAGTCTATTAGTATCAGGATGTGAGCAGCGATTACTGTATTTATCCACACACCAGTCTATTAGTATCAGGATGTGAGCAGCGATTACTGTATTTATCCACACACCAGTCTATTAGTATCAGGGCGTGAGCAGTGATTACTGTATTTATCCACACACCAGTCTATTAGTATCAGGATGTGAGCAGTGATTACTGTATTTACCCACACACCAGTCTATTAGTATCAGGATGTGAGCAGCGATTACTGTATTTATCCACACACCAGTCTATTAGTATCAGGATGTGAGCAGCGATTACTGTATTTATCCACACACCAGTCTATTAGTATCAGGGTGAGTGCAGTGATTACTGTATTTATCCACACACCAGTCTATTAGTATCAGGATGTGAGCAGCGATTACTGTATTTATCCACACACCAGTCTATTAGTATCAGGATGTGAGCAGCGATTACTGTATTTATCCACACACCAGTCTATTAGTATCAGGGCGTGAGCAGCGATTACTGTATTTATCCACACACCAGTCTATTAGTATCAGGATGTGAGCAGCGATTACTGTATTTATCCACACACCAGTCTATTAGTATCAGGATGTGAGCAGTGATTACTGTATTTATCCACACACCTGACTATTAGTATCATGGCGTGTGCGGTGATTACTGTATTTATCAACACACCAGTCTATTAGTATCAGGATGTGAGCAGTGATTACTGTATTCATCCACACACCAGTCTATTAGTATCATGGCGTGTGCGGTGATCACTGTATTTATCCACACACCAGTCTATTAGTATCAGGGTGTGAGCAGTGATTACTGTATTTATCCACACACCAGTCTATTAGTATCAGGGTGTGAGCAGTGATTACTGTATTTATCCACACACCAGTCTATTAGTATCAGGGTGTGAGCAGTGATTACTGTATTTATCCACACACCAGTCTATTAGTATCAGGGTGTGAGCAGTGATTACTGTATTTATCCACACACCAGTCTATTAGTATCAGGGTGTGAGCAGTGATTACTGTATTTATCCACACACCAGTCAATTAGTATCAGGGTGTGAGCAGTGATTACTGTATTTATCCACACACCAGTCTATTAGTATCAGGGTGTGAGCAGTGATTACTGTATTTATCCACACACCAGTATATTAGTATCAGGGTGTGAGCAGTGATTACTGTATTTATCCACACACCAGTATATTAGTATCAGAATGTGAGCAGTGATTACTGTATTTATCCTCACACCAGTCTGTTAGTATCAGGGTGTGAGCAGTGATTACTGTATTTATCCACACACCAGTCTATTAGTATCAGGGTGTGAGCAGTGACTTCTGTATTTATCCACACACCAGTATTTTAGTATCAGGGTGTGAGCAGTGACTTCTGTATTTATCCACACACCAGTCTATTAGTATCAGGGTGTGAGCAGTGATTACTGTATTTATCCACACACCAGTATATTGGTAACAGGGTGGGAGCAGTGATTACTGTATTTATCCACACACCTGACAATTAGTATCATGGCGTGTGCGGTGATTACTGTATTTATCCACACACCAGTCTATTAGTATCAGGATGTGAGCAGTGATTACTGTATATATCCACACACCAGTCTATTAGTGTCAGGGTGTGAGCAGTGATTACTGTATTTATCCACACACCAGTATATTAGTATCAGGGTGTGAGCAGTGATTACTGTATTTATCCACACACCAGTCTATTAGTATCAGGGTGTGAGCAGTGATTACTGTATTTATCCACACACCAGTCTATTAGTATCAGGGTGTGAGCAGTGATTACTGTATTTATCCACACACCTGACTCTTAGTATCAGGATGTGAGCAGTGATTACTGTATTTATCCACACACCAGTCTATTAGTATCAGGGTGTGAGCAGTGATTACTGTATTTATCCACACACCAGTCTATTAGTATCAGGGTGTGAGCAGTGATCACTGTATTTATCAACACACCTGTCTATTAGTATCAGGATGTGAGCAGTGATTACTGTATTTATCCACACACCAGTCTATTAGTATCAGGATGTGAGCAGTGATTACTGTATTTATCCACACACCAGTCTATTAGTATCAGGGTGTGAGCAGTGATTACTGTATTTATCCACACACCAGTCTATTAGTATCAGGGTGTGAGCAGTGAATACTGTATTTATCCACACACCAGTCTATTAGTATCAGGGTGTGAGCAGTGATTACTGTATTTATCCACACACCTGTCTATTAGTATCAGGGTGTGAGCAGTGATTACTGTATTTATCCACACACCAGTATATTAGTATCAGGATGTGAGCAGTGATTACTGTATTTATCCACACACCAGTCTATTAGTATCAGGATGTGAGCAGTGATTACTGTATTTATCCACACACCAGTCTATTAGTATCAGGGTGTGAGCAGTGATTTCTGTATTTATCCTCACACCTGACTATTAGTATCAGGACGTGAGCAGTGATTACTGTATTTATCCACACACCAGTCTATTAGTATCAGGATGTGAGCAGTGATTACTGTATTTATCCACACACCAGTCTATTAGTATCAGGATGTGAGCAGTGATTACTGTATTTATCCACACACCAGTCTATTAGTATCAGGATGTGAGCAGTGATTACTGTATTTATCCACACACCAGTCTATTAGTATCAGGATGTGAGCAGTGATTACTGTATTTATCCACACACCTGACTATTAGTATCAGGACGTGAGCAGTGATTACTGTATTTATCCACACACCAGTCTATTAGTATGACGATGTGAGCAGTGATTACTGTATTTATCCACACACCAGTCTATTAGTATCAGGGTGTGAGCAGTGATTACTGTATTTATCCACACACCAGTCTATTAGTATCAGGGTGTGAGCAGTGATTTCTGTATTTATCCACACACCTGACTATTAGTATCATGGCGTGTGCGGTGATAACTGTATTTATCCGCACACCAGTCTATTAGCATCAGGATGTGAGCAGTGATTACTGTATTTATCCACACACCTGACTATTAGTATCAGGACGTGAGCAGTGATATCTGTATTTATCCACACACCAGTCTATTAGTATCAGGGTGTGAGCAGTGATTACTGTATTTATCCGCACACCAGTCGATTAGTATCAGGATGTGAGCAGTGATTACTGTATTTATCCACACACCAGTCTATTAGTATCAGGATGTGAGCAGTGATTACTGTATTTATCCACACACCAGTCTATTAGTATCAGGATGTGAGCAGTGATTACTGTATTTATCCACACACCAGTCTATTAGTATCAGGGTGTGAGCAGTGATTACTGTATTTATCCACACACCAGTATATTAGTATCAGGGTGTGAGCAGTGATTACTGTATTTATCCACACACCAGTATATTAGTATCAGGGTGTGAGCAGTGATTACTGTATTTATCCACACACCAGTCTATTAGTATCAGGGTGTGAGCAGTGATTACTGTATTTATCCACACACCTGACTCTTAGTATCAGGATGTGAGCAGTGATTACTGTATTTATCCACACACCAGTCTATTAGTATCAGGGTGTGAGCAGTGATTACTGTATTTATCCACACACCAGTCTATTAGTATCAGGGTGTGAGCAGTGATCAATGTATTTATCAACACACCTGTCTATTAGTATCAGGATGTGAGCAGTGATTACTGTATTTATCCACACACCAGTCTATTAGTATCAGGATGTGAGCAGTGATTACTGTATTTATCCACACACCAGTCTATTAGTATCAGGGTGTGAGCAGTGATTACTGTATTTATCCACACACCAGTCTATTAGTATCAGGGTGTGAGCAGTGATTACTGTATTTATCCACACACCAGTCTATTAGTATCAGGGTGTGAGCAGTGATTACTGTATTTATCCACACACCAGTCTATTAGTATCAGGGTGTGAGCAGTGATTACTGTATTTATCCACACACCAGTATATTAGTATCAGGATGTGAGCAGTGATTACTGTATTTATCCACACACCAGTCTATTAGTATCAGGATGTGAGCAGTGATTACTGTATTTATCCACACACCATTCTATTAGTATCAGGGTGTGAGCAGTGATTTCTGTATTTATCCACACACCTGACTATTAGTATCAGGACGTGAGCAGTGATTACTGTATTTATCCACACACCAGTCTATTAGTATCAGGATGTGAGCAGTGATTACTGTATTTATCCACACACCAGTCTATTAGTATCAGGATGTGAGCAGTGATTACTGTATTTATCCACACACCAGTCTATTAGTATCAGGATGTGAGCAGTGATTACTGTATTTATCCACACACCAGTCTATTAGTATCAGGATGTGAGCAGTGATTACTGTATTTATCCACACACCTGACTATTAGTATCAGGACGTGAGCAGTGATTACTGTATTTATCCACACACCAGTCTATTAGTATGACGATGTGAGCAGCGATTACTGTATTTATCCACACACCAGTCTATTAGTATCAGGGTGTGAGCAGTGATTACTGTATTTATCCACACACCAGTCTATTAGTATCAGGGTGTGAGCAGTGATTTCTGTATTTATCCACACACCTGACTATTAGTATCATGGCGTGTGCGGTGATCACTGTATTTATCCACACACCAGTCTATTAGCATCAGGATGTGAGCAGTGATTACTGTATTTATCCACACACCTGACTATTAGTATCAGGACGTGAGCAGTGATATCTGTATTTATCCACACACCAGTCTATTAGTATCAGGGTGTGAGCAGTGATTACTGTATTTATCCGCACACCAGTCGATTAGTATCAGGATGTGAGCAGTGATTACTGTATTTATCCACACACCAGTCTATTAGTATCAGGATGTGAGCAGTGATTACTGTATTTATCCACACACCAGTCTATTAGTATCAGGATGTGAGCAGTGATTACTGTATTTATCCACACACCAGTCTATTAGTATCAGGGTGTGAGCAGTGATTACTGTATTTATCCACACACCAGTATATTAGTATCAGGGTGTGAGCAGTGATTACTGTATTTATCCACACACCAGTATATTAGTATCAGGGTGTGAGCAGTGATTACTGTATTTATCCACACACCAGTCTATTAGTATCAGGGTGTGAGCAGTGATTACTGTATTTATCCACACACCAGTATATTAGTATCAGGGTGTGAGCAGTGATTTCTGTATTTATCCACACACCTGACTATTACTATCACGGGGTGTGCGGTGATTACTGTATTTATCCACACACCAGTCTATTTGTATCAGGATGTGAGCAGTGATTACTGTATTTATCCACACACCAGTCTATTAGTATCAGGGTGTGAGCAGTGATTACTGTATTTATCCACACACCAGTCTATTAGTATCAGGATGTGAGCAGTGATTACTGTATTTATCCACACACCAGTCTATTAGTATCAGGGTGTGAGCAGTGATTACTGTATTTATCCACACACCAGTCTATTAGTATCAGGGTGTGAGCAGTGATTACTGTATTTATCCACACACCAGTATATTAGTATCAGGGTGTGAGCAGTGATTACTGTATTTATCCACACACCAGTATATTAGTATCAGGATGTGAGCAGTGATTACTGTATTTATCCTCACACCAGTCTGTTAGTATCAGGGTGTGAGCAGTGATTACTGTATTTATCCACACACCAGTCTATTAGTATCAGGGTGTGAGCAGTGACTTCTGTATTTATCCACACACCAGTATTTTAGTATCAGGGTGTGAGCAGTGACTTCTGTATTTATCCACACACCAGTCTATTAGTATCAGGGTGTGAGCAGTGATTACTGTATTTATCCACACACCTGACAATTAGTATCATGGCGTGTGCGGTGATTACTGTATTTATCCACACACCAGACTATTAGTATCAGGATGTGAGCAGTGATTACTGTATATATCCACACACCAGTCTATTAGTATCAGGATGTGAGCAGTGATTATTGTATTTATCCACACACCAGTCTATTAGTATCAGGATGTGAGCAGTGATTACTGTATATATCCACACACCAGTCTATTAGTATCAGGGTGTGAGCAGTGATTACTGTATTTATCCACACACCAGTATATTAGTATCAGGGTGTGAGCAGTGATTACTGTATTTATCCACACACCAGTCTATTAGTATCAGGGTGTGAGCAGTGATTACTGTATTTATCCACACACCAGTCTATTAGTATCAGGGTGAGCAGTGATTACTGTATTTATCCACACACCTGACTATTAGTATCAGGATGTGAGCAGTGATTACTGTATTTATCCACACACCAGTCTATTAGTTTCAGGGTGTGAGCAGTGATTACTGTATTTATCCACACACCAGTCTATTAGTATCAGGATGTGAGCAGTGATTACTGTATTTATCCACACACCAGTCTATTAGTATCAGGATGTGAGCAGTGATTACTGTATTTATCCACACACCAGTCTATTAGTATCAGGGTGTGAGCAGTGATTACTGTATTTATCCACACACCAGTCTATTAGTATCAGGGTGTGAGCATTGATTACTGTATTTATCCACACACCAGTATATTAGTATCAGGGTGTGAGCAGTGATTACTGTATTTATCCACACACCAGTCTATAAGTATCAGGATGTGAGCAGTGATTACTGTATTTATCCACACACCAGTCGATTAGTATCAGGGTGTGAACAGTGATTACTGTATTTATCCACACACCAGTCTATTATGTATCAGGGTGTGAGCAGTGATTACTGTATTTATCCACACACCAGTATATTAGTATCAGGGTGTGAGCAGTGATTTCTGTATTTATCCACACACCAGTCTATTAGTATCAGGGTGTGATCAGTGATTAGTGTATTTATCCACACACCAGTCTATTAGTATCAGGGTGTGAGCAGTGATTACTGTATTGATCCACACACCAGTATATTAGTATCAGGCTGTGAGCAGTGATTACTGTATTGATCCACACACCAGTATATTAGTATCAGGATGTGAGCAGTGATTACTGTATTTATCCACACACCAGTCTATAAGTATCAGGATGTGTGCAGTGATTTCTGTATTTATCCACACACCAGTCTATTAGTATCAGGGTGTGATCAGTGATTACTGTATTTATCCACACACCAGTCTATTAGTATCAGGGTGTGATCAGTGATTAAAGTATTTATCCACACACCAGTCTATTAGTATCAGGGTGTGAGCAGTGATTTCTGTATTTATCCACACACCTGACTATTAGTATCAGGACGTGAGCAGTGATTACTGTATTTATCCACACACCAGTCTATTAGTATCAGGATGTGAGCAGTGATTACTGTATTTATCCACACACCTGACTATTAGTATCAGGACGTGAGCAGTGATTACTGTATTTATCCACACACCAGTCTATTAGTATCAGGATGTGAGCAGTGATTACTGTATTTATCCACACACCATTCTATTAGTATCAGGGTGTGAGCAGTGATTTCTGTATTTATCCACACACCTGACTATTAGTATCAGGACGTGAGCAGTGATTACTGTATTTATCCACACACCAGTCTATTAGTATCAGGATGTGAGCAGTGATTACTGTATTTATCCACACACCAGTCTATTAGTATCAGGATGTGAGCAGTGATTACTGTATTTATCCACACACCAGTCTATTAGTATCAGGATGTGAGCAGTGATTACTGTATTTATCCACACACCAGTCTATTAGTATCAGGATGTGAGCAGTGATTACTGTATTTATCCACACACCTGACTATTAGTATCAGGACGTGAGCAGTGATTACTGTATTTATCCACACACCAGTCTATTAGTATGACGATGTGAGCAGCGATTACTGTATTTATCCACACACCAGTCTATTAGTATCAGGGTGTGAGCAGTGATTACTGTATTTATCCACACACCAGTCTATTAGTATCAGGGTGTGAGCAGTGATTTCTGTATTTATCCACACACCTGACTATTAGTATCATGGCGTGTGCGGTGATCACTGTATTTATCCACACACCAGTCTATTAGCATCAGGATGTGAGCAGTGATTACTGTATTTATCCACACACCTGACTATTAGTATCAGGACGTGAGCAGTGATATCTGTATTTATCCACACACCAGTCTATTAGTATCAGGGTGTGAGCAGTGATTACTGTATTTATCCGCACACCAGTCGATTAGTATCAGGATGTGAGCAGTGATTACTGTATTTATCCACACACCAGTCTATTAGTATCAGGATGTGAGCAGTGATTACTGTATTTATCCACACACCAGTCTATTAGTATCAGGATGTGAGCAGTGATTACTGTATTTATCCACACACCAGTCTATTAGTATCAGGGTGTGAGCAGTGATTACTGTATTTATCCACACACCAGTATATTAGTATCAGGGTGTGAGCAGTGATTACTGTATTTATCCACACACCAGTATATTAGTATCAGGGTGTGAGCAGTGATTACTGTATTTATCCACACACCAGTCTATTAGTATCAGGGTGTGAGCAGTGATTACTGTATTTATCCACACACCAGTATATTAGTATCAGGGTGTGAGCAGTGATTTCTGTATTTATCCACACACCTGACTATTACTATCATGGGGTGTGCGGTGATTACTGTATTTATCCACACACCAGTCTATTTGTATCAGGATGTGAGCAGTGATTACTGTATTTATCCACACACCAGTCTATTAGTATCAGGGTGTGAGCAGTGATTACTGTATTTATCCACACACCAGTCTATTAGTATCAGGATGTGAGCAGTGATTACTGTATTTATCCACACACCAGTCTATTAGTATCAGGGTGTGAGCAGTGATTACTGTATTTATCCACACACCAGTCTATTAGTATCAGGGTGTGAGCAGTGATTACTGTATTTATCCACACACCAGTATATTAGTATCAGGGTGTGAGCAGTGATTACTGTATTTATCCACACACCAGTATATTAGTATCAGGATGTGAGCAGTGATTACTGTATTTATCCTCACACCAGTCTGTTAGTATCAGGGTGTGAGCAGTGATTACTGTATTTATCCACACACCAGTCTATTAGTATCAGGGTGTGAGCAGTGACTTCTGTATTTATCCACACACCAGTATTTTAGTATCAGGGTGTGAGCAGTGACTTCTGTATTTATCCACACACCAGTCTATTAGTATCAGGGTGTGAGCAGTGATTACTGTATTTATCCACACACCTGACAATTAGTATCATGGCGTGTGCGGTGATTACTGTATTTATCCACACACCAGACTATTAGTATCAGGATGTGAGCAGTGATTACTGTATATATCCACACACCAGTCTATTAGTATCAGGATGTGAGCAGTGATTATTGTATTTATCCACACACCAGTCTATTAGTATCAGGATGTGAGCAGTGATTACTGTATATATCCACACACCAGTCTATTAGTATCAGGGTGTGAGCAGTGATTACTGTATTTATCCACACACCAGTATATTAGTATCAGGGTGTGAGCAGTGATTACTGTATTTATCCACACACCAGTCTATTAGTATCAGGGTGTGAGCAGTGATTACTGTATTTATCCACACACCAGTCTATTAGTATCAGGGTGAGCAGTGATTACTGTATTTATCCACACACCTGACTATTAGTATCAGGATGTGAGCAGTGATTACTGTATTTATCCACACACCAGTCTATTAGTTTCAGGGTGTGAGCAGTGATTACTGTATTTATCCACACACCAGTCTATTAGTATCAGGATGTGAGCAGTGATTACTGTATTTATCCACACACCAGTCTATTAGTATCAGGATGTGAGCAGTGATTACTGTATTTATCCACACACCAGTCTATTAGTATCAGGGTGTGAGCAGTGATTACTGTATTTATCCACACACCAGTCTATTAGTATCAGGGTGTGAGCATTGATTACTGTATTTATCCACACACCAGTATATTAGTATCAGGGTGTGAGCAGTGATTACTGTATTTATCCACACACCAGTCTATAAGTATCAGGATGTGAGCAGTGATTACTGTATTTATCCACACACCAGTCGATTAGTATCAGGGTGTGAACAGTGATTACTGTATTTATCCACACACCAGTCTATTATGTATCAGGGTGTGAGCAGTGATTACTGTATTTATCCACACACCAGTATATTAGTATCAGGGTGTGAGCAGTGATTTCTGTATTTATCCACACACCAGTCTATTAGTATCAGGGTGTGATCAGTGATTAGTGTATTTATCCACACACCAGTCTATTAGTATCAGGGTGTGAGCAGTGATTACTGTATTGATCCACACACCAGTATATTAGTATCAGGCTGTGAGCAGTGATTACTGTATTGATCCACACACCAGTATATTAGTATCAGGATGTGAGCAGTGATTACTGTATTTATCCACACACCAGTCTATAAGTATCAGGATGTGTGCAGTGATTTCTGTATTTATCCACACACCAGTCTATTAGTATCAGGGTGTGATCAGTGATTACTGTATTTATCCACACACCAGTCTATTAGTATCAGGGTGTGATCAGTGATTAAAGTATTTATCCACACACCAGTCTATTAGTATCAGGGTGTGAGCAGTGATTTCTGTATTTATCCACACACCTGACTATTAGTATCAGGACGTGAGCAGTGATTACTGTATTTATCCACACACCAGTCTATTAGTATCAGGATGTGAGCAGTGATTACTGTATTTATCCACACACCTGACTATTAGTATCAGGACGTGAGCAGTGATTACTGTATTTATCCACACACCAGTCTATTAGTATCAGGGTGTGAGCATTGATTACTGTATTTATCCACACACCAGTCTATTAGTATCAGGATGTGAGCAGTGATTACTGTATTTATCCACACACCTGACTATTAGTATCAGGACGTGAGCAGTGATTACTGTATTTATCCACACACCAGTCTATTAGTATCAGGACGTGAGCAGTGATTACTGTATTTATCCACACACCAGTCTATTAGTATCAGGGTGTGAGCAGTGATTACTGTATTTATCCACACACCTGACTATTAGTATCATGGCGTGTGCGGTGATTACTGTATTTATCCACACACCAGTCTATTAGTATCAGGGTGTGAGCAGTGATTACTGTATTTATCCACACACCAGTCTATTAGTATCAGGATGTGAGCAGTGATTACTGTATTTATCCACACAACTGACTATTAGTATCAGGACGTGAGCAGTGATTACTGTATTTATCCACACACCAGTCTATTAGTATCAGGACGTGAGCAGTGATTACTGTATTTATCCACACACCAGTCTATTAGTATGACGATGTGAGCAGTGATTACGGTATTTATCCACACACCAGTCTATTAGTATGACGGTGTGAGCAGTGATTACTGTATTTATCCACACACCAGTATATTAGTATCAGGGTGTGAGCAGTGATTACTGTATTTATCCACACACCAGTCTATCAGTATCAGGGTGTGAGCAGTGATTACTGTATTTATCCACACACCTGACTATTAGTATCAGCGTGTGAGCAGTGATTACTGTATTTATCCACACACCAGTCTATTAGTATCAGGGTGTGAGCAGTGATTACTGTATTTATCCACACACCTGACTATTAGTATGACGATGTGAGCAGTGATTACTGTATTTATCCACACACCAGTCTATTAGTATCAGGACGTGAGCAGTGATATCTGTATTTATCTACACACCAGTCTATTAGTATCAGGGTGTGAGCAGTGATTACAGTATTTATCCGCACACCAGTCGATTAGTATCAGGATGTGAGCAGTGATTACTGTATTTATCCACACACCAGTCTATTGGTATCAGGATGTGAGCAGTGATTACTGTGTTTATCCACACACCAGTCTATTAGTATCAGGGTGTGAGCAGTGATTACTGTATTTATCCGCACACCAGTCGATTAGTATCAGGATGTGAGCAGTGATTACTGTATTTATCCACACACCAGTCTATTAGTATCAGGATGTGAGCAGTGATTACTGTGTTTATCCACACACCAGTCTATGAGTATCAGGGTGTGAGCAGTGATTACTGTATTTATCCGCACACCAGTCGATTAGTATCAGGATGTGAGCAGTGATTACTGTATTTATCCACACACCAGTCTATTAGTATCAGGATGTGAGCAGTGATTACTGTGTTTATCCACACACCAGTCTATTAGTATCAGGATGTGAGCAGTGATTACTGTATATATCCACACACCAGTCTATTAGTATCAGGGTGTGAGCAGTGATTACTGTATTTATCCACACACCAGTATATTAGTATCAGGGTGTGAGCAGTGATTACTGTATTTATCCACACACCAGTCTATTAGTATCAGGGTGTGAGCAGTAATTACTGTATTTATCCACACACCAGTCTATTAGTATCAGGGTGAGCAGTGATTACTGTATTTATCCACACACCTGACTATTAGTATCAGGATGTGAGCAGTGATTACTGTATTTATCCACACACCAGTCTATTAGTTTCAGGGTGTGAGCAGTGATTACTGTATTTATCCACACACCAGTCTATTAGTATCAGGATGTGAGCAGTGATTACTGTATTTATCCTCACACCAGTCTATTAGTATCAGGATGTGAGCAGTGATTACTGTATTTATCCACACACCAGTCTATTAGTATCAGGGTGTGAGCAGTGATTACTGTATTTATCCACACACCAGTCTATTAGTATCAGGGTGTGAGCATTGATTACTGTATTTATCCACACACCAGTATATTAGTATCAGGGTGTGAGCAGTGATTACTGTATTTATCCACACACCAGTCTATAAGTATCAGGATGTGAGCAGTGATTACTGTATTTATCCACACACCAGTCGATTAGTATCAGGGTGTGAACAGTGATTACTGTATTTATCCACACACCAGTCTATTATGTATCAGGGTGTGAGCAGTGATTACTGTATTTATCCACACACCAGTATATTAGTATCAGGGTGTGAGCAGTGATTTCTGTATTTATCCACACACCAGTCTATTAGTATCAGGGTGTGATCAGTGATTAGTGTATTTATCCACACACCAGTCTATTAGTATCAGGGTGTGAGCAGTGATTACTGTATTGATCCACACACCAGTATATTAGTATCAGGCTGTGAGCAGTGATTACTGTATTGATCCACACACCAGTATATTAGTATCAGGATGTGAGCAGTGATTACTGTATTTATCCACACACCAGTCTATAAGTATCAGGATGTGTGCAGTGATTTCTGTATTTATCCACACACCAGTCTATTAGTATCAGGGTGTGATCAGTGATTACTGTATTTATCCACACACCAGTCTATTAGTATCAGGGTGTGATCAGTGATTAAAGTATTTATCCACACACCAGTCTATTAGTATCAGGGTGTGAGCAGTGATTTCTGTATTTATCCACACACCTGACTATTAGTATCAGGACGTGAGCAGTGATTACTGTATTTATCCACACACCAGTCTATTAGTATCAGGATGTGAGCAGTGATTACTGTATTTATCCACACACCTGACTATTAGTATCAGGACGTGAGCAGTGATTACTGTATTTATCCACACACCAGTCTATTAGTATCAGGGTGTGAGCATTGATTACTGTATTTATCCACACACCTGACTATTAGTATCAGGACGTGAGCAGTGATTACTGTATTTATCCACACACCAGTCTATTAGTATCAGGACGTGAGCAGTGATTACTGTATTTATCCACACACCAGTCTATTAGTATCAGGGTGTGAGCAGTGATTACTGTATTTATCCACACACCTGACTATTAGTATCATGGCGTGTGCGGTGATTACTGTATTTATCCACACACCAGTCTATTAGTATCAGGGTGTGAGCAGTGATTACTGTATTTATCCACACACCAGTCTATTAGTATCAGGATGTGAGCAGTGATTACTGTATTTATCCACACAACTGACTATTAGTATCAGGACGTGAGCAGTGATTACTGTATTTATCCACACACCAGTCTATTAGTATCAGGACGTGAGCAGTGATTACTGTATTTATCCACACACCAGTCTATTAGTATGACGATGTGAGCAGTGATTACGGTATTTATCCACACACCAGTCTATTAGTATGACGGTGTGAGCAGTGATTACTGTATTTATCCACACACCAGTATATTAGTATCAGGGTGTGAGCAGTGATTACTGTATTTATCCACACACCAGTCTATCAGTATCAGGGTGTGAGCAGTGATTACTGTATTTATCCACACACCTGACTATTAGTATCAGCGTGTGAGCAGTGATTACTGTATTTATCCACACACCAGTCTATTAGTATCAGGGTGTGAGC
This sequence comes from Heterodontus francisci, assembly GCF_036365525.1. Classification (NCBI taxonomy): domain Eukaryota; kingdom Metazoa; phylum Chordata; class Chondrichthyes; order Heterodontiformes; family Heterodontidae; genus Heterodontus; species Heterodontus francisci. The sequence goes on along the minus strand of NC_090379.1, from coordinate 95,023,122 downwards.
AGTGATTACTGTATTTATCCACACACCTGACTATTAGTATGACGATGTGAGCAGTGATTACTGTATTTATCCACACACCAGTCTATTAGTATCAGGACGTGAGCAGTGATATCTGTATTTATCTACACACCAGTCTATTAGTATCAGGGTGTGAGCAGTGATTACAGTATTTATCCGCACACCAGTCGATTAGTATCAGGATGTGAGCAGTGATTACTGTATTTATCCACACACCAGTCTATTGGTATCAGGATGTGAGCAGTGATTACTGTGTTTATCCACACACCAGTCTATTAGTATCAGGGTGTGAGCAGTGATTACTGTATTTATCCGCACACCAGTCGATTAGTATCAGGATGTGAGCAGTGATTACTGTATTTATCCACACACCAGTCTATTAGTATCAGGATGTGAGCAGTGATTACTGTGTTTATCCACACACCAGTCTATGAGTATCAGGGTGTGAGCAGTGATTACTGTATTTATCCGCACACCAGTCGATTAGTATCAGGATGTGAGCAGTGATTACTGTATTTATCCACACACCAGTCTATTAGTATCAGGATGTGAGCAGTGATTACTGTGTTTATCCACACACCAGTCTATTAGTATCAGGGTGTGAGCAGTGATTACTGTATTTATCCGCACACCAATCGATTAGTATCAGGATGTGAGCAGTGATTACTGTATTTATCCACACACCAGTCTATTAGTATCAGGATGTGAGCAGTGATTACTGTGTTTATCCACACACCAGTCTATTAGTATCAGGATGTGAGCAGTGATTACTGTGTTTATCCACACACCAGTCTATTAGTATCAGGGTGTGAGCAGTGATTACTGTATTTATCCGCACACCAGTCGATTAGTATCAGGATGTGAGCAGTGATTACTGTGTTTATCCACACACCAGTCTATTAGTATCAGGGTGTGAGCAGTGATTACTGTATTTATCCGCACACCAGTCGATTAGTATCAGGATGTGAGCAGTGATTACTGTATTTATCCACACACCAGTCTATTAGTATCAGGATGTGAGCAGTGATTACTGTGTTTATCCACACACCAGTCTATTAGTATCAGGGTGTGAGCAGTGATTACTGTATTTATCCACACACCTGACTATTAGTATCATGGCGTGTGCAGTGATTACTGTATTTATCCACACACCTGTCTATTAGTATCAGGGTGTGAGCAAAGATTACTGTGTTTATCCACACACCAGTCTATTAGTATCAGGGTGTGAGCACGGATTACTGCATTTATCCTCACACCAGTCTGTTAGTATCAGGGTGTGAACAGTGATTACTGTATTTATCCACACACCAGTCTATTAATATCAGGGTGTGAGCAGTGATTACTGTATTTATCCACACACCAGTATATTAGTATCAGGGTGTGAGCAGTGATTTCTGTATTTATCCACACACCAGTCTATTAGTATGACGATGTGAGCAGTGATTACTGTATTTATCCACACACCAGTCTATTAGTATCAGGGTGTGAGCAGTGATTACTGTATTTATCCACACACCAGTCTATTAGTATCAGGGTGTGAGCAGTGATTACTGTATTTATCCACACACCAGTCTATTAGTATCAGGGTGTGAGCAGTGATTCCTGTATTTATCCACACACCTGACTATTAGTATCAGGGTGTGAGCAGTGATTACTGTATTTATCCACAGACCTGACTATTAGTATCATGGCGTGTGCGGTGATCACTGTATTTATCCACACACCAGTCTATTAGTATCAGGATGTGAGCAGTGATTACTGTATTTATCCACACACCAGTCTATTAGTATCAGGGTGTGAGCAGTGATTTCTGTATTTATCCACAGACCTGACTATTGGTATCATGGCGTGTGCGGTGATCACTGTATTTATCCACACACCAGTCTATTAGTATCAGGATGTGAGCAGTGATTACTGTATTTATCCACACACCAGTCTATTAGTATCAGGATGTGAGCAGTGATTTCTGTATTTATCCACAGACCTGACTATTTGTATCATGGCGCGTGCGGTGATTACTGTATTTATCCACACACCAGTCTATTAGTATCAGGGTGTGAGCAGTGATTACTGTATTTATCCACACACCAGTGTATTAGTATCAGGGTGTGAGCAGTGATTACTGTATTTATCCACACACCAGTCTATTAGTATCAGGATGTGAGCAGTGATTACTGTATTTATCCACACACCAGTCTATTAGTATCAGGGTGTGAGCAGTGATTACTGTATTTATCCACACACCAGTCTATTAGTATCAGGGTGTGAGCAGTGATTACTGTATTTATCCACACACCAGTCTATTAGTATCAGGGTGTGAGCAGTGATTACTGTATTTATCCACACACCAGTCTATTAGTATCAGGATGTGAGCAGTGATTACTGTATTTATCCACACACCAGTCTATTAGTATCAGGGTGTGAGCAGTGATTACTGTATTTATCCACACACCAGTCTATTAGTATCAGGGTGTGAGCAGTGATTACTGTATTTATCCACACACCAGTCTATTAGTATCAGGATGTGAGCATTGATTACTGTATTTATCCACACACCAATCTATTAGTATCAGGATGTGAGCAGTGATTACTGTATTTATCCACACACCAATCTATTAGTATCAGGGTGTGAGCAGTGATTACTGTATTTATCCACACACCAGTCTATTAGTATCAGGATGTGAGCGGTGATTACTGTTTTTATCCACACACCAATCTATTAGTATCAGGATGTGAGCAGTGATTACTGTATTTATCCACACAACAGTCTATTAGTATCTGGATGTGAGCAGTGATTACTGTATTTATCCACACAACAGTCTATTAATATCTGGATGTGAGCAGTGATTACTGTATTTATCCACACACCAGTCTATTAGTATCAGGATGTGAGCAGTGATTACTGTATTTATCCACACACCTGACTATTAGTATCAGGACGTGAGCAGTGATTACTGTATTTATCCACACACCTGACTATTAGTATCAGGACGTGAGCAGTGATTACTGTATTTAATCACACACCAGTCTATTAGAATCTGGATGTGAGCAGTGATTACTGTATTTATCCACACACCACTCTATTAGTATCAGGATGTGAGCAGTGAATACTGTATTTATCCACACACCTGACTATCAGTATGAGGATGTGAGCAGTGATTACTGTATTTATCCACACACCAGTCTATTAGTATCAGGGTGTGAGCATGGATTACTGCATTTATCCACACACCAGTCTATTAGTATCAGGGTGTGAGCAGTGATTACTGTATTTATCCACACACCAGTCTATTAGTATCAGGATGTGAGCAGTGATTGCAGTATTTATCCACACACCAGTCTATTAGTATCAGGATGTGAGCAGTGATTACTGTATTTATCCACACACCTGACTATTAGTATCAGGACGTGAGCAGTGATTACTGTATTTATCCACACACCAGTCTATTAGTATCAGGATGTGAGCAGTGATTACTGTATTTATCCACACAACAGTCTATTAGTATCAGGGTGTGAGCAGTGATTACTGTATTTATCCACACACCAGTCTATTAGTATCAGGGTGTGAGCAGAGATTACTGTATTTATCCACACACCTGACTATTAGTATGATGGCGTGTGCGGTGATTACTGTATTTATCCACACACCTGACTATTAGTATCAGGGTGTGAGCAGTGATTACTGTATTTATCCACACACCTGACTATTAGTATCAGGGTGTGAGCAGTGATTACTGTATTTATCCACACAACAGTCTATTAGTATCAGGGTGTGAGCAGTGATTACTGTATTTATCCACACACCAGTCTATTAGTATCAGGATGTGAGCAGTGATTACTGTGTTTATCCACACACCAGTCGATTAGTATCAGGATGTGAGCAGTGATTACAGTATTTATCCACACAACAGTCTATTAGTATCAGGGTGTGAGCAGTGATTCCTGTATTTATCCACACACCAGTCTATTAGTATCAGGATGTGAGCAGTGATTACTGTATTTATCCACACACCAGTCTATTAGTATCAGGGTGTGAGCAGTGATTACTGTATTTATCCACACACCAGTATATTAGTATCAGGGTGTGAGCAGTGATTTCTGTATTTATCCACACACCAGTCTATTAGTATCAGGACGTGAGCAGTGATTACTGTATTTTTCCACACACCTGACTATTAGTATCATGGCGTGTGCGGTGATTACTGTATTTATCCACACACCAGTCTATTAGTATCAGGGTGTGAGCAGTGATTACTGTATTTATCCACACACCAGTCTATTAGTATCAGGGTGTGAGCAGTGATTACTGTATTTATCCACACACCAGTATATTAGTATCAGGGTGTGAGCAGTGATTACTGTATTTATCCACACACCAGTATATTAGTATCAGGATGTGAGCAGTGATTACTGTATTTAACCACACACCAGTCTGTTAGTATCAGGGTGTGAGCAGTGATTACTGTATTTATCCACACACCAGTCTATTAGTATCAGGGTGTGAGCAGTGACTTCTGTATTTATCCACACACCAGTATTTTAGTATCAGGGTGTGAGCAGTGACTTCTGTATTTATCCACACACCAGTCTATTAGTATCAGGGTGTGAGCAGTGATTACTGTATTTATCCACACACATGACAATTAGTATCATGGCGTGTGCGGTGATTACTGTATTTATCCACACACCAGACTATTAGTATCAGGATGTGAGCAGTGATTACTGTATTTATCCACACACCAGTCTATTAGTATCAGGATGTGAGCAGTGATTACTGTATATATCCACACACCAGTCTATTAGTATCAGGATGTGAGCAGTGATTACTGTATTTATCCACACACCAGTATATTAGTATCAGGATGTGAGCAGTGATTACTGTATATATCCACACACCAGTCTATTAGTATCAGGGTGTGAGCAGTGATTACTGTATTTATCCACACACCAGTATATTAGTATCAGGGTGTGAGCAGTGATTACTGTATTTATCCACACACCAGTCTATTAGTATCAGGGTGTGAGCAGTGATTACTGTATTTATCCACACACCAGTATATTAGTATCAGGGTGTGAGCAGTGATTACTGTATTTATCCACACACCAGTCTATTAGTATCAGGGTGTGAGCAGTGATTACTGTATTTATCCACACACCAGTCTATTAGTATCAGGGTGTGAGCAGTGATTACTGTATTTATCCACACACCAGTCTATTAGTATCAGGATGTGAGCAGCGATTACTGTATTTGTCCACACACCAGTCTATTAGTATCAGGGTGTGAGCAGTGATTACTGTATTTATCGACACACCAGTATATTAGTATCAGGGTGTGAGCAGTGATTTCTGTATTTATCCACACACCTGACTATTAGTATCATGGCGTGTGCGGTGATTACTGTATTTATCCACACACCAGTCTATTAGTATCATGGCGTGAGCAGTGATTACTGTATTTATCCACACACCAGTCTATTAGTATCAGGCTGTGAGCAGTGATTACTGTATTTATCCACACACCAGTATATTAGTATCAGGATGTGAGCAGTGATTACTGTATTTATCCACACACCAGTCTATAAGTATCAGGATGTGAGCAGTGATTACTGTATTTATCCACACACCAGTCTATAAGTATCAGGACGTGAGCAGTGATTACTGTATTTATCCACACACCTGACTATTAGTATCAGGACGTGAGCAGTGATTACTGTATTTATCCACACACCAGTCTATTAGTATGACGATGTGAGCAGTGATTACTGTATTTATCCACACACCAGTCTATCAGTATCAGGGTGTGAGCAGTGATTACTGTATTTATCCACACACCAGTCTATTAGTATCAGCGTGTGAGCAGTGATTACTGTATTTATCCACACACCAGTCTATTAGTATCAGGATGTGAGCAGTGATTACTGTATTTATCTACACACCTGACTATTAGTATCAGGGTGTGAGCAGTGATTACTGTATTTATCCGCACACCAGTCGATTAGTATCAGGATGTGAGCAGTGATTACTGTATTTATCCACACACCAGTCTATTAGTATCAGGATGTGAGCAGTGATTACTGTGTTTATCCACACACCAGTCTATTAGTATCAGGATGTGAGCAGTCATTACTGTATTTATCCACACACCAGTCTATTAGTATCAGGATGAGCAGTGATTACTGTATTTATCCACACACCAGTCTATTAGTATCAGGGTGTGAGCAGTGATTACTGTATTTATCCGCACACCAGTCGATTAGTATCAGGATGTGAGCAGTGATTACTGTATTTATCCACACACCAGTCTATTAGTATCAGGATGTGAGCAGTGATTACTGTGTTTATCCACACACCAGTCTATTAGTATCAGGGTGTGAGCAGTGATTACTGTATTTATCCACACACCAGTCTATTAGTATCAGGATGTGAGCAGTGATTACTGTATTTATCCACACACCAGTCTATTAGTATCAGGGTGTGAGCAGTGATTACTGTATTTATCCGCACACCAGTCGATTAGTATCAGGATGTGAGCAGTGATTACTGTATTTATCCACACACCAGTCTATTAGTATCAGGATGTGAGCAGTGATTACTGTGTTTATCCACACACCAGTCTATTAGCATCAGGATGTGAGCAGTGATTACTGTATTTATCCACACACCAGTCTATTAGTATCAGGATGTGAGCAGTGATTACTGTATTTATCCACACACCTGACTATTAGTATCAGGGTGTGAGCAGTGATTACTGTATTTATCCACACAACAGTCTATTAGTATCAGGGTGTGAGCAGTGATTACTGTATTTATCCACACAACAGTCTATTAGTATCAGGGTGTGAGCAGTGATTACTGTATTTATCCACACAACAGTCTATTAGTATCAGGGTGTGAGCAGTGATTACTGTATTTATCCACACACCAGTCTATTAGTATCAGGGTGTGAGCAGTGATTACTGTATTTATCCACACACCAGTCTATTAGTATCAGGGTGTGAGCAGTGATTACTGTATTTATCCACACACCAGTCTATTAGTATCAGGATGTGAGCAGTGATTACTGTATTTATCCACACACCAGTCAATTAGTATCAGGGCGTGAGCAGTGATTACTGTATTTATCCACACACCAGTCTATTAGTATCTGGATGTGAGCAGTGATTACTGTATTTATCCACACACCAGTCTATTAGTATCAGGGTGTGAGCAGTGATTACTGTATTTATCCACACACCAGTCTATTAGTATCTGGATGTGAGCAGTGATTACTGTATTTATCCACACACCAGTCAATTAGTATCAGGGCGTGAGCAGTGATTACTGTATTTTTCCAAACACCTGACTATTAGTATTAGGACGTGAGCAGTGATTACTGTATTTATCCACACACCTGACTATTAGTATCAGGATGTGAGCATTGATTACTGTATTTATCCACACACCAATCTATTAGTATCAGGATGTGAGCAGTGATTACTGTATTTATCCACACAGCAATCTATTAGTATCAGGATGTGAGCGGTGATTACTGTTTTTATCCACACACCAATCTATTAGTATCAGGGTGTGAGCAGTGATTACTGTATTTATCCACACACCAGTCTATTAGTATCAGGATGTGAGCAGTGATTACTGTATTTATCCACACAACAGTCTATTAGTATCTGGATGTGAGCAGTGATTACTGTATTTATCCACACACCAGTCAATTAGTATCAGGATGTGAGCAGTGATTACTGTATTTATCCACACACCTGACTATTAGTATCATGGCGTGTGCGGTGATTACTGTATTTATCCACACAACAGTCTATTAGTATCTGGATGTGAGCAGTGATTACTGTATTTATCCACACACCAGTCAATTAGTATCAGGATGTGAGCAGTGATTACTGTATTTATCCACACACCAGTCTATTAGTATCAGGGCGTGAGCAGTGATTACTGTATTTATCCACACACCAGTCTATTAGTATCAGGGTGTGAGCAGTGATTACTGTATTTATCCACACACCAGTCTATTAATATCGGGATGTGAGCAGTGATTACTGTATTTATCCACACACCAGTCTATTAGTATCAGGATGTGAGCAGTGATTATTGTATTTATCCACACACCAGTCTATTAGTATCAGGATGTGAGCAGTGATTATTGTATTTATCCACACACCAGTCTATTAATATCGGGATGTGAGCAGTGATTATTGTATTTATCCACACACCAGTCTATTAGTATCAGGATGTGAGCAGTGATTATTGTGTTTATCCACACACCAGTCTATTAGTATCAGGATGTGAGCAGTGATTACTGTATTTATCCACACACCTGACTATTAGTATCAGGATGTGAGCAGTGATTACTGTATTTATCCACACACCAGTCTATTAGTATCAGGATGTGAGCAGTGATTACTGTATTTATCCACACAACAGTCTATTAGTATCAGGGTGTGAGCAGTGATTACTGGATTTATCCACACACCAGTCTATTAGTATCAGGGTGTGAGCAGTGATTACTGTATTTATCCACACACCAGTCTATTAGTATCAGGATGTGAGCAGTGATTACTGTATTTATCCACACACCAGTCTATTAGTATCAGGATGTGAGCAGTGATTACTGTATTTATCCACACACCAGTCTATTAGTATCAGGATGTGAGCAGTGATTACTGTATTTATCCACACACCAGTCTATTAGTATCAGGATGTGAGCAGTGATTACTGTATTTATTCACACACCAGTCTATTAGTATCAGGATGTGAGCAGTGATTACTGTATTTATCCACACACCAGTCTATTAGTATCAGGATGTGAGCAGTGATTACTGTATTTATCCACACACCAGTCTATTAGTATCAGGATGTGAGCAGTGATTACTGTATTTATCCACACACCAGTCTATTAGTATCAGGATGTGAGCAGTGATTACTGTATTTATCCACACACCAGTCTATTAGTATCAGGATGTGAGCAGTGATTACTGTATTTATCCACACACCTGACTATTAGTATCATGACGTGAGCAGTGATTACTGTATTTATCCACACACCAGTCTATTAGTATCAGGATGTGAGTAGTGATTACTGTATTTATCCACACACCAGTCTATTAGTATCAGGATGTGAGCAGTGATTACTGTATTTATCCACACACCAGTCTATTAGTATCAGGATGTGAGCAGTGATTACTGTATTTATCCACACACCAGTCTATTAGTATCAGGATGTGAGCAGTGATTACTGTATTTATCCACACACCAGTCTATTAGTATCAGGATGTGAGCAGTGATTACTGTATTTATCCACACACCAGTCTATTAGTATCAGGATGTGAGCAGTGATTACTGTATTTATCCACACACCTGACTATTAGTATCATGACGTGAGCAGTGATTACTGTATTTATCCACACACCAGTCTATTAGTATCAGGATGTGAGCAGTGAATACTGTATTTATCCACACACCAGTCTATTAGTATCAGGGTGTGAGCAGTGATTACTGTATTTATCCACACACCAGTCTTTTAGTATCAAGATGTGAGCAATGATTACAGTATTTATACACACACCAGTCTATCAGTATGAGGATGTGAGCAGTGATTACTGTATTTATCCACACACCAGTGTATTAGTATCAGGGTGTGAGCATGGATTACTGCATTTTTCCACACACCAGTCTATCAGAATGAGGATGTGAGCAGTGATTACTGTATTTATCCACACACCAGTGTATTAGTATCAGGGTGTGAGCATGGATTACTGCATTTATCCACACACCAGTCTATTAGTATCAGGGTGTGAGCAGTGATTACTGTATTTATCCACACACCAGTCTATTAGTATCAGGATGTGAGCAGTGATTACTGTATTTATCCACACACCTGACTATTAGTATCAGGACGTGAGCAGTGATTACTGTATTTATCCACACACCAGTCTATTAGTATCATGGCGTGTGCGGTGAGCACTGTATTTATCCACACACCAGTCTATTAGTATCAGGGTGTGAGCAGTGATTTCTGTATTTATCCACACACCTGACTATTAGTATCATGGCGTGTGCGGTGAGCACTGTATTTATCCACACACCAGTCTATTAATATCAGGATGTGAGCAGTGATTACTGTATTTATCCACACACCTGACTATTAGTATCAGGACGTGAGCAGTGATTACTGTATTTATCCACACACCAGTCTATTAGTATCAGCGTGTGAGCAGTGATTACTGTATTTATCCACACACCAGTCTATTAGTATCATGGTGTGAGCAGTGATTACTGTATTTATCCACACACCAGTCTATTAGTATCAGGGTGTGAGCAGTGATTACTGTATTTATCCACACACCAGTCTATTAGTATCAGGATGTGAGCAGTGATTACTGTATTTATCCACACACCAGTCTATTAGTATCAGGATGTGAGCAGTGATTACTGTATTTATCCACACACCAGTCTATTAGTATCAGGATGTGAGCAGTGATTACTGTATTTATCCACACACCAGTCTATTAATATCGGGATGTGAGCAGTGATTACTGTATTTATCCACACACCAGTCTATTAGTATCAGGATGTGAGCAGTGATTATTGTATTTATCCACACACCAGTCTATTAGTATCAGGGTGTGAGCATTGATTACTGTATTTATCTAGATACCAGTCTATTAGTATCAGGATGTGAGCAGTGATTACTGTATTTATCCTCACACCAGTCTATAAGTATCAGGATGTGCGCAGTGATTACTGTATTTATCCACACACCAGTCTATTAGTATCAGGATGTGAGCAGTGATTACTGTATTTATCCACACACCAGTCTATTAGTATCAGGGTGTGAGCAGTGATGACTGTATTTATCCACACACCAGTCTATTAGTATCAGGGTGTGAGCAGTGATTACTGTATTTATCCACACACCAGTCTATTAGTATCAGGATGCGAGCAGTGATTACTGTATTTATCCACACAACAGTCTATTAGTATCAGGATGTGAGCAGTGATTACTGTATTTATCCACACACCAGTCTATTAGTATCAGGATGTGAGCAGTGATTACTGTATTTATCCACACACCAGTCTATTAGTATGACGATGTGATCAGTGATTACTGTATTTATCCACAAAACAGTCTGTTAGTATCAGGATGTGAGCAGTGATTACTGTATTTATCCACACACCAGTCTATTAGTATCAGGATGTGAGCAGTGATTGCTGTATATTTCCACACAGCAGGCTATAAGTCTCAGGATGTGAGCTGTGATTACTGTATTTATCCACACACCAGTCTATTAGTATCAGGATGTGAGCTGTGATTACTGTATTTATCCACACACCAGTCTATGAGTATCAGGATGTGAGCAGTGATTACTGTATTTATCCACACAACAGTCTATGAGTATCAGGATGTGAGCAATGATTACTGTATTTATCCACACAACAGTCTATTAGTATCAGGATGTGAGCAATGATTACTCTATTTATCCACACACCAGTCTGTTAGTATCAGGGTGTGAGCAGTGATTACTCTATTTATCCACACACCAGTCTGTTAGTATCAGGGTGTGAGCAGTGATTAATGTATTTATCCACACACCAGTCTATTAGTATCAGGATGTGAGCAGTGATTACTGTATTTATCCACACACCAGTCTATTAGTATCAGGATGTGAGCAATGATTACTGTATTTATCCACACAACAGTCTATTAGTATCAGGATGTGAGCAGTGATTACTCTATTTATCCACACACCAGTCTGTTAGTATCAGGGTGTGAGCAGTGATTAATGTATTTATCCACACACCAGTCTGTTAGTATCAGGGTGTGAGCAGTGATTAATGTATTTATCCACACACCAGTCTATTAGTATCAGGATGTGAGCAGTGATTACTGTATTTATCCACACACCAGACTATTAGTATCAGGGTGTGAGCAGTGATTACTGTATTTATCCACACACCATTCTATTAGTAACAGGGTGTGAGCAGTGATTACTGTATTTATCCACACACCAGTCTATTAGTATCAGGTTGTGAGCAGTGATTACAGTATTTATCCACACACCAGTCTATTAGTATCAGGGTGTGAGCAGTGATTACTGTATTTATCCGCACACCAGTCTATAATTATCTCGATGTGAGCAGTGATTACTGTATTTATCCACACACCAGTCTATTAGTATCAGGATGTGAGCAGTGAATACTGTATTTATCCACACACCAGTCTATTAGTATCAGGGTGTGAGCAGTGATTACTGTATTTATCCACACACCAGTCTATTAGTATCAGGATGTGAGCAGTGATTACTGTATTTATCCACACACCAGTCCATTAGTATCAGGATGTGAGCAGTGAATACTGTATTTATCCACACACCAGTCTATTAGTATCAGGGTGTGAGCAGTGATTACTGTATTTATCCACACACCAGTCTATTAGTATCAGGATGTGAGCAGTGATTATTGTATTTATCCACACACCAGTCTATTGGTATCAGGTTGTGAGCAGTGATTACTGTATTTATCCACACACCAGTATATTAGTATCAGGGTGTGAGCAGTGATTACTGTATTTATCCAAAAACCAGTCTATTAGTATCAGGATGTGAGCAGTGATTACTGTATTTATCCACACACCAGTCTATTAGTATCAGGGTGTGAGCAGTGATTACTGTATTTATCCGCACTCTAGTCTATTAGTATCAGGATGTGAGCAGTGATTACTGTATTTATTCACACACCAGTCTATTAGTATCAGGGTGTGAGCAGTGATTACTGTATTTATCCACACACCAGTCTATCAGTATCAGGATGTGAGCAGTGATTACTGTATTTATCCACACACCAGTCTATTAGTATCAGGTTGTGAGCAGTGATTACTGTATTTATCAACACACCAGTCTATTAGTATCAGGGTGTGAGCAGTGATTACTGTATTTATCCGCACACCAGTCTATTAGTATCAGGATGTGAGCAGTGATTACTGTATTTATTCACACACCAGTCTATTAGTATCATGGTGTGAGCAGTGATTACTGTATTTATCCACACACCAGTCTATAAGTATCAGGATGTGAGCAGTGATTACTGTATTTAGCCACACACCAGTCTATTAGTATCAGGGTGTGAGCAGTGATTACTGTATTTATCCACACACCAGTCTATTAGTATCAGGATGTGAGCAGTGATTACTGTATTTATCCACACACCAGTCTATAAGTTTCAGGATGTGAGCAGTGATTACTGAATTTATCCACACACCAGTCTATTAGTATCAGGATGTGAGCAGTGATTACTGTATTTATCCACACAACAGTCCATGAGTATCAGCGTGTGATCAGTGATTACTGTATTCATCAACACACCAGTCTATTAGTATCAGGGTGTGAGCAGTGATTACTGTATTTATCCACACACCAGTCTATAAGTATCAGGATGTGAGCACTGATTACTGTATTTATCCACACACCAGTCTATAAGTATCAGGATGTGAGCAGTGATTACTGTATTTATCCACACACCAGTCTATTTGTAACAGGGTGTGAGCAGTGATTACTGCATTTATCCACACACCAGTCTATTAGTAACAGGGTGTGAGCAGTGATTATTGTATTTATCCACACAAAAGTCTATTAGTATCAGGGTGTGAGCAGTGATTACTGTATTTATCCACACACCAGTCTATTAGTATCAGGGTGTGAGCAGTAATTACTGTATTTATCCACACACCAGTCTATAAGTATCAGGATGTGAGCAGTGATTACTGTATTTATCCACACACCAGTCTATTAGTAACAGGGTGTGAGCAGTGATTATTGTATTTATCCACACAAAAGTCTATTAGTATCAGGGTGTGAGCAGTGATTACTGTATTTATCCACACACCAGTCTATTAGTATCAGGGTGTGAGCAGTGATTACTGTATTTATCCACACACCAGTCTATAAGTATCAGGATGTGAGCAGTGATTACTGTATTTATCCACACACCAGTCTATTAGTATCAGGATGTGAGCAGTGATTACTGTATTTATCCACACACCAGTCTATAAATATCAGGGTGTGAGCAGTGATTCCTGTATTTATTCACACACCAGTCTATTAGTATCAGGATGTGAGCAGTGATTACTGTATTTATCCACACACCAGTCTATAAGTATCAGGATGTGAGCAGTGATTACTGTATTTATCCACACACCAGTCTATAAGTATCAGGATGTGAGCAGTGATTACTGTATTTATCCACACACCAGTCTATAAGTATCAGGATGTGAGCAGTGATTACTGTATTTATCCACACACCAGTCTATTAGTATCAGGGTGTGAGCAGTGATTACTGTATTTATCCACACACCAGTCCATAAGTATCAGGATGTGAGCAGTGATTACTGTATTTATCCACACACCAGACTATTAGTATCAGGGTGTGAGCAGTGATTACTGTATTTATCCACACACCAGTCTATAAGTATCAGGATGTGAGCAGTGATTACTGTATTTATCCACACACCAGTCTATTAGTAACTGGGTGTGAGCAGTGATTACTGTATTTATCCACACACCAGTCTATAAGTATCAGGGTGTGAGCAGTGATTACTGTATTTATCCACACACCAGTCTATAAGTATCAGGATGTGAGCAGTGATGACTGTATTTATCCACACACCAGTCTATTAGTATCAGGATGTGAGCAGTGATTACTGTATTTATCCACACACCATTCTCTTAGTATCAGGCTGTGAGCAGTGATTACTGTATTTATCCACACACCAGTCTATTAGTATCAGGATGTGAGCAGTGATTATTGTATTTATCCACACACCATTCTATTAGTATCAGGGTGTGAGCAGTGATTACTGTATTTATCCACACACCTGTCTTTTAGTATCAGGGTGTGAGCAGTGATTACTGTATTTATCCGCACACCAGTCTATTAGTATCAGGATGTGAGCAGTGATTACTGTATTTATCCACACACCAGTCTATTAGTATCCGGGTGTGAGAAGTGATTACTGTATTTATCCACACACCAGTCTATTAGTATCAGGATGTGAGCAGTGATTACTGTATTTATCCACACAGCAGGCTATTAGTATCAGGATGTGAGCTGTGATTACTGTATTTATCCACACACCAGTCTATTAGTATCAGGATGTGAGCAGTGATTACTGTATTTATCCACACACCTGACTATTAGTATCAGGATGTGAGCAGTGATTACTCTATTTATCCACACACCAGTCTATTAGTATCAGGGTGTGAGCAGTGATTACTGTATTTATCCACACACCAGTCTTTTAGTATCAGGGTGTGAGCAGTGATTACTGTATTTATCCGCACACCAGTCTATTAGTATCAGGATGTGAGCAGTGATTACTGTATTTATCCACACACCAGTCTATTAGTATCTGGGTGTGAGAAGTGATTACTGTATTTATCCACACACCAGTCTATTAGTATCAGGATGTGAGCAGTGATGACTGTATTTATCCACACAGCAGGCTATTAGTATCAGGATGTGAGCTGTGATTACTGTATTTATCCACACACCAGTCTATTAGTATCAGGATGTGAGCAGTGATTACTGTATTTATCCACACAGCAGGCTATTAGTATCAGGATGTGAGCTGTGATTACTGTATTTATCCACACACCTGTCTATTAGTATCAGGATGTGAGCAGTGATTACTGTATTTATCCACACACCAGTCTATTAGTATCAGGATGTGAGCAGTGATTACTGTATTTATCCACACAGCAGGCTATTAGTATCAGGATGTGAGCCGTGATTACTGTATTTATCCACACAGCAGGCTATTAGTATCAGGATGTGAGCTGTGATTACTGTATTTATCCACACACCAGTCTATTAGTATCAGGATGTGAGCAGTGATTACTGTATTTATCCACACACCAGTCTATTAGTATCAGGATGTGAGCAGTGATTACTGTATTTATCCACACAGCAGGCTATTAGTATCAGGATGTGAGCTGTGATTACTGTATTTATCCACACACCAGTCTATTAGTATCAGGATGTGAGCAGTGATTACTGTATTTATCCACACACCAGTCTATTAGTATCAGGATGTGAGCTGTGATTACTGTATTTATCCACACACCAGTCTATTAGTATCAGGATGTGAGCAGTGATTACTGTATTTATCCACACAGCAGGCTATTAGTATCAGGATGTGAGCTGTGATTACTGTATTTATCCACACACCAGTCTATTAGTATCAGGATGTGAGCAGTGATTACTGTATTTATCCACACACCAGTCTATTAGTATCAGGATGTGAGCAGTGATTACTGTATTTATCCACACACCTGACTATTAGTATCAGGATGTGAGCAGTGATTACTCTATTTATCCACACACCAGTCTATTAGTATCAGGGTGTGAGCAGTGATTACTGTATTTATCCACACACCAGTCTTTTAGTATCAGGGTGTGAGCAGTGATTACTGTATTTATCCGCACACCAGTCTATTAGTATCAGGATGTGAGCAGTGATTACTGTATTTATCCACACACCAGTCTATTAGTATCTGGGTGTGAGAAGTGATTACTGTATTTATCCACACACCAGTCTATTAGTATCAGGATGTGAGCAGTGATGACTGTATTTATCCACACAGCAGGCTATTAGTATCAGGATGTGAGCTGTGATTACTGTATTTATCCACACACCAGTCTATTAGTATCAGGATGTGAGCAGTGATTACTGTATTTATCCACACACCAGTCTATTAGTATCAGGATGTGAGCAGTGATTACTGTATTTATCCACACAGCAGGCTATTAGTATCAGGATGTGAGCAGTGATTACTGTATTTATCCACACAGCAGGCTATTAGTATCAGGATGTGAGCTGTGATTACTGTATTTATCCACACACCAGTCTATTAGTATCAGGATGTGAGCAGTGATTACTGTATTTATCCACACACCAGTCTATTAGTATCAGGATGTGAGCAGTGATTACTGTATTTATCCACACAGCAGGCTATTAGTATCAGGATGTGAGCTGTGATTACTGTATTTATCCACACACCAGTCTATTAGTATCAGGATGTGAGCAGTGATTACTGTATTTATCCACACACCAGTCTATTAGTATCAGGATGTGAGCAGTGATTACTGTATTTATCCACACAGCAGGCTATTAGTATCAGGATGTGAGCTGTGATTACTGTATTTATCCACACACCAGTCTATTAGTATCAGGATGTGAGCAGTGATTACTGTATTTATCCACACAGCAGGCTATTAGTATCAGGATGTGAGCTGTGATTACTGTATTTATCCACACACCAGTCTATTAGTATCAGGATGTGAGCAGTGATTACTGTATTTATCCACACAGCAGGCTATTAGTATCAGGATGTGAGCAGTGATTACTGTATTTATCCACACACCTGACTATTAGTATCAGGATGTGAGCAGTGATTACTGTATTTATCCACACACCTGACTATTAGTATCAGGATGTGAGCTGTGATTACTGTATTTATCCACACACCAGTCTATTAGTATCCGGGTGTGAGAAGTGATTACTGTATTTATCCACACACCAGTCTATTAGTATCAGGGTGTGAGCAGTGATTACTGTATTTATCCACACACCATTCTATAAGTATCAGGATGTGAGCTGTGATTACTGTATTTATCCACACACCAGTCTATTAGTATCAGGTTGTGAGCAGTGATTATTGTATTTATCCACACACCAGTCTATTAGTATCAGGTTGTGAGCAGTGATTACTGTATTTATCCACACACCAGTCGATTAGTATCAGGGTGTGAGCAGTGATTACTGTATTTATCCAAAAACCAGTCTATTAGTATCAAAGAACTCCTCTTTGCTGACGATGCTGCTTTAACATCTCACACTGAAGAATGCCTGCAGAGTCTCATCGACAGGTTTGCGTCTGCCTGCAATGAATTTGGCCTAACCATCAGCCTCAAGAAAACGAACATCATGGGGCAGGATGTCAGAAATGCTCCATCCATCAATATTGGCGACCACGCTCTGGAAGTGGTTCAAGAGTTCACCTACCTAGGCTCAACTATCACCAGTAACCTGTCTCTAGATGCAGAAATCAACAAGCGCATGGGTAAGGCTTCCACTGCTATGTTCAGACTGGCCAAGAGAGTGTGGGAAAATGGTGCACTGACACGGAACACAAAAGTCCGAGTGTATCAGGCCTGTGTCCTCAGTACCTTGCTCTACGGCAGCGAGGCCTGGACAACGTATGCCAGCCAAGAGCGACGTCTCAATTCATTCCATCTTCGCTGCCTTCGGAGAATACTTGGCATCAGGTGGCAGGACTATATCTCCAACACAGAAGTCCTTGAAGCGGCCAACATCCCCAGCTTATACACACTACTGAGTCAGCGGCGCTTGAGATGGCTTGGCCATGTGAGCCGCATGGAAGATGGCAGGATCCCCAAAGACACATTGTACAGCGAGCTCGCCACTGGTATCAGACCCACCGGCCGTCCATGTCTCCGCTATAAAGACGTCTGCAAACGCGACATGAAATCGTGTGACATTGATCACAAGTCGTGGGAGTCAGTTGCCAGCATTCGCCAGAGCTGGCGGGCAGCCATAAAGACAGGGCTAAATTGTGGCGAGTCGAAGAGACTTAGTAGTTGGCAGGAAAAAAGACAGAGGCGCAAGGGGAGAGCCAACTGTGCAACAGCCCCAACAAACAAATTTCTCTGCAGCACCTGTGGAAGAGCCTGTTACTCCAGAATTGGCCTTTATAGCCACTCCAGGCGCTGCTTCACAAACCACTGACCACCTCCAGGCGCGTATCCATTGTCTCTCGAGATAAGGAGGCCCAAAAGAAAGTCTATTAGTATCAGGTTGTGAGCAGTGATTACTGTATTTATCCACACACCAGTCGATTAGTATCAGGGTGTGAGCAGTGATTACTGTATTTATCCAAAAACCAGTCTATTAGTATCAGGATGTGAGCAGTGATTACTGTATTTATCCACACACCAGTCTATTAGTATCAGGATGTGAGCAGTGATTATTGTATTTATCCACACACCAGTCTATTAGTATCAGGTTGTGAGCAGTGATTACTGTACTTATCCACACACCAGTCTATTAGTATCAGGGTGTGAGCAGTGATTACTGTATTTATCCGCACACCAGTCTATTAGTATCAGGATGTGAGCAGTGATTACTGTATTTATTCACACACCAGTCTATTAGTATCAGGATGTGAGCAGTGATTACTGTATTTATCCACACACCTGTCTATTAGTATCAGGGTGTGAGCAGTGATTACTGTATTTATCCACACACCAGTCTATTAGTATCAGGGTGTGAGCAGTGATTACTGTATTTATCCACACACCAGTCTATTAGTATCAGGGTGTTAGCAGTGATTACTTTATTTATCCACACACCAGTCTATTAGTATCAGGGTGTGAGCAGTGATTACTGTATTTATCCGCACACCAGTCTATTAGTATCAGGATGTGAGCAGTGATTACTGTATTTATCCACACACCAGTCTATAAGTATCAGGATGTGAGCAGTGATTACTGTATTTATCCACACACCAGTCTATAAGTATCAGGATGTGAGCAGTGATTACTGTATTTATCCACACACCAGTCTATTAGTATCAGGATGTGAGCAGTGAATACTGGATTTATCCACACACCAGTCTATTAGTATCAGGATGTGAGCAGTGATTACTGTATGTATCCACACACCAGTCTATGAGTATCAGCGTGTGATCAGTGATTACTGTATTTATCAACACACCAGTCTATAAGTATCAGGTTGTGAGCACTGATTACTGTATTTATCCACACACCAGTCTATTAGTATCAGGATGTGAGCAGTGATTACTGTATGTATCCACACACCAGTCTATGAGTATCAGGATGTGAGCAGTGATTACTGTATTTATCCACACACCAGTCTATTAGTATCAGGATGTGAGCAGTGATTACTGTATGTATCCACACACCAGTCTATAAGTATCAGGTTGTGAGCACTGATTACTGTATTTATCCACACACCAGTCTATTTGTAACAGGGTGTGAGCAGTGATTACTGTATTTATCCACACACCAGTCTATTAGTATCAGGATGTGAGCAGTGATTACTGTATTTATCCACACACCAGTCTATTAGTAACAGGGTGTGAGCAGTGATTATTGTATTTATCCACACAAAAGTCTATTAGTATCAGGGTGTGAGCAGTGATTACTGTATTTATCCACACACCAGTCTATAAGTATCAGGATGTGAGCAGTGATTACTGTATTTATCCACACACCAGTCTATTAGTATCAGTATGTGAGCAGTGATTACTGTATTTATCCACACACCAGTCTATAAATATCAGGGTGTGAGCAGTGATTACTGTATTTATCCACACACCAGTCTATTAGTATCAGGATGTGAGCAGTGATTACTGTATTTATCCACACACCAGTCTATAAGTATCAGGATGTGAGCAGTGATTACTGTATTTATCCACACACCAGTCTATTAGTATCAGGATGTGAGCAGTGATTACTGGATTTATCCACACACCAGTCTATTAGTATCAGGATGTGAGCAGTGATTACTGTATGTATCCACACACCAGTCTATGAGTATCAGCGTGTGATCAGTGATTACTGTATTTATCAACACACCAGTCTATAAGTATCAGGTTGTGAGCACTGATTACTGTATTTATCCACACACCAGTCTATTAGTATCAGGATGTGAGCAGTGATTACTGTATGTATCCACACACCAGTCTATGAGTATCAGGATGTGAGCAGTGATTACTGTATTTATCCACACACCAGTCTATTAGTATCAGGATGTGAGCAGTGATTACTGTATGTATCCACACACCAGTCTATGAGTATCAGCGTGTGATCAGTGATTACTGTATTTATCAACACACCAGTCTATAAGTATCAGGTTGTGAGCACTGATTACTGTATTTATCCACACACCAGTCTATTTGTAACAGGGTGTGAGCAGTGATTACTGTATTTATCCACACACCAGTCTATTAGTATCAGGATGTGAGCAGTGATTACTGTATTTATCCACACACCAGTCTATTAGTAACAGGGTGTGAGCAGTGATTACTGTATTTATCCACACACCAGTCTATTAGTATCAGGATGTGAGCAGTGATTACTGTATTTATCCACACACCAGTCTATTAGTATCAGTATGTGAGCAGTGATTACTGTATTTATCCACACACCAGTCTATAAATATCAGGGTGTGAGCAGTGATTCCTGTATTTATTCACACACCATTCTATTAGTATCAGGATGTGAGCAGTGATTACTGTATTTATCCACACACCAGTCTATAAGTATCAGGATATGAGCAGTGATTACTGTATTTATCCACACACCAGTCTATAAGTATCAGGATGTGAGCAGTGATTACTGTATTTATCCACACACCAGTCTATAAGTATCAGGATGTGAGCAGTGATTACTGTATTTATCCACACACCAGTCTATAAGTATCAGGGTGTGAGCAGTGATTACTGTATTTATCCACACACCAGTCTATTAGTATCAGGATGTGAGCAGTGATTACTGTATTTATCCACACACCAGTCTATAAGTATCAGGATGTGAGCAGTGATTACTGTATTTATCCACACACCAGTCTATTAGTAACAGGGTGTGAGCAGTGATTACTGTATTTATCCACACACAAGTCTATTAGTATCAGGCTGTGAGCAGTGATTACTGTATTTATCCACACACCAGTCTATTAGTATCAGGGTGTGAGCAGTGATTACTGTATTTATCCACACACCAGTCTATAAGTATCAGGATGTGAGCAGTGATTACTGTATTTATCCACACACCAGTCTATAAGTATCAGGATGTGAGCAGTGATTACTGTATTTATCCACACACCAGTCTATAAGTATCAGGGTGTGAGCAGTGATTACTGTATTTATCCACACACCAGTCTATTAGTATCAGGATGTGAGCAGTGATTACTGTATTTATCCACACACCAGTCTATAAGTATCAGGATGTGAGCAGTGATTACTGTATTTATCCACACACCAGTCTATTAGTAACAGGGTGTGAGCAGTGATTACTGTATTTATCCACACACCAGTCTATTAGTATCAGGATGTGAGCAGTGATTACAGTATTTATCCACACACCAGTCTAGAAATATCAGGGTGTGAGCAGTGATTACTGTATTTATCCACACACCAGTCTTTTAGTATCAGGGTGTGAGCAGTGATTACTGTATTTATCCGCACACCAGTCTATTAGTATCAGGATGTGAGCAGTGATTACTGTATTTATCCACACACCAGTCTATTAGTATCCGGGTGTGAGAAGTGATTACTGTATTTATCCACACACCAGTCTATTAGTATCAGGATGTGAGCAGTGATTACTGTATTTATCCACACAGCAGGCTATTAGTATCAGGATGTGAGCTGTGATTACTGTATTTATCCACACACCAGTCTATTAGTATCAGGATGTGAGCAGTGATTACTGTATTTATCCACACACCTGACTATTAGTATCAGGATGTGAGCAGTGATTACTCTATTTATCCACACACCAGTCTATTAGTATCAGGGTGTGAGCAGTGATTACTGTATTTATCCACACACCAGTCTTTTAGTATCAGGGTGTGAGCAGTGATTACTGTATTTATCCG
Organism: Heterodontus francisci; assembly: GCF_036365525.1. NCBI lineage: Eukaryota > Metazoa > Chordata > Chondrichthyes > Heterodontiformes > Heterodontidae > Heterodontus > Heterodontus francisci. The sequence continues at coordinate 95,000,399 of NC_090379.1, read as the reverse complement.
CACACCAGTCTATTAGTATCAGGATGTGAGCAGTGATTACTGTATTTATCCACACACCAGTCTATTAGTATCCGGGTGTGAGAAGTGATTACTGTATTTATCCACACACCAGTCTATTAGTATCAGGATGTGAGCAGTGATGACTGTATTTATCCACACAGCAGGCTATTAGTATCAGGATGTGAGCTGTGATTACTGTATTTATCCACACACCAGTCTATTAGTATCAGGATGTGAGCAGTGATTACTGTATTTATCCACACAGCAGGCTATTAGTATCAGGATGTGAGCAGTGATTACTGTATTTATCCACACAGCAGGCTATTAGTATCAGGATGTGAGCAGTGATGACTGTATTTATCCACACAGCAGGCTATTAGTATCAGGATGTGAGCTGTGATTACTGTATTTATCCACACACCAGTCTATTAGTATCAGGATGTGAGCAGTGATTACTGTATTTATCCACACAGCAGGCTATTAGTATCAGGATGTGAGCAGTGATTACTGTATTTATCCACACAGCAGGCTATTAGTATCAGGATGTGAGCAGTGATTACTGTATTTATCCACACAGCAGGCTATTAGTATCAGGATGTGAGCTGTGATTACTGTATTTATCCACACACCAGTCTATTAGTATCAGGATGTGAGCAGTGATTACTGTATTTATCCACACACCAGTCCATTAGTATCAGGATGTGAGCAGTGATTACTGTATTTATCCACACACCAGTCTATTAGTATCAGGATGTGAGCAGTGATTACTGTATTTATCCACACAGCAGGCTATTAGTATCAGGATGTGAGCTGTGATTACTGTATTTATCCACACACCAGTCTATTAGTATCAGGATGTGAGCAGTGATTACTGTATTTATCCACACACCAGTCTATTAGTATCAGGATGTGAGCAGTGATTACTGTATTTATCCACACAGCAGGCTATTAGTATCAGGATGTGAGCTGTGATTACTGTATTTATCCACACACCAGTCTATTAGTATCAGGATGTGAGCAGTGATTACTGTATTTATCCACACAGCAGGCTATTAGTATCAGGATGTGAGCAGTGATTACTGTATTTATCCACACACCAGTCTATTAGTATCAGGATGTGAGCAGTGATTACTGTATTTATCCACACAGCAGGCTATTAGTATCAGGATGTGAGCAGTGATTACTGTATTTATCCACACACCTGACTATTAGTATCAGGATGTGAGCAGTGATTACTGTATTTATCCACACACCTGACTATTAGTATCAGGATGTGAGCTGTGATTACTGTATTTATCCACACACCAGTCTATTAGTATCCGGGTGTGAGAAGTGATTACTGTATTTATCCACACACCAGTCTATTAGTATCAGGGTGTGAGCAGTGATTACTGTATTTATCCACACACCATTCTATAAGTATCAGGATGTGAGCAGTGATTACTGTATTTATCCACACACCAGTCTATTAGTATCAGGGTGTGAGCAGTGATTACTGTATTTATCCACACACCAGTCTATTAGTATCAGGGTGTGAGCAGTGATTATTGTATTTATCCACACACCAGTCTATTAGTATCAGGTTGTGAGCAGTGATTACTGTATTTATCCACACACCAGTCGATTAGTATCAGGGTGTGAGCAGTGATTACTGTATTTATCCAAAAACCAGTCTATTAGTATCAAAGAACTCCTCTTTGCTGACGATGCTGCTTTAACATCTCACACTGAAGAATGCCTGCAGAGTCTCATCGACAGTTTTGCGTCTGCCTGCAATGAATTTGGCCTAACCATCAGCCTCAAGAAAACGAACATCATGGGGCAGGATGTCAGAAATACTCCATCCATCAATATTGGCGACCACGCTCTGGAAGTGGTTCAAGAGTTCACCTACCTAGGCTCAACTATCACCAGTAACCTGTCTCTAGATGCAGAAATCAACAAGCGCATGGGTAAGGCTTCCACTGCTATGTTCAGACTGGCCAAGAGAGTGTGGGAAAATGGTGCACTGACACGGAACACAAAAGTCCGAGTGTATCAGGCCTGTGTCCTCAGTACCTTGCTCTACGGCAGCGAGGCCTGGACAACGTATGCCAGCCAAGAGCGACGTCTCAATTCATTCCATCTTCGCTGCCTTCGGAGAATACTTGGCATCAGGTGGCAGGACTATATCTCCAACACAGAAGTCCTTGAAGCGGCCAACATCCCCAGCTTATACACACTACTGAGTCAGCGGCGCTTGAGATGGCTTGGCCATGTGAGCCGCATGGAAGATGGCAGGATCCCCAAAGACACATTGTACAGCGAGCTCGCCACTGGTATCAGACCCACCGGCCGTCCATGTCTCCGCTATAAAGACGTCTGCAAACGCAACATGAAATCGTGTGACATTGATCACAAGTCGTGGGAGTCAGTTGCCAGCATTCGCCAGAGCTGGCGGGCAGCCATAAAGACAGGGCTAAATTGTGGCGAGTCGAAGAGACTTAGTAGTTGGCAGGAAAAAAGACAGAGGCGCAAGGGGAGAGCCAACTGTGCAACAGCCCCAACAAACAAATTTCTCTGCAGCACCTGTGGAAGAGCCTGTTACTCCAGAATTGGCCTTTATAGCCACTCCAGGCGCTGCTTCACAAACCACTGACCACCTCCAGGCGCGTATCCATTGTCTCTCGAGATAAGGAGGCCCAAAAGAAAGTCTATTAGTATCAGGTTGTGAGCAGTGATTACTGTATTTATCCACACACCAGTCGATTAGTATCAGGGTGTGAGCAGTGATTACTGTATTTATCCAAAAACCAGTCTATTAGTATCAGGATGTGAGCAGTGATTACTGTATTTATCCACACACCAGTCTATTAGTATCAGGATGTGAGCAGTGATTATTGTATTTATCCACACACCAGTCTATTAGTATCAGGTTGTGAGCAGTGATTACTGTACTTATCCACACACCAGTCTATTAGTATCAGGGTGTGAGCAGTGATTACTGTATTTATCCGCACACCAGTCTATTAGTATCAGGATGTGAGCAGTGATTACTGTATTTATTCACACACCAGTCTATTAGTATCAGGAAGTGAGCAGTGATTACTGTATTTATCCACACACCTGTCTATTAGTATCAGGGTGTGAGCAGTGATTACTGTATTTATCCACACACCAGTCTATTAGTATCAGGGTGTGAGCAGTGATTACTGTATTTATCCACACACCAGTCTATTAGTATCAGGGTGTTAGCAGTGATTACTTTATTTATCCACACACCAGTCTATTAGTATCAGGGTGTGAGCAGTGATTACTGTATTTATCCGCACACCAGTCTATTAGTATCAGGATGTGAGCAGTGATTACTGTATTTATCCACACACCAGTCTATAAGTATCAGGATGTGAGCAGTGATTACTGTATTTATCCACACACCTGTCTATTAGTATCAGGGTGTGAGCAGTGATTACTGTATTTATCCACACACCAGTCTATTAGTATCAGGATGTGAGCAGTGATTACTGTATTTATCCACACAGCAGGCTATTAGTATCAGGATGTGAGCTGTGATTACTGTATTTATCCACACACCAGTCTATTAGTATCAGGATGTGAGCAGTGATTACTGTATTTATCCACACAGCAGGCTATTAGTATCAGGATGTGAGCAGTGATTACTGTATTTATCCACACACCAGTCTATTAGTATCAGGATGTGAGCAGTGATTACTGTATTTATCCACACAGCAGGCTATTAGTATCAGGATGTGAGCAGTGATTACTGTATTTATCCACACACCTGACTATTAGTATCAGGATGTGAGCAGTGATTACTGTATTTATCCACACACCTGACTATTAGTATCAGGATGTGAGCTGTGATTACTGTATTTATCCACACACCAGTCTATTAGTATCCGGGTGTGAGAAGTGATTACTGTATTTATCCACACACCAGTCTATTAGTATCAGGGTGTGAGCAGTGATTACTGTATTTATCCACACACCATTCTATAAGTATCAGGATGTGAGCAGTGATTACTGTATTTATCCACACACCAGTCTATTAGTATCAGGGTGTGAGCAGTGATTACTGTATTTATCCACACACCAGTCTATTAGTATCAGGGTGTGAGCAGTGATTATTGTATTTATCCACACACCAGTCTATTAGTATCAGGTTGTGAGCAGTGATTACTGTATTTATCCACACACCAGTCGATTAGTATCAGGGTGTGAGCAGTGATTACTGTATTTATCCAAAAACCAGTCTATTAGTATCAAAGAACTCCTCTTTGCTGACGATGCTGCTTTAACATCTCACACTGAAGAATGCCTGCAGAGTCTCATCGACAGTTTTGCGTCTGCCTGCAATGAATTTGGCCTAACCATCAGCCTCAAGAAAACGAACATCATGGGGCAGGATGTCAGAAATACTCCATCCATCAATATTGGCGACCACGCTCTGGAAGTGGTTCAAGAGTTCACCTACCTAGGCTCAACTATCACCAGTAACCTGTCTCTAGATGCAGAAATCAACAAGCGCATGGGTAAGGCTTCCACTGCTATGTTCAGACTGGCCAAGAGAGTGTGGGAAAATGGTGCACTGACACGGAACACAAAAGTCCGAGTGTATCAGGCCTGTGTCCTCAGTACCTTGCTCTACGGCAGCGAGGCCTGGACAACGTATGCCAGCCAAGAGCGACGTCTCAATTCATTCCATCTTCGCTGCCTTCGGAGAATACTTGGCATCAGGTGGCAGGACTATATCTCCAACACAGAAGTCCTTGAAGCGGCCAACATCCCCAGCTTATACACACTACTGAGTCAGCGGCGCTTGAGATGGCTTGGCCATGTGAGCCGCATGGAAGATGGCAGGATCCCCAAAGACACATTGTACAGCGAGCTCGCCACTGGTATCAGACCCACCGGCCGTCCATGTCTCCGCTATAAAGACGTCTGCAAACGCAACATGAAATCGTGTGACATTGATCACAAGTCGTGGGAGTCAGTTGCCAGCATTCGCCAGAGCTGGCGGGCAGCCATAAAGACAGGGCTAAATTGTGGCGAGTCGAAGAGACTTAGTAGTTGGCAGGAAAAAAGACAGAGGCGCAAGGGGAGAGCCAACTGTGCAACAGCCCCAACAAACAAATTTCTCTGCAGCACCTGTGGAAGAGCCTGTTACTCCAGAATTGGCCTTTATAGCCACTCCAGGCGCTGCTTCACAAACCACTGACCACCTCCAGGCGCGTATCCATTGTCTCTCGAGATAAGGAGGCCCAAAAGAAAGTCTATTAGTATCAGGTTGTGAGCAGTGATTACTGTATTTATCCACACACCAGTCGATTAGTATCAGGGTGTGAGCAGTGATTACTGTATTTATCCAAAAACCAGTCTATTAGTATCAGGATGTGAGCAGTGATTACTGTATTTATCCACACACCAGTCTATTAGTATCAGGATGTGAGCAGTGATTATTGTATTTATCCACACACCAGTCTATTAGTATCAGGTTGTGAGCAGTGATTACTGTACTTATCCACACACCAGTCTATTAGTATCAGGGTGTGAGCAGTGATTACTGTATTTATCCGCACACCAGTCTATTAGTATCAGGATGTGAGCAGTGATTACTGTATTTATTCACACACCAGTCTATTAGTATCAGGAAGTGAGCAGTGATTACTGTATTTATCCACACACCTGTCTATTAGTATCAGGGTGTGAGCAGTGATTACTGTATTTATCCACACACCAGTCTATTAGTATCAGGGTGTGAGCAGTGATTACTGTATTTATCCACACACCAGTCTATTAGTATCAGGGTGTTAGCAGTGATTACTTTATTTATCCACACACCAGTCTATTAGTATCAGGGTGTGAGCAGTGATTACTGTATTTATCCGCACACCAGTCTATTAGTATCAGGATGTGAGCAGTGATTACTGTATTTATCCACACACCAGTCTATAAGTATCAGGATGTGAGCAGTGATTACTGTATTTATCCACACACCTGTCTATTAGTATCAGGGTGTGAGCAGTGATTACTGTATTTATCCACACACCAGTCTATTAGTATCAGGATGTGAGCAGTGATTACTGTATTTATCCACACACCAGTCTATAAGTATCAGGATGTGAGCAGTGATTACTGTATTTATCCACACACCAGTCTATTAGTATCAGGATGTGAGCAGTGATTACTGGATTTATCCACACACCAGTCTATGAGTATCAGCGTGTGATCAGTGATTACTGTATTTATCAACACACCAGTCTATAAGTATCAGGTTGTGAGCACTGATTACTGTATTTATCCACACACCAGTCTATTTGTAACAGGGTGTGAGCAGTGATTACTGTATTTATCCACACACCAGTCTATTAGTATCAGGATGTGAGCAGTGATTACTGTATTTATCCACACACCAGTCTATTAGTAACAGGGTGTGAGCAGTGATTACTGTATTTATCCACACACCAGTCTATAAGTATCAGGGTGTGAGCAGTGATTATTGTATTTATCCACACAAAAGTCTATTAGTATCAGGGTGTGAGCAGTGATTACTGTATTTATCCACACACCAGTCTATAAGTATCAGGATGTGAGCAGTGATTACTGTATTTATCCACACACCAGTCTATTAGTATCAGTATGTGAGCAGTGATTACTGTATTTATCCACACACCAGTCTATAAATATCAGGGTGTGAGCAGTGATTCCTGTATTTATTCACACACCAGTCTATTAGTATCAGGATGTGAGCAGTGATTACTGTATTTATCCACACACCAGTCTATAAGTATCAGGATGTGAGCAGTGATTACTGTATTTATCCACACACCAGTCTATAAGTATCAGGATGTGAGCAGTGATTACTGTATTTATCCACACACCAGTCTATAAGTATCAGGATGTGAGCAGTGATTACTGTATTTATCCACACACCAGTCTATAAGTATCAGGGTGTGAGCAGTGATTACTGTATTTATCCACACACCAGTCTATTAGTATCAGGATGTGAGCAGTGATTACTGTATTTATCCACACACCAGTCTATAAGTATCAGGATGTGAGCAGTGATTACTGTATTTATCCACACACCAGTCTATTAGTAACAGGGTGTGAGCAGTGATTACTGTATTTATCCACACACAAGTCTATTAGTATCAGGCTGTGAGCAGTGATTACTGTATTTATCCACACACCAGTCTATTAGTATGAGGATGTGAACAGTGATTACTGTATATTTCCACACACCAGTCTATAAGTATCAGGATGTGAGCAGTGATTACTGTATTTATCCACACACCAGTCTATTAGTAACAGGGTGTGAGCAGTGATTACTGTATTTATCCACACACCAGTCTATTAGTATCAGGATGTGAGCAGTGATTACAGTATTTATCCACACACCAATCTAGAAATATCAGGGTGTGAGCAGTGATTACTGTATTTATCCACACACCAGTCTATTAGTATCAGGATGTGAGCAGTGATTACTGTATTTATCCACACACCAGTCCATAAGTATCAGGATGTGAGCAGTGATTACCGTATTTATCCACACACCAGTCTATTAGTATCAGGGTGTGAGCAGTGATTACTGTATTTATCCGCACACCAGTCTATTAGTATCAGGATGTGAGCAGTGATTACTGTATTTATCCACACACCTGACTATTAGTATCAGGATGTGAGCAGTGATTACTGTATTTATCCACACACCTGACTATTAGTATCAGGATGTGAGCTGTGATTACTGTATTTATCCACACACCAGTCTATTAGTATCCGGGTGTGAGAAGTGATTACTGTATTTATCCACACACCAGTCTATTAGTATCAGGGTGTGAGCAGTGATTACTGTATTTATCCACACACCATTCTATAAGTATCAGGATGTGAGCAGTGATTACTGTATTTATCCACACACCAGTCTATTAGTATCAGGGTGTGAGCAGTGATTACTGTATTTATCCACACACCAGTCTATTAGTATCAGGGTGTGAGCAGTGATTATTGTATTTATCCACACACCAGTCTATTAGTATCAGGTTGTGAGCAGTGATTACTGTATTTATCCACACACCAGTCGATTAGTATCAGGGTGTGAGCAGTGATTACTGTATTTATCCACACACCAGTCTATTAGTAACAGGGTGTGAGCAGTGATTACTGTATTTATCCACACACAAGTCTATTAGTATCAGGCTGTGAGCAGTGATTACTGTATTTATCCACACACCAGTCTATTAGTATGAGGATGTGAACAGTGATTACTGTATATTTCCACACACCAGTCTATAAGTATCAGGATGTGAGCAGTGATTACTGTATTTATCCACACACCAGTCTATTAGTAACAGGGTGTGAGCAGTGATTACTGTATTTATCCACACACCAGTCTATTAGTATCAGGATGTGAGCAGTGATTACAGTATTTATCCACACACCAATCTAGAAATATCAGGGTGTGAGCAGTGATTACTGTATTTATCCACACACCAGTCTATTAGTATCAGGATGTGAGCAGTGATTACTGTATTTATCCACACACCAGTCCATAAGTATCAGGATGTGAGCAGTGATTACCGTATTTATCCACACACCAGTCTATTAGTATCAGGGTGTGAGCAGTGATTACTGTATTTATCCGCACACCAGTCTATTAGTATCAGGATGTGAGCAGTGATTACTGTATTTATCCACACACCTGACTATTAGTATCAGGATGTGAGCAGTGATTACTGTATTTATCCACACACCTGACTATTAGTATCAGGATGTGAGCTGTGATTACTGTATTTATCCACACACCAGTCTATTAGTATCCGGGTGTGAGAAGTGATTACTGTATTTATCCACACACCAGTCTATTAGTATCAGGGTGTGAGCAGTGATTACTGTATTTATCCACACACCATTCTATAAGTATCAGGATGTGAGCAGTGATTACTGTATTTATCCACACACCAGTCTATTAGTATCAGGGTGTGAGCAGTGATTACTGTATTTATCCACACACCAGTCTATTAGTATCAGGGTGTGAGCAGTGATTATTGTATTTATCCACACACCAGTCTATTAGTATCAGGTTGTGAGCAGTGATTACTGTATTTATCCACACACCAGTCGATTAGTATCAGGGTGTGAGCAGTGATTACTGTATTTATCCAAAAACCAGTCTATTAGTATCAAAGAACTCCTCTTTGCTGACGATGCTGCTTTAACATCTCACACTGAAGAATGCCTGCAGAGTCTCATCGACAGGTTTGCGTCTGCCTGCAATGAATTTGGCCTAACCATCAGCCTCAAGAAAACGAACATCATGGGGCAGGATGTCAGAAATGCTCCATCCATCAATATTGGCGACCACGCTCTGGAAGTGGTTCAAGAGTTCACCTACCTAGGCTCAACTATCACCAGTAACCTGTCTCTAGATGCAGAAATCAACAAGCGCATGGGTAAGGCTTCCACTGCTATGTTCAGACTGGCCAAGAGAGTGTGGGAAAATGGTGCACTGACACGGAACACAAAAGTCCGAGTGTATCAGGCCTGTGTCCTCAGTACCTTACTCTACGGCAGCGAGGCCTGGACAACGTATGCCAGCCAAGAGCGACGTCTCAATTCATTCCATCTTCGCTGCCTTCGGAGAATACTTGGCATCAGGTGGCAGGACTATATCTCCAACACAGAAGTCCTTGAAGCGGCCAACATCCCCAGCTTATACACACTACTGAGTCAGCGGCGCTTGAGATGGCTTGGCCATGTGAGCCGCATGGAAGATGGCAGGATCCCCAAAGACACATTGTACAGCGAGCTCGCCACTGGTATCAGACCCACCGGCCGTCCATGTCTCCGCTATAAAGACGTCTGCAAACGCGACATGAAATCGTGTGACATTGATCACAAGTCGTGGGAGTCAGTTGCCAGCATTCGCCAGAGCTGGCGGGCAGCCATAAAGACAGGGCTAAATTGTGGCGAGTCGAAGAGACTTAGTAGTTGGCAGGAAAAAAGACAGAGGCGCAAGGGGAGAGCCAACTGTGCAACAGCCCCAACAAACAAATTTCTCTGCAGCACCTGTGGAAGAGCCTGTTACTCCAGAATTGGCCTTTATAGCCACTCCAGGCGCTGCTTCACAAACCACTGACCACCTCCAGGCGCGTATCCATTGTCTCTCGAGATAAGGAGGCCCAAAAGAAAGTCTATTAGTATCAGGTTGTGAGCAGTGATTACTGTATTTATCCACACACCAGTCGATTAGTATCAGGGTGTGAGCAGTGATTACTGTATTTATCCAAAAACCAGTCTATTAGTATCAGGATGTGAGCAGTGATTACTGTATTTATCCACACACCAGTCTATTAGTATCAGGATGTGAGCAGTGATTATTGTATTTATCCACACACCAGTCTATTAGTATCAGGGTGTGAGCAGTGATTACTGTACTTATCCACACACCAGTCTATTAGTATCAGGGTGTGAGCAGTGATTACTGTATTTATCCGCACACCAGTCTATTAGTATCAGGATGTGAGCAGTGATTACTGTATTTATTCACACACCAGTCTATTAGTATCAGGATGTGAGCAGTGATTACTGTATTTATCCACACACCTGTCTATTAGTATCAGGGTGTGAGCAGTGATTACTGTATTTATCCACACACCAGTCTATTAGTATCAGGGTGTGAGCAGTGATTACTGTATTTATCCACACACCAGTCTATTAGTATCAGGGTGTTAGCAGTGATTACTTTATTTATCCACACACCAGTCTATTAGTATCAGGGTGTGAGCAGTGATTACTGTATTTATCCGCACACCAGTCTATTAGTATCAGGATGTGAGCAGTGATTACTGTATTTATCCACACACCAGTCTATAAGTATCAGGATGTGAGCAGTGATTACTGTATTTATCCACACACCTGTCTATTAGTATCAGGGTGTGAGCAGTGATTACTGTATTTATCCACACACCAGTCTATTAGTATCAGGATGTGAGCAGTGATTACTGTATTTATCCACACACCAGTCTATAAGTATCAGGATGTGAGCAGTGATTACTGTATTTATCCACACACCAGTCTATTAGTATCAGGATGTGAGCAGTGATTACTGGATTTATCCACACACCAGTCTATGAGTATCAGCGTGTGATCAGTGATTACTGTATTTATCAACACACCAGTCTATAAGTATCAGGTTGTGAGCACTGATTACTGTATTTATCCACACACCAGTCTATTTGTAACAGGGTGTGAGCAGTGATTACTGTATTTATCCACACACCAGTCTATTAGTATCAGGATGTGAGCAGTGATTACTGTATTTATCCACACACCAGTCTATTAGTAACAGGGTGTGAGCAGTGATTACTGTATTTATCCACACACCAGTCTATAAGTATCAGGGTGTGAGCAGTGATTATTGTATTTATCCACACAAAAGTCTATTAGTATCAGGGTGTGAGCAGTGATTACTGTATTTATCCACACACCAGTCTATAAGTATCAGGATGTGAGCAGTGATTACTGTATTTATCCACACACCAGTCTATTAGTATCAGTTTGTGAGCAGTGATTACTGTATTTATCCACACACCAGTCTATAAATATCAGGGTGTGAGCAGTGATTCCTGTATTTATTCACACACCAGTCTATTAGTATCAGGATGTGAGCAGTGATTACTGTATTTATCCACACACCAGTCTATAAGTATCAGGATGTGAGCAGTGATTACTGTATTTATCCACACACCAGTCTATAAGTATCAGGATGTGAGCAGTGATTACTGTATTTATCCACACACCAGTCTATAAGTATCAGGATGTGAGCAGTGATTACTGTATTTATCCACACACCAGTCTATAAGTATCAGGGTGTGAGCAGTGATTACTGTATTTATCCACACACCAGTCTATTAGTATCAGGATGTGAGCAGTGATTACTGTATTTATCCACACACCAGTCTATAAGTATCAGGATGTGAGCAGTGATTACTGTATTTATCCACACACCAGTCTATTAGTAACAGGGTGTGAGCAGTGATTACTGTATTTATCCACACACAAGTCTATTAGTATCAGGCTGTGAGCAGTGATTACTGTATTTATCCACACACCAGTCTATTAGTATGAGGATGTGAACAGTGATTACTGTATATTTCCACACACCAGTCTATAAGTATCAGGATGTGAGCAGTGATTACTGTATTTATCCACACACCAGTCTATTAGTAACAGGGTGTGAGCAGTGATTACTGTATTTATCCACACACCAGTCTATTAGTATCAGGATGTGAGCAGTGATTACAGTATTTATCCACACACCAGTCTAGAAATATCAGGGTGTGAGCAGTGATTACTGTATTTATCCACACACCAGTCTATTAGTATCAGGATGTGAGCAGTGATTACTGTATTTATCCACACACCAGTCCATAAGTATCAGGATGTGAGCAGTGATTACTGTATTTATCCACACACCAGTCTATTAGTATCAGGGTGTGAGCAGTGATTACTGTATTTATCCGCACACCAGTCTATTAGTATCAGGATGTGAGCAGTGATTACTGTATTTATCCACACACCTGACTATTAGTATCAGGATGTGAGCAGTGATTACTGTATTTATCCACACACCTGACTATTAGTATCAGGATGTGAGCTGTGATTACTGTATTTATCCACACACCAGTCTATTAGTATCCGGGTGTGAGAAGTGATTACTGTATTTATCCACACACCAGTCTATTAGTATCAGGGTGTGAGCAGTGATTACTGTATTTATCCACACACCATTCTATAAGTATCAGGATGTGAGCAGTGATTACTGTATTTATCCACACACCAGTCTATTAGTATCAGGGTGTGAGCAGTGATTACTGTATTTATCCACACACCAGTCTATTAGTATCAGGGTGTGAGCAGTGATTATTGTATTTATCCACACACCAGTCTATTAGTATCAGGTTGTGAGCAGTGATTACTGTATTTATCCACACACCAGTCGATTAGTATCAGGGTGTGAGCAGTGATTACTGTATTTATCCAAAAACCAGTCTATTAGTATCAAAGAACTCCTCTTTGCTGACGATGCTGCTTTAACATCTCACACTGAAGAATGCCTGCAGAGTCTCATCGACAGGTTTGCGTCTGCCTGCAATGAATTTGGCCTAACCATCAGCCTCAAGAAAACGAACATCATGGGGCAGGATGTCAGAAATGCTCCATCCATCAATATTGGCGACCACGCTCTGGAAGTGGTTCAAGAGTTCACCTACCTAGGCTCAACTATCACCAGTAACCTGTCTCTAGATGCAGAAATCAACAAGCGCATGGGTAAGGCTTCCACTGCTATGTTCAGACTGGCCAAGAGAGTGTGGGAAAATGGTGCACTGACACGGAACACAAAAGTCCGAGTGTATCAGGCCTGTGTCCTCAGTACCTTGCTCTACGGCAGCGAGGCCTGGACAACGTATGCCAGCCAAGAGCGACGTCTCAATTCATTCCATCTTCGCTGCCTTCGGAGAATACTTGGCATCAGGTGGCAGGACTATATCTCCAACACAGAAGTCCTTGAAGCGGCCAACATCCCCAGCTTATACACACTACTGAGTCAGCGGCGCTTGAGATGGCTTGGCCATGTGAGCCGCATGGAAGATGGCAGGATCCCCAAAGACACATTGTACAGCGAGCTCGCCACTGGTATCAGACCCACCGGCCGTCCATGTCTCCGCTATAAAGACGTCTGCAAACGCGACATGAAATCGTGTGACATTGATCACAAGTCGTGGGAGTCAGTTGCCAGCATTCGCCAGAGCTGGCGGGCAGCCATAAAGACAGGGCTAAATTGTGGCGAGTCGAAGAGACTTAGTAGTTGGCAGGAAAAAAGACAGAGGCGCAAGGGGAGAGCCAACTGTGCAACAGCCCCAACAAACAAATTTCTCTGCAGCACCTGTGGAAGAGCCTGTTACTCCAGAATTGGCCTTTATAGCCACTCCAGGCGCTGCTTCACAAACCACTGACCACCTCCAGGCGCGTATCCATTGTCTCTCGAGATAAGGAGGCCCAAAAGAAAGTCTATTAGTATCAGGTTGTGAGCAGTGATTACTGTATTTATCCACACACCAGTCGATTAGTATCAGGGTGTGAGCAGTGATTACTGTATTTATCCAAAAACCAGTCTATTAGTATCAGGATGTGAGCAGTGATTACTGTATTTATCCACACACCAGTCTATTAGTATCAGGATGTGAGCAGTGATTATTGTATTTATCCACACACCAGTCTATTAGTATCAGGTTGTGAGCAGTGATTACTGTACTTATCCACACACCAGTCTATTAGTATCAGGGTGTGAGCAGTGATTACTGTATTTATCCGCACACCAGTCTATTAGTATCAGGATGTGAGCAGTGATTACTGTATTTATTCACACACCAGTCTATTAGTATCAGGATGTGAGCAGTGATTACTGTATTTATCCACACACCTGTCTATTAGTATCAGGGTGTGAGCAGTGATTACTGTATTTATCCACACACCAGTCTATTAGTATCAGGGTGTGAGCAGTGATTACTGTATTTATCCACACACCAGTCTATTAGTATCAGGGTGTTAGCAGTGATTACTTTATTTATCCACACACCAGTCTATTAGTATCAGGGTGTGAGCAGTGATTACTGTATTTATCCGCACACCAGTCTATTAGTATCAGGATGTGAGCAGTGATTACTGTATTTATCCACACACCAGTCTATAAGTATCAGGATGTGAGCAGTGATTACTGTATTTATCCACACACCTGTCTATTAGTATCAGGGTGTGAGCAGTGATTACTGTATTTATCCACACACCAGTCTATTAGTATCAGGATGTGAGCAGTGATTACTGTATTTATCCACACACCAGTCTATAAGTATCAGGATGTGAGCAGTGATTACTGTATTTATCCACACACCAGTCTATTAGTATCAGGATGTGAGCAGTGATTACTGGATTTATCCACACACCAGTCTATGAGTATCAGCGTGTGATCAGTGATTACTGTATTTATCAACACACCAGTCTATAAGTATCAGGTTGTGAGCACTGATTACTGTATTTATCCACACACCAGTCTATTAGTATCAGGATGTGAGCAGTGATTACTGTATTTATCCACACACCAGTCTATAAGTATCAGGGTGTGAGCAGTGATTATTGTATTTATCCACACACCAGTCTATTAGTATCAGGTTGTGAGCAGTGATTACTGTACTTATCCACACACCAGTCTATTAGTATCAGGGTGTGAGCAGTGATTACTGTATTTATCCGCACACCAGTCTATTAGTATCAGGATGTGAGCAGTGATTACTGTATTTATTCACACACCAGTCTATTAGTATCAGGATGTGAGCAGTGATTACTGTATTTATCCACACACCTGTCTATTAGTATCAGGGTGTGAGCAGTGATTACTGTATTTATCCACACACCAGTCTATTAGTATCAGGGTGTGAGCAGTGATTACTGTATTTATCCACACACCAGTCTATTAGTATCAGGGTGTTAGCAGTGATTACTTTATTTATCCACACACCAGTCTATTAGTATCAGGGTGTGAGCAGTGATTACTGTATTTATCCGCACACCAGTCTATTAGTATCAGGATGTGAGCAGTGATTACTGTATTTATCCACACACCAGTCTATAAGTATCAGGATGTGAGCAGTGATTACTGTATTTATCCACACACCTGTCTATTAGTATCAGGGTGTGAGCAGTGATTACTGTATTTATCCACACACCAGTCTATTAGTATCAGGATGTGAGCAGTGATTACTGTATTTATCCACACACCAGTCTATAAGTATCAGGATGTGAGCAGTGATTACTGTATTTATCCACACACCAGTCTATTAGTATCAGGATGTGAGCAGTGATTACTGGATTTATCCACACACCAGTCTATGAGTATCAGCGTGTGATCAGTGATTACTGTATTTATCAACACACCAGTCTATAAGTATCAGGTTGTGAGCACTGATTACTGTATTTATCCACACACCAGTCTATTTGTAACAGGGTGTGAGCAGTGATTACTGTATTTATCCACACACCAGTCTATTAGTATCAGGATGTGAGCAGTGATTACTGTATTTATCCACACACCAGTCTATTAGTAACAGGGTGTGAGCAGTGATTACTGTATTTATCCACACACCAGTCTATAAGTATCAGGGTGTGAGCAGTGATTATTGTATTTATCCACACAAAAGTCTATTAGTATCAGGGTGTGAGCAGTGATTACTGTATTTATCCACACACCAGTCTATAAGTATCAGGATGTGAGCAGTGATTACTGTATTTATCCACACACCAGTCTATTAGTATCAGTATGTGAGCAGTGATTACTGTATTTATCCACACACCAGTCTATAAATATCAGGGTGTGAGCAGTGATTCCTGTATTTATTCACACACCAGTCTATTAGTATCAGGATGTGAGCAGTAATTACTGTATTTATCCACACACCAGTCTATAAGTATCAGGATGTGAGCAGTGATTACTGTATTTATCCACACACCAGTCTATAAGTATCAGGATGTGAGCAGTGATTACTGTATTTATCCACACACCAGTCTATAAGTATCAGGATGTGAGCAGTGATTACTGTATTTATCCTCACACCAGTCTATAAGTATCAGGGTGTGAGCAGTGATTACTGTATTTATCCACACACCAGTCTATTAGTATCAGGATGTGAGCAGTGATTACTGTATTTATCCACACACCAGTCTATAAGTATCAGGATGTGAGCAGTGATTACTGTATTTATCCACACACCAGTCTATTAGTAACAGGGTGTGAGCAGTGATTACTGTATTTATCCACACACAAGTCTATTAGTATCAGGCTGTGAGCAGTGATTACTGTATTTATCCACACACCAGTCTATTAGTATGAGGATGTGAACAGTGATTACTGTATATTTCCACACACCAGTCTATAAGTATCAGGATGTGAGCAGTGATTACTGTATTTATCCACACACCAGTCTATTAGTAACAGGGTGTGAGCAGTGATTACTGTATTTATCCACACACCAGTCTATTAGTATCAGGATGTGAGCAGTGATTACAGTATTTATCCACACACCAGTCTAGAAATATCAGGGTGTGAGCAGTGATTACTGTATTTATCCACACACCAGTCTATTAGTATCAGGATGTGAGCAGTGATTACTGTATTTATCCACACACCAGTCCATAAGTATCAGGATGTGAGCAGTGATTACTGTATTTATCCACACACCAGTCTATTAGTATCAGGGTGTGAGCAGTGATTACTGTATTTATCCGCACACCAGTCTATTAGTATCAGGATGTGAGCAGTGATTACTGTATTTATTCACACACCAGTCTATAAGTATCAGGGTGTGAGCAGTGATTACTGTATTTATCCACACACCAGTCTATAAGTATCAGGATGTGAGCAGTGATTACTGTATTTATCCACACACCTGTCTTTTAGTATCAGGGTGTGAGCAGTGATTACTGTATTTATCCACACACCAGTCTATTAGTATCAGGGTGTGAGCAGTGATTACTGTATTTATCCACACACCAGTCTATTAGTATCAGGATGTGAGCAGTGATTACTGTATTTATCCACACACCAGTCCATAAGTATCAGGATGTGAGCAGTGATTACTGTATTTATCCACACACCAGTCTATTAGTAACAGGGTGTGAGCAGTGATTACTGTATTTATCCACACACCAGTCTATGAGTATCAGCGTGTGATCAGTGATTACTGTATTTATCAACACACCAGTCTATTAGTATCAGGATGTGAGCAGTGATTACTGTATTTATCCACACACCAGTCTATAAGTATCAGGGTGTGAGCACTGATTACTGTATTTATCCACACACCAGTCTATAAGTATCAGGATGTGAGCAGTGATTACTGTATTTATCCACACACCAGTCTATTTGTAACAGGGTGTGAGCAGTGATTACTGTATTTATCCACACACCAGTCTATTAGTAACAGGGTGTGAGCAGTGATTATTGTATTTATCCACACAAAAGTCTATTAGTATCAGGGTGTGAGCAGTGATTACTGTATTGATCCACACACCAGTCTATTAGTAACAGGGTGTGAGCAGTGATTATTGTATTTATCCACACAAAAGTCTATTAGTATCAGGGTGTGAGCAGTGATTACTGTATTTATCCACACACCAGTCTATTAGTATCAGGGTGTGAGCAGTGATTACTGTATTTATCCACACACCAGTCTATAAGTATCAGGATGTGAGCAGTGATTACTGTATTTATCCACACACCAGTCTATTAGTATCAGGATGTGAGCAGTGATTACTGTATTTATCCACACACCAGTCTATTAGTATCAGGGTGTGAGCAGTGATTACTGTATTTATCCACACACCAGTCTATTAGTATCAGGATGTGAGCAGTGATTACTGTATTTATCCACACACCAGTCCATAAGTATCAGGATGTGAGCAGTGATTACTGTATTTATCCACACACCAGTCTATTAGTAACAGGGTGTGAGCAGTGATTACTGTATTTATCCACACACCAGTCTATAAGTATCAGGGTGTGAGCAGTGATTATTGTATTTATCCACACACCAGTCTATTAGTATCAGGTTGTGAGCAGTGATTACTGTACTTATCCACACACCAGTCTATTAGTATCAGGGTGTGAGCAGTGATTACTGTATTTATCCGCACACCAGTCTATTAGTATCAGGATGTGAGCAGTGATTACTGGATTTATTCACACACCAGTCTATTAGTATCAGGATGTGAGCAGTGATTACTGTATTTATCCACACACCTGTCTATTAGTATCAGGGTGTGAGCAGTGATTACTGTATTTATCCACACACCAGTCTATTAGTATCAGGGTGTGAGCAGTGATTACTGTATTTATCCACACACCAGTCTATTAGTATCAGGGTGTTAGCAGTGATTACTTTATTTATCCACACACCAGTCTATTAGTATCAGGGTGTGAGCAGTGATTACTGTATTTATCCGCACACCAGTCTATTAGTATCAGGATGTGAGCAGTGATTACTGTATTTATCCACACACCAGTCTATAAGTATCAGGATGTGAGCAGTGATTACTGTATTTATCCACACACCTGTCTATTAGTATCAGGGTGTGAGCAGTGATTACTGTATTTATCCACACACCAGTCTATTAGTATCAGGATGTGAGCAGTGATTACTGTATTTATCCACACACCAGTCTATAAGTATCAGGATGTGAGCAGTGATTACTGTATTTATCCACACACCAGTCTATTAGTATCAGGATGTGAGCAGTGATTACTGGATTTATCCACACACCAGTCTATGAGTATCAGCGTGTGATCAGTGATTACTGTATTTATCAACACACCAGTCTATAAGTATCAGGTTGTGAGCACTGATTACTGTATTTATCCACACACCAGTCTATTTGTAACAGGGTGTGAGCAGTGATTACTGTATTTATCCACACACCAGTCTATTAGTATCAGGATGTGAGCAGTGATTACTGTATTTATCCACACACCAGTCTATTAGTAACAGGGTGTGAGCAGTGATTACTGTATTTATCCACACACCAGTCTATAAGTATCAGGGTGTGAGCAGTGATTATTGTATTTATCCACACAAAAGTCTATTAGTATCAGGGTGTGAGCAGTGATTACTGTATTTATCCACACACCAGTCTATAAGTATCAGGATGTGAGCAGTGATTACTGTATTTATCCACACACCAGTCTATTAGTATCAGTATGTGAGCAGTGATTACTGTATTTATCCACACACCAGTCTATAAATATCAGGGTGTGAGCAGTGATTCCTGTATTTATTCACACACCAGTCTATTAGTATCAGGATGTGAGCAGTGATTACTGTATTTATCCACACACCAGTCTATAAGTATCAGGATGTGAGCAGTGATTACTGTATTTATCCACACACCAGTCTATAAGTATCAGGATGTGAGCAGTGATTACTGTATTTATCCACACACCAGTCTATAAGTATCAGGATGTGAGCAGTGATTACTGTATTTATCCACACACCAGTCTATAAGTATCAGGGTGTGAGCAGTGATTACTGTATTTATCCACACACCAGTCTATTAGTATCAGGATGTGAGCAGTGATTACTGTATTTATCCACACACCAGTCTATAAGTATCAGGATGTGAGCAGTGATTACTGTATTTATCCACACACCAGTCTATTAGTAACAGGGTGTGAGCAGTGATTACTGTATTTATCCACACACAAGTCTATTAGTATCAGGCTGTGAGCAGTGATTACTGTATTTATCCACACACCAGTCTATTAGTATGAGGATGTGAACAGTGATTACTGTATATTTCCACACACCAGTCTATAAGTATCAGGATGTGAGCAGTGATTACTGTATTTATCCACACACCAGTCTATTAGTAACAGGGTGTGAGCAGTGATTACTGTATTTATCCACACACCAGTCTATTAGTATCAGGATGTGAGCAGTGATTACAGTATTTATCCACACACCAGTCTAGAAATATCAGGGTGTGAGCAGTGATTACTGTATTTATCCACACACCAGTCTATTAGTATCAGGATGTGAGCAGTGATTACTGTATTTATCCACACACCAGTCCATAAGTATCAGGATGTGAGCAGTGATTACTGTATTTATCCACACACCAGTCTATTAGTATCAGGGTGTGAGCAGTGATTACTGTATTTATCCGCACACCAGTCTATTAGTATCAGGATGTGAGCAGTGATTACTGTATTTATTCACACACCAGTCTATAAGTATCAGGGTGTGAGCAGTGATTACTGTATTTATCCACACACCAGTCTATAAGTATCAGGATGTGAGCAGTGATTACTGTATTTATCCACACACCTGTCTTTTAGTATCAGGGTGTGAGCAGTGATTACTGTATTTATCCACACACCAGTCTATGAGTATCAGCGTGTGATCAGTGATTACTGTATTTATCAACACACCAGTCTATTAGTATCAGGATGTGAGCAGTGATTACTGTATTTATCCACACACCAGTCTATAAGTATCAGGGTGTGAGCACTGATTACTGTATTTATCCACACACCAGTCTATAAGTATCAGGATGTGAGCAGTGATTACTGTATTTATCCACACACCAGTCTATTTGTAACAGGGTGTGAGCAGTGATTACTGTATTTATCCACACACCAGTCTATTAGTAACAGGGTGTGAGCAGTGATTACTGTATTTATCCACACACAAGTCTATTAGTATCAGGCTGTGAGCAGTGATTACTGTATTTATCCACACACCAGTCTATTAGTATGAGGATGTGAACAGTGATTACTGTATATTTCCACACACCAGTCTATAAGTATCAGGATGTGAGCAGTGATTACTGTATTTATCCACACACCAGTCTATTAGTAACAGGGTGTGAGCAGTGATTACTGTATTTATCCACACACCAGTCTATTAGTATCAGGATGTGAGCAGTGATTACAGTATTTATCCACACACCAGTCTAGAAATATCAGGGTGTGAGCAGTGATTACTGTATTTATCCACACACCAGTCTATTAGTATCAGGATGTGAGCAGTGATTACTGTATTTATCCACACACCAGTCCATAAGTATCAGGATGTGAGCAGTGATTACTGTATTTATCCACACACCAGTCTATTAGTATCAGGGTGTGAGCAGTGATTACTGTATTTATCCGCACACCAGTCTATTAGTATCAGGATGTGAGCAGTGATTACTGTATTTATTCACACACCAGTCTATAAGTATCAGGGTGTGAGCAGTGATTACTGTATTTATCCACACACCAGTCTATAAGTATCAGGATGTGAGCAGTGATTACTGTATTTATCCACACACCTGTCTTTTAGTATCAGGGTGTGAGCAGTGATTACTGTATTTATCCACACACCAGTCTATGAGTATCAGCGTGTGATCAGTGATTACTGTATTTATCAACACACCAGTCTATTAGTATCAGGATGTGAGCAGTGATTACTGTATTTATCCACACACCAGTCTATAAGTATCAGGGTGTGAGCACTGATTACTGTATTTATCCACACACCAGTCTATAAGTATCAGGATGTGAGCAGTGATTACTGTATTTATCCACACACCAGTCTATTTGTAACAGGGTGTGAGCAGTGATTACTGTATTTATCCACACACCAGTCTATTAGTAACAGGGTGTGAGCAGTGATTATTGTATTTATCCACACAAAAGTCTATTAGTATCAGGGTGTGAGCAGTGATTACTGTATTGATCCACACACCAGTCTATTAGTAACAGGGTGTGAGCAGTGATTATTGTATTTATCCACACAAAAGTCTATTAGTATCAGGGTGTGAGCAGTGATTACTGTATTTATCCACACACCAGTCTATTAGTATCAGGGTGTGAGCAGTGATTACTGTATTTATCCACACACCAGTCTATAAGTATCAGGATGTGAGCAGTGATTACTGTATTTATCCACACACCAGTCTATTAGTATCAGGATGTGAGCAGTGATTACTGTATTTATCCACACACCAGTCTATTAGTATCAGGGTGTGAGCAGTGATTACTGTATTTATCCACACACCAGTCTATTAGTATCAGGATGTGAGCAGTGATTACTGTATTTATCCACACACCAGTCCATAAGTATCAGGATGTGAGCAGTGATTACTGTATTTATCCACACACCAGTCTATTAGTATCAGGATGTGAGCAGTGATTACTGTATTTATCCACACACCAGTCTATTAGTATCAGGATGTGAGCAGTGATTACAGTATTTATCCACACACCAGTCTATAAATATCAGGGTGTGAGCAGTGATTACTGTATTTATCCACACACCAGTCTATTAGTATCAGGATGTGAGCAGTGATTACTGTATTTATCCACACACCAGTCCATAAGTATCAGGATGTGAGCAGTGATTACTGTATTTATCCACACACCAGTCTATTAGTATGAGGATGTGAACAGTGATTACTGTATATTTCCACACACCAGTCTATAAGTATCAGGATGTGAGCAGTGATTACTGTATTTATCCACACACCAGTCTATTAGTAACAGGGTGTGAGCAGTGATTACTGTATTTATCCACACACCAGTCTATTAGTATCAGGATGTGAGCAGTGATTACAGTATTTATCCACACACCAGTCTAGAAATATCAGGGTGTGAGCAGTGATTACTGTATTTATCCACACACCAGTCTATTAGTATCAGGATGTGAGCAGTGATTACTGTATTTATCCACACACCAGTCCATAAGTATCAGGATGTGAGCAGTGATTACTGTATTTATCCACACACCAGTCTATTAGTATCAGGGTGTGAGCAGTGATTACTGTATTTATCCGCACACCAGTCTATTAGTATCAGGATGTGAGCAGTGATTACTGTATTTATTCACACACCAGTCTATAAGTATCAGGGTGTGAGCAGTGATTACTGTATTTATCCACACACCAGTCTATAAGTATCAGGATGTGAGCAGTGATTACTGTATTTATCCACACACCTGTCTTTTAGTATCAGGGTGTGAGCAGTGATTACTGTATTTATCCACACACCAGTCTATGAGTATCAGCGTGTGATCAGTGATTACTGTATTTATCAACACACCAGTCTATTAGTATCAGGATGTGAGCAGTGATTACTGTATTTATCCACACACCAGTCTATAAGTATCAGGGTGTGAGCACTGATTACTGTATTTATCCACACACCAGTCTATAAGTATCAGGATGTGAGCAGTGATTACTGTATTTATCCACACACCAGTCTATTTGTAACAGGGTGTGAGCAGTGATTACTGTATTTATCCACACACCAGTCTATTAGTAACAGGGTGTGAGCAGTGATTATTGTATTTATCCACACAAAAGTCTATTAGTATCAGGGTGTGAGCAGT
Source organism: Heterodontus francisci (assembly GCF_036365525.1). Lineage (NCBI taxonomy): Eukaryota > Metazoa > Chordata > Chondrichthyes > Heterodontiformes > Heterodontidae > Heterodontus > Heterodontus francisci. The sequence continues at coordinate 94,976,421 of NC_090379.1, read as the reverse complement.
GATTACTGTATTGATCCACACACCAGTCTATTAGTAACAGGGTGTGAGCAGTGATTATTGTATTTATCCACACAAAAGTCTATTAGTATCAGGGTGTGAGCAGTGATTACTGTATTTATCCACACACCAGTCTATTAGTATCAGGGTGTGAGCAGTGATTACTGTATTTATCCACACACCAGTCTATAAGTATCAGGATGTGAGCAGTGATTACTGTATTTATCCACACACCAGTCTATTAGTATCAGGATGTGAGCAGTGATTACTGTATTTATCCACACACCAGTCTATTAGTATCAGGGTGTGAGCAGTGATTACTGTATTTATCCACACACCAGTCTATTAGTATCAGGATGTGAGCAGTGATTACTGTATTTATCCACACACCAGTCCATAAGTATCAGGATGTGAGCAGTGATTACTGTATTTATCCACACACCAGTCTATTAGTATCAGGATGTGAGCAGTGATTACTGTATTTATCCACACACCAGTCTATTAGTATCAGGATGTGAGCAGTGATTACAGTATTTATCCACACACCAGTCTATAAATATCAGGGTGTGAGCAGTGATTACTGTATTTATCCACACACCAGTCTATTAGTATCAGGATGTGAGCAGTGATTACTGTATTTATCCACACACCAGTCCATAAGTATCAGGATGTGAGCAGTGATTACTGTATTTATCCACACACCAGTCTATTAGTATCAGGATGTGAGCAGTGATTACTGTATTTATCCACACACCTGTCTATCGGTATCAGGATGTGAGCAGTGATTACTGTATTTATCCACACACCAGTCTATAAGTATCAGGATGTGAGCAGTGATTACTGTATTTATCCACACACCAGACTATTAGTATCAGGGTGTGAGCAGTGATTACTGTATTTATCCACACACCAGTCTATATGTATCAGGATGTGAGCAGTGATTACTGTATTTATCCACACACCAGTCTATTAGTAACAGGGTGTGAGCAGTGATTACTGTATTTATCCACACACCAGTCTATAAGTATCAGGGTGTGAGCAGTGATTACTGTATTTATCTACACACCAGTCTATAAGTATCAGGATGTGAGCAGTGATGACTGTATTTATCCACACACCAGTCTATTAGTATCAGGATGTGAGCAGTGATTACTGTATTTATCCACACACCATTCTATTAGTATCAGGGTGTGAGCAGTGATTAATGTATTTATCCACACACCAGTCTATTAGTATCAGGATGTGAGCAGTGATTATTGTATTTATCCACACACCAGTCTATTAGTATCAGGGTGTGAGCAGTGATTACTGTATTTATCCACACACCAGTCTTTTAGTATCAGGGTGTGAGCAGTGATTACTGTATTTATCCGCACACCAGTCTATTAGTATCAGGATGTGAGCAGTGATTACTGTATTTATCCACACACCAGTCTATTAGTATCAGGGTGTGAGCAGTGATTACTGTATTTATCCACACACCAGTCCATTAGTATCAGGATGTGAGCAGTGATTACTGTATTTATCCACACAACAGTCTGTGAGTATCAGCATGTGATCAGTGATTACTGTATTTATCCACACACCAGTCTAGTAGTATCAGGATGTGAGCAGTGATTACTGTATTTATCCACACACCAGTCTATTAGTATCAGGATGTGAGCAGTGATTACTGTATTTATCCACACACCAGTCTATTAGTATCAGGATGTTAGCAGTGATTACTATATATTTCCACACAGCAGGCTGTAAGTATCAGGATGTGAGCTGTGATTACTGTATTTATCCACACACCAGGCTATGAGTATCAGGATGTGAGCAGTGATTACTGTATTTATCCACACACCTGACTATTAGTATCAGGATGTGAGCAGTGATTACTGTATTTATCCACACACCAGTCTATTAGTATCAGGATGTGAGCAGTGATGACTGTATTTATCCACACACCAGTCTATTAGTAACAGGATGTGAGCAGTGATTACTGTATTTATCCACACACAAGTCTATTAGTATCAGGCTGTGAGCAGTGATTACTGTATTTATCCACACACCAGTCTATTAGTATGAGGATGTGAACAGTGATTACTGTATATTTCCACACACCAGTCTATAAGTATCAGGATGTGAGCAGTGATTACTGTATTTATCCACACACCAGTCTATTAGTAACAGGGTGTGAGCTGTGATTACTGTATTTATCCACACAACAGTCTATTAGTATCAGGATGTGAGCAGTGATTACTGTATTTATCCACACACAAGTCTATTAGTATCAGGATGTGAGCAGTGATTACTGTATTTATCCACACACCAGTCTATTAGTATCAGCGTGTGAGCAGTGATTACTGTATTTATCCACACACAAGTCTATTAGTATCAGGATGTGAGCAGTGATTACTGTATTTATCCACACAACAGTCTATTAGTATCAGGATGTGAGCAGTGATTACTGTATTTATCCACACACAAGTCTATTAGTATCAGGATGTGAGCAGTGATTACTGTATTTATCCACACACCAGTCTATTAGTATCAGGATGTGAGCAGTGATTACTGTATTTATCCACACACCAGTCTATTAGTATCAGGGTGTGAGCAGTGATTACTGTATTTATCCACACACCAGTCGATTAGTATCAGGATGTGAGCAGTGATTACTGTATTTATCCACACACCAGTCTTTTAGTATCAGGGTGTGAGCAGTGATTACTGTATTTATCCACACACCAGTCTATTAGTATCAGGATGTGAGCAGTGATTACTGTATTTATCCACACACCAGTCTATTAGTATCAGGATGTGAGCAGTGATTACTGTATTTATCCACACACCAGTCTATTAGTATCAGAATGTGAGCAGTAATTACTGTATTTATCCACACACCAGTCTATTAGTATCAGAATGTGAGCAGTGATTACTGTATTTATCCACACACCAGTCTATTAGTATCAGGATGTGAGCAGTGATTACTGTATTTATCCACACACCAGTCTATTAGTATCATGGCGTGTGCGGTGATTACTGTATTTATCCGCACACCAGTCTATTAGTATCAGGGTGTGAGCAGTGATTACTGTATTTATCCACACACCAGTCTATTAGTATCAGGATGTGAGCAGTGATTACTGTATTTATCCACACACCAGTCTATTAGTATCAGCGTGTGAGCGGTGATTACTGTATTTATCCACACACAAGTCTATTAGTATCAGGATGTGATCAGTGATTACTGTATTTATCCACACAACAGTCTATTAGTATCAGGATGTGATCGGTGATTACTGTATTTATCCACACACCAGTCTATTAGTATCAGGGTGTGAGCAGTGATTACTGTATTTATCCACACAACAGTCTATTGGTATCAGGATGTGAGCAGTGATTCCTGTATTTATCCACACACCAGTCTATTAGTATCAGGGTGTGAGCAGTCATTACTGTATTTATCCACACAACAGTCTATTAGTATCAGGATGTGAGCAGTGATTACTGTATTTATCCACACACCAGTCTATTAGTATCAGGGTGTGAGCAGTGATTACTGTATTTATCCACACACCAGTCCATTAGTATCAGGGTGTGAGCAGTGATTACTGTATTTATCCACACACCAGTCTATTAGTATCAGGTCGTGAGCAGTGATTACTGTATTTATCCACACACCAGTCTATTAGTATCAGGGTGTGAGCAGTGATTACTGTATTTATCCACACACCAGTCTATTAGTATCAGGGTGTGATCAGTGATTACTGTATTTATCCACACACCAGTCTATTAGTATCAGGGCGTGAGCAGTGATTACTGTATTTATCCACACACCAGTCTATTAGTATCAGGGCGTGAGCAGTGATTACTGTATTTATCCACACATCAATCTATTAGTAGTCATATTCAGTCATATTCAGCTGGCCTCAGACACCGGAAACATCAGAGGAATGTATGATGGCATGAAGAGAGCTCTTGGGCCAACCATCAAGAAGACCCCCCCCCCCTCAAATCTAAATCGGGGGACATAATCACTGACCAACGCAAACAAATGGACCGCTGGGTTGAGCACTATCTAGAACTGTACTCCAGGGAGAATGCTGTCACTGAGACTGCCCTCAATGCAGCCCAGCCTCTACCAGTCATGGATGAGCTGGACATACAGCCAACCAAATCGGAAATCAGTGATGCCATTGATTCTCTAGCCAGCGGAAAAGCCCCTGGGAAGGACAGCATTACCCCTGAAATAATCAAGAGTGCCAAGCCTGCTATACTCTCAGCACTACATGAACTGCTATGCCTGTGCTGGGACGAGGAAGCTGTACCCCAGGACATGCGCGATGCCAATATCATCACCCTCTATAAAAACAAAGATGACCGCGGTGACTGCAACAACTACCGTGGAATCTCCCTGCTCAGCATAGTGGGGAAAGTCTTTGCTCGAGTCGCTCTGAACAGGCTCCAGAAGCTGGCCGAGCACGTCTACCCTGAGGCACAGTGTGGCTTTCGTGCAGAGAGATCGACCATTGACATGCTGTTCTCCCTTCGTCAGATACAGGAGAAATGCCGTGAACAACAGATACCCCTCTACATTGCTTTCATTGATCTCACCAAAGCCTTTGACCTCGTCAGCAGACGTGGTCTCTTCAGACTACTAGAAACGATTGGATGTCCACCAAAGCTACTAAGTATCATCACCTCATTCCATGACAATATGAAAGGCACAATTCAACATGGTGGCTCCTCATCAGAGCCCTTTCCTATCCTGAGTGGTGTGAAACAGGGCTGTGTTCTCGCACCCACACTTTTTGGGATTTTCTTCTCCCTGCTGCTTTCACATGCGTTCAAATCCTCTGAAGAAGGAATTTTCCTCCACACAAGATCAGGGGGCAGGTTGTTCAAACTTGCCCATCTAAGAGCGAAGTCCAAAGTACGGAAAGTCCTCATCAGAGAACTCCTCTTTGCTGACGATGCTGCTTTAACATCTCACACTGAAGAGTGCCTGCAGAGTCTCATCGACAGGTTTGCGGCTGCCTGCGATGAATTTGGCCTAACCATCAGCCTCAAGAAAACGAACATCATGGGGCAGGATGTCAGAAATGCTCCATCCATCAATATTGGGGACCACGCTCTGGAAGTGGTTCAAGAGTTCACCTACCTAGGCTCAACTATCACCAGTAACCTGTCTCTAGATGCAGAAATCAACAAGCGCATGGGTAAGGCTTCCACTGCTATGTCCAGACTGGCCAAGAGAGTGTGGGAAAATGGCGCACTGACACGGAACACAAAAGTCCGAGTGTATCAGGCCTGTGTCCTCAGTACCTTGCTCTATGGCAGCGAGGCCTGGACAACGTATGCCAGCCAAGAGCAACGTCTCAATTCATTCCATCTTCGCTGCGTCCGGAGAATAGTTGGCATCAGGTGGCAGGACCATATCTCCAACACAGAAGTCCTTGAAGCAGCTAACATCCCCAGCTTGTACACACTACTGAGTCAGCGGCGCTTGAGATGGCTTGGCCATGTGAGCCGCATGGAAGATGGCAGGATCCCCAAAGATACATTGTACAGCGAGCTCGCCACTGGTATCAGACCCACCGGCCGTCCATGTCTCCGCTATAAAGACGTCTGCAAACGCGACATGAAATCGTGTGACATTGATCACAAGTCGTGGGAGTCAGTTGCCAGCATTCGCCAGAGCTGGCGGGCAGCCATAAAGACAGGGCTAAATTGTGGCGAGTCGAAGAGACTTAGTAGTTGGCAGGAAAAAAGACAGATGCGCAAGGGGAGAGCCAACTGTGCAACAGCCCCGACAAACAAGTTTCTCTGCAGCACCTGTGGAAGAGCCTGTCACTCCAAAATTGGCCTTTATAGCCACTCCAGGTGCTGCTTCACAAACCACTGACCACCTCCAGGCGCGTATCCATTGTCTCTCGAGATAAGGAGGCCCAAAAGAATCTACTAGTATCAGGGTGTGAGCAGTGATTACTGTATTTTTCCACACACCAGTCTATTAGTATCAGGGTGTGAGCAGTGATTACTGTATTTATCCACACACCAGTCTATTAGTATCAGGGTGTGAGCAGTGATTACTGTATTTATCCACACACCAGTCTATTAGTATCAGGGCATGATTAGTGATTACTGTGTATTTATCTATTCCCCCAGTATATTAGTACTAGAGTGAGAGCTGTGATTCCTATGTATTTATCCACTCACCTAATGACCCAGGTGAGTGTGTATTAATCCAAACCTGCAACCTGGCAGTTGGCATTTGAAAGGGAAAGGTCCAGTCGCCTATTTGGAATGCGTGGTCAGGATTGGTTTCTCAATTATTATTGCGTCATTCTTCTCAAAGCTGCTGAGTACTTCCTGCTTTGATTTCCATTTTACTGCATTTTATGTCTCTTTCATCACTAAAACATTTGTTTATGTGAATTCACTGCAGTCATTTATGGGCTATGTATTTGCTAATCATTATGTTCACCCTGGCTGCTAATTTAGGGTTTGTTTGCAACGATATTGGCTTTTACACCAATCTTACATTGATAAGTAAAGTGGGCATTAAGGCTTGAACTTCCTCCAAAGCAACTTAGTTGACATTCCTTCTTCCAAAGATTCCTACTCTCATTCACTCTGATTTCAGGGGAGGTTCGTCCTCCAGGGAATTGCAGCATCAGGGCAAAGCAGTGGTATTTTGACACTGGCAGTGCAATGCACCCTAAATCTCCCCTTCATGGAAGTTCCAGATATGTGTAGCAAAAATTAGATTACCATGTATCTAACACCCACTGCCTGGATTCTCATTAATATTTCACTCGGAGTTCATTGTGCATTGTTTATGAGTAACACATGTTATGGCACTTTTTTCCAATAAAGAATATTACAATGTGCTGTACCATACCAGTGTTATGTGCTAAAAGAAGCAGAAAAATAATTTTCAATATAGACGAAAAGAACCTGCTTTGGATAGCACCTCTGACATATTTCGATGTACAAAAGCATTTCACAACTCGAGCTACTTTTGAAGTTACATAAGCAAACGCTGCACCAAGGTCCCAATGATCAATAACCTATTAATTTATTTTGGTGATATTTGTTGAGGGAAAAATGTTGGTCAGGACACGGGGAGAATTCCTCTGTTCTTTAACATCTTTTTACATTTACTTGAACAGGTCGGCAGGACCTCAGTTTAACATCTTATCAAAAGATATCTGGCAATGTCGCACTTGAAAGAAAGACTGGCATTCATATAGCGCCTTTCACAATCTCAATGTTTGGCAGAGCACTTTCCAGTCAATTAAGTATTTTTGAAGTATAGTCAGTATTGTAATGTAGGAAATGCAGCAGCTAATTTTCACCGTGCAAACTCCCACAAACAGCAATTTGATAATGACCTTATAATCCATTTCAGCAATATTGAATAAGGGATACATTTTGTAGTGCTTGTTCAATACAGCACTTAAGTGTCATTCCGAGATTATGTGTTGAAATCTCACAATGGGGCTTGAAACCATGGCCTTCTGACTCAGGTGTGAATACTACCACTAAGCCATGCCAACTCTTCTTTATTATAATAAATACCATAGGAGTGATTTCCTGGTTTCAATCTGCTTTTAAAGTGCGAGTTATGAACTGCTTCATTTATGTGCCAATGAATGCATAAGCCTTTCCATAAGATTTCTGCCTGCAGTCACTCCAAGGTATCTGTCATTCCCTGTTCAAGAAGTAAGAAATCAACCATCTATGTGATTCTGAGTGATTCCAATGAACTATTGAATGTGGGTTCGGAATACAGATTTAAATGTAACAATAGCAAAGATATGATATTCCCAACTAACAAGGAATATTAAAAAAAAACTAAATAAAAGCAAAGTACCACAGATGCTGGAAATCTGAAATAAAAACAAGAAATGCTGAAATACTCAGCAGGTCTGGCAACTCTATTTATCTCTCCACAGATGCTAACGTTTCAGATCAGTGACCCTTCATCAGAACTGGCAAATATTGGAAATATAGAAGGTTTTAAGCAAGTAAAGTGGTGGGGGGGGGGGGGGGGGGGGAGACAAAAGACAACAAAAGAGAAGTTGTTGGTAGGACAAGATCACAGAGAAGGTCATGGAGCAACTGCAAATGGTATGTTAATGGTGTGCTGAAAGACAAAGCGTTCGTATAGAGAGGGTGTTCATTGACAGAAAAATGAACAGCCCTGGCCCTAAGCACAAACATGAAAAAGAAAACAGTGGGTAGGCACAGTAGAAACAAACTAAAATAAAATAAACAAATAAAAAATAAAAAATGAAAGAATAACTAAAAATAAAAATAAAAAGGGGGGTCCATCATGCTCTGATATTATTGAACTCAATGTTCAGTCCGGCAGGCTGTAGTATGCGTAATGGGTAAATGGGGTGCTGTTCCTTGAGCTTGCGTTGATGTTCGCTGGAACACTGCAGCAATCCCAGGACAGAGATATGAGCATGAGAGCAGGGGGTTGTGTTCAAATGGCAAGCAACCGGAAGCTCGGGGTCATGCTTTTGGACTGAGCGGAGGTGTTCTGCAAAGTGGTCACCCAATCTGCGTTTGGTCTCTCCAATGTTGAGGAGGCCACATTGTGAGCAGCGAATACAGTATACTAAATTGAAAGAAGTGCAAGTAAATCGCTGCTTCACCTAAAAGGAGTGTTTGGGGCCTTGGATAGTGAGGAGAGAGGAAGTAAAAGGGCAGATATTACACCTCCTGTGATTGCAGGGGAAGGTGCCGTGGGAAGGGGACAAGGTGGTGGGGTAATGGAGGAGTGGACCAGGGTGTCACGGAGGGAACGATCCCTTCGGAATGCTGACGGGGGAAGGGAGGGGAAGATGCATTTGGACGTGGCATCACGCTGGATGTGGCAGAAATGGCGGAGGATGATCCTTTGGATATGGAGGCTGATGGGGTGGAAAGTGAGGACAAGGGGAACCCTGTTGTGGTTCTGGCAGGGAGGAGATGGGGTGAGGGTAGAGGTGCGGGAAATTGCCGGACACGGTCGAGGGCCCTGTCAACCACAGTGGGGGGGAATCCTCGGTTGAGGAAAAAGGAAGACATATCAGAAGTGCTGTCGTAGAAAGTTGCATCATCAGAGCAAATGCGTCGGAGACAGAGAAACTGGGAAAATGGAATGGAGTCCTTACAGGAGGCAGGGTGTGAAGAAGTGTCCTCAAGGTTAAAAAACAGTTGTGTTTGTACAATAAGCCTGGCTAATCATTAGGATTTGCCTGTGAGATTCAATGTTACAGTGGGTTAATGCAGATGATCTTTCATCTCTGGTTCAAACCCAGGCCAGGATGAAAGCCTAATCTATTTGCAGGCTCTCTGGGTTCTATGTAAATGAAGTTTTGGATAATTAGAACCTGGGTTCTAGTTTGATGACTCCATCGTTTAATCTCAGTAGCACGAGATTATTCAACATTTGAATTTGAGAATAATAAAAAAAAACTTTCCCAGCAGCTGAATGCTTGAAGAATTGTTATGACCAAGGTGGGAGGAGTGCACTGTTTTTCTAATTCCACTTATCCACAGGTCACAACATATATTTACATTTTTTCCCAGTTACATATATGGTCAATCATAGACTCTATTTTTATCCCAGAATAAAATACACCAACCAGATTTCTTTAATAAACAGCAAAATTATCAGTTTATTATAAAACAAGACATAACCAGTAATGAAGCAAAGCATTAACACACAGACTGAAATATAAATTTTCCCTTTTTACCTTAGCCACACACACCGGTTAACCAAAATAAGAGATTTACTCTCGAGAGCTCTATTACAAAGGAAAAACAGAAAAATAATATTTTTGGCTTAATAATTGCTAATTTTTGAAGAAAAAAGGGAAGGTATGGAAAGATGTCAGATGTACTTTGTTTTGGTTTGGTGTCCCAAATATGCATAGAGAGCTGTCACTGGGATCTTCCTAGAACAGTTCTAGTCAGGCAAAGTTGAAGATATGTTTGGGCAGGCTTTCCCGGAAAAATATAGCAACAGTTTCAGTCTGTTTCTTATACTTGCTTCTCAGAGCTCCTCAAAGAGATGGAAAACTGACAGGCTTTTGAAAGAGCTGGAACAGGCTGAGTTGGACTTATCCTTGGCAGGTTGATTCCTTAACTCCTTTTCAAACCATTGTCCATGTCCCAACTGTCTGTCCAAAGTGAAACCAAAAACATCTCAGGAGTCAAGCCTCTTGACCCCTATAAATCTCGACCTGTCACTTCTTTGTAAACATCTTTCCCTAAGTCAAAAAAACCCTGCTGGGTAATTATCTGAAGACAGGTGCCTTCCAGTAAGGGCTTGTTTACAAGCTCAGTCCAAAAGACCTTCTGATGACCTGTTTTTTTAAAAAAAAACAAGTTCCAGCATCTATGGAATCCTTTTCAATTTTAAAACCCAAATCCTCATAATTTAACAAAAGAAAAGCACTTGTAACACAATATTGAGCATTAGAATGCTCAAATCTGTTACCAACCAGTCATGCAATCACCCATACTGGCCAGCTCCCATTGATTGCAGACTCTGCTTCTGAGGCTCAGCTGGGCTTCCGATACGTGATCGAGTGCCTCCTTCCCTCAACTGCAGTGCTGGTCTCTCATGACTGCAGCAAAGATCTCCAATGTGTCCAACCTTTTATACCTTTTTCAGGGGATGGGGTTAGTTTACTATATTGACAGGCCATACCATCCTATGAAGCTTCTTTTAAAAGCACAATACCCAAGTTTATTCTGTGCCCTTTGTTTCACCATATGGCTCGAATCTGTCCAGAAGACTCTCTTTCACTTTCTCCAGTAATCTTCCATCACCTGAAGCCCCTTGCAGTCAATGTTCTAGAAAAAAGATGTCTGTATTTTGCTGGAACACTGCGCTTCATTTTATTTAATTTGTACCGTCTTTCCAAGGCCTAGCCTTCATAAATTCAAAATACCAGTGTCTGCACTATCTCTGTTGTTTTTCCTGATAGCATTTTCTTGTCTCTCAGCTCAGCAAGATCAGTGAGTTTATTTTAGAAAGATTGAAATTTACACAAGAGATTTTGTTTTCCATCCAGTTCGCTTCATGAAGGGTATGACGGGGAATATGGCCGAGCTTTTTTGCAATGACTCTCTTCAAAAAGGTTTTCTTCCTTCCCTACATTCCCCCCTTCAAGTGTCTAGTGTGAGGTTGCATACTATGACATTTCTAACAGTTATTTATTTGCAGCTTTTCCCATCAGTGGTGGCCTTGATATTGTTATATCCCGGCTGTAGAAATGTTTGTTTCAAATCAGTTACTAGCTTTGCTAAATGTTCCAAGCAGGGGTGGAATGTTATGACTAAAGTTAATAACATATTTGAGCAAGTTGGATCTAAATGCATGACTTACATGCACTGCAGTAGTAACGTTTCTAACAATATTCATCAAGCATGCTACTTAGCTACTTCTATCTGTTACAGCTGAAAAAGACAGTGTATTTTATTAGAATTGTGTTTAACCCTTGAGCATTTGAATGATCAATAAACAGGCAAAGGACAGGTTTTATTTGAGGTTTAAAGAAGGATAAATGTTTATTAAACGATACCTGAAAATTATTTGCAACCTCACCCACTCACACACACACACACGTGCCCACACACAAGAAAAGACAGAGCCTAAAAAATAGCATGGATTTAGGCCTGATGGTTTTTAAAAGAGTTTGTTGTGAAACCTTGTTTGTTTCCCTGGGAGGAAAATTTAAACAGTGCAAGCTTCGCATTTCCTTTCCTTGTTCACTGAAGTCAAACTTGAGAAGTTTCAGGTGGACGGATGCTTTGCTGCAGACTTCTTTGGTTAAATCTCAGTCACAGTACAATGGCAAAATATCCTATTATAATCGCTCAGGTAGGGAGTTTCCAAGGTCACCTTCCATCCCTTCCTCGAGGTAGTTTTAAAAATGGTATTTGAGAAGGTTTTTCTTCTTTGCTGGAATAGATCTCTCTCAGCCTCCTGGCTTCTGGCTTTCTCTCTCAGCAATGTGTCTTATTAAAGCCTCCTTATCAGAGTCTTGGTTTCTGTCAGGTGACCAAGGTTTCTCTCTCATTGTGTTTTCATAAATGGCTTGACAATGTGGCCATTTTTTTAATCCCTTTATTCTGAGGCTAGTTTGAGGCTGGAGACTCTGGATTGCATTTTACCAAGCCCTCGACGTCGTGATCCGTGGTGGGGGGGTGGGGGGGGAGCTGAAGATGCGTCCCGATGAGGCCCGCCACGGACCATGACGCTGGGAGGGCCAGGCCCGATCCTCCCGGCAGCAGCAAGGCTCCATGGCGGCCTCCCTGCCACTTGGCGACGGGACCCGACTTTAAATATTTAAATAAACTCTATGTGTACATTTAAATCCAGTTCCCCGCGATCTTACCTTCAGATCCGGATCTTCAGTGCAATGGGAGGCGCTGATGCACCTTCACTTCCTCATCCAGGGAAAGCTGGCGCCACCGAGGTGGGGAAGGGGGGAATCAGAGCAATTTTAGTGTGGGAGAGGGGGGAGGGGTGACCTCTGCAGTTTGTACAGTTGTGGGGAGAAGGGGTCAACTCTGGAATTTCAGTGTATGGGGGGTGGTGGGGGGGGGGGAACATTTATTTTTAGTGTAGCCGGGGGAGGGGCGGGGTCAACTGTCATCTGTCAATGCAGGTGCTGGCAGCCCTTTAAAAACGGTGCCAGTGCCTGCACAGAAACAGGCGATGCCATTGACGGCTTTGCCGAGGCCTTCCCGCCGTATGATCGAGGTTGTTGGCACGGGCGGCCGCCCTGTGTATTATAATGAGCCACCACACGCTAGATGGTGGCGTGGTGGTGGCAAAATCCAACCCTCTGTTTGCTTATTCTTTATTTTAGATTACCTTTTATTTCCTCAAAAGTAGCCCACTAAATTTAATCATCTCAGCATACTGCCAAATTCAAATAGCAGTGTTGTTGGGCTGACAGGTATTGTCAATCTTCAATTTATTTCTTCACAAAGGAAACTTTCTTCTCTTTTGATACTCAGGAATTACCTAGACTGCTTTACATTAGTTTTTTAAATGAAAATTTGATTATTCCTTAAACCTCAGGTAAATTTTCCCTTTGAGTGCTTGAAATACCAACCCATATCAAATTATTTTATCAATTCCAATCTCAGAAACAATGATGCCAAGGCTCGGTGGTTCTACATGAAGTTTTTACATCAGAGACAAAAGTGCTTGCAACTACTTTCGAGGTAACTCACTAATCTCCCCTTCTCGAGCACTTTGTCTTGGAAGATAACAATTGACCTGAGTGAGTTAAGGCCAAGTCTTTGAAGCCTTTAGTCCAAAACATCATGCTGCTGTGACATTTGATGTCTACAGATGAGTTTTCAGCGCATCAAGTGATCTAACAGCTTTATCAGTTCTCATGTGGCCCTGGAAACCATTGTCACCTGTTTAAAAAAAATATCACAAAGAATCCATTGTGGCTCTGCCCAAGAGCCTAATGGGTTAATTTGTCCAATCGTTTCCATCAATTTAGAAACCTTAGATTTAATAATGCCCAATATGTAAATTCATTCTCAGCAATACAAAAGTTTTGTGGTGAATTAAAAAAAAACACAGCTGTCAGCATAAGGAGTTAACTTTGATGCTTGTTTGCAAAGGAGCAGAGGAAACGTCTTATATCCACGCAATTGTGTCACTGAAGGGAATTTTCTTTTTAAAAGCTTTCCAAATCGACAAAGGACCAAACTGCATTTTAGACAATTTTCTTTCCAATTCTTTTGGTAACTTTTCTTAAACTTTAACCAAATTTTATCCTCAGGGATGGAAAGCAACATGAATCAATGGTAACATTAGCAACTTTGAAGAAAAACATTCTCATCAGTAAGGCAGCATTTTAGATTAAACTTCAATTCTTTCCAAACTTTCTAACTTTTTTTTATAAGGGGCTTCCAAACCAAAATTTTCTTTGTACAACCAAGATGGTTCAACAACCAGAATCACCTCAAATATCCCAAATTCCAATTCACATCAATAAATATTTAAATTCAAAACCGCCAAGTTATGTGCACAAACCTTAAGTTTGGGTCTAAAAGCTCCTGGCCATTTTATCATAATAACCAGAATTTCATTGTGGCCCCAGTGAAATTTGAGTTTTCACAATTAAGGTTAGTTAACCTTAATACTTCCAATTCCAACACTTATTAACTAAACACAGAACAGAATAACACGTACTTCAAGAAGAAAAGATTAATTATGTCATTTTCCCTGTTCTTTCTTCAGGTGTCTTTTCAAATGACTGTAATAAAGCTAAAGAAAAACTAAAACGAGAGAAAAGATTAGCTTTCACAATTAAATAAAACCATCAAAATTCTTACACCAAAAAGAGTGAACGAGGGTTCAGCTTCCCACAGCTTGTGAGCTCCAAGTATTCAAACAGTGTTTAACAGAGACGACACTGCAACCTGGCAGTCCTTTAACAGTAGAAAAGGGGACGAAATTTTTCCCACATCTCCTTTATTTGCCCCTTTTTCTCCCTTAAACAAATTTTCAAGTTCTGATGTTTGCTACTTAATTTCATTTGGAAAAACAGCAAAAAAGCAATTGCAGTTTTCTTTTCAAATTCTAATCCAATTTAAAGCAAAGTGTTCTGAAAAGTTCAAATTGGATTTCTGCCAGGCATCTTCAAGGCTGAAGCATATCTCTTACAAAACAAACTCTTCAGTCATAGAGTCATAGAGCACTGAAACAGGTCCTTCGGCCCATTGTGTCTGTGCCGGCCATCAAGCACCTACCTATTCTCGTCCCATTTTCCAGCACTTGGTTCGTAGCCTTGTATGCTATGGCCTTTCAAGTGCTCATCTAAATACTTCTTAAATGTTGTGATGGTTCCTGCCTCTACAACCCCTTCAGGCAGTGTGTTCCAGATTCCAACTACCTCTGGGTGAAAAAATGTTTCCTCAAATCCCCTCTAAACCTCCTGCCCCTTACCTTAAATCTATGCCCCCTGGTTATTGACCTCTCCGCTAAGGGAAAAAGTTTCTTCCTATCTAATCTATCAATGCCCCTCATAATTTTGTACACCTCAGTCATGTCCCCCCTTAGCCTTCTCTGCTCCAAGAAAAAGAACCCTAGCCTTTTCAGTCTCTCTTCATAGCTGAAATGCTCCAGCCCAGGCAACATCCTGGTGAATCTCCTCTGCACCCTCTCCAGTGCAATCACATCCTTCCTATAGTGTGGTGCCCAGAACTGTACACAGTACTCCAGCTGTGGCCTAACTAGCGTTTTATACAGCTCCATCATAACCTCCTTGCTCTTAGTGCAAAATTAAATTTTAGATTAAAATAAAACCAACACCAGCATCTTTAATTTAAAATGTAATTCAGTTTTCATATCTTTCCAATTCTGGGTGCACAATCTTAAATTAAAATAAACAGACTCAACGGGTTGAATTTTACCAGTCCCCCTCCAACACTGGGGCTCGTGGTGGGGCAGCCTGGAAAATACTTCTGGGAAAGGGCCGCCATGGGTCTCGATGCTGGGAAGGCCCTGCCCCATTTTACGGGCGGTGGCGAGACCTCGGGGCAGTCTCCCTGCCGCTCGGCAAAAAAAACTTTACTTAAATAAATGATAATTACAGAATAATTACTTACATCGTCACGATGGCTGTCCCACGCTGATATTCCAGCCGGTTGCTGGAAGTCCTGCGCCTTCGGACCTCCGCTCAGAGATGCGAGGTGTAACACTGATGGGGAGGAGTGAAATTTTCAGGGCAGCGAGGGGGGTAGCGGGGTGGGGGGGGGGGGAGCAGCGAAAACCCCTACTATTGCCTGAGGAAGAGGTTGCAGGGCAAAGACCATAATGTCCCGGGGGAAAGTTGGGGATGGGAAGGAAATTTTTTTTGTGTGTGGAAAAGGCAATATCTGAAGTGTTTGGTCATAGGGGGTGTGGGAGAGGGGCTTTGATCTTTTCTAACATTTAGAAATGTAAATGTTCCTTGCATTTCTCTTTAAAAATTCAAATTACCTGTAAGGGCTTGAAGCCCTATAAAAATGGCGCCTGCGTGGTGGCGCCAGACGCCATTGCCAGGGATGGAGCGCCTGCACCCCCCCCGATGACATCATCGGGGGCGGGCAGTCCGCCCCCTCCATGTAAATGAGCTGCCGCATGAAATATCACGGCGGCTCAGTGGCACACATCTCATGCATGCACCGCATACTTTTTGAAGTTTGCTACTGAGAACAGCATCGAGCTGTAAAAATTGATCCCAACAATCTCATTCATACTTTCATACTTCTCTGAAACTTAGAAATATTGTTTCCTGTAATGGATTATGAATTCAAAGTGCCACAAATCTGTATTATATTCCCAGGTCTCGAGCCCAAGGAACACAAAGCTTCAAGCAATTCACTACCAAAATCTGATTCAAGTTTCCCACAAAAATACATATATGTACAGATGCATATAGAAGCGAAGTAACAAACATTTGCTTCCAATATTAAAGGTCAGACTACAAAAGGTTAATGACTTTTAGCTCTGCAGAGAAGAGGTTTTATGGCCAGCATACTTACAAGAACAGACTTTCATTTGCAGGAAGCTTCCCATCAATCTCATACACAGATACTGTAAACAAAATCCAGTTGCCTTTCCCTTAAAAACAGAACATGACATCTATTCCTTTCGCACAGCAGTTTTAACTGTGGGCAGTTTTGCCTTATTTCTCTTCCTCTTAATCATTTTCCCCATTGAATGTCATTAACTCCACATCCTCCTCTAAATTGTTTTCTCACATTCAGCATGGTTCTCTTTTCCCTTCAACTCTAGAACTGTCTTGTGCGCTACATTTATTGCAGGTTTCAAGTCCTCATTCTGTTTTTTGCCTTTTTCCGATCTCTGTTTACATGTTTCCTCTTCCCATTTGTCACTTAACTTCTGTTTCTCCAATATCTGATCTTTTAGGTATTGAATTTCATTGAGCTGGTGCTCCCTTTTGCATTCCCAGCTCTCTCTTTCTTCACCTCGTTTTTTTAACAATTGGTTGACCACAGCCTCCTGATCACTGGCTTGTGTGTTCTTTTCCTTAATTTCCTTTCTTAACCTGATCTTTTCACATTCATCATTTTTAAAGTGTCTCTGGTATGTCATAAGCAAAACAGCTTTTAACGGACCAGGGTTGTACCTTGTATCCATTCTCCTGCCTCACAGATCAGGCTATCTTTGCTTAGGATCATTTGAATCCAACTCTCGTTTAAAGGTAACTTTCCTGCTATATTCTTGGTCACAATTTCATCCATGGTTTTCCCCTTTAGGTTTGAGTGTGTCATTTTATTCTGCTTAACACGAGCCCACCCAAGGACTCCAATGTTTGACTTTCTATGTTTTAAAAGCACACTCTATTTACAGTTCATTTTGACCCACTAATTACAAGAGAACAAAATCATAACTCACTCAAAAGGTTGTTATGCATACTGGAGTTAATTTATTTGTACCCATGATTCCAGATTTAGAAAGGACACAGACTAAAAACTGATTACAAGAAAATTAAAATGGTTACAGGAAATGATTGCCGATTTAACAGGTTCCTTGGAGAAGAGAAGGCCGAGAGGAGATTTGATAGAGGTATTCTAAATCATGACGGGTCTGGACAGAGTAGATAGGGAGAAACTGTTCCCACTCGTGAAAGGATTGAGAACGAGAGGGCACAGATTTAAAGTATTTGGTAAAAGAAGCAAAAGCAACAGGAGGGAAAAACTTTTTCACGCAGCGAGTGGTTAAGGTCTGGAATGCACTGCCTGAGAGTGTGGTGGAGGCAGGTTCAACAGAAGCATTCAAAAGGGAATTAGACTGTTATATAAAAAGGAAGAATGCGCAGGGTTATGGGACAAAGGCCGGGGAGTGGCACTTGGTGAAATACTCATTAGGAGAGCTGGTGCAGACGTGATGGGCCAAATGGCCACCTTCTGCACTGTAACGATTCTATGAAATTCTGTGAATGAGAAAAGAAAATAATTAGAAAAAACAAAACTGTTTTGTTACTGGACTTCCAGCAAGTGAATGCTTCAACAATATCTAGCATTAGAATGCTCAAATATGTGACCAACTAGACATGCAATCACCCATAGTGACCAGCTCCTGTTGATTGCAGACTCTACTTTCGATGCTCAGTCGGGCTTCTGGTACGCAATTGGGTTCCTCCTTCCCTCGACTACAATGCTGGTCTTTTGCGACTGCAGCAAAGATCTCCAACATGTTCAACCTATTATGCCCTTTTCAAGGGATGGGATTAGACAACCATATTGACAGGCCATACCATCCTATGAAGCATCTTTTAAAAGCACAATACCCAATTATATTCTGTGGCCTTTGTTTAACTATATGGTTTGAATCTGCCCAGATAGCTGTCTATCTCTCTTTCACTTTCTCCAATAACTTTCCATTATATGAAGCCCCTTGCAGTCAATGTGCTGGAAAAAAAGATGTTTGCATTTTATTGTAATATTGTGCTTCATCTTATCTAAATTGTACCGTCATTCCAAGGCCTACTCTACTTAAATTCAAAACTCCAGTTTCTTTCGCTTGCCTGCACTATCTTTGGTGTTTTTCCTGATAGCATTTGTTTTAATCTGAAATAAAAATAGAAAGTACTGGAAATACTCAGCAAGTCTGGCACCATCTGTGGAGAGAGAAACAGAGTTAATGGCTGAATTTTACTGACCCCTCGACGCAGTAGGTCATGGCACAGGGCTGGTAAAATTCTGCAGAGAGAGGCCTGCCTCGACCCATAACATCAAGAATGGTCCATTGCATATTACTGGCTGTGGGGGGACCTCGGTGCTGCCCCCCACCCCGCAGCCTTGTGGCTGGCCCTTCACATACATATGCAAATTGTACGAAATGAGATGCAAATAAACTTACCTGCAGGCAGTGGCTATCCCACGCCGATTTTACAGCTGCTGCTCATCCTTCACGTGCCTTCTGAACTCCGCACGGAGTTTCGAGGCGAGAACCTGGTGGGGAGGGAGGAGGAATAAAATTTTCAGGGCGGGAGGGATGGAGGAGCGGGGAAATCAATTTTTATTGGATGTGGGGATGGTGGGAAAGGGTTATAGGCCAAATGCTAGAAGGTTGGAGGGTAATGTTCGGGTACAGAAAAAGGCATGTTTTGGTTGTTTTGGGGAATTGAAATGACCATTGGGGGATGGGGGAGGGGTGGTTGGGGAAGGGCCTCCATATCTTTATTACCTGTTTAATAAAAATGCCGATTACTTTGCCTTTAAAAATTAAAACTTCATCTAAGGTCTTAAAGCCTTTAAAAATGGCGTCAGTGCCTGCGCAGTGGCGCCGAACGCTGTTGCCAGGGACGCGGCCGATGCCCCATTCACGTCATTGGGGGCGGCCGCTCCGCCCCTCTATTTAAATGAGCCCCCATGTGTAATATCGCGGGGGCTCCTCGGCGGCACTACTGTGTCGGAAGACGCGCGATTAAAATTCAGGCCAACATTTAAGGTCCGTCACAGCACTCTTGTTTTTCCTGATAGCATTTGTTTTAATCTGATATACAATTTGCATATGTATGTGAAGGGCCAGCCACAAGGCTGCGGGGTGGGGGGCCGCACCGAGGTCCCCCCACAGCCAGTAATATGCAATGGGCCATTCTTGATGTTATGGGTCGAGGCAGGCCTCTCTCTGTAGAATTTTACCAGCCCTGTGCCATGACCTACTGCGTCGAGGGGTCAGTAAAATTCAGCCATTAACTCTGTTTCTCTCTCCACAGCATCCGCTGTATTTTGCTTTTATTTTAGCGTTTGTTTTAGTTTTTCAGCTCAGCAAGTTCAGTGGGTTTATTTTAGAAAGATTGAAATTTACACAAGAGAATTTGTTTTCAGTCTAGTTCCGTCCAGTTGTGCAGCACATGACAGGGAATATGGCCAAGCTTTTTGCTGTAAATTGTTTAAAAAGGGTTTTTTCCATGCCCCCCCCCCCCCCCCCCCGCCCCCCCCCCCCCCCACAACATATGGTGGAGGAGGAATTATAGTTCTGCAGTTGACACGGAGTTTAAAAAAATTTGCATTTGAATAGTGCCTTTCATGACCACCAGATATCCCAAAGTGCTTTATAGCCAATGTAGTTCTTTGGAAGTGTAGCCACTGTTGTAATGTAGGAAACGGTGCAGCTAATTTGTGCAAACTCCCTCAAACAGCAATGTGATAATGACCAAATAATTTTTTTTTGTGATGTTGATTGAGGGATAAATATTGGCCAGGACACCAGGATAACTCCTCTGCTACTCTTCAAAATAATTCCATGGGATCTTTAACAACCATCTGAGAGGGTGGCAAGTTTAACATTTCATCCAAAAAAAAACACAGCACTCCTCAGCCCTGTGCTAGGATGTCAACCTTGACTTGTGGACTGGCATTTGAACCCACAATCTTTTAACATAGAGACAAGAGTGCTACCCACTGAACCAAAGCTAACACCAACTAAAAAGTGTTTTCTAACCTGAGCACTTGATGTTGACAGCAGCTGGTAAAACAGCTTCATCACTGAGTATGACTATCTCTTGCTCTGGTGAGTACATAAATGAAGTAAAATTATACATCAGAGTCTAACAACCAATATTATCAATTAGAGATTCTCTTCGCAAAATGGTTGAATTTTACATGCATATTCTTAACACTGAATAGATCTGTCTTGATTTTTTTTCTTATTTATTTTCTGGTCACCAGAATTTTCATGAGTTGACTTCAGTGTATGCAAATTTTAATCCCCATTAATATAAATTCAATTTCCAAATCCTTTTACTGATAACCGTTGAGCTCAGAACTCCAAATTAATAAGACCCTGAAAGCAAATTGCTCTCAGCTCAACTCTTATAACTCTGTATAATGGAGGTCCATTCACAGGCTCTGTGCTTTACTTATATTGACTGTTAGTTCTTTTTATTCCCCTGGCACTGATCTCATATTTACACTTAGCTCTACAGTAGTACACAGTACATTGCTAAATAAACACTTATACTGCCCATCATCACCTAGGGTAAAATGAAATAACCCAGCACACATTCAGAGTTAAGTCTGAGATCGTTCTGGTCTGTATGGCTCAGTTCTAAAATGATTAGTGCACTTAACAAGTGGGCCGTCAGGGTCACCCACTGAATTTCCAGCAAAGCATTTACTGAGATTATCTAGGAACATAACCGCTTCCTTCAGAAGAAGCTGCAAATATTAGCAGAAGTTTCCAGTTAAGGTATTTCTGAATGGAACGAGGCCTGGCTCATTGATCAAGGTCATCAAAGCTCTCAATAATTGTAGTCAAACAAAAAATGAACGTCACAAACCTTTGCAGGAACAACATTGTAAAACGTGTAAATTAAATCCCCTACATAATGGTGGACTTGTGACTCATTTATCGGCACCTCACTCAAGCTTTTTATTCTTATTTAGCGATTGTTTAATCCAGTTTCCTCCCACTTATTCTGGTTTTAGCTACTTCTGAAATTAGCCCTTTTTTTAAGTCTTATGTCAGGCCCTGCCAAAATTCTCAACATTGTCCCAGCTCCCAGCTCATGGCAGTGATGGTTTACTGAGCAGGCTCTGTGATTCAGACCTCAGTATGTGAGTCAGGCCTCACTCAGTGAGTCAGGCCATGCTTGCTTACTCTGTGCGTCAGGCTTTGCTCTGTGCATCAGGCCTCGCTTTGTCCATCAAGCCTCAATCAGTGAGTCAGACCTCGATCAGTGAGTCAGGCCTCGCTCCATTCAGAAATACCTTAACTGAAGGCTTCTGCTGATATTTGGAGCTTTTTCGGAAAGAATCTGTTATGTACCTGGATTATCTCAATAAATGCTTTGTTGAAAATGCAGATCACAGAATCATAGAATCACAGAATAATACAGTGCAGAAGAGGCCCTTCGGCCCATCGAGTCTGCATCGATGCATTAAAGACACCTGACCTGTCTACCTAATCCCACATGCCAGCACTTGGCCCATAACCTTGAATGTTATGACAATAGATGGGTGTCTTTGATGGCCCACTTGTTAAATGCACCAATCAGTTTGAAACTGAGCCATACAGAGAGGAAGATTTCAGATTGAACTCTATGTGCTGGGTTATTTCATTTTAACCAAGGTGATGATGGGGCACTAAAAATGTTCTTAGCTCCCTTCACATAGAGATTAGAAATTCAGTCAAAATAGCTATTGCTGACTACTATCCAATGATCATGCTGGAAACTGCATGTAGGTGGCATTAGTGAGGATTGGACTGTGATACTCTTCTTGTTTTGTGACCCCTGAGCAGGTAGAAGATCAGCCATCATCATATTGAATGGTGGAGGGGGCTCAAAGGGCTGAATGGCCTACTGCTGCTCCTGTTTCTTATTTTATGTTCTGAAGTAAGACTGACATATGAAAAAGTGAAGTAGCATGAGAACAGAGAGATGGGAGAGAGAAATTCAGAGGATGCTATGAATTGACAAATATCCTGTGGTTGATATGGTGGTTAAATGTGCCAGTTTTAACACTGGAAACCAATTTTTAACCAACAAAACGTATCAAAGGGCTGGGAACAAGTCCGGAGGAGGAAAACTTTGAAAAAGATAGGTGTGGGTCAGTGCTGGAAAAGATGGCTGGTGCAATGGTTTCCCAGTCCAAGCATCTATCTTAAAACTGGTATATCTTGCTGTCAACCATTCTGTGTATCCTGGACGTAAATAAAATAGATAAAAATTGGGGTAAAAACAAAATACTATGGATGCTGGAAATCTGAAATAAAAACAAGAAATGCTGGAAATACTCAACAGGTCTGGCAGCATCTGTGGAGAGAGAAGCAGAATCAACGCCTCAGTTCAGTGACCCTTCCTCAGAACTCAGAGTTCTGAGGAAGGGTCACTGACCTAATGCGTTGACTCTGCTTCTCTCTCCACAGATGCTGCCAGACCTGCTAAGTATTTCCAGCATTTCTTGTTTTTATTAAAAATTGGGGTATATTGGTAAAAGAACATGCAGTAATAGTCAAGGTTACTGATGTAGAGCTATCACAGAAACCTGCAGAAACATGAAACTCCACCCTAAAACACAGAATGCCATGTATTAAATATGAAAAGTGCATTATTCTATCAGTGTTAATCAGTGATCCCTGGTAATATATAGTAGGACATCCTTATTGTCAAGTACAGTCTATCCTCTGATTCACTGTGAGCAATGCCACAGGCGATCTGCGCGTTCAAAATAAATTCCTGAAAACAAAATTGTTGTTTTTATTCAGAGAGGCCATTGCCCTTGGCACCACAGACTTCACGGAGGAAGATGTCGACAAAATTATTGAAGAACTTGGAAAGGAATTCAAAGGCAATGCCTACCATCTCATGCACAAGAATTGTAACCACTTCTCTGCAGGTCTGGCTGAGGTATGATAACATGGGGCTTGGTGAATAAACTGTTGTGTGATAAATATGAATCTGCACATGCAGCAATAAATATATTTTAATTTATTCATAATAAAATAAGAGTAATAACTAATTTCCTCTAAGCTATGGAATGGGTTTAACTTACGTTGCTTGACACTGTGAAATTAATATATTGTCATCTCTTTTGTATTATAATCCAATTTGTGTTATAGGATTCCACAATGCCTGAGATATTAATCTAGCAACAACATCAACAGCCACAACAACTTATATTTATACAGCGCCTTTAACATAATAAAACATCCCAAAGCGCTTCACAGGAGGATTATAAACCAAAATATGAAACTGAGCCATATAAGGAGATACATTAGGTCAGATGACCAAAGGTTTGGTCAATGAGGTAGGTTTTAAGGAGTGTCTTAAAGAAGGAAATCAGGGTGAAGAGGTAGGGAGGTGTAGGGAGGTTATTCCAGAGCTTAAGGCCTAGGAAACTGAAGGTGCAGCCACATATGGTGGAGGGATTAAAATCAGGGATGCTCAAGAGGCATAGAGGAGGCTATGCTTAGAGGAGCATAGATATGTTGGAGGGTTGTGGGGCTGGAGAAGATTACAGAGATAGGGAGGGGTGAGGCTATGGAGGGATTTGAAAACAAGGATGAGAATTTTAAAAACAAAGATGTTGCGTGACCGGGAGTCAATGGAGATCAGAGAGCACAGGGGTGATAGGCGAACGAGACTTGGTGGGAGTTTTGGATGACCCTCAAGTTTACAGAGAGTAGGATGTGGTAGACCAACCAGGAGTGTGTTAGAATAATCAAGTCTAGAGGTAATGAAGGCATGAATGAGGGTTTCAGCAGCAGATGAACTGAGAGGCGTGAAGTCCAGCAATGTTAAGGAGGTGGAAATAGGCAGTCTTAGTGATGGCGCGAATTTGAGGCCATCACGGGGTCAAATCTGACACTAAGGTTGTGAGCAGACTGGTTTAATCTCAGACTGTTGCCAAGGGATAGAGTTGGTAGCTAGGGAACAGAGTTTGGTGCGGGAACCGAAAACAATGGTTTCAGTCTTCCCATTATTTAATTGGAGGAAATTTCTGCTCATTCATTTAATAAACAATGGAGGAGTCAAGACGGGTAGAGCTGGGTGTCATCAGCATTCTTGTGAAAACTAACACGGTGCTTTCAGATGACGCCATTGAGGGGCAGCATGTAGATGAGAAATAGGATGGGGCCAAGGATAGATCCTTGGGGGGACTCCAAAGGTAATGGTGCAGGAGCAGAAAGAGAAACCATTGTAGGCGATACTCTGGTTATGATTAGATAGAAAAGAATGGAACCAGGTGAGAGCAGTCCCACCCAGCTGGACGACAATGGAGAAGTGTTGGAGGAGGATGGTGTGGTCAACTGTGTCAAAGGCTGCAGACAGGTCGAGAAGGATGAGGAGGGGTAGTTTATCTTTGTCACAGTCATATAGGATGTCATTTGTGACTTTGATAAGAGCTGTTTTGGTCCTGTGGCAGGGCGGAAACCTAATTGGAGGGATTCATACATGGAGTTCCGGGAAAGATGTGAATGGATTTGGGAGGCAGCAACGCATTCAAGTACTTTGGAGAGGAAAGAGAAGTTGGAGATGGGACAGTAATTTGCAAGGACGGTGAGGTCAAGGGTTGGTTTTTTGAGGAGAGGGGTGATGATGGCAGACTGAGAGGAGAGAGGGTCAGCACCTGGAGAGAGAGAACCACTTACAATATCATGGGGACCAGGAGGGGAAGTTGGGTGGTCAGAAGCTTAGTAGGAATAGGGTTGTGAGAGCAGGAGTTGGGTCTCATGGACAAGATGGCAAAAGGGCATAAGAGGGCATAAAGGGAGATAGAAGAGAAACTAAAGAAAGATGCGAGGTCAGGACTGAGGCATGTGGGAGCATTAGAGAAAATTTGACCCGGAGGTCTAGTGGAAGGGAGGGGTGTGGTTAAGGCAGCT
Source organism: Heterodontus francisci (assembly GCF_036365525.1). Classification (NCBI taxonomy): domain Eukaryota; kingdom Metazoa; phylum Chordata; class Chondrichthyes; order Heterodontiformes; family Heterodontidae; genus Heterodontus; species Heterodontus francisci. Next base: position 94,951,052 of record NC_090379.1, on the reverse strand, counting down.
TATCGAATGGTCTCGATCTTACTGACAAAGAAATCCATGTGCTCCTTGCACTTATTGTTGGAGGTGAAGGGGATGGGGGAGAGGGATTTAAGAAGGCAGTTTGGAGTAGAGAAAAGAAGCCAGGGGTTATCTTTGCATTCCAGTATGTGGCTCAGTCAGATCTGCAGGGGATGGCTAAATCACATGTTTGCCATATCCTCTCAAGTCTGGACTTAAGGGAGTGGAGATGAGGGTTGTATGGGTGAAAGGGCCAGAGTGAGAGTGAATAATGGTTTTATTGGGGAATAGGGACTAAGTATGGTAAATGTATAATAAAAGCAAAATACTGCGGATGCTGGAAATCTGAAATAAAAACAAGAAATGCTGGAACCACTCAGCAGGTCTGGCAGCATCTGTGGAAAGAGAAGCAGAGTTAACGTTTCGGGTCAGTGACCCTTCTTCGGAACTAGCAAATATTAGAGATGTCGCAGGTTATAAGCAAGTGAGGCGGGGGTGGGGCAAGAGATAACAAAGGAGAAGATGTAGATTGGACAAGGCCACATAGCTGACCAAAAGGTCATGGAGCAAAGGCAAACAATATGTTAATGGTGTGTTGAAAGACAAAGCATTAGTACAAATAGGGTGTTAAAAGACTGAAGGTTGAACAGCAGCAAGTACAAACATGAAAAAAAACAGTAGGTAAGCAAACTGAACAAACTAAGATGAAATGAAATAAACATAAAAAAGTTGTAAAAAATGTAAAAAAGAAAAAAAAGAAAAAATAACTAAAAATAAAAGTAAAATGGGGGGCCCGTCATGCTCTGAAATGATTGAATTCAATGTTCAGTCCGGCAGGCTGTAGCGTGCCTAATCGGTAAATGAGATGCTGTTCCTCGAGCTTGCGTTGATGTTCACTGGAACATTGCAGCAATCCCAGGACAGAGATGTGAGCATGAGAGCAGGGGGGAGTGTTGAAATGGAAAGCAACTGGAAGCTCAGGGTCCTGCTTGCGGACTCTGTTATCTCTTGCCCCACCCCCGCCTCACTTGCTTATAACCTTTGACATTTCTAATATTTGCTAGTTCCGAAGAAGGGTCACTGACCCGAAACGTTAACTCTGCTTCTCTTTCCACAGATGCTGCCAGACCTGCTAAGTGGTTCCAGCATTTCTTGTTTTTATGGTAAATGTATATATTGAGGAAGAGAAAAGGATATCAGGCTCATATCTCCTTGCCCTATCCTTGGCTGATTCTATCTCCATATACCAACCCTCCCTTCCGCCTGTTTCCTGGCTAAGGCAAAAAATTAGTGATGTCATGTGTGTTCAGTCAAGCCCAAGACATTGAAAGCCCATTAAGTGGAATATATACAGTGTCCCCCCATCCTGTTTCCTCAAAGGTGTAGGCCTATAATCTGTATCTTTGTATTTTAGAGGAGTCAGGTTATTTTATGATCACTTCCCTCTTCTATTATCAGATAGCCATTGTGCTATTGTTCCTGTAATGCAAGATGGCACTCATTCTTCAGTGCTGATGGCCTTCTGACCTTTGCAGTCAGCTCATGGAGTTTTTTTACGATTGGAAATAAGGTGTTTAGGGGCCCCAACAACCCCACTGCCTTGTGGGCGTCTCGGGAGAGACCAAGGCTAAGGGAGTAAACCCTAACAGAAAATCCGGAGTGGAACCCCGTAGGCGGTCATGTGTCACCTTTGGCATGTTTCCGGCAGTTCCTGCAGCCATACTGGTGCCAAACGTCGTGTCCTGCACTCCTTTGGACCCCACCAGAAAGGCCGAGAGGGGGGTTTTGACGACTGGGCAACTCTCAACCTCCATAAATTTGCCCAGGCATGCGCCATGGAGAGGTCACTCCATACAAACCACTGACCACCTCCAGGCGCGTATCCATTGTCTCTCGAGATAAGGAGGCCCAAAAGAAAGAAAAGAATGCATATAAAACTGTAGTACTGCCAGGAAGTAGTCAGGGGAGGGGAGGTTATTCAAGGTGTGTATTGATGGGGAGGGGGTTCAGCTCCATCAATTCTCCTCTGTTCTAGAAAGGTTTCTTAAATCATTGTATTTGTTTGTTCAAATAACTTAGCAATTGTTTCTTTAAATAAATGGTGTACTTGACAGTCTAAAATCTAAATCTATCACTTGTACTTCATAGAGTTAACAGAGCCCATTTCTAATGATTAGTTATAATTGTGGTAAATTATTTACTGAAATTTATGTAGAGTTCCCATTATGTCTTCAATCTATTAAGTGACAGAAAGTGCCACGCACTTAACCAGATTTGCACAGGTTAAAGTACTAATCAAATTTGTTTACATTTAAATAATTTACAGAAGTGAAGACATTTCATCAAACCATTACAGTACAAAAAATAATTATAATTTACATCGAAAAAGAGCTAGTGTCAGTTCTGTTTTACAAACTCCTTGATTGAAACCATCTCATTCTCTCGCATGTATTTATTCCCAATTATCAAATATTAGCAGTGGATTCAACAAATATACAATAAGAGGACAAAAGATTTACAAAACATGGATTTGTTTGTGTTATATGTGAACAATCAATGGAATTCTAGACATTAAGGTTTGCATGTTTTAAAATCATACTTCATCTCATGTTTGCTACATTACAGTTTCCGTAAGCAACCTCGCATGGACTGAAAACTGCATCTTTTTTCTCCATTATGTACAGGTTTAACATTGCAAGGCTTAATAAGTAAGTCCAAGTTATGGCAAGTGCTTACTGGAGATTAAAAAAGATATCCAGCACACCCTTCAACAGACCCATGCTTATAGGTTAACCCATTTGATTGAGTTTATTTAGATAAAATAATTGGGGTAATATTCTGAGTTTATGCTGTTGGTGGGAAGCTTTTTCCATTTGCTGTGCACATCGGGAAATCACAGGCATGTTTTCTCAATCTTCTTGTTCAGGTGTTTGTTCTTCACGTGAGAACCAAGACAGTGAGTGTTAGCAGGCATCACAGTAGAGCCGGATCCTCTACTCACCTGACATCCCCTTCACAAATACTTTTCAACATAATCACGTCTGGAAACCATCCCCATTTTACAATAACTCAGCCTGAGTGTGATATGCAAATATACAAACTTTTCTACAATAAACCTATACGTTTGATACGAAGTCTGGTTTTTAGTGTCATAAATATATTACATGTAGATATCAATGCTATCGCCTTGGAATTAATCCTTTAATCCTTTCAAACAGCTGAATGACTGTTTTAGCTAGTTCATTTTTTTTCCATTCTTGTGGCATATCCAAATCATTTCCTATTTTCTCTGCCTTCCTTTTAGACATTCACTGATAATAATAAGAGGCTTTATTCTACTGGCAAAGAACTGTTCAACTTCCCTATCTGCTCTTCTCTGACTGAGTAGCTGTAACTCTTGCAAATGAAGAACTTGATTAATATCCATCCAATCCTTTTTAAGAAATATCTTTTAAATAAAATGTTTTAAAAAGTTATGTATGGCAAACTGGTTAAAATAGCTACAGTTCACAGAATCGAAAAAGAAACAGGCAAAGTTCTGTGCAGCACAACACAGGTATGGGAAAGGGCTGGAATTGGTCTATCAGGTGTTAATATGCCCTTTTCAGAAGGCTGTCTTTTAACCGTTTCTTGAAGTGGAACAGTATCTTTGGCTGAATCAGCTGAGTCTTCTCTTTTTCTTTGGTGCACAGGCCATAACGTATCTTCTCGGCATGAGATGTTACACATGGAAAAGGTGAATCGTAAATGCCTGTGGTGTCTGGTTCTCCCCAGAAAGAACTGCTGATTATTGAAAGACTCATACCTTTTAGTGCTGTCAGTCAATCATGGCCATACAACGTTATTAATAACTTAAACATCCATTAAGACACAAGCATCCCAACACCTGCTGCAGCCCAGCCTTTATAGTATGCAATTCAAGTTACACCTAGCTTAAAGCACCTTTATCATAACTCATTCCTGATCTAAATGGATTTTCCCTTGCTTTCAACTCTGTCCTGTCTACTACATTGTGTTCAGAAAAAGAGAAGGCTGGCTTTCTATGCCTTTCTGTTTTGTGCTCCCCGCTTTAACTATGCAGAGCCAAAGGCAAAAGTTGCTATGTTGCTATGTTACATCAGCATCAATTGTTCGCTGGTTAGGTGTGAACGAACCGGCCGTCCATGTCTCCGCTTTAAAGACGTCTGCAAACACGACATGAAGGGCTGTGACATTGACCACATGTCGTGGGAGTCAGTTGCCAGTGACCGCCAGTGCTGGCAGACAGCTACAAAGGTGGGGCTAAAGAGAGGCGAGTCGAAGAGACATAGAAGTTGGCAGGAAAAGAGACAGAAGTGTAAGGAGAGAGCCAACTGTGTAACAGCCCTGACAACCAATTTTATCTGCAGTGCCTGTGGAAGAGTCAGTCACTCTAGAATTGGCCTTTATAGCCACTCCGGGCGCTGCTTCACAAACCACTGATCACCTTTAGGCGCTTACCCATTGTCTCTCGAGACAAGGAGGCCAAAGAAGATAGAAAAAACCCTGCATGCTCAGTACCAATTGTAAGAATAGGTATAATAAGTAGAATAGCATATATTTCTTTAATATAAAATATATGTACACACATATTAAAGACTAATTCTGCAGTGGTTGCAAAAGTGCAAGGCCTGGCCTGAAACTATTGGAAACATTACCTCACTAAACACCCATGAGAAAATGCATCAAATAATTGTAGGGAACTTAATGTGGGACGAATAGGCTTTTGTTATGGATATCTGGGACGGAGATAAGAAGCAAAGCTGTAAATAATAACCTGTGGTTTCTCTTTAAGTAAATAAACAGACTCATTGAAGGAAATTTAATCAAATATAATTAGAATGTGTTGCTATATAGAACATAATTATGCATATAAAGATACAGTCACTGAGGCTGCTAGGGGACTGTTCTAGACTTGCTGAGGTTAGCCTAAACAGTTAATGACACATGCTTCTGATCTCTTGAGGGAGTGCCGAATGTGTGAGATATAATGTTACAGTTGGTACCTATATCTCATATACACTGCATGTAAAGGGTTGTGTTTTATTATCTAATTGACTTGAATGAATAAAGAGTTAATACCAGAGTTTCCTAGTCCTCAAACTTGAATTAGAAGCAGAGGATATATGACAGTTTCCTGTATAAATGCAACACCAATTTTCACCTTTCTAATAGCAGCATTCTTATACCAAATAAGTATAAAGTTGGTAGTTTCACACAATAGGATGGGGAGACCATAGGATGGCCACAGCAGAACAGTGACCCAGTCTCCAAAGAACAGTCCCAGCACCAATGAAACATTGCGATAACCTATTCTTTACCTTACCAGAGAGTGCTTGATGCTGACACTGGCCAGGGTTCGGGCATTCATGGTACAGATAGAGAACCTCACCCACTGACTAGAAAAAACACAGGCAGATTGCCTCATGGTTACATCCATTAAAAATGAACAAATGAAAATTCCTGGGCAATGCACTTGTAGTCAGAGGACGAGACTTCTTGCTGGTCGCCCATACACAGGATGATTGGCCCATCCATACCAGAAGTAGCAAAGTTATTTTTCTTTACCACTGACGTTTCTTGCATGGGTGACTGAAGAAGATATTAAATCAAAAGAAAAATCACATTTTAAAATGTCAGTTTCATTCTCCTGGTCACTGCAAGGTTCAAGATTTTACCTCAAATATCTCCAGGGCTAGCGCCATCTTGTGCTGTTGACTCAGAATAGTTTGTCAATTACTGAACAACTTACACCTATAGATATTGTTTTACTGGACCCTGACATAGGTTTTTTATTCATTAATGGGATGTGGGCATCGCTGGCTAGGACAGCATTTATTGCCCATCCCTAATTTCCCTCGAGAAGGTGGTGGTGAGCAGCCTTCTTGAGTCACTGCAGTCCATGTGGGGTAGAATCATAGAATCATAGAAAGTTTAAAAGCACAGAAAAAGGCCACTTGGCCCATTGTGTCTGTACCAGCCGAAAAATGATCCATTCTGATCCCACCTTCCAGCATTTGATCCGTAACCCTGCAGATTACAGCACTTGAGGTGCATATCCAGACTCCTTTTGAATGAGTTGAGGGTTTCTGCCTCAACTACCCATTCAGGCGGTGAGTTCCAGACCCCCAGCACCCTCTGGGTGAAACAGTTTTTCCTCATTCCCCCTCGAATATTTCTATCAATCACTTTAAATCTATGCCCCCTAGTCACTAACCTCTCTGCTAAGGTGAATAGGCTCTTCACATCCACTCTATCCAGGCCCCTCAAAATTTTGTACATTTCAATCAGATCTCCCCTCAGCCTTCTCTGCTCCAAGGAGAACAAGCCCAGCCTATCCAATCTTTCCTCATAGCTGCATTTTTCCAGTCTTGGCAACATCCTCATAAATCTCCTCTGTACCCTCTCTAGTGCAATTACATCCTTTCTGTAATGAGGTGACCAGAACTGCACACGGTACTCAAGTTGTGGTCTAACCGATGAGATATACAGTTCCAGCATAATCTCCCTGCTCTTATATTCTGTACCTCGGCTAATAAAGGAAAGGATTCCATATGCCTTCTTAACCACCTTGTCAACCTCAGGGTCTGTGGACATTCACTCCAAGGTCCCTCACTTCCTCTACACATCTCAGTATTTTCCCATTAATTGTATATTCATGTAACTCAAACTCCAATGCATGATTTTCTCCAATTCAGCTGGAGTAAGGAGTCAGTAAACTGCTCAATCTGTCTGGGAGGGGAGGTGTGTGGAAATGGGTTGACTTGTGTTAGAAGGCACTGTACTTAGGCGGGTATGTTATCAACTTTTAATTGTAACTGGTCCATATTTAAAAGCTCTGGGTTTCTGTTATCATTGACTATAAAGGCCGAGTCTTTAAGTTTTGTGCTGAGCTCTATGGTCGAGAAAGATTTTTTTGAATTGGCGGTTCAAGCAAGTGGGAGGCAGAGCTAGAATCATAGAAAGTTTAAGGCACAGAAAGAGGCCATTTAGCCCATTTGGTCTGTGCCGGCTGAAAAACAATCCACCTATTCTAATCTCACCTTCCAGCATTTGGTCCATAACCCTGCTGATTACTGCACTTGAGGTGCATATCCAGACTCCTTTTGAATGAGTTGAGGGTTTCTGCCTCAACTATCCTTTCAGGCAGTGAGTTCCAGACCCCCAGCACCCTCCGGGTGAAAACATTTTTCCTTAACTCCCCTCTAAATTTTCTACCAATCACTTTAAATCTATGCCCCCTAGTCACTGACCTCTCTGCTCAGGTGAATAGGCCCTTCAACTCCACTCTATCCAGGCCTCTCAAAATGTTGTACATTTCAATCAGATCTCTCATCAGCCTTCTCTGTTCCAAGGAGAACAACCCCAGCCTATCCAATCATTCCTCACAGCTACATTTTTCTAGTCCTGGCAACATCCTTGTAAATCTCCTCTGAACCTTCTCTAGTGCAATTACATGGGTAGGTACACCCACAGTGCTAATAGGAAGGAAGTTCCAGGATTTTGACCCAAGGAAAGGAGTTCCAGGATTTTTGCTCCCACACAAGCTACCCCATTACCCCAGGTAATTTGGAAAGTAGGGGAGGGGGAATGGGAGTGTAGCAATGGTTAAGGGGAAGGGATACTCACTCATTCTGTCCTGTATAATCTCTGATCCCTACCCCAGAACATGTGATCAACCTCAGAAACTGTTAGAAGGGCTAAGTCACACAATGTTGGTGTTTTTCCTTAGTTAATGATTCATAGATGGCAGCTGATTGCAATGAGAAGCTTTTTTATGTTGTCTGATGCAACATAAATGAGATGCATGAAGTTCAGGTTATTTGAAGATCTCAAATAGGTTTATTAAACAGCTAACTAATATATACAGTACAGAGCTAACTACTTCTAGGTCTTGCCTCTTGGTGTTACAGTCACAGAGTGAGACTGGCATGTAGTCACATGACTACATCTGGGCACTTAGCTCATTAGCATACTAAGATCTTAAAGGCACATTGCTCTTAAAGGCAATCACACAACACTGATCAATGTTAAAGCTGTATTCTAATTGAATTTATTAAATGGTCTAATCATGCCAAAGCCCCCACTGCACAACAGGACATACAAAGGATCACAAATCAACATTTTGTGCCACAACATAAATACCAGAACAAAATATGAGAATTGATCCGATCCAATATATTATCATCAATCAATGCTATTTAACTGAGTACAGCAACACAAGCAGCAGAACACACACATCACTGGGAGTGTGGGTAGGAGACAGTGAACAATGGGGAACACTCATCACTGGGAATGTCAGCACCAGGACACACTCATCAGTGAGACAGACAGCAGTTAGCTCACGAGAAGGGAGGTACTTAACAGGGAGACAAGTCATGAGTAATGTGTTAAGAATAAGAAGTATTACCATAGAGTGTCTGCCCATTCTGCCCACTTTAACCCCTGGGGTGCAGTGGTGTAAGCGATGAAGGGATTCAGCAAAGGGTGTGCTTCTCAGATTGCATTGCTACTGCAATGAGAACTTTGCATTGCACCTGGCCAGTGCCACCCTTTCACTGAAGTGACTGACCCACTCTTTCCAACTTTCCAAGCTGTTCAGCTTCCTGACCATTTCTGTGATGTTGGAGGAGAAATGGATTCCTTGTTAAGCCTATGTTTTGTTCACAGAATTCATGCAGGAGAACCAACTTCCAGGCATGATCCCACATGCCCGAATCCTCCCATAAAATGCGTTACATTGGCAGGCGGCAACTTTCAAGTGCCCACCTAAAACAGGCGCTAGGTTCCTTGAATTTGCCACTTTTAAGACCCTGCTGCAAAATTCAGCACAAAGTGGGCGGGGCATTTGCTATTCTGCATTTCCGGGTGTTCCTTGGCCGAGCCAGCACTCCTTGAAAGGCCTGCTGGAAGCTGTCGAAGAGAAGGGGAGTTTGCTATTGTAATGATGGTGAAACTGCTGGCATTCACCATCATTACTCTGTGAAACTACCAGCAACTTCTGGCATCCACATATGGGCAGTTAAACATGGAAATCCAGATGTTGCTGTCAGTGATTCCCAGCGCACTGTTGAAGTTGTCACAGATGGAAATCAACTAGAAATCACTGATCTGATGTGAATAACCACTTTTTAGTTAGTCTCAACCACCAATGTCTTAAAGCCCTTTCCAGCCAATGAAGTACTTTTGAACTGTAGTCCCTGTTGTAACATAGGAAATGCAGCAGCCAATTTGCACACAGCAAGCTTCCACAAACAGTATGATAATGACCAAATAATCTGTTTGTGTGATGTTGATTAAGGGATAAATACTTGCCAGGAATAACTTCCCTGCTCTTCTTTGAAATAGTACAGTGGGACATTTTGCATCCACCTAAGAGAACAGGCAGGTTCTTGTTTTAACACCTTATCCAAAAGACAGCATACCTCTAAAAGTATAGTGCACTCCCAGTACTATAGTGGAGCAACAGCCTTGATTTTTATGGTTAAGTCCTAGAGTGGGACTTGAACCCAGAACCATATGAGTCAAAGGCAAGCAGACTAATAACTAAGCCACAGCTGATATGGTATATAGGTCTTAAATGGATTAGGGTAAAAAATGTTGAACAGGAAGTTTAACTAGGTTTTTAATGGTGTACTAAATTGAAAGTTACTGATAATCGCTCTCTTTAGCCTGGAAAAAAAACTAACATTCTATTTGTGGAATGCCAAATTTCTTTATCCTATGCTAAAAATTCCTTCAATTTTTAAAATAGCAAAAATTAATTAGTCGCTTGGTAGTACAGAACTTGAGTATTGCTGAAAATAGAGACATGTTGTCAAAGTTTTTTGTCTTGCACTCATCAGGACGATCTACAAGACTACCAATGTATGGGGAAACAATAACTTTATACTTTATGAGAAGAGAAGTGCTGATTGGTTGACAAGTGAACTCTGATTGGTAGAGGTGTTGCCATGGAGAATGCACCAGTTTACAGTGACTGACAGTTAACTGCCAAGCTTTGTTTCAAATTTAAACCAGGCAGCTTGACTCTGATTAGCCAAGGCATTGTCCTGAGGAATGATCCAGGGAATGGCTGTCACTTATTTTGTTTAGCTGAAACAGGCACAATGTTTGTACATGTTCTTTCTGTCTGCAAAGAACAGGGCCCTGTGTATTAATATATGTAGCTTCCAGAACGCACAAATGTGCCACACTGTGAGCCCTAATGACAATCTTAAATTGATTGTCGGTGTAGTTCTTAGCACACTGAGGATTATTTAGCAAATGTTGTCCAATTGCGGAATCACATCTAATGTTGGACATTGTGTTTTGAGTTTTGCAGGCACAGGCTGGTTGGGTATGGCTTGTATCTTGCCCATTGTGAACAACGGAAGGGACATGTTGTTTGATACGATCTGCTAGTCTTTGGGATGTACCTAGCATCACGCTGCTATTGAAATTCATATATCACATTACTCATTTTTGTGATAGGCAGGACGTCTGTTTGACTTGACAGCAGCATCCTGTTAGTGGCGAACACCACACATGTTGCTACTGCATAGTAGCAGCGTGCAGAACTATATCATGGAGATCTAGACCCGCACCATTGCATAAATCAGTATTCATTGAACTTATGAACTCGGCAACTCACACAGCTGAGTTCAGTTTTAATGACACCATGTATGCCCAAATAGATGGTGTTGCCATGGATTCCCCTCTAGGCCCAGCTCTCGCAAACCTCTTTGTTGGGTTCCATGAGAAATGTGTCTTTGAGGGAACAACACCTAACATTCTACTTCTTGCATAATTCCGATATGTCGATGATACATTTGCGATATTTGAATCCACAGCTGCATGCAATAATTTCCTTACACGTCTTAATGGGCTCCATCGTACACTCAAATTCACCTTTGAAATGGAGCAGTCAAATGAGCTCCCTTTCCTTGACATACTAGTTGAGACATCTGCTAAGAAGTTCTCTACCACAGCCTACTGCAAACCTATCAATACATGTGTTGGGATTCTTACAATTCAACGCGCTATAAGATTGGCCTCATCAGCAACCTCATAAATAGAGCCCGAGTCATTTGCTCACCATGCAAACTTGATTCTAAAATAGGGTGAATCAAAGATATCCTGCGTGACAATGGCTACCCTGATCAGAACATTTATCGCTGTATATTGCGCAAACGTATGAACAGGCCGTCACTTTCTGCCCTGAAAAGTGCCCAGTCTACCGCAAATTACCCTGGAAGGGTAATGTATCCCAAAAGTTTGAGCAACAGGTGAGGCTAGCTGCTACTATGCAGTAGCAACATGTGTGGTGTTCGCCACTAACAGGATGCTGCCGTCAAATCAAAAAGACGCCCTGTCTATCACACAAATGAGTAATGTGATATATGAATTTCAATGCCATTGTGATGCTAGGTATATAGACCGTACATCCCAAAGACTGGCAGATCATATCAAAAAATATGTCCCTTCCACTGTTCGCAATGGGCAAGGTACAGGCCAGACCCAACCAGCCTGTGCTTGCAAAACTCAAAACACAATGTCCAACATTAGATGTGATTCCGCAATTGGACAACATTTGCTAAATAATCCTCAGTGTGCTAAGAACTATGCCAACAACCAATTTAAGATAGTCATTAGGGCTCACAGTGTGGCACATTTGCGCGTACTGGAAGCTACATATATTAATACCCAGGGCCCTGTTCTTTGCAGACAGAAAGAACATGTACAAACATTGCGCCTGTTTCAGCTAAACAAAATAAGTGACAGCCATTCTCTGGTTCATTCCTCAGGACAATGCCTTGACTAATCAGAGTCAAGCTGCCTGGTTTAAATTTGAAACAAAGCTTGACAGTTAACTGTCAGTCACTGTAAACTGGTGCATTCTCCATGGCAACACCTCTACCAATCAGAGTTCACTTGTCAACCAATCAGCACTTTCTTCTCATACAGTATAAAGTTGTTGTTTTCCCTCATATTGGTATTCATGCAGATTGTCCTGATGAGTGCAAGTGAAAAAGCTTTGATATGTCTATTTTTAGCAGTAAAAATTAATTGTTAAAAAGTGCTTATGATATTTCAGCTTCTTCCTTAACCCCATGTGTATGTCCCAATCTATATTTCGCATTCTGTAAAATTATAAAAGGTGAATGATAAAGCCTATTTGTTATTTCCTGATTTTCTGTCTGTGAGACTTCTTCAATGTGACTGGCTGCTTAGCTTGCATTCTTATATCACTGTTGCTGGTCACCAGAGATCCCTATAGATGGCACCAGAATGAAATTAATGTCGGGAAAGGAGAAATCCATGCCACAGAGGTCTATATGGGAAACTTACTTCAAAGTCAGCTGCGAGCCTGTCATTTTGCCACTGACCACAAAATCTGGGTTAAGTTCTATTTCTTTTACTTAGCTTAAGGTGATGGCAGGAGGAGCTGGAATGTTCCTCTTGACTCCACAGAAATACAGCAGGCCCAGTACCAGCCTACAACTGCCTCCTCCCTGTTTGCCTTACCCACCCTCCATTTCCCTCCCAAGGCATAACTGCAGATCGGCCAATTTTGAGAAGTCCCTGACCAGCAAGCTGCATGGGGACATCTGATAGATGTCCACAACTTGCCGGTACAATGCAGATGAGGCCTGAGGCCCAATTTCACGCAAGTCTGGGGCCTTCATCTGCGGACAGGCATTTCCATATGTAGTGCCCACTGCTCGGCAGTTTTCGGGGCAAGATCACTTTACCACCATTGTTGTAATATGCACAATTCATTAAAAATAAGAAAGACAAAGAATAAGTCTTGTTCTATCCCCTTAAATCATGCACATTAAAATAATAGTGCAAAAGAAATAAATTGCTCATGGGTTGGCAATGATGTTGCTGCTGATGTCATCTGTCGCTCAGTGCTGGATGAAAAAAGCTTCTATTCCCCCTAAGCCATCACTTTGCTGAACACAAAACATCCCCCAAAAATCACAGCAGTGCTCCACTTTTCACCCACAAAGAAATGCACCTAATATTGCTCTGGGAATAAACAATGCAAATCCCTTCCTCTGCTTCATCAGTGGAATCAGTCAGAACAGGAAATATAAATTGATCGAGCCGTCCCATCAATCAAGTGAGGTAATCTAATAAGAGCATTAACTCTGCTGATGGCAGTATTTGCATCTCTATTTTGTGCAGACACTCAGCCTACTGCTGATTGAGCTTCAACAACTGCCAAAATGTAAATGATGAGATCCTGGGTCAATGCATCTGTCCCAATACAATTACAAACAGAGCCCCATGAGAAAAAGCCTAAAAAAGTGAGAGGTTGTTCTTGACAGAGGATATATGAAAACTGACGGGATGTGCGAGAAAATAGAAAGAACGAGATAAAACATGATAACAAATTGAGTGTGAAACGAGAGCTGCCATGTTACCAAGTGATTCAGTTAGATAGAGTGCAGTGCTGGAGGAAGCAGCCCTTCATTCTTTTATATCTCTTTCCATTCGGTCTCATGTTCTGCTGGTAAATCTCACAGGAAAATAGGATTTTCTCCTGTTTAATATTCAGAGAGGATATGAAATTTTACAGACGTAGAGGGCAATGTTAGTGGCAATTCCAAGCTAACCACAGGAGAGAATGCAAATCCTCCATTAATCTAAACTCCATAAATACCCTTCACACAAATCTCCACAGCTTTCAGCATTGGCTTCCATCCTCCATTTATTAACCCATAACTACTTGAGTTAAGCATTCACTCTCAACTCATTCCCATCTTGAGAAATCTCAATTCATTCTCAGTCCACTCCCATCTTCAGCAATCTCAATGCACCCTCGGTTCACTCCCATTTTAGTGTCTCAAACTCTTCTCACTTTGCACAATCTTAACCAAGCTCACTGGTGCTGGCTTTCAGTCCTGGGTCTTTGAGTCTGGAGTTCAACATCATAATGTTTGGATTTCTGGAACAATTTCACATGAACTCTGCCCACAAAAAACACCACATGGAGTGTGGAACTTCTGCTCTAGTCTTAACTCTACCCCAACATGCTGTTGTAACTGAGGGAGCTAATTGAAATTCAGAGCAGTGGAAATGACTATTGAACCAGATGAAAAGATTTGCAAATTTTCCTCCAGCAATTTGCAAGCAAATAATTTGCTAAGTGTACTGAAGCAGATACTGCTGCGTTCTGGAAAAAAAAGTCAACTGATTAAAAACTGTAGTTTGAATCCTCCTAGAGAGGAAAGGAGATAATAATTGCTTTTCCTTTACAGTGTGTATCATGGGCTTTTTAAAAATATTTGTTCTCCAGATGGCACATTTAGTGTCTATATCTGAGTTGTCCTTAGAAGGAGCGGGTGGGTTTCCTTCTTGAACATCAGTTGCTCATGAAACTGAGTGGCTACTTCAGAGGGCATTAATTATCAACCACCTAATGTGGACTGGAGTCACATGCAGGCCAAATCAGGTTGGGTGCCAGCTTCCCTTCCCTGAAGGCTATTTGTGAGGCAGGTGGCATTTTTTGACAATCAGCAGCTTTCACGGCCAATTTCCTGGTGTTAGTCCTCAATTTAATAGATTTCTGAAATTCAGCTTTGTAACTTAGCTTACTAGCATTTGAACTCGTGGGTCTGGAGACTTGATCATGTGGAAAAGCAGGCACAGAGTGGGTGGGACATGCTCTGCATGACTCCATTCGTGTTGTTGCAGGCGGCACACGATAGTTGTTCTCCAGCTCATTTTCATGAGTCAGGCGTTCAGTCAGCCCTTCACGCCTATTTAGGGGATGGTGGTGGGATGGGGGTGTGGGCAGATATTGGCCATCTCTGATGTCACCTGAAGGCAAAAGGAAGGAAACACTTCTCAAAATGATCGTTGCAGCAATCAATGAGAGGGCATCAAGGTTCACTGGTGTTGCCTTGGAGGGCCTGGTCCAGGTGGGAGGGATGAGGGAGATTCTTTTCCCCCCTTGGGGGCAGAAAACCCTCCAGGCAGCAACTCCACCACCAGTGGGAAGATGTAGCTGAGAAGGTCAATGTCAGGGGCTTAGCTTCATGACATGACTGCAGTGCTGCAGAAAGTTCAGCAGAGTTGTCAAGGTAAGAATACAACTCTCTCACTGTCTGCTCATAGCTCCAGCAGCTCCAGTCTCACTATTCATAATACTCCCTCACCCACTTCGCTTCATTCTCCTACAATCTCAGCACCACACTTCACTACACTGGAGAAGATGTTGTGCAGGCTTTCTGATAACTGGATCCTCTTTTTCCTTTATTACCTCTTTCTCACCCTGCATGCTCTGCATTACAAACTGTAGTTGCTTTCACCAGCCTCTATTTCTGCTCTCCTTTTGCATTAAAAGTTAACACTTGTCCTTCTCTTTCATTTCAGATACTGCACATGTGGATATTTCTCTGCCAGTGGGGGAAGAAGGAAGTGAGCTTCCCTCATGAGACACTGTCATTCACCTTCACAAGCACCAGCTCAGGTACTCCCATACTTTACAGGCTAGGCTGGAGGAAGGGTCTTCATGTGGTGAATCACTGGGCATAAGTATGTAGGAAAGAGGGCATGGGGATAGAATGCCACAGATGCCACCTCACTGGTGAGCAAGATCACATAGATGTTCTGCTGCAGAGGGCTGAGATGTTTTGACTGCCCAATCTATCAAAAAAGGCTCTTGGGATAGACCAGGAATGCTAGGTGCACATTGCAGCTTGTCAGTGACATATTGTGCACAGTGTTGCAGAGCATGGCGGAGTCCAACTCCTTGGATGCCATTCTATCCAAAATGGACCAAGTCCGGCATGGACTCAGTGGGCTGAATGGCCTCCTTCTGTGCTGCGACCATTCTATGATTGTAAATGGTCAGCTCATGGACACTAGAGTGGTGCCCATAACCATGATGGAGCATTTCCTACCATAGAATCTCAAATGGCTGCCAACTTTGCTTTGGAGGCCATTGTTGATAGGGGTTTCCAGAGTGCCACATCACCTCCACACTCTGATCTCAAGCAAAGCTGAAGGAGTGGTAAGACACAATCCCAGGGAAATGGCCTTGACTCCATGGAAAAGACACCAGCTGCCCCCTCTCAGGATGGCACCATGCCTACTCCACCACCACGCACTCCATATGTGCCCCTTTTAGCGTCATGCAGGAAGCTCTGGTCCATGCATAATGCTGAAGTCTCAGCCAAACTCTCAAAGCCCAGAGCTGCTCGCATTCACACATCATAGCCATCTGAAGTGTCATCAGTGGAAGCTCAGCAGTCTTCACCTCCTAAGCTGTGGCCACTGGGAAAGCACCTTGCAGGAGTATTAGGACCGATAAACAAGCGCACAAGACAGGCACTAAGGACAGGCACAAGGGTGATTTGTAATTAAATATTCATAATAAAGCCCTTGACCATGTTGTCACTTCCCAAATTCGTGCCCATCTTTCCCGGAATTCCATGTTTGAATTCCTCCAATCAGATTTCTGCTCCTACCACAGTACCAAAATAGCTGTTATCAAAGTCACCAATGACACCCTATGTGACTGTGACAAAGGTAAATCTTCTCTCCTCATCCTTCTTGACCTGTCTGCAGCCTTTGACACATTGATCGGATCGTCCTCCTCTAACACCTTTCCACCAACTGGGTGGGACTGCACTCGCCTGATGCATTCTTATCTACCTAATTGTAGCCAGAGAATCGCCATCAATGGCTTCTCTCCCCACTCCCGTACCGTTACCTCTGATGTCCCTCAAGGATCTGTCCTTGGACCCCTCCTATTTCTCATCTTCATGCTGCCCCTCGGCGACATCATCTGAAAACATATCAGTTTCCACATGTACGCTAACAACACCCAGATTTACTTCACCACTACCTCTCATGACCCCTCTGCTGCCTGTCTGCCATCCAGTACTGGATGAGCAGAAACTTCCCCCAGTTAAATATTGGGAAGACTGAAGTCATTGTCTTTGGTCCACGCTCCAAGCACCATTCCCTAGATACCAACTCCATCCCTCTCCCTGGCAAATATTTGAGATGAGCTTTCAACTACATATTCACGCTGTCACTAAGACCACCCATTTCCATTTCTGTAGCATCGCCCAATTTCTCCCCTACCTTAGCTGATCTGCTGCTGAAATCCTCATCCATGCCTTTGTTACCACCAGATTTGACTATTCTAGTGCACCTCCGGCCAGCCTCCCATTCTACCCTCTGTAAACTTGAGGTCATCCAAAGCTCTGCTTCCCATGTCCTAACTCACAAGTCCCATTCACCTATCACCCCTGTGCTGGCTGATCTACACTGGCTCGCAGTTAAGCAACACCTCGATTTTAAAATTCTCATCCTTGTTTACAAATCCCTCATGGCCTCGCGCCTCCCAATCTGTGTAATCTTCCTCCAGCCCCACAACCCTCCGAGGTATCTGCGCTCCTCTAATTTTGACCTTTCGTACATCCTCAATTTTAACCACTCCACCATTGGAGGCTGCACCTTCAGCTGCCAGGGCCCGAAACTCAGGAATTCCCTCCCTCCACCTCTCCGCCTCTCTACCTCATTTTCCTCCTTCAAGGCACTCCTTAAAACCTACCCTTTTGACCAAATTTTTGGGTATCTGCCCTAATAGCTCCTTATGTGGCTTGATGTCAGATTTTGTTTTACATCGCTCATGTGACTCACCTTGGGACATTCTGTTACATTAAAGGCGCTTTGCGAATACAAGTTGTTGTTGCATTTCAGTTCACTGTTAGGTACAGGTGCAATCGAGTTGTTTGATAAATTTGCGTTTTGTTCTACATTTGGTGTTGATATTTATATTTGCAGTGAAGTGACAGCAGGGCCAATAAGGCTGGGCTGATGGTAGGCAATCAGATGCTGGTAGTAAGAATGGTGGTAAGGATTGCAGGATGGGAGAGCTGATTCCGCTGAAGCAGTCTTCCATGAGCTGGTTTCTGCAAGGTCTGGCAGCTAGGGGCCGCTGGTGGTTGGTACTACCCCACTCTTCTTCCAAGCAGCTCCTGATTCTCCTCCTCTTGTACTTCTTGCTGCCCAGGTGGTGGTAAGGGCTGGTCACTCATTGTCGCAAAGTTGCAGCAGATGACCACAAATCTGGGCACCCAGACAGGAGTGAACTGCAAAGCTGCTCTGGAACAATCCAAATAACAGCAGTGCTGCTTGAACCCGCGATTGATTGCTCGATAACTTTTCTTGCGGCAGCCGTGCCCAAGTTCCTGATGGGAGTCACGAGCCATATCTGGAGGGCATATCCCTTGTCGTCCAGCAGTCAGCCTATAACTTGATGATCTGGTTAGAATAAAAACAGCTTAGAGGACTGTCACAGGATGAAAGAGTCATGTCCACTGCCAGGCTAGACAGACCTGCATAATGTAGTCACAAGCCAGATTTACATTGAGGGAGCGGAATTCATTAAGATGCCAGATTGCGAATGTCAGTAGGATGCAACAGCAATGTTGGTGTAATCCATGGCATCTTGCACCTTGGGGAAGCCTGTCAAGCCCTTTCATGGGCAATGATGCAAGTATTTCTCCAGATGTGGAGCGTCTCAGTGACCTCCTGGTACAGTGGTAGACAACGAAGTGTGATACATCACTGGTGTCGGCTTCTGTGGCCTAAAAGAAGCTTGTGGCATAAAAGTAAAGGGCCATAATGACCCCGACAGTCATAGGCAGTGCTGTTCATGCCCTGTTGTGAGGCTGGAGTTGTGGCTGCAGCGGGAACATAGCTCGGTGACAGCTCCTGGGTGAAATGAAGGCACCTCGTACATTGCTTCTCTTCAAAGTTTATGAAGAAGTGCTCCCTGAATAACTGCTGTAGGTGTGGCCTCCTGCACAATGTCCTCCTCCTTCTCTCTCTTGGCACAGATGCTGCTGCTCTATCATAATATGATAGAATGTTACATTCAGTTTGAAAGTGATATAGTTCATTCTGAAACTAGGGTCTTACATCTGAACAAAGAAAACTATGAAGGTATGAGGGGTAAGTTGGCTGTGGTGATTTGGGAAAATACACTAAAAGATTTGATGGTAGACATGAAATGGCTAGTATTTAAAGAACTATTGCATGGTGCGCAACAAATATACATTCCTCTAAGACACAAAAACCAACAGGAAAGATGAATCAACCATGGCTAACAGAAGAAATTAAATATTGCATTAGATCAAAGGAAGTGGCTTATAAGGTTGCCAATAAAAGTGATAAGCCTGAGGATTGGGAGCAATTTAGAATCCAGCAAAGAATGACCATGAAACTGATCAAGAAAGGGAAAAGAGAATATGAATGCAAGCTAGCGAAAAACATAAAGGCGGAATATTAAAGGTATGTGTAAAGGAAAAGATTAGCAAGGACGAATAAGGGTCCGGTACAGGAGGAGACAGGAGAATTTATAATGGAGAATAAGGAAATTGCAGAGAAACTAAACAATTACTTTAAGTCTGTCTTCATGGAGGAAGATATAGAAAATCTCCCAGAAATACTAGGACGTCAAGGAACTTGTGAAAATGAGGAATTGAAGGAAATTAGTATTAATAAAGAAGTAGTACTCAAAAAATTAACTGGTTTAAAAAAGGCTATAAAAGGTTAATAAATCCCCTGGACCAGATGAACTACATCCCAGAATGTTGAAGGAGGTGGCTATAGTGATAGTGGATGCATTGGTGGTTATCTTTCAAAATTCTATAGATTCTGGAAAGGTTCCTGCAGACTAGAAAGTAGCAAATGTAACCCAAATATTTAAGAAAGGAAAGAGAGAGAAAACGGGGAACTACAGGCCTGTTAGTTTGACGCCAGTAGTAGGGAAAATGTTAGAATCTATTATAAAGGATGTGGTAATTAGACACTTAGAAAATAACAATATGATTGGGCAGAGTCAACATGGATTTATGAAAGGGAAATCAGGTTTGACAAATCTGTTGGAGTTTTTTTGAGGATGTCATTTGTAGCATTGATAAAGGAGAACCAATGGATACAGTGTATTTGGATTTTCAGAAGGCTTTTGATAAGGTCCTGCACAGGAGGTTAGTAAACAAAATTGGAGCACGTTGGATTGGGGGTAATATACTGCAATGGATTGAGAATTGGTTAACAGACACAAAACAGAGAGTAGGAATAAATGGGTTATTCTCAGGATGGCAGGCTGTTACTAGTGGGATACTGCAAGGATCAGTGCTGGGGCCACAGCTGTTCACAATCTATATAAATGATTTGGATGTGGGGACCAAATGTAATATTTCCAAATTTGCCGATGACAAAAAACTAGGTGGGAATGTAAATTGTGAGGAGGATGCAAGGAGGCTTCAAGGGAACTTGGACAGGCTAAGTGAATGAGCAAGAACATGACAGATGGAATATAATGTGAAGGAGTGTGGAGTTATCCACTTTGGTAGAAAAAACAGAAATGCAGACTGTTTCTTAAATGGTGAGAAGTTGGGAAGTGTTGATGTCCAAAGGGATCTGGGTATTCTGGTTCATGAGTCACTAAAAGCTAGCACGCAGATGCAGCAAGCAATTAGGAAGGCAAATGGTACATTGGTCTTCATCGCAAGGGGTTTTGAGTCCAGGAGTAAAGAAATCTTGCTGCAATTGTATAGAGCCTTGGTGAGACCGCACCTGGAGTATTGTGTACAGTTTTGGTCAACTCGTCTAAGGAAGGATTTACTTGCCATAGAGGGAGTGCAACAGAGGTTCACCAGACTAATCCCTGGGATAGTGGGATTGTCTTATGAGGAGAGACTGAGGAAACTGGGCCTGTATTCTCAAAGAAGGAGAGGCGAACTCATTGAAACTTACAAAATTCTTACAGGGCGTGACAGGGTGGATGTAGATATTTCCCCTGACTGGTGAGTCTAGAACCAGGGAATAAGGGGCAAGCCATTTAAGACAGAGATGAGTAGGAATTTCTTCATCAGAGGGTGGTGAATCTTTGGAGTTCTCTACTCCAGAGGGCTGTGGAAACTCAATCATTGAGCATGTTCAAGTCAGAAATCGATGGCTATCTGGATACTAATGACATCAAGGGATATGGAGATAGTGCAGGGAAGTGGTGTTGAGGTAGGTGATCAGCTATGATCTAATTGAATGGCAGAGAAGGCTCAATGGGCTGAATGGCCTACTCCTGCTCATCTGTTCCTATGTCCCTCTCTGCTGTCTTCCTTGCTGCTTCCCTTCATCCTCTTGCCCCAAAGGTTACCCTGCCAGGCATGTCATGGCTGCAGAGTGAAACTGATTTTAAGGCAAACAAGCCTTCTTCTCATCAGTAAAAATTAACTCTCCAGACTCAGAAAACAGGGCATAAAATGCTGAGAAGTTAACCACGGTTTGAAATGGCTAACCAGAAACTTACCTGTAACTATTACATAATTCCTTTAACTAGCACTGTTGAAAGGTCCTTCCTGCCTGTTAGTGTCACATACTGGTGGGTGTTTAGCATATGCAAATCAGATGCTGGGGCAGATCAAAATGGGAGAAGTGTCCTTCAACAAGAACAGGACCCTACTTCGAGTAAGTTATTCAGTGTTTTCCATCCTGGCATGTGATGTGGACACTTACAGCAAAATAAAGCTCTATTCACTATGGTGGGTGGCACATCCCTGGCTCAAGATGAGTGCCATGCTTCATGCCTGCCATACTGGAGGCTTATGTCCCCAAAAATGGGAATGGCAGGATCAAATTTCTAGGCCATTGGCACCTGGGTTGCTGGTCCAACACGATCACCACTACATGCCCAGAATTCATCACTGTGGCCCGTCTGCACTCTCACAGGAAGTTTCATGTTATTGCACCAAACATTGTTTCCCTTCCTTTGCCACTGTTCTCTAGATATATTTGGTAGCACAGCTGCAGAATGATGTTTTCTTTCCCTAGGTGCTAAGAAATATGGCTTCCTTGATAAAACACATTGGCCGGAATATTATGCCCCCAAACAAGCGGGCTGGTGGTGGGGGGGCTGTAAAATTGAGTGGGAGGCTGCAATTTTATGCAGAGCGGCAGTGGCGAGAAATGGCCCACCAGTTCGAAGTCAATCAAGGCCCGAAGGTGGCAAATTGACGAGCACTTAAGCGCCTCCGCCCGCCACCGCGGGTATTTTACCCTTCGCAGCCGGACGGCAGAAACCTCAAAAACCCTGCCTGATGAAACCAGGCTGCCTTCTTACGGGCTGGTGGGGGGGCTCTCCTGATCGGGCACTCTGTGCCCCACGGAGGGCCAGCCCTGAAGTCTCAACACACAACACTCCCCTGCCCCCCTAACTGACCCCCATTGCCTTGTCGGGGCCTGACAAATTGTCCCCGGCGAGGCCCTAAAAACTTACCTTAGTTCTGGAGCCATCCTTCATCTTGCTTGCGATGGCTGGGTGTAGTCCCAGCAGTGGCCACCGCTCCCGGTGATGCTGCGGGATCAAGAGCTGCCAGCCTACTGACTGGCCGGCAGCTCCATTAGGCAGGACTTCCTGCCTCAAGGAGGTAGAAGACCCGTCCAAGACCAATTGAAGGCCCCCTAATTGGCTGCCTGTGGACCTGCTGTCGAATTAAGGCCACTCAGAGGGCCGGCAGTTCCGAAGCCAGAGCAGTGCCACCGGGAGAACAAAGAACAAAGAACAAAGAAAATTACAGCACAGGAACAGGCCCTTCGGCCCTCCAAGCCTGCGCCGATCCAGATCCTCTATCTAAACATGGCGCCTATTTTCTAAGGGTCTGTATCTCTTTTCTTCCTGCCCATTCATGTATCTGTCTAGATACATCTTAAAAGACGCCATCGTGCCCGCATCTACCACCTCCGCTGGCAACGCGTTCCAGGCACCCACCACCCTCTGCGTAAAGAACCTTCCACGCATATCCCCCCTAAACTTTTCCCCTTTCACTTTGAAGTGAAGAGAAGTGCTCGCTACTGAGGTATTCAGGAGACCTGGAGCCTCCAAGAAGTAAGCTGAAAGAAAATCAGGAAGCATCACAGGGCTAAGGGTTGGAGGAGGAACCCCTCTGGAGAGATCGTTGGGGCTGCAGGTGTTGCCTATCCTGCCCACTATCCCCTCTTTGGGCCATGGAGCCTTGCTCCCTGGGCGTTGATCTCCATTTAGCTGACAGCATCCCCAATGCCAATAGCACTGTAAGATGCCCCTTGTTTGAGCCTTTAATTATGGAAATTGGCTGCCCACCTCCTTGGAGCTGGCAGCCTCTCTGCATCCAGTCCCGCTGCCGGTAAAATGCCCCGACAGCGGAACCGCGTCAGGGAGTGATTCGGTGTGGCTCCCCACTATTTTACCAGTCCCCCAACCTCCCAGGCAGTCCGCTCCCTGAGGGCCAGTAAAGTCTTGGCCATTGTTTAATCAGGAATCAATGTAGGTCAGTGAGCACAGGGATGATGGGTGAATGGGACTTGCTGTTTGTAGCAGAGTTTTGAATGACCTCAAGTTTTCAGAGGGTAGAATGTGGGAGACCCACCAGGAGTGCACTGGAATGGTCAAGTCTAGAGTTAACAAAGGCATGGATTAGGGTTTCAATAGCAGATGAGCTGAGGCAGGGGGCAGTCAGGCAATGTTACGGAGGTGGAAATAAGTAGTCTTAGTGATGGTGCAGATATGTGGTCAGAAGCTCATCTCAGGGTCAAATATGATACCAAGGTTGCAAACAGACTGGGTTCAGTGACAGACAGTTTCTAGGAAGAGGGATGGAGTTGGTGGCTAGGGAACGGAGTTTGTGGTGGCAGTTAAAGACAATGGCTTCAGTCTTCCCCATATTTAGTTGGAGGAAATGTCTGCTCTTCCAGTACTGAATGGCGGATAAGTGGTCTGATAATTTAGAGACAGTGGAAGAGTTGAGAGAGGTGGTGGTGAGGTAGAGCATGGTGTCATCAGCCTACATGTGAAAATTAATGATTCCTGTGCTTTCAGATGATGCTGTTGAGGAGCAGCATGTAGATGAGAAATCAGAGGGGGCCAAGGATAGATCCTTGGGGAACACCAGTAGGAACGGTATGAGAAGAAAAGTCCTTTTTAAAAATTAATTCTTGGGATGTGAGCACTGCTAGCAAGTCATTTTATTGCCCATCCCTAATTGCACTTGAACTGGATGGCTTGCTAGGCCATTTCAGAGGGCAGTTAAGTGTCAACCACATTGCTGTGGGTAGGGGGTCATATGTAGGCCAGACTGGGTAAGGATGGCAGATTTCCTTCCCTAAGGGGACAGTAGTGAACCAGTTGCATTTTTACAACCATCAAGCAGTTTCATGATTATTATTAATGAGACTAGCATTTTATTCCAGATTTTTTATTAATTAATTACATTTAAATCCCATAAACTACCGTGGTGGGATTTGAACTCATGCCTCCAGCGCATTAGTCTGGGCCTCTGAATTACTAGTCCAGTAACATTACCACAATGCTACCTTCCCCTGTGGAGGGGACTGTATTGCAAGTGATTCTCTGGCTACGCTTAGATAGATAAGAATGGAACCAGGTGAGTGCAGTTTCACCCAGCTGGATGATGCTGGAGAGGCGTTGAAGGAGAATGGTGTGGTCAACCTATGTCAAAGACTGCAGACAGGCCAAAAAGATTGAGGAGAGATAGTTTACCTTAGTCACAGTCACATAGGATGTCATTTGTGATTTTGCTAAGAGTTGTTCCAGTACAGTAGCAGAGATTAACCAATGATTTGTAAAGGTTTAACATGACTTTCTTATTTTTGTATTCAGTGCCCCTAATTACAAAGCCATGTATCTCACACGAACATACGTACATACGAACATACGAATTAGGAGCAGGAGTAGGCCACTCGACCCATCGAGCCTGCTCCGCCATTCAATAAGTTGATGGCTGAACTGATTATTCCACATTTCCACCTACTCCTGAAAACCTTCCATCCCCTTGCTTATCAAAAATCTATCTACGTCTGCCTTAAAAATATTCAGACTCTGCTTCCCCCGCCTTTTGAGGAAGAGAATTCCAAAGACTCACGACCCTCTGAGAGAAAACAATTCTCCTCATCTCTGTCTTAAATGGGCGACCCCTTATTTTTAAACAGTTACCCCATTTCTAGATTCTACCACAAGGGGAAACATCCTTTCCACATCCACCCTGTCAAGACCCCTCTGGATCTTATATGTTTCAATCAAGTCACCTCTTACTCTTCTAAATTCCAGTGGATACAAGCCTAGCCTGTCCAATCTTTCCTCATAAGACAGCCTATCCATTCCAGGTATTTGTCTAGTAAACCTTCTCAGTACTGCCTCCAACACATTTACATTCTTCCTTAAATAAGAAGACCAGTACTGTACACAGTACTCCAGATGTGGTCTCACCAATGCCCTGTATAGCTGAAGCATAACCTCCCTCCTTTTGTATTCAATTCCCCTTGCGATAAACGATAACATTCTATTAGCTTTCCTAATTATGTGCTGTACCTGCATACTAACCTTTTGCGATTCATGCACTAGAACACCCAGATTACTTTGCATCTCAGAGCTCTGCAATCTCTCACCATTTAGATATTTTATTCTTCCTGCCAAAGTGGACAATTTCCCACTTTCCCACATTATACTCCATTTGCCAGGTCTTTGCCCACTCACTTAACCTATCTATATCCCTTTGTAGCCTCCTTATGTCCTCTTCACAAGTTACTTTTCTACCTGTTTGTGTCATCAGCAAATTTAGCAACCATACCTTCGGTCTCTCCATTTAAATCATTTATATAAATTGTAAAAAGTTGAGGCCCCAGCACAGATCCCTGTGGCACACATCTTGCCAACCAGAAAATGATCCATTTATGCCTGTACTAAAGCTTTGTCTTTCACCACACCATTAACATACCATTTGCCTTTGCTCCATGACCTTCTGCTTGGTTATTCTCTGTGACCTTGTCCTATCAACACCTTCTCTTTTGCTATCTCTTGCCCCACCCCTGCTTTACTTGCTTAAAACCTATTACATTTCTCGCCTTTGTCAGTTCTGATGAAGGGTCGCTGACCTGAAATGTTAACTCTGCTTCTCTCTCCACAGATGCTGCCAGACCTGTTATTTCCAGCATTTCTTGTTTTTATTTCAGATTTCCAGCATCTGCAATATTTTGCTTTTATTATAATTTATGCCTACTCTCTGTTTCCTGTTAGCTGACCAATCTTCTATCCATGTCAATATGTTACCCCCTACACCATGACCTTTTATTTTCTGCGATAACCTTTGATGTGCCACCTTAATAAATGTGCTTTCTTAACCATCTTAGCAACTTACCCTGCCAGCTTCAAGGATTTGTGAATATGCACCCTCAGGCCCCTCTACTCTTGTGTCCCCCACCCCCCTCAAAATAGTATCATTTTGATGAGACTGCCTTTCCATGTTGTTTCTTCCGAAGCACATCACTTCACATTTTTAAGTTGCTGTTCAAAATGTTCAACTTAAAGCAATTACAGGAAGCAACTAGTAATCTCAAGAGCAACCACAACTTCAAATGGAACATGGAATAAATCTGAAAACCCCAAATGAGGAATTTCACTTCAGCTGATTAAAATATCAGGCTGTGGTTCAAAGGATATCTTTAAAACCAGCTTCAATCCAGGGCAGATCGTAATTCTAAGAGGAGCTTGGACCAACTTGATTTTTTTTTCTTCTTCAGAGGCATTCTTGATAATCTACCACTCTGCAGCCTTGGAAAGAGGCGTCCCATATGGGACCATATAGAGTTATTTAATCTACTTAAGAGGCAAAGAAAGTAAACGCAGAACAATACTTTCAGATTCAGCAGAGCAGCAGAACAAAAGGCACAAGGTTAAAACGGGGCAAGTTTGGAACAGATGTCAGGGACATTTCTTTACTAAAAAGGTGGTCAGCAGCTGCAGCAGTTGCCAGGAAGGATGGTTGAGGCCAGAACACTGGACATGTGTTAGAAGCAGTAAGATACTACTCAGGGCTTTGAGAAGGGCAACATCATTCTGTGCCTGTGCTGTCAAAAACCCTTCTGGAGAACTGTGATACAGGAAAGGAAAAATATTCTGTATCCTTTTATAAGCTGAAATTAATGTGACAATGGGAAGATGAAAGGATTGGTATTCTGGAAGGATGGGTTCAAATTGGCTGTCGGGCCATCTTCATCCAAACCTCTCATGTGAATTCCTGCCTGTGGATGCACTGCTGTACATATTTGCAGAAGTGCACATCACCATGACTATGACCATGTCCTCTGTTCCCTTCTCCCCTCCTCTCCATTACAACATCGCTGCTGACATCAACACTCACTTTGGTTAGAAGCCGTGTAATGTAAATGAGGTATGCTACTGTCCTCATGTGGGGGAGGCAGACAACAATGTGAGGAAGGGCTTGCTGTCTGTTTGTGGACCTTCCCCAGATATTGGGAGACGACTGAGTGAGCACTGTATTTCTGCCTGCCTCTGCTGTGGAATCTGTCCCGCTATGTAATTCTGGTGGATTCCACAGCAGTAGAAGATCCAGGATATCAAAGTATCACATCTACTTGAAGCATTACTGTAATAGGAAAGTTTTATAATATTGCTACTATACAGCTTCCTTTGTATTATCATACTCAGTGAGCAGTCTGTGACTTTTGCCTATTTTTGGTTTGGTGACTCTCCTTTGCTAACCATGTTCAAACTAATACATTGGGTTGAATTTAGTGATCCCCATTGTGGGTCCCGCCAGCGAACCCAAAAGTGGGTGCCATCGCTGCCTGTGACCTGTGTGGCCAGCTGACCGCAAACACCCGTCGGGCAGCCACTTACCATAATGGAGGTGTGGGCCCATCCAATTATGCGACGGGGAGAGGCTCTGAGGTGGTGATTGTGGTGTCAGGTGACTCTAATGTAGGTGCCGCCGCCATATTTAAAGCGCTGCCAGCCCTCCTTGTATTGCTGCCTTTCAGTGAGCCAGTGAACCTGGAGTGCTGCTGGACCCAGCTGTTGGAACTCCTGGACACCCCTCTCCCCGTCCACCGTACAAGGACTTATGATTGTTGGGATGGAGCGTGCGTGACTTGGCACCATGGCTGATGCAAGATACCGGGTGGCCCAACAGTTTAGCAATGCCTCCCTGGAGATTCTCCTCCAGGCTGTGAGGGAACAGCAGGAAGTCCTCTTTTCAAGGGATGACAAGAAGAGACCCTCCCACCTGACCAAGCAAGCCTGGATGGAGATCGAAGAGGAGGTAAGCAGCAGTGGGGGTCACCTCCGCCCCACCGGAACTGGGTCCAGTGTCAGAAAAGAGTCAATGACCTCTTTTATTCTTCCAAGGTGAGTCCTGCATAGCTCTCTCCTCTTTGGGGCTTGCATGTGTCAATATAGGAGGGAGCGTAACATGGGGAAGGTGTGATCACAAAGGCTGGAGGCATCACTACATCCTGACAGATGCATGGCTACATTTTGGGGACAGGCCGTCACCTTTTATAGCTCACTCCCATTACCTCCCCTGAGAGCGGACATAGGGAGGAGCCATGTAGGAAACCCCATCGGGGCAGAGGGACTGTCACTAGTAGAACTGTTCTGTTGCTCTTCCTGCGAAGTCTTATGATGTCCCTCTTTCTATGTGCAGGAAAAACAGGCCCATAACGCCAGGGAGACATCAAGGACTTGGAGAGACATCCCAGATCTATGCCTCTGTCGTTAGGTGAGGAGGAGGCACTGGAGCTAGAGGGGGGAAGAGGGAAGTAGTTCAATAGCACACGGCGAGACAGGATTCTCCGTACAGGAAAGTGAGGATTGTGTGCATGTGTCCTATACTAGACTTCTGTAGATCCACATCACGCATGGTTGGCATGAGGAGATCTGAACAAGCTAACCCACATATGTTTGTGTTTTCTCATGTAGGCTGTTGTCCACAGGAGGCTTGCACTGACACTGCGACAGGGGGACAGCCGTCGACCTCTGAGGAGGAGGAAGAACAGTCAGAGGATGCATCGTTACATCATTCTCTTGCACCTTCCACCAGCACAGATATTCCCAACTTGGTGGGTATGCTTTCTGGCTTAGGTTCAGGGTCACAAGCTGGTGAGAGCACCACATACGCACCCAAGCAGTGTACAGAGGCTGTGACAGCCGAGGCCACTGACAGTCGGAGGACTGTAGGTGGCCAGGCCCAAGCTGAGCCCTAGGCTGATGACGAGCCTCTGGTGTTGACAGCACAGGGCATGCTGGAGGTGCAGGCAGAGGTAAGGCAACATCTGGCAGAGATTCCAGAGGTAATGTATAGCTATGAGTGGACGATGGAGGAGTCCATCCATGCCATGAGTGCTACCATGTCTCAGGTGTGTGAGCACATGGCTTCCTCCTTCGAGAGATTGCCAACACTCATTGAGAGCCAGATCCCACAGCTGTACTTGGACCTGCACACCATTGCCTTGGCCATGAGCTCAATAGAGCAGTGGCAAGGCGAGAGAAGGATGAGGCACCTGGAGTCTTCTCCAGGTCATCGTCCTTCTCTGGTCTGCAGGGAGGATCAAGTGAGCCTTGACAGGGAGGAGGAGAGTCTGACCTCCACAGCTCGGGGGCTCCCCTCAGGGCACTCTGAGTGTGGACAACGACTCCTCAGCCCCACCACCAGTGAGCCCAGCTCCAGTAGCTGCGATGCCTGAGGAGAGTCCTGCACCAGTCCAGGACACCCGCAGGCAGCTCGGGCCTTCCAGGCATCAGGCACCAGAGGACGGTTGCCAAAGTCAAGCTAGGCCAAGGGACAGCCTGATCAGCAGCCTGCCTACAGCGCCAGCTGCTAGTGCAGGGGTCACACCCGTTGAAGCACTCATAAACATATCAAGAAGAGCACCTAGAGGCACTTGGGGATTCACAAGTGTATTACATGGCTTTTATATGGTTCTCTGCACTTTTTTCATAGAGTTCACATTCATTGCTCTGAAATGCTCATTTTTTCATGCCTGAATCGGAGATCCTGCCATCAGCCTTGCTCCGTCAATGAGCTGCCAGTGTAGGCACAGGCCATGTTTGGTTAGTGTCTCGGGTGTGCCAGAGGGAGTGGTGCAGCCGGGCGCTAGGCACTGAAACGAGATAGGAAGGAGGAAACAGGCAGAATACAGTGAGGTGAATCTTTATTGAGTCCACCTTGAGAGGTCATTACGTGCCTGCTCATTATGCACCTTCACATCCTCCTCGTTAGATGAGGACTGGCGATCAATTAAGTCCTTTTCATTATAAGGCCTTCCTCCCCTCCTCCCCGAATATATTAGATGGTGAAGAGCACAACAGACCACCAGGATACGTGATATGTGAGACCCTTGCTGGGGCAGACTGCAGGGCTCTAGCAGATTGATCCAGGCACCAGAATCATATCTTCAGCAGCCGAATGGGCTGCGCAATGGTCGCTCGGGTAGACCCGTGGCAATTGTTCTATCTCTCCTCTGCTACAGTGCAGCATAGGCATCAGTAGCCATGTCTTCAATGGGCAGCCTTTTTCCCCGAGAATCCATCCATGAAGGCAAAAGGGAGGGCCTGAAAAGCTGTTGTGCTGGGGGCTGCTGAAATATGTAGGTGTCATGGCTGCTTCCTCGGACAGGAAACTACACAAAATGTTTTTGGTGGTAGCAGACCAGTTGAACGTTGATAGAATGGAAGCCCTTCTTGTTTATGAAGGAGGCTGGTTGTTCCATGGGAGCCTTGATGGCCACATGAGTGCAATCTATCACATCTTGCATCTGGGGGAGATCCACCGATGGCCCCGAAGCCAATGGCTCTCTCGGCCTGACTGTCATAGTCGTCCTGGTAGCACACATTGTCGCCGGCTCTCTTGAACAGGGAACTGGTCATCTCCTAGATGCAGTGGTAGCCTGCTGCCTGCAAGACCCCACACATGTCCCCAGCAGATTCGTGGAAAGAGCCAGATGTCTAAAAGTTGAGTGCCACAGTGATCTTCAGTGCCACATCATTGAATGTCCACCGAAGCCCAGAGGTCACAACTCGTAGTGCAACATGGTGTATAAGTCAGTGATGGCCTCCCTGGAGAGCCTCTTTTTTTGCTGACAATGGCACTCGGGCATTTGGAGATAACTGAGTTGAGTCCAGTACACTCCCTAGCTGGGGTTGGGCCTTCTTGGCATAGCTGACTGCTGCCACTCTCCTCTTGGAGCTTCAAGGGCGAGCACAGCTGCATCTTGGTCCTTCATCTGTCTGAACCACTGCTACGCGTCATAGGGGTCCACAATGACAGGGTGTATGAAACCCATGCCAGCTGATCAGTAGCCCTCAAGAACCCTGCTTGCGGAGATGAACTTGCCTTGGAACCTTTCCCTTTGATTCTCCCCTCAGAATACATGCTAATTTCCCTCAGTGCCACCCTTGCAGAAAGCTCAGCACCTGATACTATGGCCACCCGGCCCTGTCACCCGAGACCAAGCCCACCCGTGCAGAGTTCACAGCACCACAGGCATGGCCTCAGCTATTACCTGTTCTCCTATCCACTGCTCCCCATGGCTGCCTTCCCACAGCGGCACCGAGGCCTCACCTCTGTAGCTCCATCTTTCAACGACCAGGGATCAGAAGGCACGTGATCCCCTCCCACTGTTGACTAAATTCCAAACCCCCGTCATTGATTTGCAATCACTTCAATGCAAATGCATAATAATGAGCTGTTCAGCAATTGAAATTGCAGTCCCGCTGCATCAGGGTAACCACGTTGCCTTGGAGCTTCCCACCACTAACAAAATCCGGAATTAACGTCATGAAGTCGGGTTTCCAGGCGATCGCATCCCTATTCTTTAGCGCCCCCCTCCCTCCCTCCCCACGCCTCCATTCCCGCTCCTGCTGGCCTCATGAAATTCCGCCCATACTGTGGGGTTGATTTTTGACATTGACTGGCATTAATGGAGCTGTAATGACCTCAAAATGGGTCAATAGCTTTACTGCCCCATTAACACTGCCGATGTGGTCAGCTCCATTTTGAAAAAGGCCCACCATTGGATGTCCAAAGCTTTTAGATGGTAGGCCCCTTTTAATAGGGAAATTGGGATTCTATGATCCAAATAGCACTCCAGTTGCCATTTGAGGGTGGAGCTAGTTGGAGCGATGGAACCAAACAGGCCCCATGTAGGTATGTGATGAATGATCTTTGTGGTTCACAAAAACAATCTGGGCCACTGCTGACACATAATCCCCACCCTCCACCTTTCCCCTGAAATTTACCTTAATGACACCTGCACCAGCCTGATTTTAAGACCTCAAATTGGCATGCTGAACTGCAACATCTATTTAGCATCAAGCAGTTTGCCTACCAAATTTAAATGAGGCCAAGCCCTCAAAATTACAGGGGTCTCTTCATTGCTGAAGTGGATAATTGATCAGCACACTCAGCCAGTCACACACCGAAAGGTCAAAATAGATCCCAGTGTGTGATGGATTCAGTGATTTGTCTGATGATCAATTATTTTTAACTCCACTATCAGTAAGAATCAGCATCTAAGTGTAATGTCAAGCCACTATAACTTCTGCATTTGTAAGAAATGTAAAATGAAAAGAAGTATTGCTTAGATACGAGTTACTTCTAAAGAATGGGAATTTAGAATATGAATTATGCCCTTTCATTACCTTCCTTTTAGAAACATAGAAAATAGGAGCAGGAGTAGGCCATGCGGCCCTTCGAGCCTGCTCCACCATTTAATATGATCTTGGCTGATCGTCCAAACTCAGTACCCTGTTCCAGCTTTCTCCCCGTATTCCTTGATTCCTTTAGCCCTAAGAACTATATCTAACTCTTTCTTGAATTTTGAGGAGCTAGATAGTATATCTTGCCCTGTACATACATATGTGTCATATACTGCTATTTATTTTATATTTAGAGATACAGCACTGAAACAGGCCCTTCAGCCCACTGAGTCTGTACCGACCAGCAACCACCCATTTTATACTAACCCTACAGTAATCCCATATTCCCTACTACCTACCTACACTAGGGGCAATTTACAATGGCCAATTTACCTATCAACCTGCAAGTCTTTGGCTGTGGGAAGAAACCAGAGCACCCGGTGAAAACCCACACAGTCATAGGGAGAACTTGCAAACTCCGCACAGGCAGTACCCAGAATTGAACCCGGGTCCTTGGAGCTGTGAGGCTGCAGTGCTAACCACTGCACCACTTTTTCATCTTTCTTTTTGCTTCTGAATTGTTTTTTGAACAGTAAGTAAATCTGAACAGTAGCATAACCTGTATGAAGGGATGTAACAGGGAGCTCTCCATTGTCCTCAACAGACAATAGACATAGCGGCATTGTATTTATTGCCCAAGATCCAAACTGCTACGGCAAGGGTTAATTCTCAGACCAGGTGTAGCATTTTGAGATTTCTACCTATTTGGCCTGAAAAGGATTTTGCTTTAAGTTGTAAAATGATACTTCTATAAGTTAGATTCAGTTTTCAAATTGCTAACTCACAGAGGAACACTAGCTATCTGGGATGTTGATCAGGACCATTAATTGAAATAACAGATGAAGCAGGTGATCAAAAATTGTGCCAATTGAGATAATGGGGAATTATTACACATACTCCAGAGCTGTTTACACCATTAATGCAAGAATGTTCATCATACCCAGCAGGGGGTTCAGCTAATCCAACAACAGAATTGCACTGGCTGCCATATGAAACAGGGAATCATTCTCATCCAAGGGGATGTGGGTGATTGGTGGTAAGGTGAGCCAATTATCAGCATAGAAAGCTAAAAGCAGGTTCATAGGTAAGAACAAAGAACAAAGAACAAAGATAATTACAGCACAGGAACAGGCCCTTCGGCCCTCCAAGCCTGCGCCGATCCAGATCCTCTCTCTAAACATGTCGCCTATTTTCTAAGCTTCTGTATCTCTTTTCTTCCTGCCCATTCATGTATCTGTCTAGATACATCTTAAGAGACTCCATCGTGCCCGCATCTACCACCTCCGCTGGCAATGCGTTCCAGGTGCCCACCACCCTCTGCGTAAAGAACTTTCCACGCATATCCCCCCTAAACTTTTCCCCTTTCACTTTGAACTCGTGTCCTCTAGTAATTGAAACCCCCACTCTGGGAAAAAGCTTCTTGCTATCCACCCTGTCTATACCTCTCATGATTTTGTTCACCTCAATCAGGTCCCCCCTCAACCTCCGTCTTTCTAATGAAAATAATCCTAATCTACTCAACCTCTCTTCATAGCTAGCGCCCTCCATACCAGGCAACATCCTGGTGAACCTCCTCTGCACCCTTTCCAAAGCATCCACATCCTTTTGATAATGTGGCGACCAGAACTGTACGCAGTATTCCAAATGTGGCCGAACCAAAGTCCTATACAACTGTAACATGACCTGCCAACTCTTGTACTCAATGCCCCGTCCGATGAAGGAAAGCATGCCGTATGCCTTCTTGACCACTCTATTTACCTGCGTTGCCACCTTCAGGGAACAGTGGACCTGAACACCCAAATCTCTCTGGACATCAATTTTCCCCAGGACTTTTCCATTTACTGTATAGTTCACTCTTGAATTGGATCTTCCAAAATGAATCACCTCGCATTTGCCCTGATTGAACTCCATCTGCCATTTCTCTGCCCAACTCTCCAATCTATCTATATTCTGCTGTATTCTCTGACAGTCCCCTTCACTATCTGCTACTCCACCAATCTTAGTGTCGTCTGCAAATTTGCTAATCAGTCCACCTATACTTTCCTCCAAATCATTAATGTATATCACAAACAACAGTGGTCCCAGCACGGATCCCTGTGGAACACCACTGGTCACACGTCTCCATTTTGAGAAACTCCCTTCTACTGCTACTCTCTGTCTCCTGTTGCCCAGCCAGTTCTTTATCCATCTAGCTAGTACACCTTGGACCCCAAGCGCCTTCACTTTCTCCATCAGCCTGCCATGGGGAACCTTATCAAACGCCTTACTGAAGTCCATGTATATGACATCGACAGCCCTTCCGTCATCAATCAACTTTGTCACTTCCTCAAAGAATTCTATTAAGTTGGTTAGACATGACCTTCCCTGCACAAAACCATGTTGCCTATCACTGATGAGCCCATTTTCTTCCAAATGGGAATAGATCCTATCCCTCAGTATCTTCTCCAGCAGCTTCCCTACCACTGACGTCAGACTCACCGGTCTATAATTTCCTGGATTATCCCTGCTACCCTTCTTAAACAAGGGGACAACATTAGCAATTCTCCAGTCCTCCGGGACCTCACCCGTGTTTAAGGATGCTGCAAAGATATCTGTTAAGGCCCCAGCTATTTCCTCTCTCGCTTCCCTCAGTAACCTGGGATAGATCCCATCCGGACCTGGGGACTTGTCCACCTTAATGCCCTTTAGAATACCCAACACTTCCTCCCTCCTTATGCCGACTTGACCTAGAGTAATCAAACATCTGTTCCTAACCTCAACATCCGTCATGTCCCTCTCCTCGGTGAATACCGATGCAAAGTACTCGTTTAGAATCTCACCCATTTTCTCTGAGTCCAAGCATAACATTCCTCCTTTGTCCTTTAGTGGGCCAATCCTTTCTCTAGTTACCCTCTTTCTCCTTATATATGAATAAAAGGCTTTGGGATTTTCCTTAACCCTGTTTGCTAAAGATATTTCATGACCCCTTTTAGCCCTCTTAATTCCTCGTTTCAGATTGGTCCTACATTCCCGATATTCTTTCAAAGCTTCGTCTTTCATCAGCCGCCTAGACCTTATGTATGCTTTCTTTTTCCTCTTAGCTAGTCTCACAATTTCACCTGTCATCCATGGTTCCCTAATCTTGCCATTTCTATCCCTCATTTTCACAGGAACATGTCTCTCCTGCACGCTAATCAACCTCTCTTTAAAAGCCTCCCACATATCACATGTGGATTTACCTTCAAACAGCTGCTCCCAATCTACATTTCCCAGCTCCTGCCGAATTTTGGTATAGTTGGCCTTCCCCCAATTTAGCACTCTTCCTTTAGGACCACTCTCGTCTTTGTCCATGAGTATTTTAAAGCTTACGGAATTGTGATCACTATTCCCAAAGTAGTCCCCTACTGAAACTTCAACAACCTGGCCGGGCTCATTCCCCAACACCAGGTCCAGTATGGCCCCTTCCCGAGTTGGACTATTTACATACTGCTCTAGAAAACCCTCCTGGATGCTCCTTACAAATTCTGCTCCATCTGGACCTCTAACATTAAGCGAATCCCAGTCAATGTTGGGAAAATTAAAATCTCCTATCACCACCACCCTGTTGCTCCTACATCTTTCCATAATCTGTTTACATATTTGTACCTCTATCTCACGCTCGCTGTTGGGAGGCCTGTAGTACAGCCCCAACATTGTTACCGCACCCTTCCTATTTCTGAGTTCTGTCCATATTGCCTCACTGCTCGAGTCCTCCATAGTGCCCTCCTTCAGCACAGCTGTGATATCCTCTTTGACCAGTAATGCAACTCCTCCACCCCTTTTACCTCCCTCTCTATCCCGCCTGAAGCATCGATATCCTGGGATATTTAATTGCCAATCATGCCCTTCCCTCAACCAAGTCTCAGTAATAGCAATAACATCATACTCCCAGGTACTAATCCAAGCCCTAAGTTCATCTGCCTTACCAACTACACTTCTTGCATTAAAGCAAATGCACCTCAGACCACCAGTCCCTTTATATTCATCATCTGCTCCCTGCCTGCTCTTCCCCTTAGTCACACTGACTTCATGATCTAGTTTCTTACAGGCTTTTGTTACTACCTCCTCACTGTCAACTGACCTCAATTGGTTCCCATCCCCCTGCCACATTAGTTTAAACCCTCCCCAACAGCGTTAGCAAAAGCACCTCCAAGGACATTGGTTCCAGTCCGGCCCAGGTGTAGACCGTCCAA
The DNA here is from genome assembly GCF_036365525.1 of Heterodontus francisci. Taxonomy (NCBI): domain Eukaryota; kingdom Metazoa; phylum Chordata; class Chondrichthyes; order Heterodontiformes; family Heterodontidae; genus Heterodontus; species Heterodontus francisci. Next base: position 94,914,263 of record NC_090379.1, on the reverse strand, counting down.
TTTGTAATAGTCCCACCTCCCCCAGAACCGGTCCCAATGTCCCAAAAATCTGAACCCCTCCTTCCTGCACCATCTCTCAAGCCACGCATTCATCCTGACTATTCTTTCATTTTTACTCTGACTATCACGTGGCACTGGTAGTAATCCTGAGATTACTACCTCTGAGGTCCTACTTTTTAACTTGGCTCCTAACTCCCTAAACTCTGCTTGTAGGACCTCATCCCGTTTTTTACCTATATCATTAGTGCCTATGTGCACAATGACAACTGGCTGTTCACCCTCCCCCTTTAGAATGTTCTGCAGCCGATCTGAGACATCCCTGACCCGTGCACCTGGGAGGCAACATACCATTCGGGAGCCTCGTTTTCGACCACAGAACCGCCTGTCTACTCCCCTTACAATCGAATCCCCTACGACTATAGCCCTTCCACTCTTTTTCCCGCCCTTCTGAGCAGCAGAGCCAGCCACGGTGCCATGGACCTGGCTACTGCTGCCTTCCCCTGGTGAGCCATCTCCCTCAACAGTATCCGAAACGGTAAACTTGTTTTGGATGGAGATGACCGCAGGGGACTCCTGCGCTGCCTTCCTGCTCTTTCTCTGCCTTTTGGTCACCCATTCCCTTTCTCCCTCAGCAATCCTAATCTGCGGTGTGACCAATTCACTAAACGTGCTATCCACGACCTCCTCAGCATCGCGCATGCTCCAAAGTGAGTCCATCCGCAGCTCGAGAGCCGTCATGCGGTCTAACAAGAGCTGCAGCTGGACACACTTCCTGCACGTGAAGGAGACAGGGTCATCAGCCATGTCCCTGAGCTCCCACATTGAGCAAGAGGAGCATGATACGGGTCTGAGATCTCCTGCCATTTTTAATCTTAAGTTTAAACTTAGTTAAATGAAAAAGGAACGAAAAGTTTTTACCGATCACAATAAAACCAGAGAAATCGAAAAAGCCTTACCTTATAAACACCCCACCGAGTCCTTTTTTTTTTGGTTAGAGGAGGAGGGCGGGTGGGAGACACTACAAGTGTGGTGTCTCGGGTTCAGAAACCGCCCAAATATATAGTGTTTTACTTACCCAGCAGCCCCCTGGCCTCCGCCGAAAAACAAAAGGAAATTAAATTTACTTTCAAACTGACTTTCCCAGCTGCTCACTCGCTCACACGCTGCTCCCGAAAAAGCTGCTGCACTGAAAGGAAAGTTATTTTAAACCGCCCAAATATATAGTGTTTTACTTACCCAGCAGCCCCCTGGCCTCCGCCGAAAAACAAAAGGAAATTAAATTTACTTTCAAACTGACTTTCCCAGCTGCTCACACGCTGCTCCCGAAAAAGCTGCTGCACTGAAAGGAAAGTTATTTTAAACCGCCCAAATATATAGTGTTTTACTTACCCAGCAGCCCCCTGGCCTCCGCCGAAAAACAAAAGGAAATTAAATTTACTTTCAAACTGACTTTCCCAGCTGCTCACACGCTGCTCCCGAAAAAGCTGCTGCACTGAAAGGAAAGTTATTTTAAACCGCCCAAATATATAGTGTTTTGCTTACCCAGCAGCCCCCTGGCCTCCGCCGAAAAACAAAAGGAAATTAAATTTACTTTCAAACTGACTTTCCCAGCTGCTCACTCGCTCACACGCTGCTCCCGAAAAAGCTGCTGCACTGAAAGGAAAGTTATTTTAAACCGCCCAAATATATAGTGTTTTACTTACCCAGCAGCCCCCTGGCCTCCGCCGAAAAACAAAAGGAAATTAAATTTACTTTCAAACTGACTTTCCCAGCTGCTCACACGCTGCTCCCGAAAAAGCTGCTGCACTGAAAGGAAAGTTATTTTAAACCGCCCAAATATATAGTGTTTTACTTACCCAGCAGCCCCCTGTCCTCCGCCGAAAAACAAAAGGAAATTAAATTTACTTTCAAACTGACTTTCCCAGCTGCTCACACGCTGCTCCCGCAAAAGCTGCTGCACTGAAAGGAAAGTTATTTTAAACCGCCCAAATATATAGTGTTTTACTTACCCAGCAGCCCCCTGGCCTCCGCCGAAAAACAAAAGGAAATTAAATTTACTTTCAAACTGACTTTCCCAGCTGCTCACACGCTGCTCCCGAAAAAGCTGCTGCACTGAAAGGAAAGTTATTTTAAACCGCCCAAATATATAGTGTTTTACTTACCCAGCAGCCCCCTGGCCTCCGCCGAAAAACAAAAGGAAATTAAATTTACTTTCAAACTGACTTTCCCAGCTGCTCACTCGCTCACACGCTGCTCCCGAAAAAGCTGCTGCACTGAAAGGAAAGTTATTTTAAACCGCCCAAATATATAGTGTTTTACTTACCCAGCAGCCCCCTGGCCTCCGCCGAAAAACAAAAGGAAATTAAATTTACTTTCAAACTGACTTTCCCAGCTGCTCACACGCTGCTCCCGAAAAAGCTGCTGCACTGAAAGGAAAGTTATTTTAAACCGCCCAAATATATAGTGTTTTACTTACCCAGCAGCCCCCTGGCCTCCGCCGAAAAACAAAAGGAAATTAAATTTACTTTCAAACTGACTTTCCCAGCTGCTCACACGCTGCTCCCGAAAAAGCTGCTGCACTGAAAGGAAAGTTATTTTAAACCGCCCAAATATATAGTGTTTTACTTACCCAGCAGCCCCCTGGCCTCCGCCGAAAAACATAAGGAAATTAAATTTACTTTCAAACTGACTTTCCCAGCTGCTCACTCGCTCACACGCTGCTCCCGAAAAAGCTGCTGCACTGAAAGGAAAGTTATTTTAAACCGCCCAAATATATAGTGTTTTACTTACCCAGCAGCCCCCTGGCCTCCGCCGAAAAACAAAAGGAAATTAAATTTACTTTCAAACTGACTTTCCCAGCTGCTCACTCGCTCACACGCTGCTCCCGAAAAAGCTGCTGCACTGAAAGGAAAGTTATTTTAAACCGCCCAAATATATAGTGTTTTACTTACCCAGCAGCCCCCTGGCCTCCGCCGAAAAACAAAAGGAAATTAAATTTACTTTCAAACTGACTTTCCCAGCTGCTCACACGCTGCTCCCGAAAAAGCTGCTGCACTGAAAGGAAAGTTATTTTAAACCGCCCAAATATATAGTGTTTTACTTACCCAGCAGCCCCCTGGCCTCCGCCGAAAAACAAAAGGAAATTAAATTTACTTTCAAACTGACTTTCCCAGCTGCTCACACGCTGCTCCCGAAAAAGCTGCTGCACTGAAAGGAAAGTTATTTTAAACCGCCCAAATATATAGTGTTTTACTGACCCAGCAGCCCCCTGGCCTCCGCCGAAAAACAAAAGGAAATTAAATTTACTTTCAAACTGACTTTCCCAGCTGCTCACTCGCTGCTCCCGAAAAAGCTGCTGCACTGAAAGGAAAGTTATTTTAAACCGCCCAAATATATAGTGTTTTACTTACCCAGCAGCCCCCTGGCCTCCGCCGAAAAACAAAAGGAAATTAAATTTACTTTCAAACTGACTTTCCCAGCTGCTCACACGCTGCTCCCGAAAAAGCTGCTGCACTGAAAGGAAAGTTATTTTAAACCGCCCAAATATATAGTGTTTTACTTACCCAGCAGCCCCCTGGCCTCCGCCGAAAAACAAAAGGAAATTAAATTTACTTTCAAACTGACTTTCCCAGCTGCTCACACGCTGCTCCCGAAAAAGCTGCTGCACTGAAAGGAAAGTTATTTTAAACCGCCCAAATATATAGTGTTTTACTTACCCAGCAGCCCCCTGGCCTCCGCCGAAAAACTTAAGGAAATTAAATTTACTTTCAAACTGACTTTCCCAGCTGCTCACTCGCTCACACGCTGCTCCCGAAAAAGCTGCTGCACTGAAAGGAAAGTTATTTTAAACCGCCCAAATATATAGTGTTTTACTTACCCAGCAGCCCCCTGGCCTCCGCCGAAAAACAAAAGGAAATTAAATTTACTTTCAAACTGACTTTCCCAGCTGCTCACTCGCTCACACGCTGCTCCCGAAAAAGCTGCTGCACTGAAAGGAAAGTTATTTTAAACCGCCCAAATATATAGTGTTTTACTTACCCAGCAGCCCCCTGGCCTCCGCCGAAAAACAAAAGGAAATTAAATTTACTTTCAAACTGACTTTCCCAGCTGCTCACACGCTGCTCCCGAAAAAGCTGCTGCACTGAAAGGAAAGTTATTTTAAACCGCCCAAATATATAGTGTTTTACTTACCCAGCAGCCCCCTGGCCTCCGCCGAAAAACATAAGGAAATTAAATTTACTTTCAAACTGACTTTCCCAGCTGCTCACTCGCTCACACGCTGCTCCCGAAAAAGCTGCTGCACTGAAAGGAAAGTTATTTTAAACCGCCCAAATATATAGTGTTTTACTTACCCAGCAGCCCCCTGGCCTCCGCCGAAAAACAAAAGGAAATTAAATTTACTTTCAAACTGACTTTCCCAGCTGCTCACTCGCTCACACGCTGCTCCCGAAAAAGCTGCTGCACTGAAAGGAAAGTTATTTTAAACCGCCCAAATATATAGTGTTTTACTTACCCAGCAGCCCCCTGTCCTCCGCCGAAAAACAAAAGGAAATTAAATTTACTTTCAAACTGACTTTCCCAGCTGCTCACACGCTGCTCCCGAAAAAGCTGCTGCACTGAAAGGAAAGTTATTTTAAACCGCCCAAATATATAGTGTTTTACTTACCCAGCAGCCCCCTGGCCTCCGCCGAAAAACAAAAGGAAATTAAATTTACTTTCAAACTGACTTTCCCAGCTGCTCACTCGCTCACACGCTGCTCCCGAAAAAGCTGCTGCACTGAAAGGAAAGTTATTTTAAACCGCCCAAATATATAGTGTTTTACTTACCCAGCAGCCCCCTGGCCTCCGCCGAAAAACAAAAGGAAATTAAATTTACTTTCAAACTGACTTTCCCAGCTGCTCACACGCTGCTCCCGAAAAAGCTGCTGCACTGAAAGGAAAGTTATTTTAAACAGCCCAAATATATAGTGTTTTACTTACCCAGCAGCCCCCTGGCCTCCGCCGAAAAACAAAAGGAAATTAAATTTACTTTCAAACTGACTTTCCCAGCTGCTCACACGCTGCTCCCGAAAAAGCTGCTGCACTGAAAGGAAAGTTATTTTAAACCGCCCAAATATATAGTGTTTTACTTACCCAGCAGCCCCCTGGCCTCCGCCGAAAAACATAAGGAAATTAAATTTACTTTCAAACTGACTTTCCCAGCTGCTCACTCGCTCACACGCTGCTCCCGAAAAAGCTGCTGCACTGAAAGGAAAGTTATTTTAAACCGCCCAAATATATAGTGTTTTACTTACCCAGCAGCCCCCTGGCCTCCGCCGAAAAACAAAAGGAAATTAAATTTACTTTCAAACTGACTTTCCCAGCTGCTCACTCGCTCACACGCTGCTCCCGAAAAAGCTGCTGCACTGAAAGGAAAGTTATTTTAAACCGCCCAAATATATAGTGTTTTACTTACCCAGCAGCCCCCTGGCCTCCGCCGAAAAACAAAAGGAAATTAAATTTACTTTCAAACTGACTTTCCCAGCTGCTCACACGCTGCTCCCGAAAAAGCTGCTGCACTGAAAGGAAAGTTATTTTAAACCGCCCAAATATATAGTGTTTTACTTACCCAGCAGCCCCCTGGCCTCCGCCGAAAAACAAAAGGAAATTAAATTTACTTTCAAACTGACTTTCCCAGCTGCTCACACGCTGCTCCCGAAAAAGCTGCTGCACTGAAAGGAAAGTTATTTTAAACCGCCCAAATATATAGTGTTTTACTTACCCAGCAGCCCCCTGGCCTCCGCCGAAAAACAAAAGGAAATTAAATTTACTTTCAAACTGACTTTCCCAGCTGCTCACACGCTGCTCCCGAAAAAGCTGCTGCACTGAAAGGAAAGTTATTTTAAACCGCCCAAATATATAGTGTTTTACTTACCCAGCAGCCCCCTGGCCTCCGCCGAAAAACAAAAGGAAATTAAATTTACTTTCAAACTGACTTTCCCAGCTGCTCACTCGCTCACACGCTGCTCCCGAAAAAGCTGCTGCACTGAAAGGAAAGTTATTTTAAACCGCCCAAATATATAGTGTTTTACTTACCCAGCAGCCCCCTGGCCTCCGCCGAAAAACAAAAGGAAATTAAATTTACTTTCAAACTGACTTTCCCAGCTGCTCACACGCTGCTCCCGAAAAAGCTGCTGCACTGAAAGGAAAGTTATTTTAAACCGCCCAAATATATAGTGTTTTACTTACCCAGCAGCCCCCTGGCCTCCGCCGAAAAACAAAAGGAAATTAAATTTACTTTCAAACTGACTTTCCCAGCTGCTCACACGCTGCTCCCGAAAAAGCTGCTGCACTGAAAGGAAAGTTATTTTAAACCGCCCAAATATATAGTGTTTTACTTACCCAGCAGCCCCCTGGCCTCCGCCGAAAAACAAAAGGAAATTAAATTTACTTTCAAACTGACTTTCCCAGCTGCTCACTCGCTCACACGCTGCTCCCGAAAAAGCTGCTGCACTGAAAGGAAAGTTATTTTAAACCGCCCAAATATATAGTGTTTTACTTACCCAGCAGCCCCCTGGCCTCCGCCGAAAAACAAAAGGAAATTAAATTTACTTTCAAACTGACTTTCCCAGCTGCTCACACGCTGCTCCCGAAAAAGCTGCTGCACTGAAAGGAAAGTTATTTTAAACCGCCCAAATATATAGTGTTTTACTTACCCAGCAGCCCCCTGGCCTCCGCCGAAAAACAAAAGGAAATTAAATTTACTTTCAAACTGACTTTCCCAGCTGCTCACACGCTGCTCCCGAAAAAGCTGCTGCACTGAAAGGAAAGTTATTTTAAACCGCCCAAATATATAGTGTTTTACTGACCCAGCAGCCCCCTGGCCTCCGCCGAAAAACAAAAGGAAATTAAATTTACTTTCAAACTGACTTTCCCAGCTGCTCACTCGCTGCTCCCGAAAAAGCTGCTGCACTGAAAGGAAAGTTATTTTAAACCGCCCAAATATATAGTGTTTTACTTACCCAGCAGCCCCCTGGCCTCCGCCGAAAAACAAAAGGAAATTAAATTTACTTTCAAACTGACTTTCCCAGCTGCTCACACGCTGCTCCCGAAAAAGCTGCTGCACTGAAAGGAAAGTTATTTTAAACCGCCCAAATATATAGTGTTTTACTTACCCAGCAGCCCCCTGGCCTCCGCCGAAAAACAAAAGGAAATTAAATTTACTTTCAAACTGACTTTCCCAGCTGCTCACACGCTGCTCCCGCAAAAGCTGCTGCACTGAAAGGAAAGTTATTTTAAACCGCCCAAATATATAGTGTTTTACTTACCCAGCAGCCCCCTGGCCTCCGCCGAAAAACATAAGGAAATTAAATTTACTTTCAAACTGACTTTCCCAGCTGCTCACTCGCTCACACGCTGCTCCCGAAAAAGCTGCTGCACTGAAAGGAAAGTTATTTTAAACCGCCCAAATATATAGTGTTTTACTTACCCAGCAGCCCCCTGGCCTCCGCCGAAAAACAAAAGGAAATTAAATTTACTTTCAAACTGACTTTCCCAGCTGCTCACTCGCTCACACGCTGCTCCCGAAAAAGCTGCTGCACTGAAAGGAAAGTTATTTTAAACCGCCCAAATATATAGTGTTTTACTTACCCAGCAGCCCCCTGGCCTCCGCCGAAAAACAAAAGGAAATTAAATTTACTTTCAAACTGACTTTCCCAGCTGCTCACACGCTGCTCCCGAAAAAGCTGCTGCACTGAAAGGAAAGTTATTTTAAACCGCCCAAATATATAGTGTTTTACTTACCCAGCAGCCCCCTGGCCTCCGCCGAAAAACATAAGGAAATTAAATTTACTTTCAAACTGACTTTCCCAGCTGCTCACTCGCTCACACGCTGCTCCCGAAAAAGCTGCTGCACTGAAAGGAAAGTTATTTTAAACCGCCCAAATATATAGTGTTTTACTTACCCAGCAGCCCCCTGGCCTCCGCCGAAAAACAAAAGGAAATTAAATTTACTTTCAAACTGACTTTCCCAGCTGCTCACTCGCTCACACGCTGCTCCCGAAAAAGCTGCTGCACTGAAAGGAAAGTTATTTTAAACCGCCCAAATATATAGTGTTTTACTTACCCAGCAGCCCCCTGTCCTCCACCGAAAAACAAAAGGAAATTAAATTTACTTTCAAACTGACTTTCCCAGCTGCTCACACGCTGCTCCCGAAAAAGCTGCTGCACTGAAAGGAAAGTTATTTTAAACCGCCCAAATATATAGTGTTTTACTTACCCAGCAGCCCCCTGGCCTCCGCCGAAAAACAAAAGGAAATTAAATTTACTTTCAAACTGACTTTCCCAGCTGCTCACACGCTGCTCCCGAAAAAGCTGCTGCACTGAAAGGAAAGTTATTTTAAACCGCCCAAATATATAGTGTTTTACTTACCCAGCAGCCCCCTGGCCTCCGCCGAAAAATAAAAGGAAATTAAATTTACTTTCAAACTGACTTTCCCAGCTGCTCACTCGCTCACACGCTGCTCCCGAAAAAGCTGCTGCACTGAAAGGAAAGTTATTTTAAACCGCCCAAATATATAGTGTTTTACTTACCCAGCAGCCCCCTGGCCTCCGCCGAAAAACAAAAGGAAATTAAATTTACTTTCAAACTGACTTTCCCAGCTGCTCACACGCTGCTCCCGAAAAAGCTGCTGCACTGAAAGGAAAGTTATTTTAAACCGCCCAAATATATAGTGTTTTACTTACCCAGCAGCCCCCTGGCCTCCGCCGAAAAACAAAAGGAAATTAAATTTACTTTCAAACTGACTTTCCCAGCTGCTCACACGCTGCTCCCGAAAAAGCTGCTGCACTGAAAGGAAAGTTATTTTAAACCGCCCAAATATATAGTGTTTTACTTACCCAGCAGCCCCCTGGCCTCCGCCGAAAAACATAAGGAAATTAAATTTACTTTCAAACTGACTTTCCCAGCTGCTCACTCGCTCACACGCTGCTCCCGAAAAAGCTGCTGCACTGAAAGGAAAGTTATTTTAAACCGCCCAAATATATAGTGTTTTACTTACCCAGCAGCCCCCTGGCCTCCGCCGAAAAACAAAAGGAAATTAAATTTACTTTCAAACTGACTTTCCCAGCTGCTCACTCGCTCACACGCTGCTCCCGAAAAAGCTGCTGCACTGAAAGGAAAGTTATTTTAAACCGCCCAAATATATAGTGTTTTACTTACCCAGCAGCCCCCTGGCCTCCGCCGAAAAACAAAAGGAAATTAAATTTACTTTCAAACTGACTTTCCCAGCTGCTCACACGCTGCTCCCGAAAAAGCTGCTGCACTGAAAGGAAAGTTATTTTAAACCGCCCAAATATATAGTGTTTTACTTACCCAGCAGCCCCCTGGCCTCCGCCGAAAAACAAAAGGAAATTAAATTTACTTTCAAACTGACTTTCCCAGCTGCTCACACGCTGCTCCCGAAAAAGCTGCTGCACTGAAAGGAAAGTTATTTTAAACCGCCCAAATATATAGTGTTTTACTTACCCAGCAGCCCCCTGGCCTCCGCCGAAAAACATAAGGAAATTAAATTTACTTTCAAACTGACTTTCCCAGCTGCTCACTCGCTCACACGCTGCTCCCGAAAAAGCTGCTGCACTGAAAGGAAAGTTATTTTAAACCGCCCAAATATATAGTGTTTTACTTACCCAGCAGCCCCCTGGCCTCCGCCGAAAAACAAAAGGAAATTAAATTTACTTTCAAACTGACTTTCCCAGCGGCTCACTCGCTCACACGCTGCTCCCGAAAAAGCTGCTGCACTGAAAGGAAAGTTATTTTAAACCGCCCAAATATATAGTGTTTTACTTACCCAGCAGCCCCCTGGCCTCCGCCGAAAAACAAAAGGAAATTAAATTTACTTTCAAACTGACTTTCCCAGCTGCTCACACGCTGCTCCCGAAAAAGCTGCTGCACTGAAAGGAAAGTTATTTTAAACCGCCCAAATATATAGTGTTTTACTTACCCAGCAGCCCCCTGGCCTCCGCCGAAAAACAAAAGGAAATTAAATTTACTTTCAAACTGACTTTCCCAGCTGCTCACTCGCTCACACGCTGCTCCCGAAAAAGCTGCTGCACTGAAAGGAAAGTTATTTTAAACCGCCCAAATATATAGTGTTTTACTTACCCAGCAGCCCCCTGGCCTCCGCCGAAAAACAAAAGGAAATTAAATTTACTTTCAAACTGACTTTCCCAGCGGCTCACTCGCTCACACGCTGCTCCCGAAAAAGCTGCTGCACTGAAAGGAAAGTTATTTTAAACCGCCCAAATATATAGTGTTTTACTTACCCAGCAGCCCCCTGGCCTCCGCCGAAAAACAAAAGGAAATTAAATTTACTTTCAAACTGACTTTCCCAGCTGCTCACACGCTGCTCCCGAAAAAGCTGCTGCACTGAAAGGAAAGTTATTTTAAACCGCCCAAATATATAGTGTTTTACTTACCCAGCAGCCCCCTGGCCTCCGCCGAAAAACAAAAGGAAATTAAATTTACTTTCAAACTGACTTTCCCAGCTGCTCACTCGCTCACACGCTGCTCCCGAAAAAGCTGCTGCACTGAAAGGAAAGTTATTTTAAACCACCCAAATATATAGTGTTTTACTTACCCAGCAGCCCCCTGGCCTCCGCCGAAAAACAAAAGGAAATTAAATTTACTTTCAAACTGACTTTCCCAGCTGCTCACACGCTGCTCCCGAAAAAGCTGCTGCACTGAAAGCTTTGGCAATTGGGAATAAAGACGCTGGGTTCAGTTTGCAGAAGATTAGTTTAACTTATGCAAACTATCATTGTACTGCTTGTACAAGGGACATACCCAAATTGTAAGGGTTGACTGTGGTGATAACGCTGGCACTAACAGGGACACTGGGTGGCAGGGGAACAGACATACTGTCAACCTGAGAGAGGACAATAGGTGCCTCTCCCACGAAGCCAAGCCCATTCTCTTGGGACTGCATCACTGCACTTCTCCAGTTCTGTATGAGAATAGATTGCAGGAGTAATGTGACACTCTAGAAGCGCCACTGGAAGCCACTCAAAAGCCGACCCGATAACCAAATGGCAGCCATCTGAAATACTATGGCAGCTGTGTGAGCTGTCAGGAGAGGCTCCATCAGGGTGGGTACCACCGTCATGTTCATGGTGCTGACCACTTGGTCCATGTTGGGCAGAATGGTCTCCAGGTTCTGTGTGAAGCTTCGATACAAGTTGGAAGTGGACTCTCCCATTCTCTGAACTGTTGTGTGCAAGCTTGCTGGAGGGCTGCCCAGTGCACTTAGCATTTCCTGGTGTATGCCCATCAGCCTTCTTCAGTAGATCTATTTCCCCCACTGGAGCTCCTGCCCAATTGTGGCCAATGATCCTCTAACCAACCCCATAATGTGCATGTGGCACCAGTCTGAGTTGGTGCTTGCTAGGTTCATATCGAGTGACAGTGAATCTTTAGGAGGGCTGGGCCTCCTCTTTCTGAAGTGGCACAGGGATATCAACATTTTCAACACCTGAAATGAATGGGAGGGATAAGGCTTAGCTTTTAGTGTACAGGGCGAGCAGAGAGAGATCAGCCACTACAGTTTGTCAGGCAGTAAGTAAGGTGAAACAGAAGCCAGAAGAGACAAAGGGGATTAGGTGTGAAGAAACACAGTGTGATAAATTCTCCAGCGATACAAGTTGCTATCACCATGACTGTCAATCTGTTCGTGATGGCCAGCATGTTACTTTCCCAGAGGGGTGATGGTATTCGTGGGAGTAGGGGTTGACTCCTCCGGTCGTTGTCTCATGCTGCATTGTGTGTGCAATCTTCTCCTGCAAGAAAGGTTTGGGGAAGTGAGAGTTGAAATAGTGGTGAGAGCAGGAGGTACAGAGCATGAGTAGGAAAAGTAGATAATGTAGTGAAGTCGGGTGCAGTGATTGTAGCAGAGTGAGAGGGAGGGTTATGAATAGTGAAGCCATGGGTAGTGCAGGTGTGAGGTGCGAGTACTTGAGGTAAGAGATGAGAATCTTAGATTGACAACTCTGCTGAGGTCATTGAACTTTTTTCTGCATTTCAGCTATGCTCTGAGAATTAACCTTGGCTGAGGGTGTGTTGTTTGGAGAGCTTTCTGCCCTCCTCCTGTCAACAACCTGGACGAGATGTGCCCAAGAACTGGGTTCCAGCTTTGTACATTTTCCAGCCGTTTTATTCCTTTGAGAATGTTCTTTGCTGCCTGCAGCCAGAGTGCACCTCCCCTTTAAGAGGTGCTGGCTAGCTGTAAGTGGCCTCAGTCAAGCCTGATTTCCCAATCCCTCAAACAGGCATGCAGCCAATAAACAGCATAGAGAGTGCTGGCTGGATGCCTAACTCATGATAATGATCAGCCAGCACCAATTTCACATACTCTCTATGTACTGATATGTAGCACACACCCTGACCCGGTACACCCAATTTCAGGCGCGATTGAATTTCTAGGCCTCGTAATATGTACGAGTGCAGAAATGCAGATTCTTATCTTTTCCTGCTTTCATCTCATTGCCAGCATGTCAATGGACAGACTGAAAGCTCTCACCTTTGAACCACCCGATTAGGCTGCTCAGAATAATCTATCACACCATGGAGCCCATGCATCTTCTTTTGCTCAAATTGTTGACTGTTTCATTAAAATCCAAGACAGAATGTTAACCAAACAGATTTATTCAGCTTCAAGATAACGCCACATATAGCAGTAATTCTGTAACTGTACGAGATTGACTGACTGATTAATTTAAATTTGATAATTGTCGTTAGTTTGTCTGTTGCTTGTTGGTGAAATCCTTCTCAAACACTGATGTCAAACGCTCTTGTTTACATTTCACGATACGTGCTTCAGCTCCTACTCAGGTATTAACTCCTTGTAGACTGACTAATTTCTACAGTCTACTCCTGCCTAATTGCTACATTGTCAGATTGTTAAGGAACTGTCTATAAATGCTAACACTCAAAACCGATATGAACCAGTAATACTTTCTGAAATAAGGGGACATCTATAAATGCTCATACTGTGTCTTTACAGCCAGGAAGGATACTGAGATTTATACCACAGGCAGTTTTACAAATTCCATGTATTACATTGTGTATTTCAGAATCAGCTATGCTGTTCAATATCATGTTAGTTGCATTCATTTGGGGATCAGCCCATATTATAAGTGAGATACAACTTAATACCAACAATATGGAGGAGAGATTCTTAATTCAGGAACTGCCAAAAAAATAATCAAAGTTAGATCAATGAATAACTTTTTAAGTATTGGCACTACTAAGGGACTGGATGGTTTACGCTAATACTGGATGTCCCTAATTTCTCAGTCCTTACATTTCTCGCCTCAGAATAAATGAACTAACGACTATTTTTTAGAGAAGAGTTGTACTTCCTTTGTTTACGTATATTTGCTATCTGATCTGTCCTCAGAATTCTGTTCAGTTACCCATGGTGCAACTGAAAGATGGTTTACTGTCTGAAGCTGAGCTTGTTGTTTTCCAGATACTCTGTGGTAAGGAGATCCCTCGCTGGGTGAACCGGCTAGCATACTTTAGTTCCTGCATCCCATTCCTCCAGAGTTGCCTTCCCAAGGAATGGCTCACACCTGCAGCTCTGCAGAGCCACATCAGCAGCCAGGGCCTAAATAAGGACGATCAGAGTGACACAGGAGATGATGAGTCACCTTCCACCTCAGGTTCTGCGACCGCTTCAGGAACCACCAGGACCTGCAGACACACCAGAGTGTAACTGTGTCTCTGAATTGTAACTTCTCTGACCCTTTTCCAGTTTTTCATATCTGTTTTTTTGTAGACTTTCTGTGGCAGCCTTTAAAGCACAGGCCTAGTAGTGGGTGAAAACTGCTGTGGCTTAAGTGAGAGGTACAATGTGGTGGTCAGGCATGACAACGGAGTGAACTTCAAGAACTTCACAACTATGTGTCTGGGTTACCAAGAAGATGATGTTGGAACATACCTCCCAGACACTAGTCCAGACCTTTTATACAACACCTAATGTGCACGTTTTACCTTCACAACCAAGCTTTCTGTTGTATTGAAATCTCCATGAAAAAACTACTGTCAATCACAATGTCTGCTCGATGAGAACATCTATACAGTGTTAACAATGATATCAAGGGGAAATATATTTGTAAAGAACAATTTGACTGGAAGCAAGACATTTCTCTGCTGAGCTGAGGATTCACCTCATACAATCTTTTGACAATTTTTGTTTAAAGATGGTACAGTATTCTTCAATCATTTTGGGAACCCCAGTCCAGCGAACAGTAGGGGGTGCTGTACCAGCACACAGACAGTAGGAGGCACAGTACTGGCACATGAACAGTAAAGGGCACTGTACTGGAATGAAGACAGTGGGGAGTACTGTACTGGCACACAGGCAATAGGGGGCACTGTACCAGCACAGAGACAGTAGCAGGCACACACAGACAGTAGGAGGCACTGTACTGGCACATGAACAGTAAAGGGCACTGTACTGGAATGAAGACAGTGGGGAGTACTGTACTGGCACACAGGCAATAGGGGGCACTGTACCAGCACAGAGACAGTAGCGGGCACACACAGACAGTAAGGGGCACTGTACTGACAGTGAGACAGTAGCGGTCGCTGTACTGGCACACAGGCAGTAGGGGCACTATACTGACGCACAGGAAATAGGGGGCACTGTACTGGCATGCAGACAATAGGAGGCATTGTACTAACACACAGGCAGTAGGGGGCACTAAACTGATAGACAGGCAGTAGGGGGCACTGTACCAGCACAGAGACAGTAGCGGGCACTGTACCAGCACACAGGCAGTAGGGGACATTATCCTGCAAACAGACAATAGGAAGCACTGTACTAACACACAAGCAGTAGCAAGCACACACAGGCAGTAGGGGGCATTATATTGACACACAGACAGTAGGAGGCACTGTACTAGCACACAGGCAGTAGCAAGTGCACACAGGCATAGGGGGCACTATACTGATACACAGACAGTAGGGGGCACTTTACTGGCACACAGGCAGTAGGGGGCACTATGCTGTGACATGGACAGTCGGGGGCACTGTAATGGAACATGGACAGTAGGGGGCACTGTGTTGGAACATGGACAGTAGGGGGCACTGTGCTGGAACATGGACAGTAGGGGGCACTGTACTGGAACATGGACAGTAGGGAGCTCTGCACTGGAACATGGACAGTAGGGGGCACTGTACTGGAACATGGACAGTAGGGAGCTCTGTACTGGAACATGGACAGTAGGGGGCACTGTACTGGAACATGGACAGTAGGGGGCACTGTACTGGAACATGGACAGTAGGGGGCTCTGTACTGGAACATGGACAGTAGGGAGCTCTGTACTGGAACATGGACAGTAGGGGGCTCTGTACTGGAACATGGACAGTAGGGGGCACTGTACTGGAACATGGACAGTAGGGGGCACTGTACTGGAACATGGACAGTAGGGGGCATTGTACTGGAACATGGACAGTAGGGGACAATGTGCTGGAACATGGACAGTAGGGGGCTCTGTACTGGAACATGGACAGTAGGGGGCACTGTACTGGAACATAGACAGTAGGGGGCACTGTACTGGAACATGGACAGTAGGGGACAATGTGCTGGAACATGGACAGTAGGGGGCTCTGTACTGGAACATGGACAGTAGGGAGCACTGTACTGGAACATGGACAGTAGGGGGCAATGTACTGGAACATGGACAGTAGGGGGCACTGTACTGGAACATGGACAGTAGGGAGCACTGTACTGGAACATGGACAGTAGGGGGCACTGTACTGGAACATGGACAGTAGGGGGCACTGTACTGGAACATGGACAGTAGGGAGCACTGTACTGGAACATGGACAGTAGGGGGCACTGTACTGGAACATGGACAGTAGGGAGCACTGTACTGGAACATGGACAGTAGGGGGCACTGTGCTGGAACATGGACAGTAGGGAGCACTGTACTGGAACATGGACAGTAGGGGGCTCTGTACTGGAACATGGACAGTAGGGGGCACTGTACTGGAACATGGACAGTAGGGAGCACTGTACTGGAACATGGACAGTCGGGGGCACTGTACTGGAACATGGACAGTAGGGAGCACTGTACTGGAACATGGACAGTAGGGGGCACTGTACTGGAACATGGACAGTAGGGAGCACTGTACTGGAACATGGACAGTAGGGGGCACTGTACTGGAACATGGACAGTAGGGAGCACTGTACTGGAACATGGACAGTAGGGGGCACTGTACTGGAACATGGACAGTAGGGAGCACTGTACTGGAACATGGACAGTAGGGGGCACTGTACTGGAACATGGACAGTAGGGAGCACTGTACTGGAACATGGACAGTAGGGGGCTCTGTACTGGAACATGGACAGTAGGGGGCTCTGTACTGGAACATGGACAGTAGGGGGCACTGTACTGGAACATGGACAGTAGGGGGCTCTGTACTGGAACATGGACAGTAGGGGGCACTGTACTGGAACATGGACAGTAGGGGGCACTGTACTGGAACATGGACAGTAGGGGGCTCTGTACTGGAACATGGACAGTAGGGGGCACTGTACTGGAACATGGACAGTAGGGGGCACTGTACTGGAACATGGACAGTAGGGGGCTCTGTACTGGAACATGGACAGTAGGGGGCACTGTACTGGAACATGGACAGTAGGGGGCACTGTACTGGAACATGGACAGTAGGGGACAATGTTCTGGCACACAGTAGGAGTAGGAGGTGTGCTGAGATGTAGGCAGTAGGGGGTACATACTGGCATACAGTCAGTCGGGGTTGCTGTGTTGAAATAAATTTTCTTTGTTTTACAATTTAGAACAAAATGTGTTGTACAAAAAGCCCCCAGCTCTGATGAAGTCTAATACATGCGATTGTCAATAGGACTGGTGTTTGTAATGACCTTGTGATTCATTTATTCCACAGTAATTTATCAGCAATGAATAGAGCAAGTGACTTGGCACATTGAATTTCTACACTTGAATCTCTATGCTTATCTTGCAATTTGCTCCGAGTACAGCAATTTTGCATTAAAGATCCTGGACAGAGAGTAAATGTTGGTTCCTTTTACAGTAATAAATACGACAGCAAATCACTTGCCCCAGAGGTGGATGAATCTCTCAAATATTTGAGCTTTGCAGATGCTGTACCCACATTGTCACCTATGCAACAAACACAACTTTCACTGCAATTGTACCTCAATAAAAATAGGCTTATGTGACAGAAGTGCAGCAGACCGATGCATTGTCCCAACATCTGTGGCATTCCATAAATATAAACAATAGCACATTCCTGAAACTGAAAATGTCATCATCCCAGGACAATGTGGTTCTAAGGTAGGGTTGCCACCCCTCCAGGGCTGCCCTGGAGTCGCCAGGAATTGAAGATTGTTATGAGAAATCCATCGGAAAATTCATGGGGGCCTTAAAAAGTATATTTTTTTTCAGTTTCGTTTAACACATTTTTTTTATTCGTGAGAGAAATGATTGGTGGTGGGTGGGAAAGGCGGAAAAAAAATGGTAGCCCCCTCGTGTGGGCCACATGTCATGGAGCCGCCGCAATCTTTCATGCAGCGGCTCATTTAAATAGCCGGGGCAGGCCGCACCCCCCCCCACCCCACCCCGATCACATGGAGGGAGCGGGCTATCCGTCCCCAGCAATGGCATCAGCTGCCTGTACGCTGGCACTGACGCCATTTTTAAACAGCTGTCAGCTCTACCAGGAAATTTAAATATTTAAAGGTGAAGTGAATAAAAATAAATAACTGCATTTCTTTTGCCTCTCTCCCACCTCTCCAATAACAATTAAATTATCTTCCCCTCCCCCCCACAAAACACTTGCCTTTACCATCTGACCCTCACACCACCCCCCCCACAAACTGCACAAACTTTCAACTCCAACCCTTCACACCATCCCCTACACCCATGACGTTAATTTGAGCCCGTTGCCTCCCATCCCTCCCCACCAGTGTGGCACCTCATTTCCCCAGACCGGGATCCGAAGGCGCAGGAGTGGCCACCAGGCCGAAGATCGCAGCGGGACAACAGGCAATGACATGTGTTTCATTAATTCATTCATTTTAATGTATTTAAATATTCAAATTGGGGTCCCGTCGCCAAGCAGCAGGGGGGCCGCCAGGAAGTCACCGCCGGCGATAATATCGGGCCAGGCCCTCCTGGCGTCGGGGTGCATGGCTGCCCTCTCCCGGAGGCATCTTCAGGCCCCCCACCAATCCCCACCATGTAATCTGACACCTAGGGGACAAAATCCAGCCCAATGACCTTGTCTTCACATGGAGGAGGGAGCCTGCCTGTATAGGCCTGGTGTGCTAACACATACTGACTCAGCTTACCCAGTGTAAAAGCACGACACTGTTATAGGTCTGCCTGCCTCACAGACTGTAAAAATGGGGAATCAGACCTGACTATTCTCTGCCTGGATATCAGGCCAAACAGAGGAACCAGGATACTTCCAGTTTACCAGCTCAACTCCCCATTTCCAAAAATCAAAACAGTCTTGTGTGGCATCAACTCTCCTGAAATAAGATGCAGTTAATAAGTGCAAACTAAAAGACCTGATATTCTTATTACATATTAGATTTATTTTAAGAGCTGGCTGCCCAAAACAAGGAATGATTTATTTCTTATTAAAATAATATTGATTTTTTTTTTTCTATGTGCAGATTATTACTCAATAGGTGCACAGAGATTATGTCACAATCCTTAGGGAGGGTCCCATCGCATATTAGTGACATGGGATTAGGATTTGTAACTTGCTGCCTGGGCATGGAACTGTCATGGCAGATCAGAAACCCACGACAGAAACTGCCCAATGCTCATTACCATTTATATCAACTGGAAATGAAAATCAAATGGTTGCTATAACAAGCAGCCATGACCCAGTGTTATGCCCAAGCTGCAAGTTGAAAACGTACCCCATGGAGTCCTCTAGCCAACTTTGGCAGCCGTAATGGCCTCTGGCTGGAAAGTTTTAAAATGGTGGCAAAAATTGGAATAAAATCCACCCAACTCCCACCCTGACCAATTCCACAGAGCATGTAGTAAAACCTAATGGATATATGGAAGTGAATCATCAATCCAGGGTTCAAGTTATAAAGATTCATCATTATGAAGTATGATGTCACCTCAGGCCGGGGTCAGATTACTGGTAAGTAATCACTCTGAGATGTCCCTTACTTCCTTACATTCTTTGCCATTTCCAACTAAGTAAAGCAGGTGGGGAGTAAAGCTGGAATGCTTAATATCACCAGCCAGTTATTGGTACCTGCACAGTTTTAATTGTGGTGCGGCTGGATGGGATTGTAACGCCCATGCTACCACTGTGGGGTCAGGGACTGCATTTTACAATCATGTGTAAAATCACAAATAATTACATTCAAATTAATGCTAAAGAGCATTTCAGCAATTTAAATTAGGTTGCCATCACCTCGGGGCATCAGTACCCACGGTACTTCCCCACCTCTGACATAATCGGCACACTGTGTTACGGCGCCGGGTTTTGGGGTGGACGGCAATTCTCCGTCTCCCGAACCCACCTTAGATGGGAGCACAAAATTCAGACCATGGTATGCAAAATGGTGGAAGATCAATTCATAGGGGACTCAGTCTGCTTCTGAGTAGCATGTCTCTGTCTATAAGTATTGAGGAGAAAATCTGAATTGTAAGACTTCTGAAAATGCAATACTCATAATCTTATTCACTCCAACTCCTGGTATTAGGCCTGAAACTTACAACTTTCTGACCCAGAGGCAAGTGAGACTAACTGAGTGATGCTGATACATAAAGAACTGCTGCAAGCTGTGACAGCACTGTGTAAAGGACAAGTTATAAAGAAATAAACAAAGTATTCTTTACACATAATTGCTTGGCAGTAGAATGTGAAAAGGCTTTTGCAAGAAGTGCTGTGCTGTCATTTAGTGACAGTTGCAAAAGATTGGTGTTAAGTCTGAATTTCTTTTTTAACCTCAACTGAGGTTTGGAGTGTAAACATTTTGTTACTCATTAGCTTCTCAATGACATCTGACTTCCAGTGTTTCATTACCTTGTACAGAAAAGAACGTGAGTTGGACACCACCTTTGTCCTGTTATCAATTTATGGGCATTCGGGGCAAAAGTACTTTAACAGAAGGTAGGGAGAAGGGGGCTAAGGTTTCCTGAGGAGAATCCTGTGGGAGGATACACCTGGTCTGAGAAGACCTGCCTTCTGCTGCAAGCCATTTTTTCAAGTCAACAAGTACAATTCAAGGTACTTAAGAAATTCCAAAATAGATCATACTGCTGCTAAATTGTCAATAGTGAATACCAACAGATGGGTAGAATTTGGCAGCAAACTGGTTATTATATGGAGACTGCCATACAGACTCAAGCTCCATCAGCAATGAGAGAATAAATTCAAATACAAACTACAGAATGCAGGTGAACAATTTGGGCCAGGTATGGATCAAGTATTTGTTACTTTTGGAAGATGGTTACATGATTACACATCAGGAAATTATCGCTATCAAGCGAAGAATGCTATATTTTTGGGTTTCCATTTAATATTTCATGTAACTGCAAAGGTCTTTCAGCAAAGTTAATTTTGCGTAAAAGTGGCTTCATGTTGCGCAAAAAATAGTTGTTATGCTGATATTTCCCAAAGTCTCACAATTCTACAACTGCCTGGTCTTGGGGCTGACGTACAAGAGATTTTAACTGTGATCTTGTGGTGGTCTAGTTTGCATTTTTCACTGGACATTTGTGTTTAAATGTCAAACAAATTGCATCTGTTTGTCCAAAAGCATTCCAACTTGACTCTAATGTGTGAAACCTGGATTCATTTCCCAGAAGTGGTGCTTTGTTTTGTAGAACTAAATGAGTCTTGACGTACTATTTCCTTAGGACATCCTTAAAGTACAAATTGTTAAACCATGACATTTAACACATGTCTCTCTTGAGACAGTTGCTTCCCTAACTGCAGATAAAAAGAAAGACAACAGCAAATGCCAGAAATCTGAAAATGTTGAAAATACACAGCAGATTCATCGGTATCTGGAAAATAAAACAGCCTACTGCTTTGGAAGGAAATTACGATGATAGATCTGGTTCTGAGAAATGAGCCAAGATTTCTCATTTCACCACTCCTGCTGCATGCTGGGAGTGCATATAGGAACATTCTGCACTGCCAACTCCTGAGTGTCTGACCTCCAAGTACATGATAGTGAAAAATCTGGGCTAAAGTTACAGAAAAGCTAACCTGCCATTTCCTCTTTTCAGATGCTGATGAACTTCCTCTAAATCCATTTTTACTTTTCTCATTCTGAGAAATCCTTGTGTTACAGTTGTCAAGTAATCATAAGATACTCTTATCTTTTCATTTTGTTCACATCTATGTTGTATGATCGCTTTAAGAGTGATGTCCCTTTAAGAATGCAGTATGCTAATGAGATAAGCACCAGGATGTAGTCATGTGACTGGAAGTCATACTCACTCTGCACTGGAACACCCGAAACAAAGGTTCTGCATATAGTTTGCTCTGTATTATATATATTAGTTTAACTATTAATAAACCCTCTAGAGATCTTCAAGGAACTTGAATCCATGAACCTCATTGTGTTGCTTAAGATAACACAAAGAAACTCGTGATATGGTGGCAGTGGTGGTGAAAAGACAAGATATAAGCTTGAAGACCATGTGTAAAACAGCTGTGAAAGCGACCCTGCCTATAGCCAAAAGAAAGTTCAAAAGAAATACTGGCCCAAACAAAAGAAGAAAAACCTTATCTCCAGCTGTGGGAGACAGAACACTAAATGACAGGCTGCAAATAAATCCCTGTGATTGAGTCAGTCATTGTGCCGACAGTCGGGGAATCCCAGTTTAAAAAAAAGCTTTGAAGTGCTTAAAAAATTGATATTTTTAAAGGCTCCCTAGGAGAGTGAACGGAAATGGATAAAAGCCAATTCCTCTCTTGGGCTGATCAAGGTCAGCACGATTACAGGAGGTGTCTGGAAAAAAAAAAAGCACGGAAACCCCAAACACTGCAGAGTCTCCACTCACGCAGCCAAAGCTGGAAAAAAAATCATTAAACCAGTTAAATGTGAGAAGCTAACCAAACCATAGCAAAGAAAACACAAAGGGGAAAACCCTTGAACTGCCTATTGAACAGTTGTCTAAACATACAAGCAAAGTGCTGAAAGAGAAAAATCAGAGAACACTGTCAACCACCTGTTACACTCTGTCAAAGCAGCTAACCTGGAAAAAAGAATTTCTTAAAGGAGGAACAGCACAGAGATAATAGAACAAGTTTTAAAACAGGTTTTAAGCCACAAATAGAAAATATAATAAGTACAATGCTAAAGGCATACACATAGCTGAACAAAATTAAATATAGAGCAGAAAGCAAAAGAACAGCAGAAGGATGGATATCAAATTTCCCAGCATGAACTATAAGGCCATTGATATCCTATCTGAGTTCAAACTTGTTAAACAAAGAATGCAGTTATGTTTCATAAACCAAGTAGTTGTAGAAACAGAGAAGCAGGCTGTGAAAATATTGATAGCAGTTGGAAATGAGGGGTTATACAGAATCAATACCTCTGGTGATCTTCTGGCCAACCATCCCCCCGCCATGGAGCCCGGTATCGGAAGCTCAACAAAATTCAGCCCTGTATTTGGAGTTTAATCACAAACCTACAGTCAGCACCTTACCTCCTACCACCCTTTCTCTTGCTGGTCCCACCTTATGCCTGCCTGAAGAGTTGTACAACTTCCTCTCATAAACGGGGAGAGACAGGAAGATCAGAGTTTCTCTGCTGTGGAAGTTCTTTGCCTTAGCCTTTGAAATACTTTCTCTGAATCAGATCGACAACCAATTTTATGATGCCATTTCAGAGGAAATCTTACTTGCCCAGCCTTCAGGGCAAGTGCAGAAAATGTAAAAATTAAAATTTAATGCCATCAATCGATATGAATGCCTTGGGACAGCGAAGGGGAGTGAAAGGAAGCTGCTTTGAGGTAAGATGGCGATGGGCTCTATTTGGAGTAGCTTGACAGGTCATGTCCTGATCAATGTTGTAAGGAGAAGAGTTGAGATTGCAGGCAGGAGAAGGAATTTTATTTCGACTTTACAAAATAGGTTCTTCAAGATATATGATCACATGCTGAAAATAACACCTCTTTCATGGTTGGCATCTTTACAGAAAAGAATGTCATCCAGGCTGAGGTAGGCCTTGAATGAAATAAAAAGTATTTTCTTATTGTTTTTTTGCTTTGGCCATTTCCCAGCTATGGTATGTGATTATGTATTGACATAATGGGTTCAGAATGCAATGTTCAGTATAAACAATGAGTAGTAGTTGCTTGCTTTGTGCCTTGTGTCTAATGGGAAAGCACTGACCTGATCACAGAACAGACTGTTCTTGCTTTTAAGGCAAATCAGCTTTATCCGACACTTCTAACCAAAAACATAAATTTAGTATATAAAATCACAGATTTATACAGTGCAAAAGGAGGCCTTTTGGTCGATCCAATTAGTCCCATGCTCCTGCCTATTCCCCATAGCTCTGCAACTTTTTCCCATTCAAGTAATCATCCAATGCCCTTCTGAAAGTTATTATTGAACCTACTTTCACTAGCCTTTTAAGCAGTGCTTTTCAGATGCTAACAGCTCACTGTGTAAAAAAATAAATCGCCTCATTTCACCTCTGGTTCTTTTGGCAATTATCTTATATCTGTGTCCTCTGTTACTGACTCTGCTGCTACTGCTACCATCCTAGCAAATCTCCTCTACAACCTCTCTAAAGCCTTGACATCCGCCCTAAAGTGTGGTGCCCTGAACTGGACACACTGCTCCCGCTGGGACCTATCAAGTAATTTATAAAGGTTGAGCATAATTTCTTTGCTTTTGTACTCTATTGTATTCTATTTCAAATGATTACAATACAGTCCTGTGATGTGAACAACTATCGATTGTTTTTGAAGGTTATGGCGTTACAATATTTTCCCCAAGGATTCTGTTAACTCGAGGGATGGAGTATTGTTATCCAGCCAGAAAGGTGTTTTGCCTGTTTTCTTTGGAATGAGAATTGATGAAGCAGGGAGAAGCATGAAGGCGTCAAAAGAAGAAAAACTCATAATGTCAGTCCTTCCTGCAGAAAGATATCTACAGTCAGCCAAGCAGACTGTCATGATGAAATTGGGCAAGAAGAAGTCTGAACCACAGTCCAGGTGAAGGAGGATGTGTAGCAACAATGAGTACCTGCTTAGGCCAAGAAGTGAAAGTGAGGTATCGGTAAATAAGGGGCTAAGAAAACAATGATTACAGATTTAAATACCCACCTACCAGTACCTGTTTAGAAAGAATTTAGTGATTGTCACATTGCAATCACATCCCAAGGTGCTTCACAGCCAATAAAGTGCAGTCATTGTTAAGTGGGCAAATACAGCAGCCAATTTCAGCATAGCAAGGTTCCACCAATAGGAATGAGATAAAAAGAATTTGCTTTGCTGGTATTGGTTGAGGGTTGAATGCTGACCAGGACACTGGGAGAAATCTCTGCTCTTCTTTGTTTGGCACCATGGAACCTGAACAGGCAGACGAGGCCTTGGTTTAACATCTCATTTGGAAGATGACATCACCAATAATGCCGCACTCCTCAGTGCTGCACTGGAGTGTCAGCCTAGGTGAAGAAGTCCTGGAAGGGGACTCAAAGCCCCAATCCTCTGACTTAGAAATGTGAGTGCAGTCAACTGAGCCAAGCTGACAGTTTGTTATAAATCCTTCCTAAGCACTGCAGTGTAAAACACCATGACAAACACCTAATAATACTTGAGATTAACAGTTTCATTGGTGATACGCTTCAGATGAGCGATAAGGTATAACTACTGCTCACGCTGTTGCATTATTGCCTTTAAGTAGCAATAAGGAATCAAACAATCTTATGTTGAGTGGTTATAAACTGTGGGTTCTTTATTTGTAGAGTAACACATTTACAAGAGAGTTCTTTCTTACACGTGTGACTAAGTGTCCTGCTCAACTCGAACTAACTGATCACTTCCGTGATGCTGTGTGGAATACCTACATTGTTAAAGAAATACCACAGCATCCCCCTTTCCTAAAATGGAAATACACAAAATATAAATAATGTAGATAATGAAATGAAAAGAGTTTAAAAAATATTTACACATGCATTGACTCTAACGTTCTTTAGTCAAGTGTCTCTGAACCATATAGGTGGTCTACTGAATCGACCTGACCTTGTGACAGTATAGCTTGATGGAGAACTACACTGATCAGCTTTCTTGGCTTGACTTTTGTATGTTTTCTGAGAGCCATCCTCTGCTTGATTGTTACACTGGTCATTTTCCCTTGCTATGTTCTACAGATCTGAGTGTGACCATGTTCTCGATGCAATAGGATTGTCAGGCACAGTGTTGTTAGCTAGTTCTCGTAGTTGACTTCAATTTCTTCTCAGCACTGCTCAGTTGGGGGTGGTTACTTCATAAGATCTTGGTTCGTTGCAGACTTGGACACTTCTGTAGGGAACTACACTTTTTCTTGTGGATGAATTACCCTGATTTTCTTCCCTATCTGTAACAGTGGTACTTCCACACCCACATGCTTATCATACGTCGTGTTCATCTTGTCTTGTCTTGAAGATAATTTAATGAGATGGTGACGTGGAAGCGTTGTCTTAACCTGTCTTCCAAATGTGATTTCTGCAGGGGATGACAGCCCAGTATTGATTGGTATCGCCCTCAGGTGTAACATGGCTATATGTAGATCCTGCTTTCTTTCACTACACCTTACAATTAGGGATTTAACTGTATGCACCATTCTTACTGTGAGGCCATTTGATCTAGGGTAATGCAGTGAAGAAGTGACATGGTTTATACCGCATCTCCTGTACATGTCTTCGAATGGCTTGGCAACATGTTGTGGACCGTTGTCCGATACTGTTTCTTCCAGAGGACCAAACAAGCTGAAAATTGCACTGATGGTATTGGCAACTGATGTGATTGAAATGCCCCTTAATCGATATATCACTGGAAATTTAGAGCAGTAATCAGCGACAAACAACACGTCGTCTTTGATTGTGAAAAGATCAGTGGCTATCCTTCACCAAGGATGCGATGGGATGTCCTGAGGAAGAAGTGACTCTTTATGCTGGCATGATTAGTGCTGCTGGTAAGCACCACATGACCTTACCACACACTCAATGTCACTTTTCATACCTGGCCAGTAGACAGTTTTGCACACAAGTCTTCTAGACTTCTCAACACCTATATGGCCAATTTGTAACTGTGAGAGGATGTCAGGGCAAAGCGTCTGCAGAATTATTAGCTGCCTGCCTTTGAAGATAAACCGTTAAAAATACCCAACTCATGCCGATATGGCAAATCGAGTGCGTGCTAGTGATCCTCATGCCACAGAAATGATGTTTCCTTTCTGAGGAGTTCCCGCAGAATCAAAGATTTCTCGGAAAAGTTTGAAATGTAAGGAGCTAAGAAATTGAAAAGACGGAGACTTCTTTGCAAGTATTTATCATCCTGTGGGCTTGGCATGGACTGGATATCTTCCATCTTGCTGGGATCCAGTCTTATGCCTATGTGTGGATAAATGAAGCCAAAGAAGTTGATGTGTCTAGTGTTTATGGCACATTTCTTACTGTTGAATACAAGACATTCTTTTCTGGCTCTTTCTATCAGGATATTTAAGTTCCGGTCAACTTCTTTTACAGTGCCCATAACTGTGATCTGATCAGTGATACATATACACGCTGGCACATTTCCTGTCATGTGACTCATACGTTGCTGAAATAAATCCTGGCTTACTGATAAACCAAACAATAGATGCAAGAAGCAATATTGCCCAAACGAAGTCCTAAAAGTCATCAACTCTTGCGAACATTCAGAGAGATGGACCAACCAGTACCCATGCTTTGTATCTAGTTTCGAGAAAAGATTCGGCCCTTGCAAATTTCCAATTCAGCTCTTTTAATGTGGGGATTTTATGAGGACAGCATTTCAATGCCTTGTTTGGCCTTCTGGGGTCCAAACAAACCTGGATGGTGCTATCTTTTTTGACTACAGCCGTTTACGAGCTGCACCAATCTGTGTACTGTTGAACATACCTGATGATTCCTTGCCTCTCTATAGTATCCAGCTGTGTTTTCAGCTTGTCCATGACGTGGACACTACATTTCCTTGGTGGATCTATAGAAGGAACCATATTGTCCCTCACATGTAGGACAACTTCTCCTTTGAAACTTCCCACTCTGTCGAAACAGTCTGGGTATATTCTTTGTAAATCTTGGATGGACGCGATAGGGCTGCATCTGTTCTGATCATGTGTCTTTGGCACGCTACTGATCCCATTGATTGTTACAATTTGTAGCTCGCAAACCTGCAACTGCTGGACCATCTGTGTTAACGTTGTAGAAAACCTGTTTGTGACCAATCAGAGGCTCCATACCTGCGCTTCAGCCTTAGTGTACCTATATAATTGTTCAGTGTACCATTGTACATGGTGAGATTTCTCTTTGTTGGTTGTGTCATGGTTTCCCATCTTGCCAGGTACATGTTCTTCACTATTCGCAGCAGCAAAATGTTTGCGCTTGACTTCTATCGACCTTGAGCTGCAACGTATGTTGTCCACTTTTCTCTGGGCACATGATGTCAATGGTTGCCAATGTTTCCCTCTATGTAACCACATCCGTTGGGTGCATAAGGGTTACTGTGTGGAAGGGTTCCTCAGCTTCATTATTCACATCACTGTCAATCTCGTGGGCATGTCTGTGTTTGGTTTGGTAAATATATCTCTGCTTCTTCCACAAGGTGGTGTCTGCTTCTGATCAAGTCGCTGTCTGCTGGCCAGTCTTACATTATTGGAGCTCCTGCACAGCCTTGCCCAGTGCCCTTTCTTGCCACACACCTGACAAAGAACAAAGAACAGTACAGCACAGGAGCAGGCCATTCGGCCCTCCAACCCTGCGCCGATCTTGTTGCCTGCCTAAACTAAAACCTTCTGCACTTCCGGGGACCGTATCCCTCTATTCCCATCCTATTCATGTATTTGTCAAAATGCCTCTTAAACGTCGCTATCGTACCTGCTTCCACCATCTCCCCCGGCAGCAAATTCCAGGCACTCACCACCCTCTGTGTAAAGAACCTGCCTCGCACATCCCCTCTAAACTTTGCCCCTCGCACCTTAAACCTATGTCCCCTAGTAACAGTTTTCCATGTAGGTGGAACAACTACTAGATTGGTGCATCAGGCCGCACTTGCCACATATCTTGCCTGGCTGAGGTGTTCTGGTTACCTTGCCTATCGCTGTAGTAACAAGGACCCACATGCATAGTCAACTTGCAGCAATGGCCTCAAATTTCCTGCCTTCTCTGATGAGACTTTCGACATCATACACTTTTTCCTTGACTAGTAGCTCTTTCTGAAAAGATTTATTCGGGGTAGAGGCAATCACCAATTCCATCTAAGGAGCCTTGGTGCATTGCTGCAGTGCATCTTGTAGATGGTACACACTGCTGCCACTGTGCGTCGGCGGTGGAGGGAGTGAATGTTTGTAGATGTGGTACCAATCAAGCGGGCTGCTTTGTCCTGGATGGTGTCGAGCTTCATGAGTGTTGTTAGAACTGCACCCATCCAGGCAACTGGAGAGTATTCCATCATACTCCTGACTTGTGCCTTGTAGATGGTGGACAGGCTTTGGGGAGTCAGGAGGTGAGTTACTCATCGCAGGATTCCTAGCCTCTGACCTGCTTGTGTGGCCACAGTATTTATATGGCTACTCCAGTTCAGTTTCTGGCCAATGGTAACACCCAGCATGTTGATAGTGGGGGATTCAGTGATTGTAATGCCATTGAATGTCAAGGGGAGATGGTTAGATTCTCTCTTGTTGGAGATGATCATTGCCTGGCACTTGTGTGGTGCAAATGTTACCTGTCACTTATCAGCCCAAGCCCGGATATTGTCCAGGTCTTGCTGCATTTCTATACAAATGCTTCAGTATCTGAGGAGTCATGAATGGTGCTGAACATTGTGCAACCATCAGCGAACATCCCCACTTCTGACCTTATGATTGAAGGAAGGTCATTGATGAAGCAGTTGAAGATGGTTGGGCCTAGGACACTACCCTGAGGAACTCCTGCAGTGATGTCCTGGAGCTCAGATGATTGACCTTCAACAACCACAACCGTCTTCCTTTGTGCTAGGTATGACTCCAGCCAGCAGAGAGTTTTCCCCCTGATTCCCATTGGCCTCAGTTTTGCTAGGCTTCTTTGATGTCACACACAGTCAAATGCTGCTTTGATGTCAAGGGCAGTCACTTTCACCTCACCTCTTGAGTTCAACTCTTTTGTCCATGTTTGAACCAAGGCTGTAATGAGGTCAGCAGCTGAGTCGCCCTGGCAGAACCCAAACTGAGTGTCACTGAGCAAGTTATTGCTAAGAAGTGCCGCTTGAGAGCACTGTCGACGACACTTTCAATCACTTTACCGATGATTGAGAGTAGGTTGAAGGGGCGGTAATTGACTGGGTTGTACTTGTCCTGCTTTTTGTGTACAGGACATACCTGGGCAATTTTCCACATTGCAGGGTACATGCCAGTGTTGTAGCTGTACTGGAGCAGCTTGGCTAGGGGCGCGGCAAGTTCTGGAACACAGGTCTCCAGTACTATTTCCGGAATATTGTCAGGGCCCAAAGCCTTTGCAGTATCCAGTGCCTTCAGTTGTTTCTTAATATCACGCAGAGTGAATTGAATTGGCTGAAGTCTGGCATCTGTGATGCTGGGGACTTAAGGAGGAGGCCGAGATGGATCATCAACTCGGCACTTCTGGCTGAAGATTGTTGCAATTGCTTCAGCCTTATCTTTTGCGCTGATGTGCTGGTCTCCCCCATCATTGAGGATGGGGATATTTGTGGAGCCACCTCCTCCAGTCAGTTGTTTAATTGTCCACCTCCATTCACGACTGGATGTGGCAGGACTGCAGAGCTTAGATCTGATCCGTTGGTTATGGGATCGCTTAGCTCTGTTTATCGCATGCTGCTTATGCTGTTTGGCCTGCAAGTAGTCCTGGGTTGTAGCTTCACCAGGTTGATACCTCATTTTGAGGTATGCCTGGTGCTGCTCCTGGCATGCTCATCTGCACACTTCATTGAACCAGGGTTGATCCCCCGGCTTGATGGTAATGGTCCAGTGGTGGATATGCCAGGCCATGAGGTTACAGATTGCGGTTGAGTACAATTTTGCTGTTGCTGATGTCCCACAGCGCCTCATGGATGCCCAGTTTTGCATTGATAGATCTGTTCAAAATCTATCCCATTTAGCACGGTGGTAGTGCCACACAACACAATGAAGGGTATCCTCGATGTGAAGACGGGCCTTTGTCTCCACAAGGACTGTGCAGTGGTCACTCCTAACAATACTGTCATGGGCAGATGCATTTGCGGAAGGCAGATAGGTGAGGACGAGGTCAAGTATATTTTTCTCTCTTGTTGGTTTCCTCACCACCTGCCACAGACCCAGTCTAGCAGCTATGTCCTTTAGGACTCGGCCAGTAGTGGCGCTACTGAGCTTCTCTTGATGATGGACATTGAAGTCCCCTACCCAGCATACATTTTGTGCCCTTGCCACCCTCAGTGCTTCCTCCAAGTGCTGTTCAACATGGAGGAGTACTGATTCATCAGCTGAGGCCGTGGGGTGGGGATGGGTGGTGCGGTAGGTGGTAATCAGCAGGAGGTTTCCTTGCCCATGTTTGACCTGATGCCATGAGATTTCATGGGGTCTGGAGACGATGTTGAGGACTCCCAGGGCAACTCCCTCCCAACTGTATACCACTGTGCCACCACTTCTGCTGGTTCTGTCCTGCCGGGAGGACAGGACATACCCTGGGATGGTGATAGTGGTGTCTGGGACATTGTCTGTGCGGGTATGATTCCGTGAGTATGACTATGTCAGGCTGTTGCTTGACTAGTCTGTGGGACAGCTCTCCCAACTTTGGTGGCACAAGCCCCCAGATGTTAGTAAGGAGGACTTTGCAGAGTCGACAAGGTTTGCCGTTGTCATTTCTGGTGCCTAGGTTCTTATTGACCTCCTAGCAGTTAGATACAACTGAGTGGCTTGCTAAGCCATTTAAGAGTCAACCACATTGCTGTGGGTCTGGAGTCACATGTTGGCCAGACCCGCCCTGTGTGCCTCAGTGAGGATTCTTCAATCTGATAGATTGAAGAGCCTCACTGTTTCTTGACCTGCTCACAGATACCACAGATCCCCTAGAGGACCCTGCGCTGAATAAAATACCAAATTAGAGCAAGTCTACTCTCAAACGTCTGCACAAACTTTGTGGGCAGCTGTCAGCAAGATGAATGGCGGGTAGCATTCCTTCGTCACTGACTGCAAAATCTGGACCATGACAGTCATTACGCAGTGTCTCTCTGCTTGTTTGTGGCTTAAAAGAGGAACTGGTTTTAAAAAAAGGATCAAATCTGCCTGACTCCATGGCTCAAAGTGTGTTGAAGCTAGCTCTTTAACAATGTAAATACACCACACAGCATCACAGCAAGTGATGTCATTCAGCATGTGATCAGTTAGTTGGAGATGAGTAAGACACCTCATTGCACGTGTTAGACAGAGCTCTCTTGTAAATGTGTTACTCTACAAATAAAGAACCCACTTCCTTTGCAGGAATAAGGAGAGGCCCAGAGATGCCCAGCTTCATGCAAATTGTGAGCTTCGTGTGTCATCAGCAAAACAGCAGAGTCAACTGTGTAAACATCTGTCAGAGATTCCAGAAGTAGCGCAGTCCCATGCACAAACGATGGAGGAGTCCATCCATGCCACGAGTGGCTCCTTTTCTCTGGCATGTGAATGCATGGGGTCCTCTATTAATAGAGTGGCGACCCTCATGGGGAAACACATGGAGAATAACACCAAGTGGATGCAGCAGGTGTGCACAGACCTCCAGTGTATGGCCTCATCTGTAAGGTGTGGAGTGATGGGTGGGTAAGATGGGTCTTCCACTCATCTCCCTGTTGGCAGGAGTTGAACCACCAGGGGAGGGCGGAGGGGCATGCTGAAAGCAAAGGAAGTTCCTCTGAAGGTATTTAGATCGCTGAAGGCGGATCCTTATCCCCTTTGATGGTGAAACAAACACTGCATGCTGGCCCGATTACTGAGGTGGTCCCTGCACAGATGCAGGTGGTCCCAAATGTGCCAGGTCCCTGTAGGGCTCAGGCACTCGGAGGACATACACTGCAGCCATCTCATGCACCAGAGCAAGAAAGGCAGCAGGTTGTCTTCACATCAACTCCAGGGCAGGGGGGGCATCTGTAGCAATGACCACACGTGAGTGCACAAATACATGGACTAGCACTTGGGGTTTCACTGGGAGATACTTCTTTGCTCAGTGCAGCAGCCTGACATGTTTGATGAGAGTTAAAGGTGTTGTGATGCACTCATTAAAAACTCAAGTGTTTATTCCTGCACTAATGGGTCCTGACCAGATGCAGACACAATTAGATGGATAGATGAATGGTGTGTAAAGGTGAGCGCCTCATGAATACCACTGTTGCCAGAGGCCATGACATGTTATGATGATGGGGCCAGTGAAATGGTAAGGGCTTTTGATGAAAGGACAACAAGGTCATCTCAAGGAGAGGACTTAATGTTTTGGTGGCCTGTTGCACTGGTACTCATGAGCAGCTTGTGCTGAAGAGAGTGTCACGAGTCTCCCTGGTATGTACATCACTGCCTGCTGACCTGGGCCCTGCGGCACCATCTCCATTGGTTGGCAGCTGTCAAAGTACCTCAAGCGAATCCTCCTCCCAGGAGATAGTGCGCTCAATATGACCCTTTGGCTCCGGAGCTACTCCTCTCTGGAACACTAGATTGTGCAAGGCACAGCAAACAACAATGATGTGGGAAATCCTTGGGGGGGTGTATTGAAGGGCTCGAGAGACCTATCGAGGCATCGGAACCTCATCTTCAAAAAGCCAATGGCCGACTCGATGGTAGCCCTTGTAGTGGCATGGCAGCGGTTGTGTGTATCCTTTGCCTGTGGTTGGGATTGCGTCCAGGTGTCAGTAGCCATGTCCTCAGTGGAGACACCTCATCCCCCAGAAACCAGCCACAAGGGCATTCAGATGGTCTTAACAACTGAGGTACTTGGGACTGTGTAGGATGAATGCATTGTGGCACCTTCCTGGAAACCTCGCTCATGCCTGCAGGATCCGCTTATGGTAGTGGCAGACAATGTGAATATTTAGCAAGTGAAAACCCTTCATGTTCACAAAGGCACTTGGCTGCTCTAAGGGAGACTTAATGGCCACATGTGTGCATCTGATCACCCCCTGCACCTGAAGGAATCCAGCCAAGGCCCCAAAGCCAACTATCCTCTTGGCCTTCCTGGCTTGATCAGTTGTGAACTTGATGTATTGGCCTGCCCAACAGTATATGGCATCCGTCACCTGCTTTACACAGTGATGGGCTACTGACTGATAGATGCCACACATAACTCCAGCTAATCCCTGGAATGACCCACAGGTAAAAGAGTTTAACGCCATTATAACCTTCATCGCAACATGCAATGGGTGTCTACCACTTCCCAATGGCGTCAACTCCTGCTCCAGCATTCCATACAGGTCCGCCAGCAACTGCCTGGACAGACACAGTCTTTGGAGGCACTGGTGCTCGGACATCTCGATGAAGCTGAGTCTCTGATGGAAGACCCTTTCAGCTGGATAGTGCCTTCTGCAACCAGGCTGCTCTCTTGCCCCCATGTGCCCTCCTCGTCCACATTCCATTGTTTCTTCCAGTTGCTGGAGCTCCCCCAGCCACTACACAGCTGCTCCATGTGGCTGCACACCTTCTCTCTGTGGCTCACCTCCTCACTGGAGTATTCAAACTTTGAATGCAGACCCCCCCCCCCCCAACATTGGCAAAGGAAGCCTTTGCGGCGATGAGCCTCTCAAGCACCAAGTCTTGCCTCCAGTCGCTGCAGTGGAGCTGGGAGACACCCTTCTACTAGTATCCTTTCACTCTGATCCCATCCTCTGCACTAGCTCCAAACTCGCTAGCCCTCACTTCTTTACCACTCAGCCCGCACAAGCAGTGGCTGCCACTTCCTGCCACCACTCCCCTGCCACAGACGAGGTGAGCCACTGATGCTCCATGCAGTCCATGCTCCCCTTGCAAAATACAAATCGCTGGAAAAATTAATGTCAAGCGGCTATTTAACAGCCTTAATTACCTGCATGCCGCCGTTCTGTGTAAGGCTTATCCAATAGGCCATCTGCACTTGGGAAGTTTGGCTGGCATGGGACAACATTGTGGAGCCAGCCTCATATGGCCCCCCCACTGACTCCGACTCAACTCCCATGGGGCTGGTAAAATCCTGCCCACAGTGTCTAAACCTTGATGTATAAATCAGGAAGCATAAATTAGATTTAAATGACATACTGAAAGCAAAATAAAAATTGCGAAATAAAGACAGCAAAAGAAAAATTAATTTCCAACACTAATTTTCTTCTGAGGGAAGGGAACTTTAGATTTGTAAAATTAAATTTTCAGAGCCAATAGTTGTTCAGCAGTAATTATCACTTATCACGCAGTTAAAAATTCACTTACTCTTGAATGCACCAACCCTAACTTTTTCAGCCACTTTTAGTGTTGAACTGGTAGGTAGGTACTCCAAGTTCATGCCACTGGGTTCATTTCAGTGATGAATCTATTAGCGAGAACTGCAACAGCACAACCTCTGACAGCAACTTCTGATTTCCACATTTAATGGCGCATCTTCATACAGCAGAATAGCTGTCAGACTTTCTCTAATATAACGTGTTAGCCTCACTGTTACTCTTATTGCAAAATCCAGCCTCATGTCTCCCTGCAAGGCGGACAGAAAGTCATCAGATGAAGTTATACTTGTGAGAACAGGTGTCCAGTTCTGGCTGAACAAAGCTGTCGGATCATTTCCAAAGGGAGAAAATTATATTTTAAGAGTAAGTTGGAACAAAAGCAGATTCTTTCATTATTAATGTCAGTCCAAAGTCATATTAGGCTAGAACTCCCCATTTTTCATTGTATACCAGAATGTCTGGTTGATTCAATCTCTGAAGTCAAGGTCTCCATGAAAAGAAATGAAGATTTTGAAAGAGTCATATGCCTTAATTAAAATCAATAAAACTTGAGCAATTTGATATTCAGACACTGCCTGGACTTTTAAAAAAATTATTAATTATTGTGGTTGGTTTATTTTAAAAAATCAATTTTATTGACCTGCTGTCTCACTCACCTTGATGTTGTTTTAGAATATGTCCTCCGATCAGCCAGCCCAGGCTACATGGTATATGGTGTAAATTACCTAAACATTCTTTTTTTTAAAATTGCTATGTTTCTTTGAACCAGTTTATTAGCTAACAGTAATTATGTGATTCACGTGCCCATTCCAAATGTTAGCGTTGCTTTCGAGCCATCTCGTGGTCCAATAGAGATCACTCGACTGTTCCAAATGTTAAGTGTTGCTTTCTAGTAATTGGATTGGCCAATGGTATCACATGACTATTCTCAGCTTTTGAGGTTTTTTTTAACCTAGAAACGACTGTTGCATCATTATTGCTCCTGCCATTCCCAGCCCTTCAGTTCTGATGCAATGGTACAGCATGTAGCTGGTGATTTTTTTTAAAGTGGGAAACGCAAAGTGATAGTAATAGGAACAACAGGACAGAGTGAATAGACACAGTGACTGGCACAGACAGATAGAGATGGAGCACGGTATACCAGAAAGATTATTGGGCCCAATTTAACTGGGAATGAATTGGTTTCGATTGAGATAAAAGCCAGCCCATATGACAGTTTTTTGCTCTGTGAGAAACATGGAAGATGCATTTGTATTTTATTAAAAATTTGCAAAGTAAATGGATACTAAGGCAGAGAATCATTAAGGGAAAGCATTTAACTGATTCTGTCAGTTAAAGTGGCCTTGCTTCATGCAGAAATCTTGTTGAAATAAAAGTGGTTTGTTTGTTTTGATTCCCAATAGTCTGTGAGACAGACACAGAACAATGGCAATACCCCCAAACAGCTTAGCATGCTTTTCCCAATAGCTGGGCAAGAGTTGTGTCGGTGACCAATCCGAAAACATTATGACTGGCCTTCAATGAGCTGGCCTAGCCAGTGACTGGAACAAATAGTGAGAGAATGTGGCATTGAGTGGGACTGGAGACACCTATCAATGTTTGCCACAGGAGAAACTCTGTGGGGCAGGATTTATGTGGGCCAATGGGGGCAGTAACAGAGGTGGGTGGACTGCAATTTTGTGCCATCGGCCACTGTGCCACCCACCCCCGAGCCATTTTGGGGAAGTCTGCATTGGGGCAGAATGACTAGCTGCTCGCAGGTGGCGTTAAGATAATTAACAAGCCAATTAAGGCCATTGATCAGAGGCTGACTGGAAGTTTTAATTTCCCTCTCCACAATGGTGGACCAGCAACTGTGGCCTTTTTTGTCAAGATTTTTACAAGTGCTGAGAGGGCGCCTCAAGATGGAGGTGCCCTCTCTCTCTCCCTTACCTGCAACGGTAGGCTGCAGCTCTTTCCTTGTTGGAGGGCCTCCTATTGGACACCAAGCACACCCTCTGGCCGCGCATTGGTCAATCCAGGCAAAATCCATGTCGGGTGTCTGCTCCCAACACAGTGTGGGGTTGAGACCCGCATTTGACCCCGACATTGGTGTCCCAACCCAAAACACAAAATCCTGCCCCACGTCTCCAAATGGTGCTCCATGCAACTGGAAAGGAAGAACTTGGATTTATTTAGTGCCTTTCTTCAGTGCATCCCAAGGAGTTGTATTGTAGGCAAATGTGGTCGCCATTTGTGCATGGGAAGGTACATTCAAGTAGCAAGGAGATAAATGGCCAGTTAATCTGTAAAAGGAGGACTGTTGGCCACAACCTGAGAATACCTTTCTGCCCTTGTTCAATAAAGTGCCAGGCACTCATTTATATCCACCTGAATAGGTAGACTCAGTCAAAGGGAAGCACCTCTGACAATGCAGCACAGTAAGGATGAACCTAAATTATAGGTTGAAATCCTAGCATTGGGCTTGAACCTACAAGTCTCAAACTCCCAGGCTTCATTGCTGTCACCAGAACCAAAGTGCCACACTAACACAAGTGCATTTAATTTAAAACATCATCCAATTGAAGATGGGTCTGCCACCAGCTGCAGCACCATGTTATAAAGCTAAGTCTCCTGGCATACCCATGTGGGGAAAGGGTTGGAGAGGTTCCACGTGAGTGGCAGCAACAAAGATTCCCATTAATTGAAATCTGCAATAAAGTGTAAAGCCCTGATACTAGAGATCATTCATCAGATGATATTTAATCCTCTTTGTAAATGTCGGAAGTTATAGTCTAATGGCTCAGAAAATTAACTTGCAGCTTTTCCGTCCTTTTTAGGTTGCTGCTTTGGGTTGTCAAAGCAATGACAGAATGTCGTACTTTCAGAGCGGTGTGACATTAAGCTACAGTTTTGACAAAGGACTAAATTGCTTCTAATTTAGAAGTCTTAAGTATAAAATTCTCCGAATGTTCTGCCCACCCAAGGAAATACCTAACCTCTGTCATTTCTGCATTGCTGCTGGAGACCTGGAGCAGCTGCTTGTCAGATCCACTGATGACATTGCACACAGCTGACATGCTGATATTGTTTTACGTTATGACTGAGGCGGGAGGCGTGCACTGTTTATTCTAGTCCCACTTCTGCACAGGTCACAACATACATTTACATTTTTTTCCTATTTACCGATACAATTAATCATAAACTATTTTTATCCCAGAATAAAACGCACCAATCAGGTTTCTTTCATGAACAACAAAACTATCCGTTTATTACGAAACAAGTTTTAACCAGTAATGATGCAGAGCATAAACACACAGATTGAAATATAAAAGTTCCCTTTTTACCTTGTTCCGCGCACACACACACACACACATACACACACCGGTTAATTGAAAAAAATAAAGCGACTTGTTCTTTAGAGCCCTAGTACAAAAAAAAACACATTGGCTAAAATGCTTGCTAATTCTCGAAGAAAAAAGAGAAGATATGAAAAGATGTCAGAAGTTCTTTTTGGTTTGGCGTCCCAAATATGTATAGACGGCTTTCACTGGGATCTTCCTACAACAGTTCTTGACAGGTGACGTTGAAGATCAGTTTGGGCAGGCTTTCCAGGGAAAATTCAGTAATAGGGGTTTCAGGCAGTTTCTTATAGTTGCTTCTCAGTTTCTCAAGAAATGGATAACTGGCAGGCTTTTTCAAAGAGCTGGAACAGACTGAGCTGGGTGTTGCTCCCTTGGCAAGTTTTCTCCAACTGTCTTTTCAAATCATTGTCCATATCCCAACTCAATGTCCAAAGCAAAACTAAAACCAATGTCACAAGAATCAAGTCTCCTGGCCTCTATAAATCTTGACCTGCTACTTCTCTGTAAACATCTTCCCCAAGTCAAAACAATGACTGCTGGGTAATTATTTGAAGATAGGTGCCTTCCAGATAGGTGTTTACAGTCCAGACCTTTCAGTGACCCTTGTAAAAAAAGACATCCATGGACCCCTTTTCAGTGTGAAACCACAAATCTTCAAAATTTAACAACAAAAAGAAGCACTCGTATCATTTAATTCAGTGATACTTTTTCCATTCAGTGATGCATTTCAATGCAAATTGGATCATCAGATGACTACCTTTGCCTTGTCACCTCGAGTCTATTTGTGTTGATAGCACTATCTTTGGCAGTACCCATGCAAAAACCTCCCTTTTAATGATGTTTACCACCTCAGGAAGCAGCAGCACCACCTCAGTGACTCTGCCATTTATGTTGTTGGCAACAAATCAGAAATGGGAGTACAGTATAAGTTGTATTTTCTTCCCACAGACAATAACATTTGCCCAAAGGTTGTCAAAAGAGCAAAATAAAGCTGGAATCTTTGCTGTTTTTGGTTTTCCTTTCATTTTGACCTATTCAGAATGCCTCTACTCACTGATTTATAAATACTGGTCTCTGGCACACGACTAATGTGAGCTCATTGCAAATCATGTCAAAGGTTTAAAGTAATGGAGCAAGTAAAAAATGGAGCATTTGTAAAATAGGTGCAGCTTTTGCCTGGAGATTTAAGAAAGAACTTTCATTTACACAGTACTTCATCACTTTTTCAAAGTATTTCACAACTAAATGATTACTTTTCAAGTCTAATCACTGGTATGTAGGCAAACTACAGTCTATTTTCATATAGCAAAACCCCACAAACAGCAAGTGACACTTGACTAATTAATCTGCTTTAGGTCATATTGGCTGATGGATGAATGTTGGCCAAGGGATGAATGTTGACCGAGGGAAGAATGTTGGCCAAGGGATGAATGTTGGCCGAGGGATAAATGTTGACTGAGGGATGGATGTTCTTCATAGAGTCATAGTGTCATTTATGGCATAGAGGAAGCCATCTGGCCCATCGAGTCCATGTCAGCTCTCTGCAGAGCAATCCAATCAGTCCCACTCCCCCACTCAATCTGCATAGCCCTTCAAGTGTCCATCGAATTTCCTTTTGAAATCGTTGATTGTCTCTGCCTCCACCATCATCGTGGGCAGCGAGTTCCAGGTCCTTCCCACTTGCTGTGTAAAGAAGTCCTTCTTCACATTCCCCCTGCATCTCTTACCCAAAACCTTCAATCTGTATCACCTAATCCTTGTACCATCAGTTAATGGGAGCAGTTTTTCCTTGTATAATTTATCTAACCCTGTCATAATCTTGTACATCTCTATGTTCAGTCTCCTTTTCTCCAGGGAGAACAGCCCCAGCTATTCCAACCTAACCTTGTAACTAAAATCCCCCATCCCTGGAACCATTCTGACAAATCTCCTCTGAACCTTCTCAAGGACTTTCACATCCTTCCTGAAGTGTGGTGCCCAGAACTGGATGCAATACTCTAGTTGGGGCCTAACCAGAACTTTATAGCTGTTCAGCATAACTCCCCTGCTTTTGTACTCTATGCCTCTATTTATGAAGCCCAAGATCCCATATGCTTTACTAACCACTCTCTCAATATGTCATGCCACCTTCACAGATCGAGCCGCATGCACCCCCAGCTTCCTCTGTTCCTGTACACTCTTTACAACTGTGCCATTAAGTCTACATTGCCTCTCTCTACACCTTTGTCACTCCTCCAAGTATCATGGCAAATTTTGAAATTCTACTGTCTTCCTAGATCCAAGTGATTTATATATAGCAAAAAGGCTACACGGACCCTAGGGGAACACCACTGTCTACCATCCTCCAGTCTGAAAAACAACTGTTTACCACAACATGCTGTTTTCTGTCCTTAAGCCATTTATCCAATTGGACACTGACCCTCCTATTCCATGCACCTCAATTTTGTTATCCAGCCTTTTATGTGGTACTTTATCAAACGCT
Organism: Heterodontus francisci; assembly: GCF_036365525.1. NCBI lineage: Eukaryota > Metazoa > Chordata > Chondrichthyes > Heterodontiformes > Heterodontidae > Heterodontus > Heterodontus francisci. The sequence continues at coordinate 94,873,772 of NC_090379.1, read as the reverse complement.
TTCCTACAATCCATATAAACAACATTTCATTCCCTTCATCAACCTTCTCTGTTACATCATCAAAAAATTCAATTAGATTAGTCAAGCATGATCTTCCTTTTACAAATCCATCCTGTCTATCCTTAATTAACTCAAACCTCCATAAGTGCCTGTTGATTTTATTCCCTGATTATTGCTTCTAGAACATTACCCACCTCTGATGTTAAACTAACTGGCCTGTAGTTGCTAGGAATGGTCGAGGGATGAGATTTGGTCGAGGGTTCACTTTTTTTTATTTGTTCATGGGATATGGGCATCACTGGTAAGGCCAGCATTTATTGCCCGTCCCTAATTGCCCTTGAAAAGTTGGTGGCCTTCTTGAATTGCTGCAGTCCATGTAGTGAAAATACTTCAACAGTCCTGTTAGCAGGGTGTTCCAGGATTTTGGCCATAGTGTGCCAACTAAGCAAGGCATGAATGTTTAAGGTGGTTTGGGTGCCAATCTAGTGGGCTGCTGTCAATTTTGAACAAATGTTCTCGGGCAGACAAAAGTTGACAGACAACAAAGCTATTCCAAACGGATAGATGTATTAAGTAAAGATTATACTTAACAACAGGCCGCAGTTGAAGGACTGCACACGGTCTTTACTCCAGGGTGCAGCCTGGGCACAGTTCGACGTGTACTGGCTTTGTCCTTTTTCTTCTCTCGAATTCTGCTTCTTCTGGTTTTTCTCTTTCATGAAACTGCACAGAACCTCCCCAGAGAGCCATTCATTTCCCTCTCTGACTGACATCTCCAGGCTCTCCCCGACCATATTTGGTAAAGGTAATCAGTTGACATCATTCATATTATTAATATAATCAATAGCCAATTTACAGTTATGTCAGAGCATTACACATAATCATGACCATATCCTGGATTACAATAGACAAAATAAGCATGCAAACACCTTAATAGGCTTACATTGTTCTTCACAGTTGGGATCCCAGCAGTGCCCCCAGGAAATGGTAAGTTTTTGGGGCCTTGCCGGGGGTGATCGGTCGGGCCCCAGTGAGGCAAGTGTGGTCGATTGGGGGGTTGGGGCATTGGGGGCAGCCCACCATTGGGAACAGGGTGCCAAATCATGAGGGGCTTTTGTCAGTTGTCTTTTCTGAGGCCGGGGCCGCCCGACCGGCCAAGGGTAAAATCTTCGTGACAGCAGGCGGAGGCCCTAAAGTGGACGTTAACTGACTATTTGAGGGCCTTGATTGGCCTGGGGTGGACGGGCCAGTTTTCACCACCACTTCCCTGCGGAGGTGGGAGCAGGTTGGGAAGGGCTACCCGAGACTCCCACTGCATTTTATGCCACCAACCCCCCCAACCAATCCACTCTTTGTTTCTATAAGCATCTATAAACATGCTATTGTTATGACCAAGGTGGGAATAATGCACTGTCAATTCAGTCCCATTACTCCACAGGTCACAGTATATTATTAAATTTTCCCACCTACTGGAAATTAGCCAAATTAAACACTTTATTAACCCCCAGAATAAAACACACCAAACCAGGTATCTTTAAATAACAACAAATTAACTATTTATTAACAAACTAAATCTTAAACAATACTGAGATAAATCTGTGTCTGAAAAGACTTTATAACTTCTTATTCCTCCTAACCCTCATACACACACACACACACACACACACACACATTCAAAAACAAATGGTTAACCGATCCTAAAAATGATGTTTTAAATTAGAGCTGTTTTTTAGGAATAATAAAACTGGGTTGTAAGTCTTGGTGGGTTATGCTCCCGATTTGGTGAGATGTCCCAGAGTCGAATAGTCAGATGCCACTCGAAGTCTCCAGGTGAGTTTGATGAACAGTTTGTAATGAATAGGTGTTCACGGTACTTCAGTTGCAGTAGGCGTCACAAATTTCCAATAATGCAAATATTCCTTTCCAGGGGTCTTTTCCCCTTTAGGCGAAACACAGCCTGCAGGCCAATGTAGATTTTCTGCTGAGAGAGACAAAATTCTTTGTTCCTTCAGGAGAACACACTTCACTGGCTTGCCAGTTCAAACCGGTCCTAGCCAGTCTTTCCACACAGTCAAACTGATAAAATACAGCATGTTATCTCTGTCTCTTGCTGTTGCTTAGGAAACAGGCTTGCAGCTCACGCACTGTTCCCAGAGAATATAAAAATTGCTCTCAGTCTTAAAGGCACACAGACCCCCTTTAATTTTTAAACAGAGAAAAGAAAACACTTCCATGACACCTCTGACCTTGGCGAAATGAAACACCATTCTTAAAATGTGTTTCATTACAATGCAAAACAGAACTGAAAAATCACTCTAAACATACTTTCACATTCATGCCCCCCATTCACTCTACTGGTAAGTAATAGAATTTTTTCTTTGTACCATCATTATTCATGTAACTTAACAAGGTTAAATGCTTGACAAAGCACCAAAAATATGTACAATCTTCAAATGATAAGGTTGGAACAACAAACTCCATCTAAATATTCTAGCATTTTGGCTTTTAAATTTTTCCACAAACTTTAATGGGTTATGGTCAGTGTTTATTAGTGTTTCTTTATGGTCTTGGCAGACATAGACTTTGAAATGTTTAAAGGCCAGAAATAGTCCTAATGTTTCTTTTACTACAGCAGCATACCTTTATTGGTGGCAATTTAATTTTCTTGAAAAGCACCCTACTGTTTTTTCTATGCCTGATTCATTATCCTGCAAAAGAACTGCACCAACCCCCAGGTCACTAGCATCAATCCCTATCTTGAAGGGTTTAACAAAATTTGGAGCAGCCAACATTGGTTCATTAGTTAAGATTGCCTTGAGTTTGTCAAAAGCTGCCTGGCATTTATCTGACCGCACTACTTAGTTTTTCTTTTTTTTTGTAGCAAATCGATTAATGGAGCAGCTACAGCACTAAAATTCCATACAAACCTCCTGTAGAAACCACACATTCCTAAGAACCTCATGATTTCACGTTTAGTTTTGGGAATAGGGAACTCTACTAAGGCTTGTACTTTTGTCGTTCATGACAATACTTGTCCTTGCCTTACCATGTGTACGAGGTAAGTTACTCATGCTTTCCGAATTTGCCTTTTGCCAGATTTACTACTAAGTCCACTGCTTGCAGTTTTTTGAAACGGGTTTAAGTGTTCTTTCCAGGTGTTACTGTATATCAGTACATCATCCAAATACACACAGCAATTGGGAACACTGACTACAACCTGATCTTTGAAAAGTGGCTGGGACATTTCTTAGCCCGAATGGCCTCACCCGGCACTGATAAAGACCATCTGGTGTGACAAAAGCTGATATTTCTTTAGCTCAAGGAGTCAAAGGAACTTGCCAGTGTCCCTTTAACAAGTTGATCTTTGTAAGAAACCTGGCACTGCCCACTGTGTCAATGCAGTCTTCTGAGCGAGAAATTGGATAGGAGTCTGCCTTCATTACTGCATTGACTTATCTGTAGTTGATTCAAAGTCGAGTTGACCCATTAGGTTTAGGCACTAAGACTATTGGTGAACTCCAGCTGCTTTGACTAGGTTCAATTAAGTTATTTTCCAGCATGTATTGGATTTCTGCTTTTACTTGGCCCTATTTGTCTGGACTTAAGCAGTAAGGATGTTGTTTTAAAGGACTGGATCCCCTATATCCACATCATGTGTGGCTAAGGCTGTACATCCTGGCTTATCCTTACAGACTCTTTTAAATGTTGTGAAAAGCCTGGTTAGGTCTTCACGTTGTTTTGCATCTAAGCACAAAAGTATGTTTTCCAATTTCCTAGCCATTCTGTATTAGTTAACCAGATAGTTGGAGGTTCAATCTGAGAATTGTCTAGGCCTCCTTCTGCCTCATCCTCACTATCCTTTTCCTTCGCAACAGTCCCGATTACCTGACATACCTCTACTGACTTATCCTCCTCCCTGCGATAATATTGCTTTAACATACTGATATGACACAACCAATTCTTCTTCCAGTATCAGGGGTATCAATCAAGTAATTTACCTTACCCACTCTTTTAATCACTTTTTATGGACCACTGAACCGTGCTTTTAATGGTTCAACCTGTAATGGTAACAATAACAATACTTCATCCTCTGGTTGAAAATTGCATGTCTGCATTTTTATCTGCCCACTTTCTCATAATGGTTTGGGATGCTTTAAGGTGTTCATGAGCTACACTGCAAGCTTTCATGAGCCTTTCCCAGAATATGGATACATAGTCTAGTATTGAAGATTCATTCCTTTGTTGTAAAAATCTGTCTTTGATGAGTTTTAGATGACCCCTTACTTCATGTCTGTAACCCAATTCGAAAAGACTGAAACAAGTAGACTCATTTGGTGAATTTCTGATGGCAAATAAAATAACGTCTAGCTCAGTCATGTGTATATTCGTGACAGTATGCTCTAATCATTGTTTTGAGAGTTTGATGGTACCTCTCTAAAGTTCCTTGTGTCTGTGAGTGATATGTTGAAGATTTCAGCTATCTGATACCCAAATTGCCCATGACTCCTTGATATATCTTAGAAATTAGAACGTTGATCTGATTGAACTTCAAGTAGTAATCCATATCTCGTAAAAAATTGGGTTAACTTTTCTACTACTATTTTAGCAGTAATTGTCCTCAAAGAAATGGCCTCTGGAAATCAAGTAGCTATCTCCATGATAGTATGTATTGATGTCCCACTTTTGTTATGGCCAGGGTCATACACAGTCAACCAATACCCTGCTAAATGGTTTCTCAATCACTGGTATGGGATTTAGTGGTGTCAGTTTTATGGTAGGTTGTGGTTTTCCCACCATTTGGCATGTATGGCATGTCCTACAAAGTTATCTCACATCCTTTGTAAGGCCTGGCCGGTAATAATGTTGACTTATACGTGATTTTGTCTCCCGAATCCCCGTATGTCCTGCAAAAGGAATGTCATGTGTTAACCTCAATAATCCCTGGCGATATTTAGGGTGCACCACTATCTGTTCAACAACTATCCAGTCATCATCCACACGTCTATGAGGTGGTCTCCATTTCCTCCTCAAAACCCCATATTCAATATAATAGCCTTCTGAAATTCCTTTCGCCTCAGCTTCCGTCAGAGTTGACTGTGCTATTCTGTATGACTCTGGATCAACTTGCTGTGCTACAATTATAGAAGATCTGTTAAACATTTCATATGGATTATCTAAATCTCCAAATAAGGTTTCAGATACTTGGCTATCTGTTTGTGGTGCCAATTTTACCTCCGACAATGGATCCTGTTTAGTCATTACTCAGGTTACGTTAAGGAAATATTCCTGGAACTTGTTCCTGTAATTGTTCTGTTTCTTTAACTTCACTTGGTTTCTCTGTAATTATAGGAGAAACTGATACTTTTGATCCGGCCAAATCATTTCCTAGGAGTAGATCAATACCCTCTGCTGGCAAACTGTGGACAACATCTATAGTTACCATCCCAGACATTACTCTCTAGGCACACTTTATATAAAGGTATGGGTATATACTCCCTGCCAATTCCATTCACTAAAACTTTAGCATTCAGGATGCTCTCTGGTGGAAACATTATACCTTTTCCCAGCAAAAGTGTTTGGGTTTCTCCTGTATCCCTGAGTACAATGATAGGTTTTGCTGCCTCACTTAAAGGATAATGGAGTCACTTTTCACTTTGACAAGAATTCATTATAACTTTCTGGTATCTTATTCTTAACCTCTACACTCACTTTAGTTTTTTTATATGGTTTTACAGCTACCATTAAAGCTATCGTCTGCTGTACGATCAGTCAGAACTCTTTTCTCTGCATTAGCTTTGTGTACCCCAACAGGTCCTATGGGTTTACCTCACAACTTCCAGCATTCTGAACGAAGATGACCTGTTTTGTGGCAATGATAACACTTCGGCTTGTGGACCTCACTTCTACCCTCAGCACTTTCCTTTCTGGTCTGAGGAGGTGATCCTGGGACATTCCCAGATATTCCTGCTTGCCCCTGGCTACTTGCCTTCCTTTCACTCTCCCACTTTCTATCCTTCTTGGGCTTATGGGGGTGACAGACAAAAGGTTTTGGCTTATTCACAAGCTCAAAATCATCAGCAATTTTTGCTGCTTGCCTAGCTTTTAAAACTTTCAGGTTATCTTCATAAGTTGTCATTACTGAAGGGATTGAATTTTTAAACTGTTCCAAGAGATTCAATTCTCTAAGGTTCTCATACGTGGTTTCCATCTTTAGGAGTTTGCAAGTTCTCCCTGTGTCTGCGTGGGTTTCCTCCGGGTGCTCCGGTTTCCTCCCACATGCCAAAGACTTGCAGGTTGATAGGTAAATTGGCCATTATAAATTGTCCCTAGTATAGGTAGGTGGTAGGGAAATATAGGGACAGGTGGGGATGTGGTAGGAATATGGAATTAGTGTAGGATTAGTATAAATGGGTGGTTGATGGTCGGCACAGACTCGGTGGGCTGAAGGGCCTGTTTCAGTGCTGTATCTCTAAAACAAAATGTCTGTATCCAATGATCAAAATTAATTTGCTTCACCTTCTCAAATTCTACATATGTCTGCAAAGCCAATCTCTGAAAGTTCCGAAACTCCTGATGGTAAGCTTCAGGGACTAACTCATATGCAGTGAGAATAGCCTTTTTTGCCATCTCATAATTTGTAGAAGCCTCTTAGGAAGCATGGCATAAACGTCATGAGCTCTACCCATCAACCTGCTTTGCATAAACAGTGTCCAGCTTTCCTTTGGCCAATATCTCTTGTTTGGCTATTTTTTCAAAAGATATGCAAAACGCTTCTACGTCCCTGTCCTCAAACTTAGGAAGAGCTTGAATGAATTTAAACAGCTTTTTGCTGGGTCCTGGGCTGAATTCATATTCTTCATTATTGGAATTTTCCCTGGATTCAAAGACTATTCCTTTGTCTTAATTCCGTCTATTTTAATTTGAATTCCTTTGCTTCTCTCTCACTTTCTCTTTGAAATTCAAGCCTAAGTCTTTCCAATGCTATTGCTGTTTCTTTTTCTTTTTCCTTGTCAAGTCTTCTTAATTCTATTTCTTTTTCCTGCTCAAGTTTTTCATTTATAACTGAATCTTAGCCAATTCAACTGCATCACTCTCTGACTTAGTATTCTTTTGTACCTCTTCTTCTTCCAATTTTAAATGTTGGGCTACTTCGTCAATTATCTGTGCTTTTTTAGCACCTGATTTCAACTCTAACCCTAATTGTGCTGCCACATCTTTTAGTTAAACCTTAGCTGAAGTTGTCAAGTCACTGAGGGGCACATTCTCCTTTCCCAGAAAAACTGCTGCAACTGCTGATGCCATTCCAACAACAAATTAACTATTTATTAATAAACTAAATCTTAAACAATACTGAGATAAATCCGTGTCTGAAAAGACTGTATAACTTTTTATTCCTCCCAACACACACATACATTCAAAAACCAATGTTTAACCGATTCTAAAAATTATGTTTTAAATTAGAGCTGTTTCTTTTCTCAGTTTAAAATAACTTACCTTTCGGCAGACAAGGGGACTGATGGGTAAGTAAACCTATATATTCGGGCAGTGGCTAAACCCGAAACACTACACGTGTAGTGTCTCCCACCCATCCTCCGCCTCTAACCAAAAAAAAAGGACTCTTAGTTTTAGTTTAGTTTAGCTTTAGTTCAGACAGACATCACTGAAACAGGCCCTTCGGCCCACCGAGTCTGTGCCGACCATCAACCACCCATTTATACTAATCCTAACACTAATCCCATATTCCTACCACATCCCCACCTGTCCCTATATTACCCTACCACCTACCTATACTAGGGGCAATTTATAATGGCCAATTTACCGACCAACCTGCAAGTCTTTTTGGCTTGCGGGTGGAAACCGGAGCACCCGGAGAAAACCCACGCAGACACAGGGAGAACTTGCAAACTCCACACAGGCAGTACCCAGAATTGAACCCGGGTCTGTGAGGCTGCAGTGCTAACCACTGCGCCACTGTGCCGCCCAAACTCTTGTGTGGAGGTTTTGGTAAGGTAAGGTTTTCCTTTTTTTAAAATCTCTGTTGTCAATTTAGTGCGGAGGGGATGGAAGCTAGGGCAGTTGCATGCTCCGCTTGCAGGATGTGGGAGATGAGGGTCACCACTTGTGTCCCTGCTGACTTCACCTGTGAGAAGTGCACCCAACTTCAGCTCCTCGCAGACCGCGTTAGGGAACTGGAGCTGGAGCTGGATGAACTTCGGAACATTCAGGATGCTGAGGGGGTGATAGCGAGCAGTTATAGGGAAGTAGTGACACCTAAGTTACAGGATAAAGGTAGCTGGGTGACCATAAGGGGAGGGAAAGGGAATAGGCGCACAGTGCAGGGATCCCCTGTGGCCATTCCCCTCAATAATACGTATACCGTTTTGGATACAGTTGGGGGGGACGACCTACCAGAGGAAAGCCACAGTGGCCAGGTCTCTGGCACTGAGCCTGGCTCAGTGGCTCAGAAGGGAAGGGGGGAGAATAGGAGAGCGATAGTGATAGGAGATTCAATGGTAGAGGAACAGACAGGAGATTCTGTGGTCACGAACGAGACTCCCGGATGGTATGTTGCCTCCCGGGTGCCAGGGTCAGGGATGTCTCGGATCGAGTCCACAGGATTCTTAAGGGGGAGGGGGAGCAGCCAGAGGTCGTGGTACATATCGGTACCAATGACATAGCTAGGAAAAGGGATGAGGACCTGAAAAACGAATATAGGGAGTTAGGTTGGAAGCTGAAAGGCAGGACGAGCAGAGTAGTAATCTCAGGATTGTTACCGGTGCCACGTGCTAGTGAGGCTAGAAACAGGGAGCGAGTGCAGCTGAACACGTGCCTACAGAACTGGTGGAGGAGGGAGGGATTCAGATATGTGGATCATTGGGATACCTTCTGGGGAAGGTGGGACCTGTACAAGAAGGACGGGTTGCATCTGAACTGGAGGGGCACCAATATCCTGGGCGGGAGGTTTGCTAGAGCTCTTCGGGAGGGTTTAAACTAGTTTGGCAGGGGGATGGGAACTGGAGCCACGGATCAGTGGATGGGGTAGCTGTTGAACAGGCAGATACCGAGTGCAGAGAGTCTGTGAGGAAGGTTAGACAGTTGACAGGGCAAAGTTGCAGCCAGTATGATGGATTGAAGTGTGTCTATTTTAATGCAAGAAGTGTCACAATAAGGGTGATGAACTTAGAGCACGGATCAGTACTTGGAGCTACGATGTTGTGGCCATTACAGAGACGTGGATATCACAGGGGCAGGAATGGATGTTGGATGTTCCGGGGTTTAGATGTTTCAAAAGGAATAGGGAGGGAGGTAAAAGAGGTGGGGGAGTGGCATTGTTAATCAGGGATAGTATCACAGCTGCAGAAAGGGAGGTCGTCGAGGAGGGTTTGTCTACTGAGTCATTATGGGTGGAAGTCAGAAACAGGAAAGGAGCAGTCACTTTGTTGGGAGTTTTCTATAGACCCCCCAATAGCAACAGAGACATGGAGGAACAGATTGGGAGGCAGATTTTGGAAAGGTGCAGAAGTAACAGGGTTGTTGTCATGGGTGACTTCAACTTCCCTAATATTGATTGGAACCTCCTTAGTGCAAATAGTTTGGATGGAGCAGTTTTTGTCAGGTGTGTCCAGGAAGGTTTCCTGACTCAATATGTAGATAGGCCGACTAGAGGGGAGACTATGTTGGACTTGGTGCTTGGCAACGAACCAGGCCAGGTGGCAGATCTCTCGGTGGGAGAACATTTCGGTGATAGTGATCACAACTCCCTGACCTTTACTATAGTCATGGAGAGGGACAGGAGCAGACGGGATGGGAAAATATTTAATTGGGGGAGGGGGAATTACAATGCTATTAGGCAGGAACTGGGGAGCATAAATTGGGAACAGATGTTCTCAGGGAAATGCACGACAGAAATGTGGAGGTTGTTTAGGGAGCACTTGCTGCGACTGCTGGATAGGTTTGTCCCAATGAGGCAGGGAAGGGATGGTAGGGTGAAGGAACCTTGGATGACAAGAGATGTGGAACAGCTAGTCAAGAGGAAGAAGGAAGCTTACTTCAGGTTGAGGAAGCAAGGATCAGACAGGGCTCTAGAGGGTTACAAGGTAGCCAGGAAGGAACTGAAGAATGGACTTAGGAGAGCTAGAAGGGGACATGAAAAAGTCTTGGCGGGTAGGATTAAGGAAAATCCCAAGGCGTTCTACACTTATGTGAGGAACAAGAGGATGGCCAGAGTGAGGGTAAGGGCGATCAGGGATAGTGGAGGGAACTTGTGCCTGGAGTCGGAGGAGGTAGGGGAGGTCCTAAATGAATACTTTGCTTCAGTATTCACTAGTGAGAGGGACCTGGTCGTTTGTGAGGACAGCGTGGAACAGGCTGTTATGCTCAAACAGGTTGAGGTTAAGAGGGAGGATGTGCTGGAAATTTTGAATGATATGAGGACAGATACGTCCGCGGGGCCAGATGGAATATACCCAAGGATATTACGGGAAGCGAGGGAAGAGATTGCTGCGCCTTTGTTGATGATCTTTGTGTCTTCACTGTCCACTGGAGTAGTACCAGATGATTGGAGGGTGGCAAATGTTGTTCCCTTGTTCAAGAAAGGGAATAGGGATAACCCTGGGAATTATAGACCAGTCAGTCTTACGTCGGTAGTGGGCAAGTTATTGGAGAGGATTCTGAGAGACAGGATTTATGATTATTTGGAAAAGCATAGTTTGATTAGAGACAGTCAGCATGGCTTTGTGAGGGGCAGGTCATGCCTCACAAGCCTTATTGAATTCTTTGAAGATGTGACAAAACACATCGATGAAGAAAGAGCAGTGGATGTGGTGTATATGGATTTTAGCAAGGCGTTTGATAAGGTTCCCCATGGTAGGCTCATTCAGAAAGTAAGGAGGCATGGGATTCCGGGAAAGTTGGCTGTCTGGATACAACATTGGCTGGCCCATAGAAGTCAGAGGGTGGTAGTAGATGGAAAGTATTCAGCATGGAGCTCGGTGACCAGTGGTGTTCCACAAGGATCTGTTCTGGGACCTCTGCTCTTCGTGATTTTTATAAATGACTTGGATGAGGAAGTGAAAGGCTGGGTTAGCAAGTTTGCCGATGACACGAAGGTTGCTGGAGTTGTGGATAGTGTGGAAGCCTGTTGTAGGTTGCAACGGGACATTGACAGGATGCAGAGCTGGGCTGAGAAGTGGCAGATGGAGTTCAACCTGGAAAAGTGTGAAGTGATTCATTTTGGAAGGTCGAATTTGAATGCGGAATACAGGCTTCAAGACAGGATTCTTGGTAGTGTGGAGGAACAGAGGGATCTTGGGGTCCAGGTCCATAGATCGCTCAAATTTGCCACCCAAGTTGATAGGTTTGTTAAGAAGGCATATGGGGTGTTGGCTTTCATTAACAGGGGGATTGAGTTTAAGAGCCGCGAGGTTATGCTGCAGCTCTATAAGGCCCTGGTTCGACCACACTTGGAATATTGTGTTCAGTTCTGGTCGCCTCATTATAGGAAGGATGTGGAACCTTTGAGAGGGTACAGAGGAGATTTACCAGGATGCTGCCTGGACTGGAGGGCATGTCCTCCGAAGAAAGATTGAGGGAGCTAGGGCTTTTCTCATTGGAGTGAAGAAGGATGAGAGGTGACTTGATAGAGGGGTACAAAATGATGAGAGGCATAGATCGAGTGGAAAGTCAGAGACTTTTTCCCAGGGTGGAAAGGGCTATCACCAGGGGGCATAATTTTAAGGTGATTGGAGGAAGGTTTCGGGGAGATGTCAGAGGTAGGTTCTTTACACAGAGAGTGGTGGGTGCGTGGAATGCGCTGCCAGCGGTGGTAGTAGAAGCAGATACATTAGGGGCATTTAAGCGACTCTTGGATAGGTACATGGATGATAGTAGAATGAAGGGTAGGTAGTTAGTTTGATCTTAGAGTAGGTTAAAGGTTCGGCACAACATTGTGGGCCGAAGGGCCTGTACTGTGCTGTACTGTCCTATGTTCTTAGGAATAATAAAACAACTGGGTTGTAAGTCTTGGTGGATTATGTTCCCGATTTGGTGAAGTGTCCCAGAGTCAAATACTCAGATGCCAGTTGAAGTCTCCAGTCGGATTTGATGAACAGTCTGTAATGGATAGGCGTTCACAGTACTTCGGTTGCAGTAGGCGTCATAGATCTCCAATAATGCAAATGTTCCTTTCCAAGGGTCTTTTCCTCTTTATGCGAAACAGTCTGTAGGCCAATGTAGATTTTCTGCTGAGAGAGACAAAATTCTTCGTTCCTTCAGAAGAACACACTTCGTTGGTCTGCCAGTTCAAACCGGTTCTAGCCAATCTTTACACACAGTCAAACTGATACAATACAGCAGGTGATCTCTCTCTCTTGCTGTTGCTTAGGAAACAGGCTTGCAGCTCACACACTGTTCCCAGAGAATATAAAAACTGCTCTGTCTTAAAGGCACACAGACCCCCTTCAGTTTTTAAACAGAGGAGAAAAACACTTCATGACACAATCCCTAAGCATCGCATGACATTCTTTAGTTACACCTAACCTAATCAGTAATTTCCATTAGAACCCAACACAGCAGTTACCTCTTTGCTTACTAGAAGTTAATACAAAACATGCATAAAAGGTACATAGTATAAAATTCATGATACACAATGAAAAATTGGCATTTCTTATACTACTTAAACCTGGATGGTGTCAAGTTTCTTGAGTGTTGTTGGTGCTGCACTGATCCGTGCAAGTGGAGAGTATTCCATCACACTGCTCACCTGTGCCTTGTAGATGGTGGTAAGGTTTTGGGGAGTCAGGAGGTAAATTCCTCATCATAGAATACCCAGCCTCTAGACTGCTCTTGTCGCCGTAGTATTTATGCGGCTTGTCCAGTTAAGTTTCTGGTCAATGGTGACCCCAAATTGTTGATGGTGAGGGATTCAGCAATGGTAATACTGTTAAATGTCGAGAGGAGGTGATTAGACTCCCTCTTTCTGTGGATTGTCAGTGCCTGGTACTCGTGTGGAGTGAATGTTACATGCAACTTATCAGACCAAACATGAATGTTGTCCAGAGCTTGCTGCATGCAGGAACGGACTGCTTCATTATCTGAGGAGTTGAGAATGGAACTGAACACTGTGCAATCATTAGTGAACATCCCCACTTCTGACCTTATGTTGGATGGAATGTCATTGGTGAAGCAGCTGAAGATGGTTGGGCCTAGGACTACCCTGAGGAACTCCTGCTATGATGTCCTGGGGCTGAGATGATTGACCTCCACAACCATCTTCCTTTATGTTAGTTATGATTCCAACCAATGGAGAGTTTTCCGCCTGAATTGACAACAATTTTGTTGGGGCCTATTGAAACCACACTTTGTCAAATGCTGCCTTGATGTCAAGAGCAGTCACTCTCAGGAATTGAGCTCCTTTGTTCATGTTTCAGCCAAGGCTTTAATGATGTCCAGAACTAAGTGGCCTGGCAGAACCCAAAGTGAGCATCGGTGAGTAGGTTATTGCTGAGGAAGTGCCACTTGATAGCACTGTCAATGAACACCTTCCATAACTTGCTGATGATTGATGATGGGACAGTAATTGGCCAGATTAGATTTTTCCTATTTTTTGTGGACAAGACATACATGGGCAAATTACCACTTTGTCGGGCAAATGCCAGTGCTGTAGCTCTACTTGAACAGCTTGGCTAGAGGCACAGCTGGTTCTGGAGCATGTGTCTTAAGCACTGAAGCTAGGATCTTGTCACAGCCCATAGCTTTTTTGTATCCAGTGCCTTCAGCCATTTCTTGATATCACATGGTTTCTGTGATGGTGAGGATTCAGGAGGAGGCCGAGATGGATTATCTACTTGGCACTTCTGGCTGGAGATGTTTGCAAATGCTTCAGCCTTGTCTTTTGCACTCAGGTGTTGGGCTGTTCATGGATGTGGAACAGATGTTTCCTCTTGTGGGAGAATCTCGAACTCGGGGTCATTGTTTAAAAATAAAGGGTCACCCATTTAAGACAGAGATGAGAATTTTTTTCTCTCTGAGGTTTGTGAGTCTTTGGAACTCTCTTCCTCAAAAGGAGTCTTTGAATATTTCTAAAGCAGAGGTAGATAGATTCTTGATAAGCAAGGGGGTGGAAGGTTATTGGGGCCAGACAAGAATATGGAGTTGAGGTTATAATCAGATCAGCCATGATCTTATTTACTGGCGGAGCAGACTCGAGGGGCCAAGTGGCCTACTTCTGCTCCTAATACATATGTTTGTTTGTCCTCCATCATTGAGGATGGGAATGTTTATTGAGCCTTATTTTCCTGTTAGTTGCTTTACTGTCCACCACCATTCACAACAGCTTTTAACTAATCTGTTGGTTGTGGGATTGCTTTGCTCTGTCTATTGCATGCTGCTTCCACTGTTTAGCATGCACGTTGTAGCTTTACCAAGTTGTCACCTCATTTTTAGGTATGCCTGTTGCTGCTCCTGGCATGCTCTTCTACACTCCTCATTGGACTAGGGTTGGTACCCTGGCTTGATAGTATTGGTAGGATGAGAGATATGCTGGGACATGAGATTACAGATTGTGGTTCAATACAATTCAGCTGCTGCTGATGGCCTGCAGTTCCTCATGGGGCATCTCCAGTTTTGAGCTGCTAGATCTGTTCTGAATCCATCCCATTTAGCACGGTGTTAGTGCCACATAACATGATTGGTGTCCACAGTGTGAAGACAGGATTTGTCTCCCCAAGGACTGTGCGGTGGTCACTCCTACCAATACTGTCATGGACAAAGGCATCTGCAATAGGTAGATGGTGAGGATGAGGTCAAGTAGGTTTTTCCCTCATGTTGGTGCCCTCACCACCTGCCACAGGCCCAGACTGGCAGCTATGTCCTTTAGGGTTCGGCCAGCTCGGTCAGTAGTGGTACTATAAAGCCAGTCTTGGTGATGGGCACTAAAATCCCCCACCCAGAGTACATTCTGTGCCGTTGCTACCCTCAGTGCTTATTCCAAGTGGTGTTCAACATGGAAAAGTACTGATTCATCAGCTGAGGAAGGCCAGTAGGTTGTAATCAACAGGAGGCTTCCTTACTCATGTCAGTCCTGATGCCATGAGACTTCATGGTGTCCTGAGTCAATGTTGAGGACCCCCAGGGCCACTCCTTCCTGACTGTATACCACTGTGCCGTCACCTCTGCTGGGTCTGTCCTGCCGGTGGGACAGGACATTCCCAGGGGTAGTGATGGAGGAGTTTGGGACATTGGTTGTAAGGTATGATTTGGTGAGTATGACTACGTCAGCCTGTTGCTAAATTAGTCTGTGGGACTACTCTCCCAATTTTGACTCAGGTCCCCAGATGTTAGTGAGGGGTACTTTGGAGGTGCGACTGGGCAGGGTGTGCCTTTGTCGTATCTGGTGACTAGGTTGATGCTGGGTGGTCCATTTGGTTTTATTCATATTAGTTCTTTTTGTAGTGGTTTTATACAACTGAGGTGCTTGCTAGGCCATTTCAGAGAGCAGTTAAGAGTCAACCACGTTGCTGTGGGTCTGGAGTTACATGAAGTTCAGACCAGGTAAGGACAGCAGATTTCCTTCTGTAAAGGACTTTAGGGAACCAGATGGGTTTTTAATGACAATCTGGTAATTTCATGGTCACCGTTATTTGTACTAGTTTTTTATTTCAGGTTATATTTATTTAGCTGAACTTAAAAATCCCAGCTGTCATGGTGGGAAGTGAGCTCATTAATCTGGATCATTAGCCCAGGAATCTGGAGTATTAGTCCAGTAAGATAACCCCTGTGCTACCTTGGGATGAGTGTTGGTCAAGGGATGAAGATTGTCTGAGGGATGAGTGTTTGTCAAGGGACTAATTAATTAAATAAATAAAACAAGGTTATATGGGATGGCAATGTAGATGGTGTGCTGCAACTGCATCATGGAGAGCATCACTGGACAACCACATCTGCTTCTCGATGAACTTCAGTTCATAGTTGTTGCGTTGAATCGGAGACGCAGACATTGCGATGCATCAGGACGGGAAGAGTTAGCTGATTCAGGAGACCTTCATACCCCTCAAGTTTTGGAGTGGTACAGGTCTAGTTAATGGTCTGGGACAAGAGGGTGTTGTGCGGGTCATGGAGGTAAGGGGATCCCAGTTGTAGTGCTAGAGGAGCCTAGGCCTTTGTCATTATCCAACAGGTACGAGGTTCTTGCTGTCTGTGTAACTGTATTTAAACTGTGCTGGCATCCGGCTCCTGGAAAATCAAACTACTGGGGCTGTTAATAGGGCTTTAAGCTAAAATGGTGATATGGGCAGGGGTCCTGGTGAGGGGAACTTTATAAATCTGAAGAGAAAAGTCAAGGCTGTAGCGATGTGTAGTGATTTGGGTAAAGATAAGCATAGTATGGCAGGAAGGGACAAAGAGTTTAATGGTAATTGTGCATCACTGCATAAAGTCAAATCAGAGAAAAATGGTGAAATGTTCAAGTTAGAAGTGCTTTATCTGAATGCACAAAGCATTCACAACAAGATAGATGAATTAATTGTACAAACAGAGATTGGGTTTGATCTAATCGCCATTATTGGTGAGCAAGGATGGGTACTGAATATTCCAGGGTATTTGACATTTTGAAAAGATAGATGAAATGGAAAAGGTTGGGGGAGTTGGTGTTGTGGTTGCGGGGTGTGGGAACCTTGATAATAAAGGATGACATAAGGACAGTAGCGAGGAAGGATCTTGGCTCGGAAGAGCAGGAAGTAGAATCAGTATGGGTGAAAATAAGAAATAATAGGGACAGAAACACTGGTAAGTGTAGTTTATATGCCCCCTAACATTGGTTATACTGTTGGACAGAGTCCTAATCAAGAAATAGGAGCAGCTTGTTTTTTTTTTATTCTTTCACGAGATGTGGCCAGCATTCATTGCCCATCCCTAATCGCCCTTGAGAAGGTGATGGTGAGCTGCCTTCTTGAACTGCTGCAATCCATGTGGTGCAGGGACTCCCGCAGTGCTGTTAGGCAGGGAGTTCCAGGATTTTAACCCAGCTACAGTGAAAGAATGGCACTATAGTATATGACAAAGACAATGCAAAAGTCTTGGGGGACTTTAATTTTCACATAGACTGGATAAATCAAAATCAGCAAATGCAGCTTGAAGGACAAGTCCATGGAATGCATTTGAGACAGTTTCCTAGAACAATACATTGTGGAAGGAAACGGGGAAGAGACTATTTTAGATTTTGTCTTGAGTAATGAGGCAGGGTTAATTAGTTATCTCATAATAAGGGGTCCTCTGGGGAAAGGTGCTCACTGAGTTCAAAAGTGGTGAACATAAGTGCAAAACTAGAGAATTAAACTTAAATTAAGTCAATTATATATGTGTGTGAGGGGCAAGTTGGCTAAGATTGATTGGAAATTAGATTAAACGTTATGATGGTAGATGAACCAATCAACAAAAAATCTTTCATAAATCTCAATGAATTAACATTCCATTGAGAAATAAAAACTCCAGGGGAATAATGATCCATCTTTGGCTAACTAATGAGGTTAAGGATAGTATTAGATTAAAAGAAGTGTCTTATAATATTGCCAAGTAGAGCAGTAAGCCCAAAAATTGGGAACATTTTAAATACCAGCAAAAAATTGATAAAAGGGGAAAAAATGAGAGTAAACTAGCCAGAAATGTAAAAATGGATTGCAAGAGCTTCTATAAGTATGCAAAAAGGAAGAGCATAGGAAAGTAAATGTGGGTCCTTTAGAGGCTGAGGCAGGAGAAATTATAATGGGGAATAAGGCTGAGATGTTTAACAAATATTTCACAGAATCATAGAACTGTTACATCGCAGAAGGAGGCCATTTGGCCCCTCGTGTCTGCACCAGCTCTCCAAACAAGCAATTCACTTAGTGCCATTCCCCCGCCTTCTCCTGTAACCCTGCACATTTTTCCTTTTCATATAATGTCTAATTCCCTTTTGAATGCTTCAATTGAACCTGCCTCCACCATACTCTCAGGTAACGCATTCCAGACCTTAACCACTTGCTGCGTGAAAAAGATTTTCCTCATGTCGCTTTTGCTTCTCTGACCCATTACTTTAAATCTGTGCCCTCTCGTTCTCCATCCTTTCACGAGTGGGAACAGTTTCTCCCTATCTATTCTGTACAGACCCTTCATGATTTTAAATACCCCTATCAAATCACCTCTCAGCCTTTTCTTCTCCAAGGAAAACAGCCCTAACTTCTCCAATCTATCTTCATAACTGAAGTTCTACATTCCTGGAAGCATTCTCGTGAATCTTTTCTGCTCTCTCTCCAATGCCCTCACATCTTTCACCTTTCCTAAAGTGCGGTGCCCAGAACTGGACACAATACTCCAACTGAGGCTGAACTAGTGTCTTGTACAAGTTCAACATAACTTTCTTGCTCTTGACGCTATGCCCCTATTAATAAAGCCAGGATACTGTGTGCTTTATTAACCACTCTCTCAACTTGTCCTGCCACCTTCAATGACTTATGCACATATATACCCAGGTCCCTCTGCTCCTGCAACCCATTTATAACTGTGCCCTTTATTTTATATTGTCTCTCCATGAATCACTTCACATTTCTCTGCATTGAACTTCATCTACCACCTATCCATCCATTCCATCAACTTGTCTATGTCCTTTTGAAGTTCTACACTATCCTCCTCACAGTTCACAATGCTTCAAAGTTTCATATTATCCACAAACTTTGAAATTGTGCCCTGTACACCAAGGTCTAGGTAATTTATATCTATCGAGAAAAGTAAGGATCACAACACAGACCCTGGGGAATTCCACTACAAACCTTCCTCCAGCCCAAGAAACATCTATTAACCATTCGTCAGCCAATTCTGTATCCATGTTGCTACCGTTCCTTTTATTCCATGAGCTATAACTTTGCTCACATGTCTGTTGTGTTGCACTGTATCAAATGCTTTTTGAAAGTCCAGGTACACCACATCAACAGCATTGCCCTCATCATCCCTCTCTGTTACCCCCTCAAAACACTCCAGAAAGTTAGTCCAACATAATTTTCCCTTTAGAATCCATGCTGCCTTTTTTTAATTAACCTGCATTTATCCATGTGACTATTAATTTTGTCCCAAATTATTATTTCTAGATGTTTCTCCACCAAGGAAGTTAAACTGACTGGCCTGTAGTTGCTGCACTTATCTTTACACCCTTTTTTGAACAAGGGTGTAACATTTGCAGTTCTCCAGTCCTCTGGCACCACCCCTGCATCTGAGGAAGACTGAAAAATTATGGCCAGTGCCTCCACAATTTCCACCCTCACTTCCCTTAGTATCCTTGGATGCATCTCATCCGGTTCTGGTGCCTAATGCACTTCAAGTACAGACAGCCTATCTAATACATTTACTTTATCAATTTTAAAACCTTCTAGTATCTGAATTACCACCTCTTTCACCATTGTCTGGGTTGCATCTTCTTCCTTGGTAAAAGCAGTTGCAAAGTATTCATTTAATACCTCAGCTATGCCCTCTGCCTCCATGCGTAAATGCCCTTTATGGTCCCTAATCGGCCCAACTGCTCCTTTTGCCGCTCTTTTATGACTTATATGTCTATAGAAAACTTTGGGATTCCCTTTAATGTTAGCTGTCAGTTTCTTTTCATGCTCTCTCTTTGCTTCTCTTATTTGCTTTTTCACTTCCCCTCTGGACCTTCAATATTCAGCCTGGTTCTCAATAGTATTTTCTACCTGGCATCTGTCATACGCACACTTTTTCTTCTTTATCTTAATCTCTACCTCTTTTGTCATCTAGGAGGTTCTGGATTTGTTTGCCCTACCTTTCCCCTTCAAGGGAACATACCTTTACTGTGCCCAAACTATCTCTCCTTTGAAGATAGCCCATTGTTCAGCTACCGTTTTTCCTACCAATCTTTGACTCCAATTTATTTGCCCAAGTTCCATTCTTACCCCATTGAAGTTGGTTTTCCCCTAGTTAATTATTCTTACTCTGGATTGTTCTTTGTCCTTTTCCATAGTCAGCCTAAACCTTATGATACAATGATCACTGTCCCCTAAATGCTCTCTTACTGAGACTTGATCCACTTGGCCCACCTCATTCCCAAGAGCCAGGTCTAGCAGTGCCTCCTTTCTCGCTAGACTAGAAACATACTGCTATAGAAAATTTGCTGTCGAAAATTTTCCTGAGCACACACAAGGAACTCTTGCCCCTCACTGTCCTTTATGCTACTATTATCCCAGTCTATGTTTGGATAATTAAAATCCCCCATTATAACTGTTTTATAATTTTTGCACCTCTCGGTAATTTCCTTGCAAATTTGTTCCAAATTTGGTATCTGTCTTCACAATAGAAGGCACTAAAAAACCTCAGAAATAGTGGGGAACCAAGAATCTAATAAGAATGAGGAACCTTAATTAATATTAGTAAAGAAAAAGTACTGGAGGAATTAAGGGGTTGAAAGCTGACAAATCGCCTGGACCTGATGGCTTACATCCTAGGGTTCTAAAAGAGGTAGCTGCAGAGATAGTGGATACATTGATTCTGAGATTCCATAATTCTTTAGATTCTGGAACAGTCCCAGTGGATTGGACAGTAGCAAATGCAAAACAGCTTTTCAAGAAAGGAAGGAAAGAGAAAACAGGGAATTACAGGCCAGTTAGTCTGGCATCAGTCTTTAGAAAAATGCTGGAATCCATTATTAAGGAAATGGTAACAGGGGACTTAGAAAATTATAATCTGATTAGGCCGAGTCAATGTGATTTTATGAAAGGAAAATTGTGTTTCACAAATCTTCTAGAGTTCTTTGAGGATAGATAAAGGGTGCCAGTGGATGTATAAAATTTGGATTTACTAAAGGGATTTGATAAGGTGCACATGAGAGGTTGTTGTGCAAGATAAGGGCTCATAGGATTGGGGGGTAATATGTTAGCATGGATTGAGGATTGGTTAAAAGATAGAAAACAGAGGGTAGGAATAAATGGGTAATTTTCAGGATGGTAGGTTGTTACTAGTGGGGGAGCGGTTAATTAATGTGATTAGAGAAACCAGCTTGGAGGCATTGGCCTGAATTTTGTGTGGGGTGGGGAGAGGTGGGGGGGTGCCCCATCCACCGGCCACCGGCCGAAAAGTCGGTGGCGAGCCTGCCTCCGCCAGCCCTGGGGATCCAGACCGGATCTTACTCTCTCTCGGCCCTTAATTGGTCTTGGGTGGGACTTCCACCTCATTGAGGTAGGAAGTCCGGCCTAATGGAGCTGCCGGCCAATCAGTGACTTGGCAGCTCTTAGTCCCAGCAGCACCACCCAGCTTGTAGAGGAAGATGAAGGACAGCCCCAGGAAAAAAAAGGTAAGTTTTTCGGGCCTCGCCAGGGACAATCAGTTGGACCCAGTGAGGCGAGGGGTGGGGGGGTGGTGGGTGAGGGGGGCAGAGGGCATGTTGTGCATTGGGGGTGGTTGGGGCTTCGGGGGCTGTCCTCAGTGGGGCACGGGTGCCCAATCAGGAGGGCCCCCCCCCCCACCCCTGCGCCCCAGCCTGCAAGAAAGCCACCTAATTTCATCAGGCAGGCATTCTGAGGCTTCAGCTGCCCGCCAGCCAAGGGTAAAATACCCATGGTGGCGGGTGTCGACCCTTAAGTGCTAGTTACTTGGCCACTTAAGGGCCTTGATTTGCCTGGGGTCGGTGGGCCGTTTCTTGCCACCGCCACCTCGCATAAATTTGCAGTGGAGGTGGGAGCGGGTCAGGAAGGACCTCCCTAGCCTCCCACTCCATTTTACACACCCCCCAACCTCCGGCCACCATCCCGCTCTTTTGGGGAGGCATAAAATTCCAGCCATTTTCTTTGTGGCAAGAATTAAAGTTCTAAAGTCAGGGTCCTAGTTTTACCGATTTTTAGTATAGGAATGATACTTAGGCAACACACATGGAGATACGAAGACTGCAGAAGACCTCACATTGCAGTTGCTGAACTCAAGTTACAGGGTGGCCAACCCTCATTTCCTTACAATGCTCTTGCTTCTTAAGCGCAGCTAAAGGGCCATTCTGTCACCTCCCTCATAACCTTTATTCTTGGATTAAATCAGGTATTATTAACACAATACTCCAAAGACTCACTGTCTCCTGGTAACAGGAGGTAAAAGACTCCACAGCATGGTCTCATGATGTAACATAAAGTACCTTATTTATTTTACAGAAAAGAATAAACATTTTGTTGTCAACCAGATAGATATATCTATAAGAAGATCAGAGTTTCAAAATCTTAGATGTGGATAAAGGCCACTCTTACAGATTTAACTGTTATTATCCTGATACTAAGGGCTAAAAATTGATTTGCTCCATTTTTCGGTCATGGAGGTTGTGATTTGCAACCTGCCCACACTAATTTCGCTGGAGGTGGGCAGCACATAAATTTGCTGCTCCCATCTCATTGCCATGATTGTAGTGTAGAACCGAGCATCTACCTCGCTGCTGGCTGCTTCCTCATCCTGCTGGCTGCCTCTGGCGAGAGGAACAGAGTTAACGTTTCAAGTCTGTAACCCAGCAGGGGGGCGAACAGCATTGTGTTGAGGGCACATGCTGCAGCCAGCCTGCTCTTCTTAAAGGCAGTCTGTCCCTCTTCTAGGAAGCTGCGCTGAGTTATATTGTTGCAATTTAAATCTTGGAAAATGGAACACCAGGGCAGAGAGAGGGTTCCAGCCACTGCAGCCTGGGGGGTGGGGGGGAGTGGGGGGTGGGGGTGAAGAGAGGGCAGGACAGAATAACACTAATGAAGAGGCCCCTTCAAATGATCTGACACTTGCAGCCACCAGCTCAGATATTGGCACTGCTCTTACTTTGAAGGCTAGTATACAGTTGGGATCAGCATTCTGTGAGTCAGCAGCATTGGTGAGTAGCAGTCAGGCCAGGGGTAAAGGATGAAAGCAATATACTGCAGATACTGGAAATCTGAAAGAACAACAGAAAGTGTTGGGAAATACATAGCAGGTCTGACAGCTTCTGGCGAGAGGAACAGAGTTAACGTTTCAAGTCTATGAAACTGGCAAAGGTTAGAAATATAATAGGTTTTGAGCAAGTGAAAGGGGGAGGGAAGGACGAAGAACAAAAAGGAATGTCTGGCATAGTCGAGGGGAATATGTGTTTGGTGGTGACATCATGCTGGAGATGCTGGAAATGGATGTGGAGGCTGGTAGGGTGGAAAGTGAGGACAAGGGGAACCCTGTCGCGATTCTAGGAGGGAGGGGAAGGGGTGAGGGCAAATGTACAGGAAATGGGGTGTACACGGTCGACGGCCTTGTCAACCACAGTGGGGGGAATCCTTGGTTCAGGAAAAAGAAAGACATTTCAGAAGTGCTGTTGTGGAAGTTTGAATCATCAGAACAGATGCGACGGAGATGGAGAGCCTGACAAAATGAAATGTAGTCCTGACAGGAGACAGGGTGTGAGGAAGTGTAGTCAAAGTAGCTGTGGGAGTTGGTAGGGAAGCACATCTCCCCCTCCCCTCTGCTGTCAGCATTCCAAAGGGACCATTCCCTCCACAACACCCTGGTCCATTCTTCCATCAATCTGACACCTCCTCCCCTTCCCACAGCATCTTCCCATGCAATGTTAAGAGGTACAAGACCTGCCCTTTTACCTCCTCACTCCTCACCATCCATGGCCCTGAACACTTCTTCCAGGTGAAGCAGTGATTTATTTGTACTTCTTTCAATTTAGTATACTGTATTCACTGCTCTCCTCTACACTGGGGAGACCAAATGCAGATTGGGTGACTGCTTTGTGGAACGCCTCCACTCAGTCTGCAATCATGAACCTGAGCGTCTAATTACTTGCCATGTTAATTCACCACCTTGCTCTCACGGCCACATTTCTGTTGTTGCCTGCTGCAGTGTTCCAGTGAAGCTCAATGTAAGCTTGAAGAACAGAACCTCATCTTCTGATTAGGTACTCTACCACCCTCTGGACTCAACATTGAGTTCAACAACTTCAGACGATGACACCCATTTTCATTGTTTTTTTACTCTTTGTCAGTCTTAAAATTGTTTTTCATGTGTTTGTTTTTGGACAGAGCTGTTCATTATTCTTCCATTAACACTTTCTTTGGACAAATGCTTTGTCTTTTACTATGGCTATTACCACTCCTTTTACCTTTTATTCCAGGACATCTTTGTCATTTAATCTCTCCTGCCCTCTGCCCTATCACAAACTTTGCCTTTTGTTCTTCTTCCTTCCCCCACACCCCCAGCTTTTCTTGATATATATTAATGACTTGGGTGTAACAGGCACAATTTCAGAATTTGCAGATGCCACAAGACCTGGAAGTATTGTGAACTGTGAGGAAGATAGTGATAAACTTTAAGAGGACATAAACAAGCTGGTGGAATGAGCAAACATGTGGCAGATGAAATTTAATGCAGAGAAGTGTGAAGTGATACACTATGGTAGGAAGAACAGGGAATATAAAATAATGGATACAATTCTCAAGGAGGTGCAGGAACAGAGACCTGGGGATATATGTGCACAAGTCAAAGATTCACGAGAATGGTTCCAGGGATGAGGGACTTCAGTTGCGTGGATAGATTGGAGAAGTGGTGTTGTTCCCTTTCGAGAAAAAATGGTTGAGAGGAGATTTGATAGAGGTATTCAAAATTATGAGGAGTCTGGACAGGGTAGATAGAGAGAAACTGTTTCCATTGGTGATAGGTGTGTGATTACCTTTAATAGTGATGTCCCTTTAAGATCTTAGTATGCTAATGAGCCAAGTACCAGGATGCAGTCATGTGATTACGAGCCTGAGTCAATCTGTAACTGTAACACCTAGAGACAAGTTTTGTAAATAGTTAGTTCTGTAATAGTAGTTTAGCTATTGCTACGACCAGGTGAAAAAGGGGTGCAGGGTTCCCTCTCAGTCTTCGCCTGGTCTTACCATAACAGGGTTTAATTTTAAACACCATGCTTTTAGCTGCCACTTGATGAATCCTTATTCACTGCTTTCCAATTATAAGGCAATAAACCAGCACAAACAGGTTTTCTGTTTAAAGAAGAAATGTTGAAATTTATTAAACTTGGACTTAAAATCTCATTCAGTTAACGCCTATGGACACACTACATGCCCACGCTAGCATGCATACATGATACACATATGCAGATAGAGACAGAAGAGAGCAGAAGAAAATAAAGTGGACAAGTTTGAGGCAATCTCTGAAGAGGGTTTTTGTTACGGTTCTTCGAGCTCACTGTAGAGTCCTTGATTGTAGGTAGATCTTACACTTTGTTGGGGCCCAGTATTCTTCTTAAACCTTGTTCACTGTAGGAGACCTTTCTCTCTTGGAGTTCATGTGTCTTCAGTGGATTTGGAGTACCGTGAGAAAGAGAGGGAGAGCCATACCCGAGAAGTCTTCTTCAGTCCAGCAGTCTCTCTGTTTAAAACTCTTTGTACAATTCAGAAAAACCAGGTTGCCAAGCAGGCTAGTCACAGGACAACAGCAGCAAGGAAAGCACCAGAGACCTGTGTAAATACAAGCCGATATACGAAGTCCACAACAAAACAGACCTAAGACAAGATAAGGTAGATAAGGTGGTTAGGAAGGCATATGGGATACTTGCCTTTATTAGCCGAGGCATAGAATATAAGAGCAGGGAGGTTATGATGGAGCTGTATAACATGGTAGTTAGGCCACAGCTGGAGTACTGTGTACAGTTCTGGGCACCACACTATAGGAAGGATGTGATTGCACTGGAGAGGGTGCAGAGGAGATTCACCAGGATGTTGTCTGGGCTGGAGCATTTCAACTATGAAGAGAGACTGAAAAGGCTAGGGTTGTTTTCCTTAGAGCAGAGAAGGCTGAGGGGGGACATGATTAAGGTATACAAAATTATGAAGGGCATTGATAGGTTAGATAGGAAGAGACTTTTTTCTTAGCGGAGGGGTCAATAACCAGGGGCATAGATTTAAGGTAAAGGGAAGGAGGTTTAGAGGGGATTTGAGGAAAAAAAATTTCACCCAGAGGGTGGTTGGAATCTGGAACACACTGCCTGAAGGGGTGGTAGAGGCAGGAACCCTCACAACATTTAAGAAGTATTTAGATGAGCACTTGAAATGTCATAGCATACAAGGCTGTGGGCCAAGTGCTGTAAAATGGGATTAGAATAGTTAGGTGCTTGATGGCCAGCACAGACACGATGGGCCTGTTTCTGAGCTGCATAACTCTATGACTCTATGACACTAAGACTCAGAGAAGTAATTTTCAGCCAAAAGATGAGCAGGCATTTCACATTGTGACACTGACACATCATGTTGATGAAGTCAAACAACTGGAAGCTTGCGTCACTATTAATATGTGCCCAAAGAAAGCTGGCAAACATACACTCAAGGTCAAGATTCACACCAGTGCTAGTACAAATATCCTACTAGTCCGAATCCTGAAAGTATGTACTAGAGTCATTGGAAATTAATGATACAGCCGACATCTGCCAAGTTATCTGCATACAACCCATACTTTGCAGTGGAACACTAACAATGCAATGCAGATACAGCAAGTCGGCATGGAAACCACAAATGTTCTACCTAGTAGACACGAGCAGACCAGCAGTGGCAGGACTACTGGTGTGTAAGGATCTCAGCATCATAACAATCATTGCCAAGCGGAAATCTCCAAGGACCGGAACCCTCTTGCAGACACTGACCAGCATCAAATGGTGCAGTCTGGAAACCCAGCAACAGCACAACTATGCCATGCCTTCACCTCTGGTATCCAGAGAAGCACCAGCACCACAATGAACCAGAATGAACAGATACCTCCATGAGACCAAGTACTCTTCCCCCAACAAGTCCTTGATCATGAGCCCCAAGCTTTCAAATGCGGAGGATAAAGAGGGGCAAAGGGCATACAATATTCTGAAGAGGCAGAGGAGGAATGAGTTGAAACATTGTCTGTTAGTTCATCGAGATGAGGTGCTGGAACTTTCCAAGAATGACAAGGCCTCAAAGATGGTCATCTTGAGAAAAGCAACAGGGTATATTAGTAGGCTGAAGGCAGAGCAACAGAAACTGAATGCAGAGAGGGAGAAACTTCAGAAAGAGATCAAATTCCACGAGCAAGAGTCGTCGCACCACCGAGATGATATTTGAACTTTTGAGCCTCTATACTTGTAAATTTTATAATCTATAGTCCATGTAAATAATTTTGATATGTAATTTTATGTATTTTACTTTTAGCATACGAGACTTATCTTTGGCAACGGGATGTTGTGTGATTGCCTTGAAGAGTGATGTCCCTGAAGATCTTAGTATGCTAATGAGCAAGTACCAGGATGGAGTCATGTAACTACAAGCCTGCGTCACTCTGTAACTGTAACACCTAGAGATAAGTTCTGTAAATAGTTAGCTCTTTCCTGTATACTAGTTTAGCTGTAATAAACCTGCTTGAAATCTTCAACCAACTGGACTCCATGCAACTCAGTCATGTTGCATCAGACAGCATAAAAAAGAACTCATTATATGTTGGCAGCTCCTGATTATAGGGGGGTCGAGAATTGGAGGACACAGACTTAAGGGGCTGAAGTTTTACAGCTTGCCACCGATCTCGGCGGTGAGCTTCTGGAACGGCAGGGCACACGTGCGAGATGAGCATGGCGACTCATTAACATGGAGGAGCGGAATGCACACCCCCGATTGTGTAGAGGGGGCGGGCGCTGCATCCCCTGTAACGGCGTCTGGTGTTACCGCACATGCGCCGGCGCTATTTTTAAAGGGTTTCAGGCCGTTCAGACTTATTAAAATATTTAAAGTGACAGAATGCTGAAAAATAAATATAGACATTCATTCATATTTTTAATTCCCTCACCCAAACCCCTAATAAGTAATAAATATGTAAATTGCCCTCTCCCCCCCCCCCAAAAACACTTATTTTCATGTCGCGAACTTTCTCCCCCGAATGTAATTTGACCCTCAACCCCTTCCCACCATCCCTGCAACCAATAGGAAGAGTTTTCCCTGCTCCCACCCCCCCCCCCCCCCCCCACCCCACCCCGACTACCTGCTCTGAAATCTTCAATCCTCCCCCCTTCCCAGCAGTGTTCTGCCTCAGATCTCTGAATGGGCCAGAATATCGGCGTGGGCTGGCTATCGTGGAAAGGCAGGTAATTATTCAGTGATTAACATATATTTTAATATTGAAATTAAGGCCACCTCGAGGCCTCGCCACTGCCAGTAAAATGCAGTGGGGCCTTCCTGGCGTCGAGGCCACGTGGCGGGCCTCTCCCAGAGGTATTTTCCATACTCCCTCATCACAACCCCTGATGTCGGGGACTGGTAAAATCCAGCCCAGGGTATCTAGTGAAAGAACCAATGGCGACATGAGGAAAAACTTTTTAAATGCAGCAAGTGGTTAGGATCTGGATGCATTGCCTGTGGGGGAAGATTTTATTGTGACTTTCAAAAGGGAATCGGATAAGCACCTGAAGAGAAAAGATTTACAGGCCTACAGGGAAAGGGCAGGGGAGTGGGGATAGCTAAATTGCTCCAGCAGAGAGCCGGCACTGATACAAAGGCTGAATGGCTTCCTTCTATGCTCTAACCATTCTGTGATTCTATAATTCATGGCCTGGACCTGCGTGTTCCGAATTAGGCATTCTGGCGTCACATGAGCCAGTTCGGGTTGTGTGATGTCAGGATAGTGCTCCTTCTGAGGCTTCCAGCGCAGACTGGGGACACCAAACTCCGGCCTCCTTCTTGAGGACTCACCATGCGGGTCATGCTGGAAGCAGTTGGTGCCACAGGGCACCCCAGCAAAAGGGCTTCTGTAGCACTGCTTGACGTGGCGCTACGGAAATGAAATTTGTGCCCTTAAGTGTTTCACCACATCACTGCAGAAGCTGCACTTTACCCACAAAATGGAGTATTTAATTCAAATTGGAATTCAAATACAAGGAATAATCAAGCATAAAAATACTTAACTGGAGGAAGGCTAACTTCTGTGAGTTGATAACCCATCTGGTTCAGACTGAACTCAAATATTGATACGCAAAACAGTAAGTGAATTAGGGGAGGCTTTAAGGAGAAGATGGTTAGGGTGCAGAGTACAGACATTCCCAGGAGGAGGAAAGGAAGGGAATCCAAAGCTCCCTGGATCAGTAAAGATATAGAAATTGAAATGAAACAGGAACAGGAGGCTTATGATAAATGTGAGGTTGATAATACAGCAGAGAACCCAGCTGAATATAGAAAGTGCAGAGGACACCTGAAAAAGGAGAATATGAAAGCAAAGAGAAATTATGAGAATTGATTAGCAGCTAACAGAAAATGAAACCCAAAAGTCTTTTCTGAATGTATAAATAGTAAAACGGTAATCAATGGAAGAGTGGGGTCGATTAACCGAGAAGGAGATCTTCTTGTGAGACAGAGGTTATGGCTGAGGTACGATATCAATACCTTGCATTGGTCTTCACTGAGGAAGTGGATGCTGCCAATGTAGCAATTAAGGAGGAGGCAATAGCAATATTGGATATGATAAAAATAGATAAAGACGATGCACTAAAGAAGTTTGCAGTACTCAAAGTAGTCCAGATGGGATGCATCCTAGGTTGCTGAGAGAAGTAGGGGTGGAAATTGCGGAAGCTCTGGCCACAATCTGCCAATGCTTCTTCAATATGGGTGCCAGTGGACTGGAGAATTGCAAATGTTAGACCTCTGTTCAAAAG
The DNA here is from genome assembly GCF_036365525.1 of Heterodontus francisci. Classification (NCBI taxonomy): domain Eukaryota; kingdom Metazoa; phylum Chordata; class Chondrichthyes; order Heterodontiformes; family Heterodontidae; genus Heterodontus; species Heterodontus francisci. The sequence goes on along the minus strand of NC_090379.1, from coordinate 94,844,098 downwards.
AGGAGTTGATAAACCTGACAAATGTATACCAGTCAGCCTAACATCAATGGTGGGGAACCTTTCGAGATAATAGTCTGGGACAAAATAAATTGGCACTTGGAAAAGCATGGGTTAATAAATAAAAGTCAGCACAGATTTGTTGAAGGCAAATTGTGTTTAACTAACTTGATTGAGTTCTTTGAAGTAACAGAGAGAGTTGACAAAGATTGTGTGGTGATGTTATGTATATGGACTTGCAAAAGGCGTTTGATAATGCAATAAATAATAAACTTGTTAGCAAAGTTAAAGCCCATGGGATTAAAGGGACAGTGGTGGAATGGATGCAAAATTGTCTAAGGAACAGAAAGCAGAAAGTGGCGGTAAATGGGTGTTTTTCAGACTGTAGGATAGTATATAGTGGTGATCTCAGGGGTCAATATTCGGACCTTTTTGATGTAACCTGGACTTGGGTATACAGAATATAATTTGCAGATGACACAAAACTGAGAGATGTAGTAAACAATGTGGAGGATAGTAACTGACTTCAAGAGGACATGACACACTGGTGAAATGGGAAGACATGGTAGATGAAATTTAATGCAGGGAAGTGTGCAGTGAGTGACACCAACCAGGGGAAACAACTGTCCAATGTCTACCCTGTCAAGCCCTTTCAGAATGCTCAAAAATCATCATCATCATAATAATAGCGGCAAACAGCTTTTCTGGCTTTTCTCCCTCTTCAAACAAAAAAAAGTTGGGCAAACATTTTTTCAGCGATACTTCACTTTTGAGAGAAGGCAATCTTGAGAGATTTCATTGAAGTCAATCCCCATAGCTGTAATGATAGCACCCTCTAAAGATGGAAAAGTGAATTGCATCAATTGCTCAGGACTATCTAATTGTATCAATGCTTTTTCTGCTTGTACCATCTAGTGTTTAGAGTCCGAACAGTCTAAACGGCTAACGTCATTACAATAACCTTCGACGAAGGTGACCCAACTATTCTTAGAACAGGACATTTAATTTTGCTTCATCTAAAATTTTGATATAAATGATGTAGATTGTCCAGTCATGTTCCAGCTGCAGCCGCATGTACTGCATTAAATAATAAATACCCACATTGTACATTAGAACTTACTGTTGGAATTCACAGTCTGATTGAATCAAAATCTTACCTTATTTTGCAATTGCTATAAGAGTCCTAAGAATAATGATTGAATTTACCCAGTTTACAGTGGGTACAAGTTAAAGAATATGAATAATTTTACCAAAAATAAATGTCATATCATCTCTATCATAGAATATACAACCCTGGTGACTGTAACCTCTTCCTTTTGTATTTGCTTCTAAGGTTGTGGGAAATGCAGAATCATAGAATTGTTACAGCGCAGAAGAACGACATTCGACCCATCGTGTCCATACCGGCTCTCCGAATGAGCAATTCACTTAGTGCCATTCCCTCACCTTCTCCTGTAACCCTGAACGTTCTTCCTTTTCATATAACAGTCTAATTACCTTTTGAATGCTTCAGAATCACAGAATCACAGAATAATACAGTGCAGAAGCGGCCCTTCGGCCCGTCGAGTCTGCACCGATGCATTAAAACACCTGACCTGTCTACCTAATCCCATTTGCCAGCACTTGGCCCATAGCCTAGAATGTTATGACGTGCCAAGTGCTCATCCAGGTACTTTTTAAGGATGTTAGGCAACCCGCCTCTACCACCCTCCCAGGCAGTGCATTCCAGACCGTCACCACCCTCTGGGTGAAAAAGTTCTTCCTCAAATCCCCCTTAAACCTCCTGCCCCTCACCTTAAACTTGTGTCCCGTCGTAACTGACCCTTCAACTAGGGGGAACAGCTGCTCCCTATCCACCCTGTCCATGCCCCTCATAATCTTGTACACCTCGATCAGGTCACCCCTCAGTCTTCTCTGCTCCAGCGAAAACAACCCAAGCCTATCCAACCTCTCTTCATAGCTTAAATGTTCCATCCCAGGCACCATCCTGGTGAATCGCCTCTGCACCCCCTCCAGTGCAATCACATCCTTCCAATAATGTGGCGACCAGAATTGCACACAGTACTCCAGCTGTGGCGTTCAGTTGAACCTGTTTCCACCACACTCTCAGGCAATGGATTCCAGACCTCAACCACTTGCTGCGTGAAATTTTTTTTTCTCAAGTCGCTTTTGCTTCTCTTACCAATTGCTTTAAATCTCTGCCCTCTCGTTCTCGATCCTTTTATGAGTGGGAACAGTTTCTCCCTATCTACACTGTCCAGACCCCTCATGCTTTTGAACACCTCTATCAAATCTCCTCTGTCATCTGTCTGCCCATTCCACCAACTTGTCTATGTCCTTTTGAAGTTCTGCACTATCCTCCTCACAGTTCACATTGCTTCCAAGTTTCATATCATCCGCAAACTTTGAAATTGTGCCCTGCACACCAAGATCTAGGTAATCAAAATATATTGAGAAAAGCAAGGGTCACAACACTGATCCCCGGGGAACTCCACTACAAACCTTCCTCCAGCCCAAAAAGCATCCATTAACCACTCCTCTTTGTTTCCTGTCACTCAGCCAATTCCGTATCCCTTTTATTCCATGAGCTATAACATTGCTCAGAAGTCTGTTATGTGACACTGTATCAAACACCTTTTGGCAAGCCTGGCAGTTATTGGCTATCCCTAGTTGCTCTGAGAAAGTGGTGATGGGCCTTGTCTTTGAACCACTGCAGTCCCTGTGGGGATGGTGCTCCCACAATGATGTTGGATAGAGAATTCCAGGATACTGACCCATTGAAGATGAAGAATCAGCGATAGATATACAAGTCAGTATCGTGTTTTGATGAATGGTCACAGATTTGAAACATTACCTCTGCTTCTCTCTCCACAGTTGCTGCCAGACCAGCTGAGTATTTCCAGCCCTTTCTGTTTTTATTTCAGTATGGTGTATGAATTGGAGGGGGCATGGAGATGATAATGCTCTTATGACTTTATTGATCTTGTCCTCCTCAGTGGCAGAGGTCACATGAAATGGTGCATTCTATCACCGTGTGCTGGTGGTGGAGGAGCTGTTAAGCTTGTTGAGTGTTTTTGTGGTTGCATTCATCCATGCGAGTGGTAAGTATTCATTCACATTCCTGACTTGAGCCTTGAAGATGTTGGACAGGCTTTGAGGAATCAGGTTACCTGACAGAGAGTGCCCAGCCTCTACTCTGCTCTTGTTGCTATGGTGTTGATGCAGCTGGTTCAGTTAAGTTTTAAGTCAATGATGACCCCCAAGATGTTTTGCTGGCAGGGGACTTACCATGATGCTTTTGATGGCCATGAAGAAATAGCTGGGCTTTCTCTTGCTCGAGATAGTCATTATCTGGCACTGATGTGGTGCAACGTTACCAGTCACTTGTCATCTCAGGTCTGGATGTTACCCAGATCCGGCTGTAAGGTGCCATCAGCTGGTTCATTATCAGAGGAGTTTTAAATGGAACTCTGCAATTGTCTGTAAACAGCCCCATTCCAGACTTGAAGACAGATGGAATTTCATGATGAAGTATCTGAAGATATTGAGTTGAGTGTCAGCATTTTCTGCAGTGATGGTCTTTGCACTGTGATGACTGTCTTCTGACAAACACAACCGTCTTTTATTATATCAGGTATGACTCCAGCCACTGGAGGATTTCCACTTTGATTCCCAATGATCTTAGCTTTACTTGGGCTCATTGGTGCCATTATCATTTGAATGCTGCCTTGATTTGTAGGGTAACTACTCTTTACTCTCTTATGGTATTTAGCCCTTGTGTCCTTGCCTGGATCGAGGTGACTATATCATAGTCTGGAGCTCAGTGGTTTTAGTTGAATCTTAACTGAGTGTTAGGGAGCATGCTCTCTTGCACATTTTCTACATACTCTACCTCCCAGGTATCCTTATAAGCTCTTGGTGAGATGTCTAATTTGTGCTTTATTTGGACAGTTTGTACTGCATGTTCCCACATCCTGGGAAACAGTGGCAGGTCAAATTTATTCGTTCTGCTGGCAAAAAGAGGGGGTTTTCATCCTATCAGAGTTCCACCTAGCCCAGTATCTTTTCTATAAAAAGAAAACAAAAGTATAAATTGGGGGAGGGGAAAGTGGTTCTTGGCAGCAAATCGCTTTCAGCAATTATCTTGACTCTGCACACAGGCATTGATTTGTTTTCTGTGATAAGATGTATATGTTGTGCACTCTGGAGGTTAGAAAACACCAGCGCCTGATCGTAGTCATGTATTTCCTAGACCACGACAACACAGGAGGTTATAAATAAATTAAATTTATTTTTCTTTCATTTTTCCACCTTTTTTTAAGGCATTGACTCTTGGTAGAGTATGGCTTAACAGCCATTGGATCTTGGTAGGGTATAGTTCTACAGGCATTAACTATAATATGGTGGTGGCCTGGATTTTGTGCAGGAGGCAGGGGTCCCGGTGCTAGGCCGAAACGGCGGGTGCAGCCCCACCTCGGCCTGTTCGCAAACCCACCATCCTCCCGGCGCAATCTTCTGTCGTTCCGGAAGTTACGTTTCCAGTGCCAGGATCCCTTTAAAGACGGGGATCCCGCCTCCAACAGCCGCCAGCCAATCACAGGGCCGGCAGCTCAGCAGATCGGCATTGCCACCAGGAGCGGTACTGCCAGTACTACAGAGGCCTTGGACCCAGGCCCAGTGCTGGAACACCAGACCTCAGGTAAGTGAGGTGGGGTCTGCCAGGGCCAGTCCACAAGGCCCCGGCAAGTGGGGGGTGGTCATAAAGTCCAGGGGGAGGAGGGACCTGGGAGGTGCATTGTTTCTCGGCCGGGACCCATCGTGGGCCTCAAATTGCCCACGGAGGAGGTAGCACCACCCCCCTCCCTCCACCTCAAGCCTGCAGGGAGGGTGCCTCATTTTACAAGTCGTCTTCTGTGCATGGTGGAGGCACCCCTCACCACAGGAGAAATTCCGCCTTGGTGGGGCCCATAAAATCCAGCCCTCTGTCTGGCATAGTGTTAGTTGAAATACAACAGTGTTCATCCATCGAGGCAGCATAGTCAAGACTGATTCAGCCCTCAGCTGATGTCCATGACACAAAATGTGTCCCGTTCTAATATCAAGCTGTTAGCCTTATATAATATTAGGAGATAAATTGTAGGTACACCAGGCACTGTAAAGAAACAATACTACGAAGTGGGTCAGTATTAGGAACCGCTGATGCTAGGTACTTTTATTTATCACACCACAACCGAGATTGGGAGAATATTTTTCAAAGGCTGATGATGACACTATCTAATGGCAACACTATCTCCTGGCACCCAAAGGTGCTGCACAACCATGGATTGAGAGCCTGATAGAACTCCCAGTGAGTGTGAATACACTCCCATTCTTCTCCCAAAGCACTTCAGAACATTTAATAGGAAGGTACACTTAAAGAAAGCAATACAGACATGCATTTATATAGCACCTTTCACAACCTCAGGACATTCCAAAGCATTTTACAGCCAATTAAGTACTTTTGAGTGTAGTCGCTGCTGTAATGTAGGAAACGCAGAAGTTAATTTGTGCACAGCAAGATCCTCTCTACCACCTAGAAGGACAAGGGCAGCAGACGCATGGGAACACCACCCCTGCAAGTTCTCCTCCAAACCACACACTATCCTGACTTGGAACTATTTTGCAGTTCCTTCACTGTCGCTGGGTCAAAATCCTGGAACTCTCTTTTTAACAGCACTGTGGGTGTATCTACACCCCAAGGACTGCAGTGGTTCAAGAAGGCAGCTCACCACCACCTTCTCAAGGGCAATCAGGAATAGGCAGCAAATGTTGATCTAGCCAGCGGTGCCCACATCCCATGAACGAGTAAAAAAAAAACAAACAGCAATGTGACAATGATCGGATAATCTGTTTTTAGGTGTTGCTTGAGTGATGAATACAGGGCTGGATTCTACAGCAACCCCCACCCCCCCAATGTCAGGGGTCGTGGCAAGGTCGGGGGGGCACAAAATGCCTCCGCGAGAGGCCTGCCACGGGCCTCAACGCCAGGAAGGCCTGGGCCGATATTGCTGGCGGGGGCGAGGCCATGTAGCGGCCCCCTGCTGCTAGGTGACAGGACCAAAATGTAAATATGTTAATTTAGTTCAATTAATGAATTAAATACTTACCCGCACCTGCAGTCTGTTCCAGTGCCATATTGGTGGCGGTGGCTAGCACTCCCGCACTTTCAGATGTTGATGCGGTACATTGGTGGGGAGGCGGAGCAGCTAAGTATTTCGGTGGTGGGGTGGGGAAGCGGGGTCAAGCTAATCTGATTGGTGGAGGGGATGGTGGGAAGGGGTTGATGGTAAAAAATAATGAACTTTGGGAGGGAAGGTCAGGTACACAAGGTAAGTATTTTGTGGTGGTGGGGAAGAGGGCAAGGAATGGACTGTATGCTTGGTGGGAGGGAGGCATGAAACATTTATTTAACTTTTCTAAATAAATTTAAAATGCCTATATCTTTAAGAATGTAAATTGTCGTGTAGGATTTGAAGCCCTTTAAAAATGGCGTCTGCGCCTGTGCAGTGATGTCATCTAGCTGGGGGAGGTGGGGGAGTGTGGTCCACTAAATATTATGGGGGCTCTGCGACAAGTGGACCGCCATTTTTGCAGCTGGTTGCCGAGCTTATAAAATCCAACCCATTGGCTGGGACAACAGGGAAATCACCCCTGCTTCTCTTTGAAATAGTGCCAGGAGATCTTTTGCATCCACCTGAGAGGTGACTGAGAAACCTCTCGCTGTTCAGGACAAAGTGAGCACTCCAAACTCTTCAATAGTTTTCAGTCTTTTATTGTAAATATTCACACATTTTCCCTTCAGGTTACTGTACAAAGCAATTTTGTATGCAAGTCTGGGGTGTTTACACCAATGGACCCTAAGTGAACAGGCAATGTGATTACCCGTCTACCTAGAGTTTTCCTGCAGTCGGTTTCCCAATGAAGTACTTCACGGTGAGCAATCCTGCCTTTTAACAAATCTAGCCATGATCATCAAGTACACTATGTATAGCAAATGGAACTATGTCCAGTAGCTATGCCACATGGTATCATATACCGAATTTCTTTGATGCAGTAAAACAATGAAAATAAATTAGGAAAGAATAAAACTAAAGACAACAGTGGAAAAAATAAACAATTAAACAATTCCAGTCAATGCAACATGCAAGGCATGCAGACTACGGATGGAAGATTGAAGGTTACAGACACCAATACCCACAGATGGTCTCTAAGTTGAAAGTGGTCTGTTTATGCAACAAAACAATTGTGATTTTTTTGGTGTACACTACACGTGGCAGTAGGCCGGGGAGTCTTTTTATGCTACAGATGTTTTGTTTGACGGCCTGGTTTTTAAATGTGGCTTCTCTTCATCATTAGCCTCCAAAGCTGAATCAATTACAACTAAGTCTAGCAAGCGCCGAAGTCTTTTAAACAGGAGGTGCTTCCACGTGCTCTAATATCACAAGAATAGAAATGACGATTCATATACACAGTGATCCATTACAGAAGAAATAAGCATATGTAGGGGATAGATAGTGACTTGTGCGACGGTGTTAATAAAAGCGATAGTGAGTTAGCCCATTTTACCGCCCGCCATTGAAGTAAAAAGAGATGTAATAGCTTCTGACACACGATCACCCATTTTACATTACTGCACAAGCTCTCCTCACTAGCACCCACCTCAGCGTCAGAAAGTGCTGCAGAAGCCACACGCTGTGTATTAGAAAATTAAGTCGACATTTCTGAGATGAATTAATTAGCATTTTGCAGTTACTTTTTGACAAATTGTGGGGATTATCCTATATTTGCTTTTGAAATGAGAATGAAAATCTGTAAAGACCATCCCATTATCACTGTACTGTAATATGATATACAGTGATTCCTCCAGGATAAGGAATTATCTATAGGCTGTAACTACAGTATGTATAAAGGGCCTCTGTTCACTGAGTTACTCTATATAAAGGGTTAATTGTCCGGATCTCTCTAAAAGGGCCATTTATAATGAATGTCTAAAAGTTAAAGTAAATCACTTTGTAAAAAATTCTGGTTGGAGTGAATCACTCTGCAAAAGGAACAATTGACAGTGATATAGTCTGTATAAAGGGTCAGTTAACAGGGAATCACTCTTGTGTAAAGACATTAATCTTAATGCCCATGCAAACCATCTGGGGGTGAAATTATGATTGGCAGCATCCTAGTTTGGGACCAAAATGGGATCCAAAGCACACGTGCACACGTCTGCCATGAATTGCACCAGACACCATCTCGATAAAGGACAAACAAGAGGTGTCCTTTATCCATGTCTGAAGCAGGTGCTAGTATATTTGCATTTGCAAATAATGGGCTTAATACCTGCTTCTGCTCCTTGCTGCACTTTGGCTGACTTGCTCCAGGGAAAGACACGCTAAACACCACATAGAAGAAAAAGGGTTAACTATACCATAATCACTGCTGCTCCCAGTCCCGAGATTTCTGACCTCACTCCTGACTCCTATCTCCAAGACCCCTGCCCTGATTCCCCGCCTCCCCCCCCCCCCAGTACTCCCGAGGTCTGCGATCTTCCTACTTGACCACCGACAGCACTCCTGACCCCCAAACAGTATTCCCGAACCCTGTGATCTTCCTACCCGATCCCCCACCGAACACTGACTCCGAAGCCCACCTGCTCCTCCTCCAGATCCCCAATGTTCAACCCACTCACACTGGAACTTGGAGCACAAATCTGTGTGGGCTCTGACCATAGTGCCTTTATGATGAGATCTGAGGCCCTAAATCCCCTCAGACCTCCCCATTTGAGTGCGGGCTGTTAACAATGTGCGGTGAGGCGCCCAATAATGGGCCTGCCCGAATTCCTAGGTCCTTATGTTTAACTATGTGCTATAAAGTGGGCATCTGTAATGTGTAGCAAGAAGCTTTAAATAGTAATCACTGCATAAAGTAATTTTGCATATTAAATGACGCAGTGGAGCATGACTGCATATGTTGAATTAAGGCCCCCTATCATGAACTCTATAATATACCTCAAATCCGCCAGGCCATGCCTTCACTGCCATCACATTCTTTGGTGCCTCCATCTTCCCAGACAAACACCTGAAAATCTCTATTATTAATGGTTTCATTCATACCATTGGGGTTTTGGGTGGGGAGGAGATAGAGAAAAAAGTATCAAAGAAAAGGTTTACCTCAAGGCTTTTGTTGGCAAATACATTTTTAAGCCATTTTTAGATTTCTTCAGAACACTTGAACTGTCTTTTCTTAGGCCAAAGAGACAACAGCCACTCTACCTGATGGATAATGATGTGACTTTTGTGTTGTCAAGTGGGCCCAGACTATACATGCACTATTGGGGTGTTGTTCCATGTCCCCTCTTCAACCTGATCTTGACTTGCACCTATTATGTAATACCAACTACAACCATGGGCAGAATATTCTCAATTTATCAATCAGTGAGGGTGAGCTGCCTTCAAGGTGTTTTTTCTTGGGGGGGGGGGATCTCCCATCCTCTTCTAGCCTGTATCAGAGCCTTTAGTCACTAGAAACATACCCTGAGCAAAGCAGACAATAACATTAGCTTGATCACTATTACCAGAATGTGCGACTAAATCAAAAGCAACCATCCAGCGTCAATGCAGTCACAAATTATCACGTCAAAACCCAGACCAAATTTAACTAATAAGAAAAAAAGTTATTCAAAATTACTCATTTTGTTAACAATTTCATTTTTTTTGTGATTTTACACAAACCTTTTATAACCAGAAAGAAAGAAATGCACACAAATATGTTGAAGTTATCCATGCAGATTTCTTCCGATAAAAAGGGATAATACTTTGGACAAAACCAACAATCCAATGAACTCATCAGCAGGAACAGCACTTGGCTACACAGACTGGCTAACATATTGCGCCTGTCAAAAAACTCTACTTGTGCAGGACCAGCTTTTATTTTCCCATTGAAAAGAAAAGCATTAGAAAGCAGATAGGTATACAAGCCACTAGCAGCAGGAAATATAAGAGCACTTTTGAGTATCTAGCTACTTCTTTGATTGCAGTCCATTTGATCATCCCAGAGATTCTGCATTCAAGCTATTCCCTCCAGTTTCTCCCTCGAACTATTAATGCCTCAGGTCCTATAGATCTCATTTTCACAGTAAGCTGTGTAGGAGTTAAAAATATTCTTCTCAAGATACTTTGCTGTTGCTAGAAGCAAGGACTTGCCTTTCATAACTGTGCAGCTTGCTCCCTGCTGCCTTAAGTTTGGTAAGCATACAAGGTAATTTGTGCACCTGTTCAACTATTTACAGTGTATGATGCATTCAGCAACCTCATCTTATATCCTGTATACCTTGTGGTGAGTGTAGCCCATTCAACCAGGCAACTGAATGTTCTGTTATATAGAAAATCTCTGCCTATGTAATGTGTATAAACAATCTGAAATAGATATGTTTCCATACATCTTTGCAGTGTTGCTCCCAGCACCTCATAGGACTGTTCATTTGTAATCTAGCTCTATGGACAATGTGTCACTGTAAAATCTGTTGTGATGCATGAAATGCTTCACCACCCTTTTCCCCCAACAATCTTGCTATCATTGCAGGTAAATGGAGTTAAGATGCCGATCAGCCATGATGCCGTTGAATGGCAGAACAGGCCTGAGGGGCTGAATGGCCTACTCCTGTTCCCATGTTTAAAACCCATCATTTATGCATCAACTGGAAGCAATATTTTAAGACTCTGAATGGCGATTCCCTTTAGGTTAATGTGGGGGCGATTTAAAATGGTGAGACAGTATTTACATAAAAAACTTTGGCATTGGTTTTGTTAAACCAGCCAGTCAAAAAGAACTGAACAATTATTCTGAATAGAGATGAGTTGACCTTTAACCGGAACACCCCTTCCCCACAGATGCTTCAATTCTTTCCATTTGTGATGACACAAGCAAGATTCCTACGATGTTATTGACATGTAAAAACCGGTTTTCAAAATTTACAGGACATGTAATCAAATTAAAGGGAGCCTTTGCAACAAGCAAGTTTTCAACTGAATTCTACAGCCAGTCGTGGTGTACTTAAGCACTGTTGTCCAGTTCCTTCTATGAAACATTGTTATTTTTTTGGATGGATTACCTCTCAACAGCAAGGACTGGACATAATAATTTCTTTGGACACACAGCAGGCCTTTCCACTCAAGAAGGGCAGTTCTCATTGCTGTTTTTTTCCTCCTTAATTGATTCTTCAATTAGACAAACCTTTATTCAACTCTTTTCAAATAACCTAACAGGATCCAAATAACCTTCCTCCCATTCCGCCCCCCCCCCCTCCCACCCCCATTGTAGTTTAATAAAAACCCTTCTGTAAGGCAAGAAAGCTCAGGAGTAATTGATGAAGCCACAGGACAGTCTTCTACAAAATGTCTTGCGTTTTTTTTGTAGGATGTGTGCTGCCCTCTTCACTGGGACTATCTCCAATGTTTTTTTGTTAAAGAGTGGAATATTGTTGGCAAGTATTGCATTGTGTTCGAAGAGATTCAAGTGTCTCTTTGGGGGTAGCACAGGCCACCTTTCCTTTAGAACCCCTTTATGTAGCAGTAGGCTTCCAAACTAGAAAACAGAATGTACAGTAACCACAATCCCCCAAATAACATGGCGGTGACAATGCGGGGTCCCCATGGACCCCCGAGCTCTCCCCCGATGTGCGGCCGCCTCCTGTACAGCAGGATGCTGATGCTGACGAAAGCAAAGATGGTGAAGAGAGTGACTGAAAAGGCCAAGGTGCCTGCGTCAACATGGAATTCCTTGCCCTGGGATGCCCAGTAGATGGCAGCAATGGACCATGCCAATCCTATGCCCAGGAAAACATTGACTGCGTTGCTTCCGGTGACATTTCCAATGCAGGCATCAGCATAGTGGTCCTGGGAGGCTGCTACTTTGCTGGCAAAGGTGTCTGTAAAAATATCAAGAGGCACAACAGATCAGAACAATGATTAGGCAAAAGCTTCCACGCTATTCTCATGCATTAGCCTAAAAGTGTCAACAATTTATTGAACCATGCATGGCAATACAGCCAAGTGCAACTGTGTCCTCACCTGACAGTCACACCTTTCAGCAGGAGTCAAGGGGCAGCAATCTGATGTGGGAACCCTGGCTGGCTTATCTCTGCTCACACATCCACCTGAACCATCAGAGCAGGCCATCATTGCCCCGGCTGAGCAACGGTTAGCAGAGATTAACTGCAGGGCCCCACTCACTGCTGCAGTGGAGACTGCACTTGGGGGTCATCCTGCTCAGCTCTGCACTTGGCATTACATTTACCATATGAATCACTGGAAGAGCACCCAGCCTTTGTTTGAATAAGGAGATACCTATAAACATTTGCCTGGTGGATGATGTACTAAAGCTACAGTTCAGCAATTCTGAAATCTGAGAAGCTCTTTTTTTTTGCCTGGTCTACTGGGCAACAGCACAGGTCTGGTGCCGTCATTTCTGACCGGCACTCTCGCATTGAAGTATTATTTTATCACCATGCACAGAGCTTCAAGTAATCCAGAATTTCTGAGAGTTACAAATCCAGACCAGTACCAGATCCTCTGCATTTCTTTGGCTTCATAAGGTAGATGGAAGTGAATAAACTGGTAGCTGGAGGGTCCTTATTATTTCAAGAAAAAAAAAATTCTTAGGATATGGACATTGCTGGGAAGTCCAACGTTTACTGCCCATCCCTAGTTGCTCTTGCGAAGGTGCTGGTGGGCCTTCTTGAACCCCCTGCAGTCCATGTGCTGAAATCCATTTTCCACTGAGTGAAGCTCAATTTTTTGTCCCTTAAATTGACTCAAAAGTACCTGAAACATGTGCACAAAGCAGTGAATGCTCTTTTTAGTTTTTTTTCTCCTTAACATTACCATGTTTCATTTCCATTTCAAGGTGAGTTAGTTCCTGAGGGAATATTGAATTGGTGAGATAGGATCTGAGGGATATCAGAGTACTGACATGGGATGTGACAGAATTTGTCTTTTGATGAGAAGTTAAGCCAAGTCTCCATCTGTCTGTTCTGGTGGTTCCATGGCAATATTCAAATAAATGTCAGGAATTCACCCATTGTTATGAGTAACATTCCTTCCTCCATTCAACGACATCAAAGTAAACCATCTGATCATTTTATCACATTGCTGTTTGTGGGATCTTGCTGTGCATACACCATGGCTGGTGCTTTTACTTTTATAAGAACAGTCACTGCAATTTAAACTAATTTATTGTCTGAGGCATTTGGACAAGTTTTTGACGGGCATGATATGGAAATATATAAATATAAATTTTTCCTTTCTGCCTTTTCATGGACAGATAGAATATTGGCTTGCAATGTTGGATGTAATGAAATATTGATCGTCTAATTTGGGATCAACCAGAACATCAAGAGATCCAGGGCGATCCTGGATCATGTGTCGGCTTTTCATATCCAAAGATGCAGGCAAACGTTCTGACAGCATGGCTCCATATAGGACAATAGAACACTACAGAAGGGAGGTTTCTTTATACAACATCACAAATCGGGAACTGCCACAACCAATCTGGGATTGTCCTGGATGAATTGAAGCATTACTAAGGTAGTAATTTATGATATGAAACACACAGCATTACTGTGGTAGTGTCTTTGAGTGAGCTACACAAGATTTCTCCATGTCACATCTATATATAATCATAATGCATTAAAGGGTGGAGTTTCCAGCTTCCCTTCCCCTGGTGCTAGACAGGAGCAGTGTAGCCAAAGTGTGTGTTGGACATTGGATATCAGAATCTTGCATAAATGTCCCTACCAGGAGCTCTACGCCCAAACCCTGGGATCTCCCTGGACCCTCTGGTCAACAGGAATCTGAGGCCTGGCCATAGTGCCACATTTACTGAGTGCCCGTGCCTCCTTTGTATTTCTCTGGCTGGCCTGCATCAACTGCAGGCACAGTCCTAGGAGGTGAGTGTCGGACCATTCCATCTTTAAAGTTTTGCATATAGTAAAACATGCAGTCGGTGTTATCACTTTCCCCAATACATTTTGTTGATGTGACAGAACGGAATTGGATTTATTCAGTCAGAGTTACTCAGTCAACCTGATAGTTACATTGTGCGTTACGTGACATAACACCCCTACATTATATACTGCCTTTTCAATAAAGAATATACTTCAGGGATAAGCATATGGAGAACAGACATCGAGCCAGTTAAGAAGAGAATAGGAGGAGTGGTCTGATGTTTGGTTGAAGAAATGGGTTTTGATGAGTTTTGTCAAGGATGAGAGAGAAGTAGAGACACAAAGGAGGGAATTTCAGGGTAGGACCCAGATTGCTGAGGCTTGAAAAGCTAATGGTGAGGTGACTGAAGGCAAGATTTGTGGTTGTGCAGTGGTGTTTGTTGAGGCAGGATTGTTAGTCCGAGCCTCTCTGCTAATTTTCCAGAGGAACTTGATTGGGTTGGAACCCCCATCTATCCCAAGGGTGGGGGCACAATGTCATCGGGGCTGTACCCAGGGGAGATGGTAACCGGCTCAGGCATTCCCATGTTCCTGGTCTGGCAATGCATTGGTGGTCTGCTTGGTTCTGCCAGGAGAATGAGGTGCACCAGCCAATAGAGCAGCAGTTACAGAGGTCCCTGTAGAAATTATTTTAGGGCATAATCTTCTCTACTCCCTTGTAAATGGGACAATGGGCCACTCTGGAACAATTTTCCAGGAGAGCTACAGCTTCACTGGAGCAGGCAACCTTTGCTGCATTTTGCAGCCTCGGTCTTACGTTGGGATCCTGAGATGTTCCTACATACAGAATAACACAGCGCAGAAGATCACATGCACAGCATAATGTATGGTCTGGCATCTGCTGTATACACAATTTACATGGTATTATATACTTGGTAACACGTGGCTGGTACGTGTTTGAAAGGTTCAGATAGAGAATTCCAGAGCATTAAACTTACATGGCTGAAGGCTCCGCCACTGGAAATGAAACAGAGGGAGGGAGGTAGGATGCCAAGGAAGGCCAGAGTTGGAGGACTGGAGGTGCACACTGGCATTAGTATTGGAGGAGTGTGCAAAAAAAAAGTGGTGATGAGGCTGTGAGGCTTTTCTAAATGAGGAGAAGGGTTTTGAATTCAGTGCACTGGGCAATGGAAGTTGATGTAATTTGGCAAGGACAGGGGTGACAGAAGAGGATGTGGAAAGCAGAGGTTTGGGCAGGTTGTAGTGTGTGGAAGGTTGTGAGGACAGCAATGGCTGGAGGTGATAAAAGCATGGCTGAGGTTCTTAGTGTAAGTAGAAGTGAAGCAATGGCAGGGATGAGCTATTCCGAGTCAGAAGGTTATGGGTTCAAGCACCACTCTAGAACTTGAGCATGTGATCTAAGTTGACACATCACTCCAGCACTGAGGAAGTGCTGTATTGCCGAAAATGCATGACCCTGTGTTCCTGGTTATTATGTTAGGATTGTGCCCACAGTGATCCTCTGGTCCGCACCTATCTTGAATCCTCCAGTCTGAGGGGGGGCTTAATGCAACCTCTGAGGCCACTTTCAGTGGGTGTTGCAGTGTTTTGGTTTCAATCAGGAGGAGACCCAAGAAAATGGCAAAGGCAAAGGAGGTGTTCTGACATTATTCCTGTGCCATATACATATGGTTGTCTATTCTTCGGGCAGCCGCAGTCTGCTTTTCCTTCCCCTGTTTTGAGTCTGGGAAATAGGCATAACCCAATTGGAAAGCGGAGGAAAATCAGCCCCATTACTGGCTGATCACCTGACTCTTTGTGGGATCCTACTGAGTGCAAAATGGCTGCCGCATTTGCCTATATAACAATGACTGCACATCAAAAGTAATTCATTCCATCTGAAGTGTTTGGAGACATTTCTGAGATATGTAATAAGGCAACATATAAATGCTTTTCTTTCGCCTGAGTTGTAACGCTTTGTTAACGTGGAGATTCTTGAGCAATTTTTAAAACATGAAAATAAAAAAAAAACATATAAATGAGAAGTGAGTAGAATTTAGATCATTTTTGTCTTCATGTTTATTTACCTGGTACTGAGGTGCCTAGAGCTACTAATACCACAGCTGTGACTGAATCCTTTAGGCCAATTGTGCAACCAAAGTGAGAGGCGAGATCTCCAATGATGGCTGTCAGGATGCCAATGATGATAATGGATGTACAGAAACAGGCCCATCCATTCCAGTATTCAGTGGGAGGCACGCAGGCAAACAGGACCTTCCAGAAAACGGTCAGAAAATGCATCACATAGTCAAAACATGAGGGCAGCCGTTCCTCTCCCGTGTCCTCATCCTCTTCATCACCTGATGGACATATCAGAGAGGGATTGTGTTAAATCAGTAGGAAATCACATGGGATACAAGCAAGTCGACCTCACAGGTGCAGTGTTTGAACAAAACCCGTGCGGGCATAAAGATGTAAGCATGCTCCATTCATTGTGTGGAACTGAGTCAGGTAGACCAGTAAGATTCCAGGTTTGATCCACTGACTCTATTGAGCTGCACTCAGCTAGAAACACAGCACACGTGCTAATATTTAACTTCAGCTTCCTTTGCTAAACAACAGTAGATTCTGAGCATCAATTTGTAACCCCCTTCTGCAAGATACAGCTATGTGGATATATAGTAAGGTAAAGTAAGGTGAGTGATGACCTCCACAGTTGATTAGCCTGATAACACTCACTAACCAGGCTCACTTAAGAAGAACAACCACTTGGTGAGGTACTGGTGTGCTGTCAGTACCTATGGAAGAGTCACGACCTTCAGGAAAGTAAAGGAGACATAAACAGAAAGAGAAAGCAAATTTATAATTCTTAAGAAATGTCATCAGAACTTTTTCTTCCGAGGCTTTTATCCTGCTATCAGCCGCTGAAGCTCTCAGTGCAGTCCCATGCTCCAGCTGTTGCAAAGGTGTCTTTGAACATCTGTCATTGAATCATTATTTTACTACAATTGCCATTGCATCTGTTCTATATGTACTTCATTCACAGACGCCCAAAATGTACAACGTTTGCTCCAATAAATAACAAAAGCAATATGAACAGAAAAGGTGTTACACACTCCAGGGGCTACTTTAGTCAGCACGGTGGGAAATTCTCTACAAAGCAATACGCAGTAAGCTTGATGAACCTCGCTGTCACAGAACTAAGTATGATATTAAACACATATGTGGGTTATATAGAGAAAGTACTTGAAATCCTGTTGTACGATTATTAGCATACACAATAAATGAAATCCCTTTGTTATTTTAATGGTGGTGTTAACCCTTTAATTTTATTGGGCTGCAACAGTACGCATTAGTGTTTGTAAAACATAATTCTGATCAACAGTAATTTGATGTTTATACCAGGCAGATAGCCAAGGGCTCTGATATCAACTGTAGCATTTCTACACTGTCACCAGAAGCTAGCAGCTCTTTATTCTGTGGGGCTTCTATATCAAACAATGTGACACCTTCACCAACTGATCACTTTTTTTTTGTCTCAGGGACATAATCAAGTCCAGACCCAAAAGGGACAACATTAACCCTGCTCACCTGGCAGAAATGGGAGGGAGACTTACCCATCAATGCCTACTCGCGTCCCCACTCTCATTATTTTAACATACTCTTCTGAGCAGGCTGCGTGGACCCCCACCCGATGTTGGTGAGGGCCCTTCTTGGGGGCCCTGATGGCCACCAGATCCCAACTGCAATGATAACCCGTGAGCTATGCAGGGTTTTCCCACCAGGTGTAGACAAGGGAACGTAGCGGTGGGGCCACAAGAGGACCAAACAGGTTCAGTGTTTCCACTTTAATTTAACTTACCTTGTGGGGCAAGGAGGAACAGGAAAAGTTCAGGCTTCCCCTGCGGTGGGTTTCCCCCTGTGGACACAGAATGGCCCTTTAGTCGCAGCCGGTGGCTGACCTTGCAAACATTCGACTCTCACCCTCCCACCACCTTCCTGCCCATTTCTGGGTGGGCAACTAACCAGGGGGGCATGCAGATGAACCCTGGGAGTTAAAATCTACCTGGCCTCATTCTGCTGAAATTGGGGGTGGGGGGGGGGGGGGGTGGGTGCAGGGTTGCAGGGATGGAACTCGCCTCTCCAACTCGTTCGATTCTTACTCCTGGTTCAAATCTGACCTAAAGTCTGAATTTGCACAAGCGTTCACGCTTAGCGTGCACAATATTTTGTAGTATTTTCCCTGCAACAGCCATGTTGTACAATGAGAGAGATAACAGTTTCGAATGAAAAATTAGCATTAATAGACAGCTTCTTTATATTCAGCTTGATGTTTCCATTATAAGTGCTTAATCACTCTGGAATGGAACACAATCCTTCGCTGTCTCTTCTATACAGCATCATTTTGATGCACTGGGCCTAAAAATTTATGTAGACCTGAAAGTTCTGAACACGAAAAGAACAAGAGATTTATCTCATTATTTTTTTGTCTTTCACAATTAAACCCAATGCCAGACAAATAGCAACACTTCTCTTCCTTGCTGGTCTTTGAAACTGACTTTGGTTAAATGGCTCCGGTTTCTCCATGCCTTAATTGTTAGCACTCTTACTTCTGATCACAAGGTTGTAGGTTCGAGCATGGAATCCAGGCTGACACTCTAGCGTAATACTGCATTGTTGGAGATGCCGTCTTTCAGGTGAAATGGTAAACCAGAAAAGATCCCACGACACTTTTTCAAAAAAAAGCAGGAGAGTTCATCCTGGTGTCCAAGCCAATATTTGTCTCTCAACCAACATCAATACAACAGATTATCTGGTCATATGTCTCATTGTTTTTTGTCGGACCTTGCCGTATGCAAATTGGCTGCTGCATTTACTACATTGCAACAATGACTAAGCTTCAGAAGTATTTCATTGGCTATAAAGTTGTTTGGAGCATTCTATAGTTCCATAAATGCTTGCTAACTTCTTACCTAGCTCAGAAAACTTATTCTGCAGGACCACATCCCTCTTTCTACCTATGTCATTGGTACTAATGTGGACCACACTGCGGCTGTTCACCCTCCCCGCTCAGAGTGCTCTGCAGTCATTCCGTGACATCCTTGACGCTGGCACCAGGGAGGCAACACACCATCCTGGATTCATGTCTGCGGCCACAGAAGTGCCTGTCTGGTCCCCTGACTATCGAATCTTTTATCACTGTTGCTCTTCCAGTCGTCCTTGTGGCTCCCTGTACAGCTGAGCCACCCATGGTGCCATGGCCTTGGCTCTGGCTGCACTTCCCAGATGAACAATCACTTTCCTCCGTATTCAGAACTGAATACTTGTTTGAGAGTGAGATGCACTCAGGGGTCTCCTGCACTCCCTACCTGTTTCTTCTTGACTGTCTGGTGGTCACCCATTCCCTCTCTGCCTGCATACTCTGCCTGTGGGGTGACCACATCTATAAGCGTGCTATCCACAAAGCTCTCATCCTCATGGATGCGCCGCAGTGACACCAGCTGCTGCTCAAGTTCCACAAGCTGGAGCTCAAGGTTCGGCAAGTGATGACACTTCCTGCACATATGGTTATCCAGGACACGAGCAGCGTCCTGGAGTTGCCACATAGCACAGAATGTGCACTGCAAAGGCTGGAGCAGCCCTGCCGTTCCTCTATTTATTAGTTAATAAACCTTGGTATGACAAATAAACCCTGCTACTAATTAACCCTGCTACTAATAATACTAATAACCCTACCAATAGTAATAATAACCTTACAACTGCTAATACTAAACTTTACCAATACTAATCTACCTTACCACTACTAATATACCCTACCAATACTAAAACGCTAACAATAGTAGTAATAACCTCACCAATAGTAATAAACCTTATATAAAAATAATAGATAGGATTCATCAGCTACCCACTTGCTACTTGTGATTAATACTTAATATTTTTAACATTTTTTAAACTCCTAGTTGTTTAGACTCAGTCCCTAAGCAGCAAATATTCACCAGCCAATCGTCTCACTGCTTTCCTGTGATGTCACGGTTTGATATTTTTCCCTTTTTTTTCCAAACTCCGACGTGTAGAGGTTGGTTCCTCACAGGTCCACCATTCCCGACTCTCTTCAGGGAGGTGGAAGGCCCCGAGCCTGGGTCTGGATTTATTCTCTCCCCAGTAGGTTTCTCGCAGGTCCATTACTACCACTGCCATTCCCGACTCTCTCCAGGTAAGTGCCTTGTAAGACCTGCCATACTAGGCCTCAAAATGACAGATATGGGATTCACCTAGGGTAACCGAAAGACTTCCCTGAACCAGCAAACTATGGCTGTATCAGTAGTGGAGCACTTGGGCAGGCCCCTCCTGGCCCTTATACCAGGATGCACCCGCCTCCAGATTTTGGTCCCATTGTGGCAATAAAAGGTATATCAGATATGGAACTAAAGCTACTATTTTTTATCAAGTGCAAAACTGAAACGAGGGCAGGATATGACTGGGTTGGAGTGATGCGAGTTTTAACATTTGCTTTGTTAGGAACCTTAAGATTAGATAACTGAAGACATAAAACATGTACAACAAATAGACCCTAGAGGGGAAATGCTCTGATTGATGTATGGAAAATTATGGAATGCCTCATTTTCCAATATTCACTTCCAGCTGGCAAGGCTCACACTGCAGCTGTGTAGAATATCTAGCGTTAGGTGTTCAGAATTTTTTAAGATATAAAAAAGGAACAGCTCACAAAAAAAAAATTGGATGTCAAAACTAGTAATTTCCTTATGACTGCATTGCGCTCTGCTCCGCTGTAACTTTACTGGACGTGCAGCAGGAAGGAGGAGTCATAGAGACATTTATGGCACAGAAGGAGGCTAATCGGCCCATTGAATCCATGCCGGCACTCCAAAGAGCTATGCAGTCAGTCCCACTCCCCGGCTTGATCCCCACTGCCCTGCAAGCCTCGTTGGGTGGCCATCCAACTTCCTCTTGAAGTCATTGATTGTTTCCACTTCCACCACCATTGTGGGCAGCAAATTCCAGATCATTACCACCCATTGCATAAAAAAGGTGCCTCCCCTTTTTGATTACTTACTTTCTCAGAGTTCTGATTCTCGAGAGTGGTTTTCGAATATGGCCTCCTGTTGTGCTGCCACTGCTTCTTCCAGCTATTTTTAGTGTTGTTCCAGGATTTTATGGGAGAAGCTGTTGTCCACAATGTCACACTTGTGATCACTATAACATTTTACATTTCTAATATTTGCCAGTTCTGAAGAAGGGTCACTGACCTGAAATGTTAACTCTGCTTCTCTCTCCACAGCTGCTGCCAGACCTGCTGAGTATTTCCAGCATTTCTTGTTTTTATTTCAGATTTCCAGCATCCACAGTATTTTGGTTTTAATTAGATTCAGATGGCCCTGTGTTTCATTTTTGCAAAGCAGTTACAGTTCCACGGTAAAGTGTAGTTTAAGATTGGTGTTACAGTCATGGGTTAAGATGCCACTATTGCTGATCTGCCAAAAGCAATTAGAACTATATGGCTAATACTAATTTCTAGAAGAGACATTCTTAATCCAGGGGTCTTCTTGTGGACTTCACCATTCTATTTGCCACACCTTTATAAATGTAATCTCAGTAAGAATAATCTTACATTTTCCAACGAGAGGTATCTCTGGAGGAGTGAGACCTCTGCCCACCATGGAGATGCCAGATGCCCTGACCTCAGCCATATTTCCAATCCTGGAAACGCTAGCATACAGGAGGCATGCCCAAAGGGCATGGACAGAAAATTCCACTCTACATTTCTAACAGCTACAAGCATTGTGCACTCAGACTCTCTTCCAACAGTCAACCCAATTTGTCTGTAAATATGGGCGTACAAAAAAGGCCAGGAAAAGACAGGGCTAGTCCGTTCAGTCTGTCTCTTGTCCCATTCCAACTTGATGTAAGCAACAAGCAGCATCACCCACAGTCAAACAACCTCCTAGAAGAAGCTTGATGGTTACAGCTACCCTTCACCTACTTTCTACAATTTGAGATGTCTTCTATTCTAGGAACTTATCTAGCTCCGTTTTGAAGACCTGTAATGAATCCATACTCATTTCACATTCTACTAATCTATTCCAGACATCGATGACTCTTTGCAGAAGTACATCCTGGCATTTAACCTGTGTTTAACCTGTGTTTTTGTGTTTTGCACGGATGCCCCACGCCTCAAATTCCAACTAGCTCAACCAACCTATCTACCCCAATAGAACCAATTTCCTTAATTTTAAAGAATTGTTATAGCATCTCAAAATCTCCAGTGGAAAAAGCTGCAATACTTTGACCCTATCCTGATAACTAAAAGCCTTAAGTATGTATTACCCTGCTGGTCCTCATCTGGGCCTCAATATATCCAAAATGTGAGGGAACCATAACGGAGCACTGGCTGCAGTGATATTAAGTATGGTAATTCTATTTTGACGTTGACCCATCATAGATAAGCATCCAAGCACCTCGTTAATTTTCCCTATGATTTCATGACACTGGTTGTGGATCTTCATTGTTTCATGAACTATGACCCGAGGTCCTTCTCCTGTTCCGCAGCCATAATCAAATGACATGCCAGGAATTACGCTGGCCCAAATGTTTCCCACTCCATTTATTGACATTGAAGGACATTGATCATACCCAGACCCGTTTTTCTACTGTTTCTCCATCAGTTTGCAGTCTATTTCATTTCAATTCTTAACTTCCATGCACATCTTTGTGTCATTAACAAATACATTTGGACAAGTAGGTTTAGCCTCTACACGGTGATGTAGAGATGTGACACTTGCCCACTTTCTGAGGTGGCCAGAAAACATGGTGGATATCTCATGTTTTCTCCAGTCAGTCATTCAACACAATTATAGTTAATTGTAAGATCTAAGCTGCACTAAACCAAGAAGGGCAGAGAGTAAAGACACAGTTTTTGTTTGTAAGTGGCTTGATATGGAAAACATCAAACCATATCGACAAGAATCAGAGAGAATGTTTGTTGCTGTACAGTGGGAGATTTGTAGTTATGTAGACTGAAGTCTAACAGTGGATAAAGCCAAACAGTGCAAGATACAACTTAAAAATGAGCAAAAATAAAACAAAACAGAAGACGTAGCAGTTTGTAAAGGGCTCATGCAGTTATTATGGGAATTTGAAAATGTCATTGTCTGATGTTAGGAGTGATGTTATAGCCTTTGTATAAAATTCTTTTGTCCATTATTTTAACTATAGAATTCATTCATTTAAAATAACTGGGTTAACATTTTTAACCTTTATTAAAATAGCAAAAAAAGGAATTTTAAATATTAGCCATTCAATACCAGTACCACACAATGCTATTTCAGACCAATAACTGCTTGAGTCTTACTTTCCTGATGGCAACTCATACTAAAATTGTAGAGTTGTTGGGCAGGAAGGCTGAAGAAAGCATAAGAAGTGTCAAAACTGAAAATATAACAGGGACTCAACCATGACATATTAGACTGAGAGCAGTAAGCTTTCTGCTCTTGTTAACCAAAACCAACAGTTGTTATTTTTCTAATCTAATTAATTTTGAATATGGTGATTTATCTTGGTTAAATTATTATTTTTAATGATTGGAGCCCTGTGTTGTCATTATTTTATTGTAATCTGAACTTTAATTAATCCTCGAGCTGCGACATTGGATTCTGCATTTCAATTGAGTTTTAATTAGTCTATTTTATTGATATGTATTTTTTGAATGCAGAATTATTGCACATTTCATTTTTAACAATGATGGGCAGTAAATAATGAGAATATAATTAATTATTAAATCACCAGCGTCTAAAGACTGAAAACAGCCCTGATATTCCAATGACATTGCGGAAGTACTTGTCCTTACAAATGTTAATTGGCTGTTAATATAATCCATTCTGGTATTAGGAGTGGCAAAGATAGTTGCAAATGGTACTGTTAAAATTGGCAGTAGCTGTGAATAAAGTGTAAAATACCTGGAATCCAGGGGCTGATCACATGGAGAGGACTGGCTGTCCAACACCAACAATGGTGTCAGTTACCTGTGCGCAGCCGTTGATGTCATTTTTAAAGAGCTTTCAGCCCCACTGGGAAATTTAAATATTTAAAGATAAAGTTATTAAAAATAAAGACATTTCTTCTGCTGCTCTCCCACCCCCAATAACAATTAAATTAATGATTTGCCCTCCCCCCCAAAACACTTACCTTGTCCATCTGACCTTCCCCCCCCATCACCCCCTAAATTGCATAAACTGTACACTCCAACCCTTCCCACCATCCCCTACACCCATGATGTTAAGTTGACCCCGTTCCCACACTGATAAACTTACTTCTTCCTCTCTCCCCACCAGTGTGGTGCCTTGTTTCCCCAGATGGGGATCCGAAGGTGCGGGAGGGCTGGCCAGCGGCCTGAAGATCGCAGCTGGACATCAGGCGGTGACAGAAGTATAACTTATTCAAGCATTTTAATTTCTTGTTTTTTATTCGTTTATGGGATGTGGGTGTTGCTGGCTAGGCCAGCATTTATTTCCCATCCCAAATTGCCCTCAACATTTCAGAGGGCAGTTAAGAGTTAACCACATTGTTGTGGATCTGGAGTCACATGTCAGCCAGACCGGGTAAGGATGGCAGATTTCCTTCCCTAAAGGGCATTAGTGAACCAGATGGGTTTTTACAACAATTGACAATGGTTTCATGGTTATCATTAGACTAGCTTTTTAATTCCAGATTTATTAATTGAATTCAGATTTCACCTTCTGCCATGGTGGGATTCGAATCCATGTCCCCAGAGGATTAACTGGGCTCTGGATTACTAGTCCAGTGACATTACCACTACACCACTACCTCCCCACTTGTTTAAATATCCCATCGCCGAACAGTGGAGGGGCCACCACGAGGCCTTGCCACCACCGGTAATATTGGGCGGGGACATCCCGGCGTCGGGATGCGTAGTGGCCCTCTCCCAGAGGCATCTTCAGGCACCCCCCCCCATGGACCCTGATTCCTGGGGGAGAACAAAATCCAGCCCCAGAAGACTGGGTTAGACACAAATTTTCCAAACTGAGATGCACATTCAAAACTGGCCCAGACTAATGGAGATGAAAGTGTTTGCTAACTGTACAGGCTCTACGTACAATCAGTTTAGCCAGCCTCAACTCCAGTTTGTTGTGGCAGCAAGCCCAAAGCAATTCTGACACTTCTGTAGACAAATGCAGCAGCCATTTTACAAACAGCAAGACTCCACAAAGAGCATGATATGTTCCTGCCGCCTTTAATCTCTATAGTGTCGAAGTGAAGATTCATCGCGCAATGTCTTCTCCTAACTCATCCTTTCCTGTGGAGCTCTTTACCACTCACAGAAGTCCTTTGTCCTCTCACAATTATCATTATTTTAAAACCCAAGCAATATGCTAACTGTTCGCAACTTACGAATCACTTTATCTCAGCTTTTATTCTTTCCGGCTCCAGTTGTGAGGAAGTGATGATCTGGTGAAAATCCAAATTCACTTTGGGTTGTTTTGGATTAAAGATCTATTAATTGTGAAGCACTTGTTGTTAGGTAAAAATTTAAAGATTTGTGGGAGAGCCATGCCCCAAATCTCCCTTGAAATGTACCACCATTTTTGCCTTTAATATTTGGATTTACCCATCAGTATTTCATGTACATATGGATTTTTTTTCTCCTCCAAAGTAAGAAAAGCAATGTTGGATTTTTTTTTTATTTATTTGTTCATTCACAGAATATGGACGTCACTGGCATGGCCAGCATTTATTGTCCATCCCTAATTGCTCTTGAGAAGATGGTAGTGAGCCACCTTCTTGAACCACTGCAGTCCTTGTGGCAAAAGTACCCCCACAGTGCTGTTGAATAGGGAGTTCCAGGATTATGACCCAATGATGATGAAGGAATGGTGATTATAGTTCCCAAGTCAATATGGCATGTGACTTTGAGAGAAACTTGGAGCAGATAGTGTTCTCATGTGCCTCCTGCCGTTGTCCTTCAAGGCAGTAGAGGTTACGGGTTTGGGAGGTGCTGTTGAAGGAGGCTTGGCGAGTTGTTGCAATGCATCTTGTAGATAGTACACACTGCTGCCACTGTGTGATAGTGGTGGCGGAAGTGAATATTTAAGGTAGTGGATGGGGTACCAATCAAGCAGGCTGCTTTGTCCTGGATGGTGTCGAGCTTCTTGAGTGGTGTTGGAACTGCACCCATCCAAGCAAGTGGAGAGTATTCCATCACACTCCTGACTTGTACCTTGTAGATAGTGGACAGGCTTTGGGGAGCCCGGAGGTGAGTTACTGGCCACAGAATACCCAGCCTCTGACCAGTTCCTGTACCACAGTATTTATATGGTATTTATATGGCCAGGCCGGTTAAGTTTCTTACAGAGTCAGTTACAAAGTCCCAGGTAAATTCTTGTTTCACATGCTTTAGTTCTATAATAAAGTCCTTCTTGATTTTTCAGATGCTGGTGAGCTTTTACCAGTTTTCGAGATCAGCATGATTGAGGATGGGTGATGCTAGAAATTCGAGTTAAAAATGTGGAGTAAAGAGAATTCAAAGAAGATAACCATATAGATTGTTAACGGCAATACAAAGAGATTGGCATAAATAATTAGCATGTAAAAGGCTGCATCGGAAGTTGAAGTGTTATAAGATGTTGGGTGTTTGATGAGCTTATTGGTTGTGCAGAGTGATATTGTGGAAATATTTGCATTTGATTATTTTTAGTAGTGACATGTGATAGTCCTTTGGGTATCTCACTAATTAGGACAGGGGGGATTTTTTATGGTGCCTGCAAGAGCAGAAATTGTGGTGGGCAGGAGGTGATATTTCAATTTCCTGATGCAAGTTCAGCTTTAGAGATTATGTCAGCGGCATGCTTGTGCCGGGTCAGGCCTAACGCCCTTATGTGTTGAGTTCCAATTATTAATACATTTGCATACCACGAATACTCATTACCTCATAATTATTTGAAATTAAGTCCTACCTGCCAGATTCAGTCAGTGGCACACGAGACTCTCGTGGCACTCGGTTCCCATTCGTTTAAAGGTGGCATGCACTAGTCGACTTTGTGCCGCTGTGTCTAAGATCAGTGTTTTTTTTTTCTTGAACTCTTCAGCAGACGAAAGGGCAACATTGGAATTGATGTTTGGTTCCAGGCTCAGGACGGGCAAGGGTGATTCTTTTGAGGGCAGGGGGATAGTTGGAGAGTGCCTGGAGGTGCAGAGGAGGAAAGACAGGGAGGGCAGAGGTTGGGGCTTTCGGGTGCCTGGAGGTGCGGAGGAGTCGTAGGGATGGGCACGGGATTGGACGACTACATTAAATTGACGGGTGTAGGCACGGGGGAGAGATGCCATGTATACGTCGATAATGACGCGGTCCAGGGTAATGACGGAGGTTGAAGAGTCACAGAGGGAAGATTCAAGGTAATGTTGGGTGGTCAAGGATGATGGGGGCCAGCTGGAAGGTGGCAAGAGGAGGGTGGAACGTGGCTCTTGCCTGGAATCTGATGCGCACCATTTTTCAAACTGAGATGATACATCACATAGGTATGCCAGGATTGCAGATCAAAGTGGGAGGAGACCAGTGTTGGGTGGGTGGAGTTGTTTTATTGAACAGTAGTCAGCCAGAAAGGCAGTTTTCTGGCGCAATTGGGCACAAAAAAGGAAAACAAGAGTCGATCCGAGTCGGGTCTGTGAGACTGTGCCACCATTAAGTGTTGTGGTTTCCCTGCCAACAGGAGCTCTGTGGGCAGAGACCCCGTCCAGAGGCTGAAAACCCCCACTGCAGCCACAGAGCTCAGGGTGTGGCAAAGGTCCGGTGCTGCAGACACATTAGACTTGCTTTGCTTTTTCCTTGGATGAAAGCCATGACAACAAAATATCCAGCTATAAATTGGAAGGTTCAAGATGTCCTTCACAAATTTCAGCTATTTCGACAACAGAGTTATGCTTTTCAGATCTTGCAGTCAAGGAATCCAACAAGCAAAGAATGAAAATAAAGATAGCAATTGGCAGTGAAGGTCTCCATTGCATCAATACTTCTGAACTGGTAGAAGCAGACCCAAAAGACCCATCTAAACTCTGGACAATGCTGGAAGACCAGGTAAGAATCAAGGTCAACTTCAGGATCCATGAACTCAAACTGATGGCCTATAGACAACAGCCCGAAGAAACTATTGACTAGTTCATCAGTAGATGTCGAGAAAAAGGTAAAGATTGCAATTTCTCAGATGCAGAACTCTCTGAGAGAATAATGGACCTGGTAATCGCGTCAACTCAATAGAGGAATTCCAAAAGGATCTGCTTGACAAGAAACAAGGATATGACATCACCAGTCTGCTCAACGATGGCAGAAAGTACGAAGCCATAGCTGTGAGCAGGCAATATATACAAGCACTTGGAGCAGCAACAGCCATAGATGAGGTAGCCAAGGCACCTCGACACGGCAAGATGTGCGCCAAGTGTGACCTAATGCATCAGCTACATAATTGTCCTGCATTCAGAGATACCTGCAAGGAGACTGGGCAAGACTGTGCAGAAAACTTGGCAGCAAAGAAGTGGTCAGAAACCACAGCAGGCCACAGCTCAATAAAAAAAACAGATACTGCATAGTGGAAAGAATAAAAATGAGTTCACCAAGTACCATTTTAAGCACAGGCACATCCAGGAGGTAGACAAAGACTTGGACATGATAGAAAGCACTGAAAGTGAACAAGCTTTCCAAAGGGTGACAGTCACAAAGCGCATGGATGCAATCACACAACTGGAAGCCTTCAACACAGTTGAAATAATATGTCCTAACAAAAGTGGCAAGCACAAGCTATGACTGAAGATAGATACTGGGGTAAGCGCCAATATTTTGCCACGGCAAATACTCAAGGACATGTCGCTAATGAAGTGGGACTCTATGTTACAGCCAACAAAAGCTAGACTCACTGCATATAATGTTCACCAATCAACTGTGTGGGAGCACTGACATTAGAGTGCAGATATGGCAGTTCTGCATGGTCACCACAAGTCTTCTTTGTTGTTGACACCAATGGCCCAGCAGTAGCAGGACTACCAGCATGCAGTGAACTCCGGATCGTGATGATTCATAAGATCAGCAAAGCGTCAATGCCAGACAATCAAGGAAAGTGCTACCCCGTCACGTCTATTCAAGATCTGCAACAGAAGTATCCAGATAGATTGGACACTATGGGCAGTTTTATAGGAGATGCTGTTCTTCATCTGAAAGACGATGCAGTTCCCGCCATAGATCCACCACTGAAGTGCAGTGTCCATATTGTCACGAAAACGTGCTAGGTCAAATGATCATGGGCATTCATGAGGTACTGTGGGCCATCAGCAGCAGCAGAATTGTATTCAACCTGTAACCTCATGACCCAGAATATCCCCCATTCTCCAATTACCAACTAGCTGGGAGACCAATCCCAGTTCAATGAGGAGTGCAGGAGGGCATGCCAGGAGCAGCACCAGGCATACCTAAAAATCAGGTGTCAGCCTGGTGAAGCTACAACACAGGACTACTTGAATGCCAAACAGCAGAAGTAACGTGCAATAGACAGGGCTGAGCGATTCCATGGATCAGATCTAAGCTCTGCAGTCCTGCCACATCCAGTTGTGAATGGTGGTGGACAATTAAAGAACTGACAGCAGGAGAAGGCTCCACAAACATCCCCATCCTCAACGATGGGGGAGCCCAGCACATCAGTGCAAAAAACAAGTCTGAAGCAGTTGCCAGAAGTGCCAAGTGGATGATCCATCTTGGCCTCCTCCTGAGGTACCAGCATCACAGATGCCAGTCTTCAGCCAATCTGATTCACTCCACGTATCCCACCATAGCAGAAGGTGGAATTTGAATTCAATTAATAAAAATCTGGAATTAAAAGCTAGTCTAATGATGGTCAAGAAACCATTGTCAATTGTCATAAAAACCCATCTGTTCCCTAATGTTCTTTAAGGGAAGGAAACCTGCCATTCTTACCTGGTCTAACCTGCATGTGACTCCAGTCCCACAGCAACGTGGTTGACTTTTAAATGCCTACAGTGGGCAATTAGGGATGGGCAATAAATGCTGGCCTAGCCAACAATGCCTTGGTGAGCTGCTGCAGTGCATCTTGTAGATGGTACATACTGCTGCCACTGTGGAGGGAGTGAATGTTGAAGCTGGTAGATGGGGTGCCAGTCAAGTGGGCTGCTTTGTCCTGGATGGTGTCGAACTTCTTGAGTGTTGTTGGAACTGCACTCATCAAGCCAAATGAAGTGTATTCCATCACACTCCTGACTTGTGCCTTGTAGATGGTGGACAGGCTTTGGGGAGTCAGGAGGTGAGTTACTCGCCACAGAAATCCCATTCTCTGATCTGCTCTTGTAGCCACAGTATTTATATGGCTGGTCCAGTTAAGTTTCTGGTCAATGGTAACCCCCAAGATGTTGATAGTGGGGGATTCAGCGATGGTAATGTCATTGAATGTCTGGGAGAGATGGTTGGATTCTCTCTTGTTGGAGATGGTCATTGCCTGGCATTTGTAGGGCATGAAAGTTACTTGCCACTTATTAGCCCAAGCCTGGATATTGTCCAGGTCTTGCTGCATATGGACATGGACTGCTTCAGTATCTGAGGAGTCATGAATGGTGCTGAACATTGTACAATCATGATGGAGTGAAAATCTTTGATGAAGCAGCTGAAGATAGTTGGGTTTAGGACACTACCCTGAGAAACTCCTGCAGTGATGTCCTGGGACCTAGATGATTGACCTCCAGCAACCACAGCCATCTTCATTCGTGCTCGGTATGACTCCAACCTGTGGAGAGTTTTCCCCCTGATTCGCATTGACTCTAGTTTTGCTAGGGCTCCTTGATGCCATCCTTTGTCAAATGCTGACTTGATGTCAAGGGTAATCACTCTCACCTCGCCTCTTGAGTTCAGCTCTTTTGTCCATGTTTGGACCAAGGCTGTAATGAGGTCAGGAGCTGAAAGGGCCTGGCGGAACCCAAACTGAGGATCGTTGAGCAGATTATTGCTGAGTAAGTGCCACTTGATAGCATTGTCAATGACACCTTCCATCACTTTGCTGATGATTGACAGTAGACTGATGGGGTGCTTAGTGGCCGGGTTGGAATTGTCCTGCTTTTTATATGCAGGACATACCCGGATAATTTTCCACTTTGTCAGTTAGATGCCAGTGTTGTAGCTTTTCCAGAATCTATCTACCTCCACCTTAAAAATATTCAAAGACTCTGCTTCCACCACCTTTTGAGGAAGAGTGTTCCAAATTACTCCTCATTTCTGTCTAAAATGGGTGACCCCTTATTTTTAAACAGTGAGCTCTAGTTCTAGATTCTCCCACAAGAGGAAACATCCTTTCCACATCCACCCTGTCAAGACCCCTCAGGATCTTATATGTTTCAATCAAGTTGTCTCTTACTCTTCGAAACTCCAGCAGATACAAGCCGAACGTGTCCAACGTTTCCTCGTAAGACAGCCTGTCCCTTCCAGGTGATGCTGGGCTCCTCAGGAGGAGGTCAAGATGGATCATCCATTCAGCACTTCTGGCTGAAGATGGAAGCAAATGCCTCAGCTTTGTCTTTGCACTGATGTGCTGGGCTCCCCCCATCATTGGGGATGGGGATCTTTGTGGACTTCCTCCTCCTGTTAGTTGTTTAATTGTCCACCATTATTCATGACTGGTGTGAATACAGTGACTGGATGTGGCAGGACTGCAGAGCTTAGATCTGATCCGTTGGTGTGGGATCACTTAGCTCTTTCTATCGCATGCTGCTTATGCTGTTTGGCACGCAAGTAGTCCTGTGTTGTAGCTTCACCAAGTTGACGTCTCATTTTTCAGTATGCTTGGTGCTGCTCCTGGCAAGCCTTCCTGCACTCTTTTTTGAACTAGGGTTGATCGCTTGATGGTAATTATAGAGTGATGACCCAAGGAAAGAAACTACATTCGAAGTATATGCTTCACAAAAGGGTCTCAGAGCATATCTGTTACAGAAAGGTAGACAAATTGCATTTGGTTCTAAAAGTTTGTCACTCACTCAGGAGAACTATTTGAATATAGAACGAGAAACATTTGCATTAGTGTTTGGTATTAGTAGATTCCACACATACCTATTTGGCAAACATGTTGTTGTCCAGATTGATCACAAGCTGTTGGCAATGATTTGGCAAAAACCACTCACCAGCGCGCCACCGCAACTCCAAAGACTACTAATCAAAGCACAGGGGTACGATTGTGAAGTCCGATATAAACCTGGAAACCCCATGGTTACGTCTGACATATTGAGCAGGCTAACCAACTCCAAGAAGTCAGAAAATGTCCCATTAGATGTCCAAGTGGATGAAGTAGATGTGGAATTAGAAGATGTGTACAACATTGACCTAATGCAATTTGGACAGAACAAACATGAGGAGATCCAGAGAGACTTCTAGAGATCCTATCCTCAGAGCATTATGGCAGCTCATCGTCAGTTGATGGCCAGATGCAATGCAAGAAGTTCCCACCGACCTCAGAACCTTTTGGCCATATCGTGATGAATTAGGGATATCAAGTGGAGTCATTTTCAAGCGCAGACAAGTATTGATAGCAGAAGTGCTTCATCGGGATATCCTTACCAATTACATTATGGTCACATGGACATTGAAGGATCAAGACAACTTGCACGTGAGACAGTTTATTGGCCAGGGATCAATAATGACATAGAATGAACAGTGAGGATGTGCGATGCATGTTAGAAGCATCAACTGAGCCAACTCAAAGAGACACTTCATCCTCATGATATTACACAACATCCATGGTCACGAATAGCCACTGACCTACTTACTGTCAGTGGTGATGACTTCTTACTTGTTACCGACTACTTCTCCAAATTTCCTATCATTCGCCAACTGAGGGATACATCAAGTACATCGGTAGCAAACACGATGAGTGCTATTTTCAGTCTTTTTGGTTACTCAAAGGAGATAGTGTCAGATAACTATCCACAGTACACTGATAAGCCATTCCAAGAAATGTGTGCAAAGTGGGCTGTAAATTACATTATGTCATCTCCACACTATCCAAGGTCAAATGGACTGACAGAAAGAATGGTGCAGATGGTAAAGTCACTAATCTTGAAATGTAAGGAGACCAATCAAGATATCCAAATAGCAATATCACCTACGAGTAACTAGATACAGGATTACCACCCACAACAGAGATCATATTCAGAAGGCAAGTCAGGATAACTCTTCCAAGTCATCATCTGATCAGATCGTCGGCAGTCCAAGACAAATTACTAGTAAGACAAGAGAAAATGAAAATCACACATGACAAACATGTAGGTGAGGAGTTGCCTTCGCTGCATGTAGGACACAAGGTCAGAGTGATCCACCTGCAAAGAAGACATGGTTCCCTGTGGAAGTGTCCAAGATCTGTAATGAGCCACAGTCATAGGAGGTAACCACACCAAATGGAACGATGTTGAGGAGGAATAGATGTCAGCTGAAAGAGTCATCCTACAACATCATATCTAACACTCCTGTAGCATCAAGAAAATGTTCACATTCAGGTTGTCAGAGTGAAGTTAAGGGAGATGGCACATATAACACTCAAGTACAAGATAGTTGTCACTCTTGACCTACGAGTCGAGAGAAAAGAATTGACAATTCCAGATCTCAGCAAAGTTTCACTGTCGCCAGATCAGGTTGAGTCGGCAGACCAACTGCACATTTCAGAAACACTTGAGTAATTAATGTGAGAGTCCATACATGTGTAAATGCTGTTCACAATTATCCTACTTCATTATGTACGTAGCTTATAACAAGTAATTTTCTATTTAAGGAAAGGGGATATTGTGATATTGCTTTAACTGCTTTAATACTAGTTAGCATACTACTGAATATGTAATTACTTTAGTATACATCACAGGAAGTGATGCAAGTTAACATGTGATACAGTAGTTGGAGTAGTGTTAGTCAGCAGGTAGCACGTGTATTGAAGAGCATGCCTGGAATTTTGTTATGCTCTAATAAAGAACCCTACGTTTAGTTTACCAATCATTGTCATAATATTTGGTATGTTTGTATTAAGAACCCAATAACACAACAATGATAAATAAAATAAGCCTTGGCTGTTGAAGTCATAGTGGCCATAATTATTGCAGGAAAAGTTACAGCATAAAAAAGGAAAGGTATTGACATTTGAAAAGAGGATATTTCTGCAAACCTAGCTACCTACTTATTAAAGGCTCGCTCGGGTCTGCAATTGAAACCCAACCCAAGACCGACAGAACCACATCCGACCTGAGCCCGACCCGGCCCGAGTACCTTGGTTTTTGCCCGTGCCCGTCCCAACCCGACCCGACCACCAGAATGAAGTTGATTATATTAAAGAGGTTGTGCTCTACCTTGGATGGAATTGCTCACTGCAGATTAGTGCGGAGTCTGGATGCACGTTTCCAGCCTTGATGTCCTAGCTGTTCAAATCTGGAAGCTTTTCCCTCCCTGACCTAAAGGCAGCGCTGTGTCCGACCCGGCCCAAACCAACCTGAGCCCGAATGCCAGACCTAGAAGAGAGACCTGATCCAACCTGCACCTGATACATGTTCAGGTCGGGTAGCCATGCTCTACTACTTACCTACCTACCCAATGGTCACACTATTTTTTAAAGAGATGGAACATAACCAAATCAAAAAGGCTCTGAGTTGGTGGCCACAAACAGATTCTCAGCAGCAGGCCTCAAATTTGGACCAATTCTCATTCAACAGCCACTTAAAACTTTGAGCATTCTGCTGCTTGCTGAACTATAAGATATTTTGTAGACATCCCCATGAAGGCATTCGCAAAATGGAGCAAGTGTCAACCACTAGCATGATGAGGTAACCACAGGCGATGCCCTCTGAGGCAATCACAGAAGTAAACCCGGAAAGCATTTACTGCCACCTTTGGGATTTTCTAATCTGACGTCTCTGTCAGCACCTGTATTATCACATACTATTATCTGGTTAAAGAAAGGAACTGACAAGCCAGAAAGTCCTGATGTCATAAGCTTTTAATACTATACAGTGCTAACAAAGCTGCTCCGCACAACAAGCTTCACATACTGAAAATAATCTATTTTGAAACTACTTATAAGAGACTGGCACTATGCCAAAAAGACTGACATTCAGAGGGGAAAAAAAGTTTTGTGTTATTTTTAATTCATTTTTTTCACTAGGAGGTTCTTTTCACACACATCAAGAATGGTTGGTTAAGAAAAGGTTCATGTTGCTCTTCGTATTCATTCAGTTCCAGACTCTGCCATTTGACCGACTTTACAGGTACATATTTACAGAGAGGGACCCATGCGCACAGGCATACACAAGGAGAGAGGCATGCACACACACACACACACACACACACACACACACACAGAAAGAATGAGATATAAGGGTAGACATTGGTCATTGTTGGGCCTGTTTTCAGGGTGGAAATGTGGGTCATCATGACCAATGTCATAGGCCGTATTGACACTGGCTGATTTTTCATAAAACAAGCATTAGATCGCTTGCCTATGTTAATGAAGGGCCTAATGCCTGTTTTAGAGAAATTGAGTTTCCCTGAATGGAGCAGTGGCAGGCTTTGCTGGCATGGATGTGGTGTGGCAAGTGACCGCCACCAAAACATTGTGTAAATTTTCATTAGTATGGAGCCCGGAGGAGCAGGTGTGCTCTCGGAATCACAGAACTGCTGACGGCCATTGCTCCGACTTTCCTGCCCCTCCCCACCCCCCAATCCCCACCGGTTTAATCTTCCTGAAGGGCAAACTGCCTATGGGAAGGTGCGACAGGTGGCAGCGGCTCACCTGCAATATTTAGATGAGGCCCTTGGCCCAATTTCAAGCTGGCTGTGGACCAATCAGTTTGAGTGCAGACTAATTTCTCTCATACAGAGAAGCATATATACAGGAACAAGCATACATACAGGCAGAAGACAATGAAACAGAAGCACAACAGATGGATGCAAAATTACAGAAACTAATAGGTGTACAAAGAGGGAGAGACAGAGAGAGAGTGCAACACAAACATATTTAGACAGGGGCATGGTGTGAGAGAGATAGAGAGAGAGAGAAGGAAGGTGAGGTGAGGAAAGTGAGCAAAAGGAACATATAAAATTCATTCATTCTGATAGAGAAGCATAGAGACAGAAACAGAAAGAACCATACTCAACAATAACATTAACTAAGTTGACAAAATAAACAGAACAAGATAAGAAAGATACCTTTAACATGTTTTTTGAAAGTTTTCCCTCCACAACTAACACCACCCTCCCTAATATTCACTACTCAACTTGTGTGGAAAAGGTAAACCTAGGACACTGCTTTAAGGTGTACCAGGGCACTAGAACAAAAGGAAATAGATAAAAACTGTAAAAGTAGAACTTAGGGCAGACAGGAGGAAACACTTCTTCATGCAGAGGGATCAACAATTGGAGTAGTTTACCAAATAGAGTAGTGAAGGTAAAAACTTTGAATACATTCAAGAAACATTTAGATAACATGATGGGGGTAATGTAAGCCTTCATTTTAATGGAGGGGTTACAATGTGCCAAATGGTCTCCAACATGTGAATAACCAATGGATCGCAGTTTATTTCCATTTAACTATGTATTACAGGTCAGGGCTGAACTAACCACGCTTCCTGTTCTTTGCTACAGTTACACAAACTTGCCAAATATTTACTAAATGCAATGCCTAGTCCCAACAGAGGGAACGCAAGAGTTAACAGCTGTTTTGTCAGAAACCTTAATACCATGCATTGAGTTGCATACTGTGAATAAAATGGCCATGATATCACAGATTGCAAGGGATGCTGATGACAATCTGATCTGATAATACATTACTCAGTGATCTAACTTTGTTCTAAAACCAATTATAAGAAGATGAAACACCAATTGTTAGCAATTCTTTTATGCCACCTTCATAATCCTTTTAAGATGTTGGCTTGATGGTATAACCAATCCATAATGGTTGCGGCAAAATGCCAGGAAAGAAATGCTCTGATGAAAAAGAAAGATATTAAGGTGACATCACATTGTTATATCAGTGCTCATTTAGTAGTATTTCCGTACTTTCTGTCATTATGAACTAATGCAGATAAGTGTTTGGTTAATGAAAAGTAATTTATGTCAATTGCTTCAACAGGAATCTACAGATGTATTTTTTTACATCTATCCTGAGTTTTTCACAGGACTGTATTAAGATATTAGTCCTGATCAACACAGTGAGAAGATTTGGCTGAGATTAGATCATAGCTTAGGCTGAGTACTCAGTCTCTCCAATTTATTGAACTGTTGTTTCCAATCAGTCATGATGGAT
Source organism: Heterodontus francisci (assembly GCF_036365525.1). Lineage (NCBI taxonomy): Eukaryota > Metazoa > Chordata > Chondrichthyes > Heterodontiformes > Heterodontidae > Heterodontus > Heterodontus francisci. The sequence continues at coordinate 94,806,781 of NC_090379.1, read as the reverse complement.
CCACTAAGTCTCACACAGAATTGCAGATAAGATGAGTTTATAATTAGCCTGAGATTTTTTAGATGGGATTCATTTAAAAGGGCAGTCTGAAAAAAAGCAACAGAATTGGTGTTGCATCAATACCCAAAAAAGTGAATTTTTACAGGTGTCAGGAGAAGCCAGAAGGACATCTGCTATGAACATACACAGCAGTGAAATATCTCAGAACAATGTTGAATTCATGACGTCTCCGAGGAGATTGAGCCATGAATTATAATAGACAACAGCAACATTCAGTGACAGGAAGCTATTTTGGAGAAGCTTGGTTGAGCTGGTAGGTCAATCATTAGCTCTGCTTGGCTCAGTTATCTGATTACCAAGTTTTCTATAGTTGTTTAACCTGGTTCTGAAATTTCATCACTAGATCTGACATGTTGCAGTCATTTTAACCCCCAAGGGTAACAGTCACGTTAGTTAAACAGCCCACAAATGTGGGTTTTAGCTCTCACCGGGTGGACAGCAGGTACCAGGAGCTCTTCATGAACAGCACACCTCTGTAAAAAATGCCAGCAAGCATTGCCATTACTGTCACCCTATCCCATGGATTGGTGACTGCATCAATTGGAGGTATTTCAGCAGCAGCTGCTCGGCTCTATACAACCCAATCCTAATAGGCACTGAGCCCTAACCTTATCTGCACATTTACTAAACTAGCCTCAAGCTAATCCCTTTCAGCAGCTGTTTTCTCAAGTCTTAGGAATCCAAGCTTTCCTATGTGCGCAAACCTCACCAGAATTGTGATGTAGTGAGCTGGAATGGTGCCCATCAGATGTCGTGCTCATTGAATCTGTTGTTAGTTCTGGGATCAGTCTTATTTGAATAAAGAGGGTGAGCTCCAGCTGAGTGAGTGTTTGCCATTGCTAGGGGAGGAGGGAGAGAGGGGCAGGGGTCACCAAATAGCATGTTGTAATTGAGGTTAAATACCTCCAGCAGCTTAAAAGGGGCAGTCATTAGCGACATTATTTTCACTGCTAGAGATACATTTGTTATTGTCAAAATGTCAGAGAAGTCGGCTGCACAGCACAGAGCTCACTCCATTTTGTGAAGTATTACTACAGGATGTTAGATTGAGGTGGAAGGCTGTATTTGGATTAACAGATGGAGCCCCAAGGACTGCGGCTCAGAATCAGTGAAAGGAGGCAGCCAGGATATTGAGTGCTCTTCCAACCACTCCAGGCATGGCCATTCAGTGCAGGAAAAAGGTTAATGAACTTATCAGGTCATGCAAGGTAAGAAAAGTCAAGCATATGAGCATACGAATTAGGAGCAGGAGTAGGCCATTCAGCCCCTCAAGCCTGCTCCACCATTCAATAAGATCATGGCTGATTTGTTTGTGTCTCGAATTCCACACTCCCATCTACCCCCGATAACCTTTGATTCCCTTGCCTAACAAGAATCTATGTACCTCTGTCTTAAAAATATTCAATGTCCCCACCTCCACCACCTTCTGAGGCAGAGAATTACAAAGTCGCACAACCCTCTGAGAGAAAAAATTCTCCTCATCTCTGTCCTAAAAGGGTGACCCCTAATTTTAAAACAGTGCCCCCTAGTTCTGGACACACCCATAAGAGAAACCTCCTCTCCACATCCACCTTGTCAAGACCGTTCAGAATCTTACACAGTGAAATCAATCTCCCCTCACTCTTCTAAACTCCAGTGAAAACAAGCTCAGTCTGTCCAACCTTTCCTCGTAAGACCACCCATTCATTCCAGGTATCAATCTAGTAAACCTCCTCTGAACCGCCTCCAACACATTCACATCCGTCCTTAAATAAGGAGACCAAAATTGCACACAGTATTCGAGATGTGGTCTCATCAGTGCCATGTATAACTGAAGCATAACATCCTTATTTTTATTTTCAATTCCTCTCGTAATAAAGGATAGCATTCCATTAGCCTTCTTTATTACTTGCTGTACCTGCATACTATTTGTGACTCATGCACGAGAACACCTAGATCCTTCTGCACCTCGGAGTTCTGCAGTTGTTCTCCGTTTAAGTAATACTCTGCTTTTTAATTCTTCCTGCCAAAGTAAACAACTTCACATTTTCCCACATTATACTCCATCTGCCAGATTTTTGCCCACTCACTCAACCTATCTATGTTCTTCTGCAACCTCCTTATGTCCTCTTCACAACATACTTTCCTACCTATCTTTGTGTCATCTGCAAATTTAGCTACCATGCCATCGCTCCCCTCATCTAAGTCATTGATATAAATTGTAAAATGTTTGAGGCTCCAGCACAGACCCTTGCGGGACGCCACTTGTCACATGAGTGTATTTGTGCTCAGGGTTAGATTCAAGGTCACAAGCTAGTGAGAGCACCACGCACGTGCCCGAGCAGTTGGCTGAGGCTGTGACAGCCAAGTTTACCGACAGTCGGAGGACTATGAGAGGCCTGGTCAATGCTGATCCCTCGTTGATGATGAGCCTCCGGTGTCAGCAACACAGAACATGCTAGAGTTGCAGTGAGAGGTAAGGCAACATCTGGCTGAGCTGCCAGAGGCAAGGTGCAACCATGAGCAGACGATGGAGGAGCTCATTCATGCCATGAGTGATGCCATGTCTCAGGCATGTGAGCGCATGGCTTCCTCCATCGAGAGGTTGGCGACCCTCATGGAGAGCCAGATCCCACAGATGTGTGCAGACCTGCACACCATCACCCTGGCCATGAGCTCAACGCAGCAGTGACAGGACGAAGTGCCTGGAGTCTTCTCCAGTTCCTCGTCCTTCTCTGGTCAACAGGGAGGTTCAAGTGAGCATTGAAAGGGAGGAGGAGAGGCTGATCTCCACAGCTGGGGGCTCCCCTCAGGGTGCTCTGAGTGTGGACAGCGGCTCCTCAGTCCCTCCACCAGTGAGCTCAGCTCCAGTAGCTACAACGACTGAGGAAGCTTGTGCACCTGTGCAACAACCCCTAAGGCAGCCGGGGCCCTTCAGGCCTCGGGCAGCCAGAGGACGGCCTCCAAAGTCATCCAAGGCCAAGGGACAGCCTGATCAGCAGCCTGCCTCCAGCACAGCTGCCAGTGCAGGGTCACACACATAGAGGCACACAAAAATTGAATGAAGAAGAGCACCTAGATGCACTTGGGGCTTCACAGATGTATTAATTGTGACCTTTGCATTGGTTCCTGCAATTGTGGTATTAAATAGGGGTCAGGTTCATTGCTGTAAGTGGCTTATGCTTTGGTTGCTGACTTGTGAGGTGTAATCTTCATCCTTGCTCCCTCAATGAGCTGCCAGTGTAGGCATAGGCCACGTTTGGTCAGCATCTCAGATATGTCAGTGTGTGTGGTGAAGCTGGGCGCTAGGCACTAGAGTGAGATAGGAAGGAGGCGACAGGTGGAATACAGTGAGGTGAATCTTTATTCAGTTCACTTTGATAGGCCATCATGGTGGCTGGAGGTGGGTATGTATGAGATTGTGCTGTGGCTCCCAAGCATATCTCTCAATGGCCCTGGCATCCAGGCATGGGAAGCAAGATACAGAGCTGCCTGCTCAGCAGCCTCCTCCACGTCCTTCTCATCAGTTGAGGAGTGGCGATCAATCATGTCCTCTGCATGAAAGGCCTCCCCCCCCCTCTGCTGTGCTAGATTGTACTGGACACAGCAGATCATCATGATGCAGGAGACCCTCACTGGGGCAGACTGCAGGCCTCCAGCGGATCGATCCAGGCACCGGAATCTCATCTTCAGCAGCCCAATGGTCTGCTCGATAGTCGCTCGGGTGGACCTGTGGCAAGTGTTGTACCTCTCCTCTGCTGCAATTCAAGGGTTCTTCACAGGTGTCAGTAGCCATGTCTTCAATGGGTAGCCCTTGTCCCTGAGAATCCATTGCTGAGGGCGAGTGGGGGCTGGAAAAGTTGTGGAACCTGGGACTGTCAAAGTATGTAGGCATCATATCTGCTTTCGGTGGTTGCAGACCGGTTTTTTGTTGATGGAATGAAAGGCTTTACAGTTGATGAAGGCGGCTGGTTGCTCCATGGGAGCCTTGATGGCCACATGTGTGCAGTCGATGACACTTTGCACCTGGGGCATCCAGCGATGGCCCTGAAGCCGATGGGCCTCTCCTCCTGACTGTCAGGGTCAGTCGGTACTGCACAAAATGGCTGGCCCTCTTGAACAAGGCATTGGTCACTTCCTTGATGCAGTGGTGGAAAAGAGACGGAGGCGTAACTGTTGAGTGCCACAGTTCTATTCAGGGTCATGGGCATTGGATGTCTGCCATAGCCCATGAGTGGCAGCTCATCCTGCAGCATGGCACATAAGTCAGTGACAGTCTCCCTAGACAGCTGCAGTCTTTGGTGACACTGCCACTTGGACATTTAGAGGTAACTGAGTCGAGTCCGGTACACTCTCTGGTGTGGGTTGGCCCTTCTTGGCATGGCTGGCTGCTGCTACTCTCCTACTGGAGCTACATGGGCAGGTGCAGCTGCAGCCTGGCCCTTGCTCCCTCTGAGCTGCTGCTGCGCGGTACAGGAGTCCACAAAGACTGGGCATATGAGACCGCTGCCAGCTGATTTTTACCCCTCCTATGTGCTGTCCTTGCAAAGATGAACTTACCTTGGGATCTTCCCATTGCTACTCTCCTCTGAAGATGTGCTAATGCCCCCAGTGCCTACCCTTGCAGAGAGTTCAGCACCTGAGAGTGAACCCACCCAACCCTTGCACCCGAGACTGTGCCCACCTGGCCCTTACATCCTAGAGTGACCCACCCATGCAGAGAGAACAGCACTGCTGGCTGACAATGGCCTCTACTCCACCCTCTTCCCTTATCCACTGCTCTCCGTGGCTGCCTTCCCGTGGCGACATTGAGGCCTTTAAATGGCCGGGGATCTGAAGGCATCTGATCTCCTGTGCACCGTTGACTAAATCTGAAACCCCCCATAAAATTGACTTCATATTCAATGCCGATGCTTTCTAACTAGCTGTTCACCAATTCAAATTGCAGTCCCACGCGTCATGGCGGCTACACTGCCTTGGAGCTTTCCTGCCGTTGATAAGATCCGGAACCGATGTCACAGCATTAGATTTCCAGGCGATCACGTCTACCCCAATTATTTGCCCCCCCCCCCCCCGCCCCCCCTCCTCCACTCACATTCCTGCTGCCAGGTAAATTCCAGCCCATTGTGACTGTGGATAACCGAACTCTACTCAATTTCAAACCAGCTGTGAGCTGAAGGTATTCATTTCAGGTTCACATCAAGAACTTGATCGGACTGTATTTATAAAAATACTTCAGTTTTACTTCCCAAGCTGACCCTGACAGCAGCAGGAGATGGTTTGAGCAGGTAAACAAAATGCAGAGATTCAAGCGTCCACAAACAAGATGCAGTAGTCTTCTAACATGATGACCTGGATTCTCCTTCCACTGGCCAGTTCAATATACAGTGGTTTTACCACCCGTGAAACTGCCACCACTATTTTTTCCCAGAACCCTCAGTAGCTGCACAAGGCATTTAGGATGCAAAAATGGTGTCCCTCGTTAGCTTATCACCACTGGGAGGGAGGGAGGGAGAGAAATACTGTTCTGGTGCAGCCTTTAAAAGCTGTGGCCAGTTAAAGGGGACCTTGCATTTAATGCTCCAGATACTGTAAGATGGGTGGGTGAGCAGAAGTTTTGGACATGGGAGCAGCAACGAGGACACCCAGGTCTTCAGAAGCCTCTGTGAAATGCTGCCAGCAGAAGTTAGGTACAAGGAAGTACAGTCTCATGGTCACTGAGATTTAGGAAGCCCCATAAGAAGGTGGCAGAGGCTGCCTGGAGGGAGATGGCAGCGCAATTAGAGCAATATTCATCACCCCAAGAACTGCCTTGCATTGTCAAAGCAGGTGCATTGATTTCACAAGGGTCGCTAAGTCAAGGCAGTTGCGCCAACAATCTACCATCAATGGAGCCTTCATTTACCTCCTGACCCCATACTATATTTATCTCAGTACCTGGGCATCAGTGAACTCTGAATACAAGAGCCAACAACCCCCAAACAGTCAAGCACCATCTACACTATCCAGCCACTCTCTCAACTCACTTTTCCTGCCACAAGGGTTACTGCTAGTCTTCAAGAACAATAAACCTCCAATTCTCGTCATCATGGTTCCATGCACTTGTATAGGGAAAGTGCCACTCACAGATCTATATTCTCCCTCCACTAGATTGGTTCCTGGGATGAGAGGGGTGTCCCATAATAGGCTGAATAAATTGGACTTATACTCGCTACAGTTTAGTTTAGTTTAGTTTAGAGATACAGCACTGAAACAGGTCCTTCAGCCTACCGAGTCTGTGCTGACCATCAACCACCCATTTATACTAATCCTACCCTAATTCCATATTTCTACCACATCCCCACCTGTTTCCCTACCTATACTAGGGGCAATTTATAATGGCCAATTAACCTATCACCCTGCAAGTCTTTGGCATGTGGGAGGAAACCGGAGCACCCGGAGGAAACCCACGCAGACACAGGGAGAACTTGCAAACTCCACACAGGCAGTACCCAGAATTTAGAAGAATGAGAGGTGATCTCATTGAAACATCTGAGATTCTGAAGGGGATTGACAGGGTAGACACAAAGAGGATGTTTCTCCTGGCTGGGACACAGTCTCAGGATATGGCGTTGATCATTTAGGACTGAGATGAGAAGAAACGTTTTCATTCAGGGGTAGTGAATCTTTGGAATGCTCTACCCCAGAGGGTTGTGGATGTTCCATTGTTGAGTATATTTAAGACTGAGACAGATATTTGGCCACTCTGGTAATCAAGGGACATGGGGAAAGGGTAGGAAAGTGGAGTTGAGGTAGAAGAACAGCCATCATTGTATTGAATAGCAGAGCAGGCTCGGTGGCTTGTAAGGTCTACTCCTGCTCCTATTTCTTACATTCTTCTGTTCTTATGAAAAACTGGCCTACAACTGGTGTCAGAGAAATACCCCAGGGAGGTCCACAATGATGGAAGATGTTGAGTCCAGAGGAAGAGTTACATAGGAACAGGAAGAGGCCATTCAGGCCCTCAAACTGGTTCAGCCATTCATTTAGAAAATGGCAGATCTGTAACAACTCAATTTACCCACCTTGGTTCTGTAACCCTTCATACTCTTGCTTAACAAAAATCTATCAATCTCAGGTTTGAATTTTTCAGTTGACCCCCAACCTCGACAACATTTTGGGGGAGAGATTTCCAGATGTTCACTACCCCTTGTGTGAATAAATGCTTCCTGACATCACCCCTGAATATCCTACCTTTAATTTTAAGGTTATGCCCCCTTATTTTGGACTCCCTCGCCACAGGAAATAGTTTCTTACTTTCTATCCTTTGATCATCTTAAGTATCTGAATTCGATCATCCCTTAATCTTCTATACTCAAGGGAATACAAGTATAGTCTTTGTAACATGTCCTCACAATTTAATCGTTTTAGCTCCAGTGCCATTCTGGAAGCTACCCAAACTCTGGGCAGAAGCACAGGAGAGCAATTCTGTTGGCATTGTGCCTGCGGGGAGCCTCTACTGCTGATGCTGCCAGGCTTTCTGTGGTCAGGAGTGGCAATGATGAGTGCCCCTGCCATTATGGGCACCTGCCCACCAAAGAGGTCAAAAAAGCCCAGCCAGTAAATGCCTGACAGGGAGGTAGATACCAGTTCCCTGCTCAGTTCTACGCATGGTTGGAGTGGGTGGAAGTTTTGCTCCAGAAATCATTGAGGATATGTTGGCACAAGGGTGGGACCTGCATGGCTTTAGCCATTCGGGGGCATGCTTGGAACACCAAAGGACTTTTGGGGGTATTTTTAATATTTAGAGGGGAAGATTTTAAACCTGAAAAGAAGTCTAAAGCTCAGGAGAAAAGTCTGCAAGTTCCACGGGATTGTGAGAACCACTGTGCCTTTTGCTTCTCATACAGTAGCCTCTATTTCAAAAAGATATCAGAAAAATTATTGCAGGTCAATCCAGCCCATTAATACTTAGGGGATTGTTATGATACCAGACTAATAATCCAGAGGCCTGGACTGATAATCCAGAGAATAGGAGTTTAAATTCCACCATGACAGTTCAAAAATCTGGAATTAAAAATGACGGTGTCAATAAAAATGACCATGAAGATGTCACTATGTCATAAAAAGCCAACTGGTTCATTAATATCTTTCGGGAAGAGTATCTGGCTGTCCTCACCTGGTTTGACCTATATGAAACTCCAGTCCCACATCAACATGGTTGACTGCTAATTGCCTAATGAACAACTCAGTTGTATTAAACTGCTACAAAGATCTTAGGATATCTAGGGATGGGAAATAAATGCCAGTCTTGCCGACAAGAATGAGTAAAAGAACAAAATGTAACATGCATAAATTAATGTCAAAACTTTGCACTGTCATTTTGTTGCCCCTCCTATTAAATGATGCTGATTTTTGCAACACTGGCATCCATTGAGTACATTCAATACTTAAAGGTTACGACAGAGATGATGATTGTTTCAATTTCTGGACAGTCAATTCGGACTCTGAGATCTGACAAAATGGGAACTGCCCCTAAATGTTCTTGATGACATAACATAACTGTCACCCTTTAACAATGTTCACTTGTCAAACTAATTCAGCCTGCCAGTCAAGCAAATGCCAACAGTACTCTTAGTAATTTAAATGCTGCCAGACAAAATATTTTGACGTGGGCCTTGTGGTTCATGTTTGGGACTTGACCATCATATCCTGTTGCTTATTACATAAGCATGCGTTGATCAGTTGAATTAGTGTTAACATGTCAGAACGATAATTAATAATGCTTGCATGGTCTGGCAACTGCAGGAATAAGAATGATCTGCACTGCTGCCATGTTGTCAGCCAGCACACTCATGAGACAGCCTGTCTAGTAACTGCAAACGCACGTGCCTCTTCTATCCTTATTATTCATGTGCCATCTTTACGACCCCCTTGTACAGAGCTGATGCAACTCTTCTTTCAAGGCAGCAGATGGCAACGGATTTGAAAGGTGATTTACATTCTCTGTGGTCCAGCCAAAATGAACTCCCATTATGTGATTCTTAGAATCATAGAAACTTACAGTATAGAAGGAGGCCATTCAGTCCATCGTGCCTGTGCTGGCTCTTTGAAAGAGCAGTCATGCTTAGTCCCACACACCTGTTTGTTGTTCGTATTTCACATCCTCAATTAACTGTCCAACTCCCTTTTCAAACTACTTATGGAATCAGTTTCCACCACATTTTCAGGTGGAGCGATCCAGATCCCGACACTCTGGGCTGAATTTTACCGGCCCCTCGACACCGCGGGTTGCGGAGCGAGGGCTGGTAAAATGCTGCGGGGAGAGGCCCGCTTCGACTCACAACGTCGAGACGGGCCTGCCGCATTTTACCGGCGGCGGCGGGACCTCGGTGTGGCCTCCTCACCGCATGGCGGCGGCACCACAATTAGCATATGGTAATGATTAGTACCTTTGCTGATTATGCAGCCCGCCGCCTCTCCACCGACACTGCCGGATTTTTCGTTGAACGGGCGGCGGTCACGTGCCGTCCCGTTCACGATCTGAAAAGCCAGCGGGTTCTCACTCTGCATTACGGAAGGGAGTGGGGGATACACAGGGGTCTAACTCTGCATTCTGGAAGGGAGGAGGGAGGGGGATACATAGGGGTCACACTCTACATTCTGAAAGGGAGGGGGTCTGGGATTACTGGAAGGAAAGCTGTGCTGGCTTGAAGGGAGGTACTGTGTACCATCCCTCCGTTAACAATGTACGCTCTTGTTTGTGAGGGGTCAATGGCACAATAGCCACCCTGTGTGTGGGGAGGGTGCCAGAAAGGGCAGGAGCATTAAGGTTTTATGGATGGTGGAGGCAATCTATTCAGCTGGTAGGATCTTGATGTGGTCATGCTGTGCCACGTGAGGATCTGTATGCGCCAGAGGCAATACCAACAGGCAGGTGCAATCCACGTAGAGGCCCCCGGTCGTGAGCAGCAGTCCCCAAGGGAACCCGCCATTACGGTTGTCGTGCATCTTCAGGCCCCACATGACATGGCATCAGATGTCAGAGCACCAGTGTCAGAGGAGATTGCACATATAGAGAGGGTGGTGACACGTCTCTGTATCCTGCTCAAGGATGACCTGCAGCCCACGGGCTCCAGTGGACATCCCATGTCTTTGTTCCTCATAGTGGCAGCGGTTCTCAAGCCTGACGCATCTGCAGCCCTTTAAGGGCCCACCAGAGACCTTTGTGGGGTCACACAATCAGCAGTGCACTGCTGCATCAGGGAGGTCACCAATGCCCTGCACCGAAGAGCCAGTGAGTGCGTCCGCTTCAGGACGGACTCTCACAGCCAAGCCCAGATGTTGGTTCTGGCATCATTGCTGGAGAACCATAGGTTGTAATGTTCATAGACTGCACTCATGTGGCCATCAGGCCTACTGCCAGGCTACCACCTGCAGACGTCACCATTAAAGGTGCCCTCTCAATCTAGGTGAAGCTGATATGTGAACACTGCAGATGCTTGCAGCAAATGTGTGACCTCTTCTCAGGCAGCTGCCATGACACCTGGGTCTTGCGCCATTCCCAGCTGCCACCACTGTTCACTGAACTGGCTCAGATGGAGGGGTGGCTTCCTGGAGTTAAGGGCTATCCTTTGCAGACATGGCTCCCGACACCGGTGAGAGAGTCCAGCACTGTTGCAGAGGAGAGATACAACGCCAACCACTGAGCTACATGAGCTACCATTGAGCAGGAGATCAGCATGCAGAAAGAGTGCCTCCAATGCCTGTATGGATAGGGTGATGCCCTGTACTACAGGCCGAAAAGGCCAGCTCCTTTCTTTGCTGCTCTGAACAACTACGCACCCAATAGGGGCCAGGCCTGGCATGATGAGGAGAGACATCACCAGGATTCCTCTTCGGACTATGAGGACGCTGAGGACCTACAATATGAAAGACGCATGGGAGGGCAGATGGCACCCAGGCTCTGCATGAAGGGCTAGCAGTGAGCTAGGGGATGTACGGAAGTGGCTTATCAGACAAAGGCTGTCTGCTCCATAGGAACCGACATGAGCTCTACAAGCCACACATTACCCTTGCTCACCCGCTGTGCACCAGTCCACATCTGCAGCATCCCTGTGTAAACCATTAGAGGCAGCAGCTGACTCTGCCAATGTCCACGTCACTGCATCCATGGAGAACCTCATGTGTAATGGTGGTATGGCAATGATGTTATTGCATACGTTGGCTCTTCTGAAGGGGCCAACAGTGCAAAAGGGATGTGACACTGGTGCTACATGCTGGCACACATCACTCGCACAGAGAAAAGGACACACATGTTGGTGAGGAACATTTAGTGAAAGACGTATTTACATTGCTGTGACACCCGTGCATTCCCATTTGTGTCAGTGTATTCTCTGTAAACCTCTGGAATACCTTTTATGGTCTATTTAAGTCTCATGTCCTGGAATGTGCAAATTTATGAATATTCACCCAGGTGCAGCACACCTGCAAGAAGGAATGTTACACTTGAGTGGGAGAAGAGAATCGCAACTTCACAGGACACTGGGGACACAGCAGGGTAAGTATGTTGCAACAAAGCAGAAAGTGCTGGGGTCACTCAGGAGGTCAGGCAGCATCTGTGGAGAGAGAAGCAGAGTTAACTTTCAGGTCTGTGAACTTGGACAAGTTAACTCTGCTTCTCTCTCCACAGATGCTGCCTGACCTGCTGGATTTCTGCAGCACTTTCTGCTTTGCTGCCAGATTGACAGCCGCCCCACTCTTCAGCAGTCAGGTAAGTATTCTTCGACAGCTGTCAGGAAGCAGGTGCTGGGGCGCTTAAAATAGGGCCCCAACACCTGCTGCACAACTGTCAAAGGGTTCCTCACTGCGCCGAATGTCCCACCTCTCCCCACGTAATATCAGGGGGTGGGGGGGGCTCTGCGGCAGCTGCTAAATGTGGGCGCCGCGCTGAGTTGAAATGGCGCCGCTGTGCAGTGCGGCGCCCAAATAAAATTCAGTCCAGTGAGTGAGAAGGTCTCTCCTCATCTCCCGGCTAGATCTTTTGTCAATGATCTTAATTCTACGACCTCTCATTATTGACTCACTCACCAGAGGGAACTGTTTTTCTCTATCGATCTCAAAACTTCTTGTCATCTTGAAATTTCTATTAGGTCACCTCTTAAAAGTCTCTGTTCCAATTAAAATAGTCCTAACTTTTGGAACCATTCCTCATAACTGAAGTTCCTCATATCATATGTATGTGGACACCAAAGTTGGTCTGCTCATCTCTGCTTTTCAGAATTGTGCCATATATCGTATATTCTGTTTCCATCTTAGTCTTCCCAAAGTATATCACCACACTTCTCTTCATTGAACTCCACCTGTCAAGTTTCTGCTCATTTCACCATCCTATCTATGTTATTCTGAATTCTATAACTCTCCACATCACTACTTACTATTATTGCTAATTTTCATATCATCTGCAAAAATTATAATGCTGCTCCCTACATCCGAGTCTAGGTCATTTATAAAAACTGAAAGGAGTAACCAACCTAAAACTGATCTTGGGGAAGATCACTGCAAGCCACCTCCCAGTCTCAAAAAACATCCATCCATCACCACTCTCTGCTTCCTGCCACTGAGCCTATTCCATATCCCTAACGCCACTTTCCCCACTTTCAATGGGCTTCCATTTTCTTAACAATCCTCCTGCATTGCACTTTGTCGAATGCTTCCAGAATGTCTATTTGTATATTTACTGCACTACATTGATCAACCGTCTCTGATAGCTCATCAAATAATTCAAATAGTTCAATCAAGTTAGTCAGACACAATTTGATTTAATAAATTCATGCTGATTAATCTATGCCTTTCCAAATAAAAGTTTATTTTATCCCAGATAACGGTTTCTCCACTGCCGATGTTAGGCTGACTGGCCTGTAGTTTCCTGATTTATCCCTCTCCCCTTTCTTGAATAGTAATATAACATTAGCACTCCTTCAGTCCACTGGCATTTCTCCAAGAGGATTGAAAGATTGTGACCAATGCCTCTGCTATTTCTCCCTTTGTTTTTTTTAACAACCGAGGCTATATTCCATCTGGACCAGGTGACTTACCAACTTTCAGTAATGCTAATCTTTTTAATAAAGCTTTAGAGCTTTGGATGCTCGACTTTTTCCTTTCAAAGGAATATGCCTAGCTTGTACCTGAACTTTCTAGTCCCTGATTACCTTTTCCAATCTACCTGTGCTATGTCCCTTCTTAAATCACTGAAATTAGCTCTTGCCCAGTTGAACATTTTCGTCTTTGATATTTTCTGATCTCTTTCCATAATTACTCTAAGCAGAATTATGTTGTGCTAGTTGATCTTCTACTGTAACACACTCCACTTGCCCTACTTAATTTCCCAAAAGCAGATCCAGATCCACAGATGCTGCCAGACATGCTGAGTATTTCCAGCATTTTCTGTTTTTATTCCAGATCCTTGTTGGACTGGAGAGATACTGATCAATGATTCCAGTTGTAGACGTCTTCTGATTCCCATTCAGCATTTTGGAAATTACCAGCTAGTTACTTCTGTTTTGGTTTTGCCTAGTTTATGTTCAGTTTTTAGTGGTGTGCTGCACACTAGGGTTTGAATTTTTACTGAACATGAACCAGTTCTGATTCCTAATATTCTGCTTATTTAGGATGTTAAGAATATCCTTACAGCTCTTAATGAGGAGACACTGAATGCAAGAACATGATTTTGTTAGAACAGGGAAAGGCATCTGCTTCAAAATGCCCCCGCATTTTTGATTGCTCCCAACCTCAGATACCCAACATATCACATCTAGTTATCTCTTGTACCCACTTTTATTCTCTGTTTCAAAGGAACTTTACTGGTAACAGTCCAGAATTATACCACCCATTGCGTAAAGAGGTTCTTACACTGAACTTCTGCATTTGTCATCTTGTGTCTCCGGGTAATGGGATATATCACCAAAGAGAACAACTTGTCACATTTGATTTTGCTAGTCCTCTTCACGTCTATATGTTGGAAGGTTCCCTCTGCATATGGCAACATATCTCATCACTAAGGATAAGAAGTAAGCAACAACACATAGGATGGTTGTGTGGGGGCCTTCCATTCAAATCATAAACAACTGAAAATTCTCCAACACTGTATTATCATTGAGGTGGCTGTGGCATTGAAACGATTGTTGCACAGCTTCCTCTGCAGCCTAAGCTTATAAAGATAGTTGGGGGACAAAATCAACTGTTTGCTATCAACTCCACAACTCTTCTACAATCGCAGACTCTGTGCTGTGGATTATTTCCTAGTGCATATTCTGAGAAAGGTCTCCACTGTTGCTGGCAAACTGGTCTCTCCAACTGGTCCACCTGAAATTTTCTGGTTTTCCGGCACGTTTCTGTGAATGAATGTTGCAGCCTCAGCAGCGGCCATCTCTATCGGCCCTCCGATTGGGTCGGCAGTTCTGGGAGGTGGGCTGCTGTCCTCAATTGGATGGCTGTCCCAGCGGCGGACCCATTAATTGACCCAGGATCCCGTTGCCCACCTGCTTTTAGTCCTGGTGGTGGGACTACTTACCAGCTGAGAAAATTCTGGCCTTTGTTGTTTTTCTATATTCGTCGTGTGTTCCTCAGCCAAAATTATTCAAATAAATTGCTCAAACAATATTGATCTGTTGACATTGCAGAAGATTGGATACCTACAGAACTGGGCTACTCACAAGTTAGCCCTTCTCTAAACAGCTTCTTTGTTTTCCAACACGATGAGAGAGTTATTATTTAATCACCAACCTGCAAATTTGGGTAGTCAAACAGTATACACGATCAATAAGCAACTCCAATGACAAAATTCATCCAAAAATGTGAGAGACTTTATAAGCCTTGGCAAAGAAAAGTGAAAGTTGTCCTTGAGCGTCACAGCCAAGCAGCAGATGCACATGTCTAGGTTTTGCTTTGTAACAGTTTTTCATCTTGTTTCTAGCTCAGAGGAACATTATGTCCCATGTTAAAAATTGTCTACAGAACAGGCACATTTAAGGTAATATTTCTTACCAGCACTAACTGTGATGGCCTCCATAAACTGATCCCGCCAGGAATGTGTCCCTACCACGAGTGCAAGATTCGTCTTCTTTATGAGCTTGTCCACTGTGCTCTGCCAGTTAAAGGACACAGAATAAACCACTGGACAAAATACACATCATAGAATCACAGAAACATACAACACAGAAGGGGGCCATTTGGCCCATTGTGCCTGTACCAGCTCTTTGAAAGAACTATCCAATTAGACCCACTCACTTGCTGTTGCCCCATCGCTCCACAATTTACATTTGCCGTAATCTCTTTTTATAGCAATACTTTTATATATACAAATATAACAAAGAAAAGACCTATAGGTCCATTCAATCTGTCCCACAGTTGTGATGCATTACAGATCACAATATAAACACTCGCACCCCACCTTAAGCCATATTGAAATATCAGATGAAAACCAAGGTCAATTGAGGAAAAAAAAACTTGAAAAATTCCTCTTTGATCCCATTTGGTGACCAAAACTAGTCCAAGAGATCATATTAGCCCTGACTTATGTTACAGGATACCTACCACTTGTATGAGGTGATTTCTAGTCCAGCTAGAAAAAATTCCAGCTCTAACTTGAAAGAATACAGCCAATTATCCTGCAGTCATGACCCGATCTCCTCCCTATCTTACTCAGTTGAAATAATTGGTCTATGTAAACACAATTTAGTCCTTTCATTATCCGATAAATATGGATGAAATCACTCTCAAGTCAAACATTTCTCCAAAGGACAGAGACCCAGCTCACTGAGCCTATCTGAGTAATCTTGTGGTCCTCCTCTACACGCTTTCCAAAATCTCAACATCCCCTACCAAATAAGGAGACCAAAACTGACAGAGAGCGAGCCCCCAAATTTCAGAGCCTTTGTCTCCAATGCTTAGCATGAAGAATAGCCATGGCAGCTAGTATCTCAGTGCATTATACTTGGGTGGTCATTGGGGGGTGAGGGTTGGGGGGGGGGGTGGTGGTGATTACCATTTTCAGATGAGGAGGGGAGAATATCAGAGGGGGAAATGAAGAGGACTCTGACATGTCTCCCTGACTTCCTAAACGTTATGATGTTATGAAGCTTATCTTTTAGTTATCAATCCTACATTAGGAAGGAAAATAAATGACAATTCTATTTCCCCTTCATGATTTCATATGATTCTTCCATTCTAATGGAAGTTAAACTGTAGCAAAACAAATCTACAGTATTGACCGAGTAAAAGCTGCCAGTTCATCCAGACACTGTAATACTGATACACATCTCTGTGTCAGATCCTGACCATTGATGCTACAAAATGGTACAGAAATGTACTCAGAAGCAAGATAACTCAACTGATAAATGACAACACAGTAGTTTACAACAATACTTTAAACCTTTTTATTGAAACCAAAGTAACTAAATATTTGAAAGTCTCTTTGTCCTTTGTGACTCTTGGATGAATATAATGTGGACACTTTGGCTTGACTTGCCAAGATGTGGAAATATGTTTGACTGAGTGAACCATAAAGACAGAACAGCTAGCAATTTAGCTAGGATTATTGATCAGTTAAGAGGTTCAAACTTCCGTTCAAAATGGTTTCTAAACTTGCCCAAATGATAGTCCACTTTTGTATGTATATCTATTAGGGCCATCTTCTGAGTCAGACATTTGTGGGTTCAAGTCCCATTTGTGCACAAAATCTAGGCAGTACTGAGTGAGTGCTGCACTGTTGGAGGCACCATCTTTCAGATGCAATGTTAAACTGAGGCTCCATCTATGCTCTCAAGTGGATGTAAAAGATCCCATGGCTCTATTTTGAAGAAAAACAGGGGAGTTCATAGAAAGCCTTGGCTAATATTTATCCTTAACCAAAATCACTAAAACAGATGATCTGGTCATTATCACATTGCTGTTTGTGGGAGATTGCTGCACAAAAATTACCTGCTGCATTTCCTATATTACAACACTTCAGAAGTACTTCATTGGATGTAAAGTACGCTGGAATGTCTTGAAGTCTTGAAAGGTGCTATATAAATGAAAGTTCTTTCTTTCTTCAATCTTTCTAATGTTTAATTGGAGGAAATTGTAGCTCATCCAAAACTGGATTTCGGACAAGCAGTCTGACAACACAGTGGGGTGATGGAGCTGGGTGTTGTCAGCCTACAAGTGGAGCCTAACCCTCGGTCAGCGGATGATGCTACCAAGGGGCAGCATGTAAATGAGGAGCGAGAGTGGGCTAATGATAAATCTTTGGGGAAGCCTGGAGATAATGACATGAGCATGGTAAGGGAAGCCATTGCTGGAGGTACTCTGGCTATGAGCAGATAGATAAAACTGAAATGAAGGGAAGGCAGTCCCATTGAGCTGGATAATGGGTGAGAGGCGATGGAGGAGGTACGTCTGACTGTGTTAAAGTCTGAAGAGAGGTCAAGGAGAGACGCATCACAGTCAGTCACAGAAAATGTCTTTTTGTGTGAATTTGATTAGGGCTGTTGTGGTGGTCTGGTGGGGCAAAATTTGAATTGGAGAGATTCAAGCACAGAGTTCCAGCAGGTGTCAGGCCCATAACAACTTGGTGATTACATTTACTTGGTTGGGAATAGAATAAAGATTCAACGGCCATCGTGTCATTCCGAACTCTCGGGAAATTAGGTCCCAGTATTACCAGTGCAATGTGTGAAATCTTGTTAGTGACAACAGATAAACTCTAATTAGAAGCTGGCTTTAAATGAAGCTATGTGTCAGGGTAGTGTCTTCATCTCTCATCAATCACCTGCATTAAGCACCTTGATTGAATTCAAGTAGTCTCTAGCCGACACATATAAATTAACTTGAAGCACTGTTGTAGTTTTCCAAACGTACAATTGCAATTGCAAACAGCTTTTTGTTGACTGCAAATCCTTCCTTTAATGTATACACTGCATATGTTAGTTGTTGCAAACAATATGAGCATGTTATATTCAAGTTTTTATTTCCAATATAACAGAATGTAATAAAACATTGACCAAGGGGAATCTAAGTAAATGCTTCAAGTGCACTTTGTGCAGCAGAGAAGCCAGGGCTGTTTAAGTTTTCAGTGCAGTTTATAAATAGAACTCAAGAGCATGTTATGAAAGTGACTAACCTTTCAATTAAATGGAAAGCATTTCATCATCAATCTCAGTTTTGTAAATAAAAAAGGTCTCCTTGCCACCAAATATTGCCACAAACACACTTACTTGAATGGCCCACCAATCAAAATTTCACCCTTTCCATTAGTGTCAGCTCAAGGTCATTTACGGACTACTCTCTAATCCCCAGCGTGGTGCTTATACATGGGATGAAAGAGCCTGTCTCTGCAATCAGTCTTTTTTTTTCACTCATTCTTGGCATGTGGGCGTCATTGGCCAGGCCAGCATTTATTGCCCATCCCGAATTGCCCTTGAGAAGGTGGTGGTGAGCTGCCTTCTTGAACCACTGCAGTCCATGTGAGGTAGGTACACCCACAGTGCTGTGAGGAAGGGAGTTCCAGGATTTTGACCCAGCGACAGTGAAGGAACGGCGATATAGTTCCAAGTCAGGATGGTGTGTGACTTGGACGGGAACTTGCAGGTGGTGATGTCCCCATGCATCCTGCTCTTGTCCTTCGAGGTGGTAGAGGTCGCGGGTTTGGAAGGTGCTGTCTAAGGAGCCTTGGTGCGTTGCTGCAGTGCATCTTGTAGATGGTGCACACTGCTGCCACCGTGCGTCGGGGTGGAGGGAGAGAATGTTTGTGGATGGGGTGCCAATCAAGCGGGCTGCTTTGTCCTGGATGGTGTCGAGCTTCTTGAGTGTTGTTGGAGCTGCACCCCTCCAGGCAAATGGAGAGTATTGTGCTGACTTGTGCCTTGTAGATGGTGGACAGGCTTTGGGGAGTCAGGAGGTGAGCTACTCGCCGCAGGATTCCTAGCCTCTGACCTGCTCTTGTAGCCACAATATTTATATGGCTACTCCAGTTCAGTTTCTGGTCAATGGTAGCCCCTAGGATGTTGACAGTGGGGGATTCAGCGATGGTAATGCCATTGAATGCCAAGGGGAGATGGTTAGATTCTCTCTTGTTGGAAATGGTCATTGCCTGGCACTTGTGTGGCGCAAATGTTACTTGCCACTTATCAGCCCAAGCCTGATTATTGTCCAGGTACTGCTGCATTTCTACACGGATTGCTTCAGCATTTGAGGAGTTGTGAATGGTGCTGAACATTGTGCAACCATCAGCGAACATCCCCACTTCTGACCTTATGATTGAAGGATGGTCATTGATGAAGCAGCTGAAGATGGT
This sequence comes from Heterodontus francisci, assembly GCF_036365525.1. Lineage (NCBI taxonomy): Eukaryota > Metazoa > Chordata > Chondrichthyes > Heterodontiformes > Heterodontidae > Heterodontus > Heterodontus francisci. The sequence goes on along the minus strand of NC_090379.1, from coordinate 94,787,427 downwards.
TGGGCCTAGGACACTACCCTGAGGAACTCCTGCAGTGATGTCCTGGAGCACAGATGATTGACCTCCAACAACCACAGCCATCTTCCTTTGCGCTCGGTATGACTCTAACCAGCGGAGAGTTTCCCCTGATTCCCATTGACTCCAGTTTTGCTAGGGCTCCTTGATGCCATACTTGGTCAAATGCTGCCTTGATGTCAAGGGCAGTCACTTTCATCTCACCTCTTGAGTTCAGCTCTTTTGTCCATGTTTGAACCAAGGCTGTAATGAGGTGAAGTGCTGAGTGGCCCTGGCGGAACCCAAACTGGGTAGCACTGAGCAGGTTATTGCTAAGCAAGTGCTGCTTGGTGGCACTGTTGATGACACCTCCCATCACTTTGCTGATGATTGAGAGTAGACTGATGGGGCGGTAGTTGGCCAGGTTGGACTTGTCCTGCTTTTTGTGTACAGGACATACCTGGGCAATTTTCCACATTGCCGGGTACATGCCAGTGTTGTAGCTATACTGGAACAGCTTGGCTAGGGGTGCAGCAAGTTCTGGAGCACAGGTCTTCAGTACTATTGCTGGAATATTGTCAGGACCCATAGCTTTTGCAGTATCCAGTGCCTTCAGTCGTTTCTTGATATCAAGTGGAGTGAATCGAATTGGCTGAAGACTGGCATCTGTGATTCTGGGGACTTCAGGAGGGGGCCGAGATGGATCATCAACTTGGCACTTCTGGCTGAAGATCGTTGAAAATGCTTCTGCATTATCTTTTGCACTGAAGTGCTGGTCTCCCCCATCATTGAGGATGGGGATATTTGTGGAGCCACCTCCTCCAGTTAGTTGTTTAATTGTCCACCACCATTCACGGCTGGATGTGGCCAGTCCGGACTGCAGAGCTTAGATCTGATCCGTTGGTTATGGGATCGCTTAGCTCTGTCTATCGCATGCTGCTTATGGAGTTTGGCATGCAAGTAGTCCAGGGTTGTAGCTTCACCAGGTTGAAACCTCATTTTGAGGTATTCCTGGTGCTGCTCCTGGCATGCCCTCCTGCACTCTTCATTGAACCAGGGTTGGTCTCCTGGCTTGATGGTAATGGTACAGTGGGGGATATGCCAGGCCATGAGGTTACAGATTGTGGTTGAGTACAATTCTGCTGCTGCTGATGGCCCACAGCGCCTCATGGATGCCCAGTTTTGCATTGCTAGATCTGTTCAAAATCTATCCCATTTAGCACGGTGATCGTGCCACACAACACGATGGACAGTATCCTCAATGTGAAGGGGGGACTTCATCTCCACAAGGACTGTGCGGTGATCACTCCTACCAATACAGTCATGGACAGAAGCATCTGCGGCAGGCAGATTGGTGAGGACAAGATCAAGTATGTTCTTCCCTCGTGTTGGTTCCCCCACCACCTGCCGCAGACTCAGTCTAGCAGCTATGTCCTTTAGGACTCGGCCAGATCGGTCAGTAGTGGTGCTACCGAGCCACTCTTGAAGATGGACATTGAAGTCCCCCACCCAGAGTACATTTTGTGTCCTTGCCACCCTCAGTGCTTCCTTCAAGTGGTGTTCAACATGGAGGAGTAATGGCTCATCAGCTGAGGGAGGGCGGTAGGTGGTAATCAGTAGGAGGTTACCTTGCCCATGTTTGACCTGATGCCATGAGACCTCATGGGGTCCGGAGTCGATGTTGAGGACTCCCAGGGCAACTCCCTCCCTACTATAGACCACTGTCCCGCCACCTCTGCTGGGTCTGTCCTGCCAGTGGGACAGGACATACCCAGGGATAGTGATTGCAGTGTCTGGGACATTGTCTGTAAGGAATGATTCCATGAGTATGACTATGTCAGGCTGTTGCTTGACTAGTCTGTGGGACAGTTCTCCTAACTTTGGCACAAGCCCCCAAATGTTAGTAAGGAGGACTTTGCAGGGTCGACAGGGCTGGGTTTGCCGTTGTCGTTTCCGGTGCCTAGGTCGATGCCGGGTGGTCCGTCCGGTTTCATTCCTTTTTATTGACTTTGTAGTGGTTAGATACAACTGAGTGTCTTGCTCGGCCATTTCAGAGGGCGTGTAAGAGTTAACCACATTGCTGTGGATTTGGAGTCACATGTAGGCCAGACCAGGTAAGGACAGCAGATTTCCTTCCCTAAAGGACATTAGTGAACCAGATGGGTTTTTACAACAATCGACAATGGTTTTTTGGCCATCAGTAGACTAGCTTTTAATTCCAGATTTATTAATTAAATTCAAATTCCACCTTCTGCTGTGGTGGGATTCGAACCCATGTCCCCAGATTAATACCCTGGGTCTCTGAGTTACTAGTCCAGTGATAATACCAGTACGCCACCGCCTCTTGTCTGGATGTTGGGTTTGAGGCAGAGCTTGGTTGCCACTGAGATGAAGCTGTACCATTCCCCAATTATCTGTCTGTGGGGACAATCGCAGGCAGTCAGTGCTGGATGTGTATACTGTCTCACTCTTTGTCAATCACTTTGCACCTGGGAAAGGAGCTTCGAGAGTCAGCAATGCACACAATGCAATGGAGATATCTTTCTTTTCTTTTGGGCCTCCTTATCTCGAGAGACAATGGATACGCGCCTGGAGGTGGTCAGTGGTTTGTGAAGCAGCGCCTGGAGTGGCTATAAAGGCCAATTCTGGAGTGACAGGCTCTTCCACAGGTGCTGCAGAGAAATTTGTTTGTTGGGGCTGTTGCACAGTTGGCTCTCCCCTTGCGCCTCTGTCTTTTTTCCTGCCAACTACTAAGTCTCTTCGACTCGCCACAATTTAGCCCTGTCTTTATGGCTGCCCGCCAGCTCTGGCGAATGCTGGCAACTGACTCCCACGACTTGTGATCAATGTCACACGATTTCATGTCGCGTTTGCAGACGTCTTTATAACGGAGACATGGACGGCCGGTGGGTCTGATACCAGTGGCGAGCTCGCTGTACAATGTGTCTTTGGGGATCCTGCCATCTTCCATGCGGCTCACATGGCCAAGCCATCTCAAGCGCCGCTGACTCAGTAGTGTGTATAAGCTGGGGGTGTTGGCCGCTTCAAGGACTTCTGTGTTGGAGATATAGTCCTGCCACCTGATGCCAAGTATTCTCCGAAGGCAGCGAAGATGGAATGAATTGAGACGTCGCTCTTGGCTGGCATACGTTGTCCAGGCCTCGCTGCCGTAGAGCAAGGTACTGAGGACAAAGGCCTGATACACTCGGACTTTTGTGTTCCGTGTCAGTGCGCCATTTTCCCACACTCTCTTGGCCAGTCTGGACATAGCAGTGGAAGCCTTACCCATGCGCTTGTTGATTTCTGCATCTAGAGACAGGTTACTGGTGATAGTTGAGCCTAGGTAGGTGAACTCTTGAACCACTTCCAGAGCGTGGTCGCCAATATTGATGGATGGAGCATTTCTGACATCCTGCCCCATGATGTTCGTTTTCTTGAGGCTGATGGTTAGGCCAAATTCATTGCAGGCAGACGCAAACCTGTCGATGAGACTCTGCAGGCATTCTTCAGTGTGAGATGTTAAAGCAGCATCGTCAGCAAAGAGGAGTTCTCTGATGAGGACTTTCTGTACTTTGGACTTCGCTCTTAGACGGGCAAGGTTGAACAACCTGCCCCCTGATCTTGTGTGGAGGAAAATTCCTTCTTCAGAGGATTTGAACGCATGTGAAAGCAGCAGGGAGAAGAAAATCCCAAAAAGTGTGGGTGCGAGAACACAGCCCTGTTTCACACCACTCAGGATAGGAAAGGGCTCTGATGAGGAGCCACCATGTTGAATTGTGCCTTTCATATTGTCATGGAATGAGGTGATGATACTTAGTAGCTTTGGTGGACATCCGATCTTTTCTAGTAGTCTGAAGAGACCACGTCTGCTGACGAGGTCAAAGGCTTTGGTGAGATCAATGAAAGCAATGTAGAGGGGCATCTGTTGTTCACGGCATTTCTCCTGTATCTGACGAAGGGAGAACAGCATGTCAATAGTCGATCTCTCTGCACGAAAGCCACACTGTGCCTCAGGGTAGACGCGCTCGGCCAGCTTCTGGAGCCTCTGGAGCTAATGGAGATATAAATCCAAGTAAAGGCCTGCTTCCCGACCCGAACCTGACGGGACCCAATGACGTGTCAGGTTTGGGTCGGGTCAGGTTGCACTTCCAGTCCCGGCATTCGGGCTCGGTTCGGGCCGGGTCAGACATGCTCTATCACAAGTAAGTGGCTCCACTGTTAATTTACTTTTTGGACTAGAAAGGAGGTTTGGTTACAGTTTTTTTAAGCTTGTGCAAATCAGCAAGAAAGTGACAAACGGAAGGTAAGTTAACTGATGGTCAGGTCAGGTCGGGTCGGGCGCGGGAAAAAAAATGGAAGGACTCGGGCCGGGTCGGATGTGGTTCTGTCGGGCTCGGCTCAGGGTTTTTTTTGCAGGCCCGAGCAGGCCTTTATATCCAAGTTCAAATCAGACCAGCAATCCAATCCCGATCAAATCTTCCATCAATCCTTAATATTTTGTGGGTGTATATAAAGTCAAATTTAATTATTCAGTCAGGCAATCCCTTTAATAGGTACAAGTGGCCAAATTTGCACACTTGCACACCTGCCAGAGAGTCAATCTGGTCAGCAGTTGAGTGGGACTTAGCAGAGTTATATTTAAATGAGGCCTTGTCATTAAGATCACAGGGTCTGCACATCCCCAGCCTTGCCAGATTCATTGCCAACTACATTGCCCCCACCCCTCTCATGTAGATCAAAGTCATCGTATCACCTATCAGCAACTTCATCATAGTAATCTTTTCCCTCAACACAAAGACAATTCTCGCTCCTTTAAAATTCATGGGGCTTTGTGCGCTCATTGTTTTGGCCGGTGGCTTGCCTCAGTCACTGTTTAAATGTTCTTCTGAATACTGATTGGATTACTCCATGCTGATTAATTATGCTATTATTATCTTCCAGTTATGCCAGCAAACAACTGATTGATTTACGTCCATTGTGCAAGGATTGTGCCAGAGTGTCAAGTGGTCTTGCTTTTACACACCTTACAATTAGTGGATTAATTCCTTTCGGCCAAGGTCACCTTATTTCGGCTTAATTCTTAAGAGACTCCCTATTTGTACAGTTCCAAAACTATCAGTCTTTTGATCCTGTGGTTTTCTGCCACTCTTATGAGACTTGAACTTATTAAGAGATCAGATATATCATATACTTTGTTCCAGTGTGATGTGGTTTCTGCTCTGCAAAATGTAGCACAACCATGGATGTGAAGTTGATAAATAGGCACCATCGCACTTCAGCAGGTGGCCACCTTGAGTCGGTATCTCTTCACAGACTGATGCAAAGTGAAGTTTCATTAATTCCAACATGCATTTTGCACACCTTCCTTTTTAACTGTTTTAGTGTTGATGCAGAGATGCAAATAAAACTTGATTCTCCCTGCTCTATATCACCCTTATCAGGTGCTACTCTCAAACCAGCAGCTAGAATCAGAGAAGGTCACAGCATAGACACAGATTTCTTCACAGCCTTTGTTTTTCTCTACATGAGCCTCCTAATTCCACTCTCGTGCTCACACGATTTCGTATTTAATATTCTTCCTTTTCAATCTAACTGCCTCAAACCAACTTAATGACTTTTTACAATGCAACAGTAACTAAACTTCAAAAGTAGTTCATTTAGGACATCCTGAGTCTGTGAAAGATGTTAGAGAAATGCAAGTTTTTCTTTTTCCTAACCACTCTCTATTTACCTAATCGTAACCTTTCATAACCTTGAAGACCTCAAAAAGGTTGTCCCTTAAACTTCTGAGCGCCAGTGAAACAAGTCTCATCTTTTCAAGCCTCTCTTCATAACTAACCCTTCACCTCTGGTACCATCCAAATGAAATGCTGAACATTTCGCACTGTTTCCATATCCTTCCTATATTGGGCTGCTCAAACTGTACACTAATCTCCAAGTACAGCCTAACTATCTTAAACCTCAAGCATAATTGCAGCTTGAATTAACTCATCACGTGTCTGTTTTCCTATTCCACTGAAAAAAAAGGAAAATAGATCCTGCTGTGCTCCCTTATTTCTCTGTTTACCTCCCTCTCTTCAGTCCCATGTGTTTTCTCAGGAAAGCTCAGAAATCGTGCCCTATTCTTTAGTTCCCAATCTCCACTGTTCCCTTTTCCCATTAACAAAATAGATTTTACTTCTCAGCCCTGCAGGGCACTAGTACATTCACACATGAATGTCTGAACAGCAATCACACTGGTAAACAGATGAGGCTGTCAGTCAAGTGGATACGGAGCAAACTTGAAATTGCACTTCCTTCCTAGTGCAAGAACCTTCAGGGTTATAATTTGCAATTGCACTGTGAAATTGATACTCAAGCAAAATGGTTGTTATTTTGGAAGAACGCTTGACATTGCTATTTTCTACAAGGTACACCAATTGTTATGAGTGGGTTTAATTGTTGTGGTTATATTGTCATCAATTAAAGCAGCAGCATGCCAACCTTTTCTGTTTGTTTTGTTTTTTAAATGAAACAATAAGAGAGCATTATTTTTAAGAACAAAAATTACTATTTTTTTTAAAAAGCCAAGCATTCGCCTAACCCACAGGGTTCTGTGTGCCTTCAACTAGCTTATCACTTCTGTCACTTTTTCTGCTTAGGGAAATGGAACCAGGCTTGCAGGTGAGCAAGAACATACAACTGCGGTTTGCTCAGCACGCCCACGGTAAAAACATTGGCTTCAGTGGGCTAGCTGGAGTGACACTGCACTTTAAAAATATGTAAACCGTGTATTTTAATTGGCAGAGGGTTACAAATGAGATGTTAACAACTCTGCTGCAAGCAGACACCAATTAAGGTGCACTGCTCTTTAAAATTGTCTCATGCTTTGTCTCATTGTCTTATGCTGAACTGGTGACAGGTTGCACAATGAAGCACTGAGCTGGATTTGAAACACAGGAGGGGGTGTCAGTGCGATTATAACTTCTGCGAATTTCAATATTAATGGAAATTACAATGAGGCTTAATGAGATTTCATCATTGTTAGTAATACATACCCGCAGTAAGTTAAGAGAGCAAGCTGTGCAGCCTACGTAGGCCTGGTTTTATTTGCACCAAAGTGATGAAAAAGCCTAATAATTTAAAGAGGCATTTTGCTTCACTGCACAAAAAAAATTGTTTAGCAAACATCCTGTTTCTTTGGCTTCCCTCCCATCCAGAGGGGAACAGGGGCTTCGCCAGCACCCTAAGTATGTCATCCAAATGGCCATTTTTCATTTGCTGAGCCTGGACCGACAGTGTCAAGTAGTTATGGGAACCAGATCATGCCTGCACCCCATGTCGGCACATATATTTTCCAGCAACGATTATCGGATAGGGATCAGGAGAGCTGATTTTTGTCCACTCTACCCAAAGAGCACTGAGATCATTTGCAGTGCTTCCATCACCACCCATGTTGACACCAAGGTTCGACCTCAGGATCTTCCTATAATAAAAACAAGAAATGCTGGAAATACTCAGCAGGTCTGGCAGCAACTGTGGAGAGAGAAGCAGAGTTAATGTTTCAGGTCAGTGACCTTTCTTCAGAACTGGCAAAGATTAGAAATGTAAAAGGTTATAAGCAAGTAAAGTGGGGGTGGGGCAAGAGATAACAAAGGAGAAGGTGTTGATAGGACAAGGTCACAGAATAGCTGACCAGAAGGTCATGGAGCAAAGACAAACAATATGTTAATGGTGTGTTGAAAGACAAAGCATTAGTACAGATAGGGTGTTAACGGACTGAAAATTGAACAGCCGCAAGTACAAACATGAAAAAAGTGGGTAAGCAAACTGAACAAACTAAGCTGAAATAAAATAAAATAAACATTAAAAAAAGCCTATCCATATTACTAATATCCATTATAAACCTACCGACTCCCACAACTACCTGGACTACACTTCTTCACACCCTGCCTCCTGTAAGGACTCCATTCCATTCTCCCAGTTTCTCCGTCTCCGATGCATCTGCTCTGATGATGCTACCTTCCATGTCAGCACTTCTGATATGTCTTCCTTTTTCCTCAACCGAGGATTCCCCCCCCACTGTGGTTGACAGGGCCCTCAACCGTGTCCGGCCCATTTCCCACACCTCTACCCTCACCCCTTCCCCTCCCTCCCAGAACTGCGACAGGGTTCCCCTTGTCCTCACTTTCCACCCCATCAGCTTCCATATCCAAGGATCATGCTCCGCCATTTCCGCCACCCCCAGTGTGATGCCATTGCCAAACGCATCTTCCCCTCCCTTCACCTATTGAAGGGATCGTTTCCTCCGTGACACGCTGGTCCACTCCTCCATTACCCCCACCACCTCGTCCCTTCCCGTGGCACCTTCCCCTGCAATCACAGGAGGTGTAATACCTGCCCATTTACCTCCTCTCTCCTCACTATCCCTGGCCCCAAACACTTCTTTCAGGTGAAGCAGCAATTTACTTGTACTTCTTTCAATGTAGTATACTGTATTCGCTGCTCACAATGTGGTCTCCTCTGCAATGGGGAGACCAAATGCAGACTGGGTGACCACTTTGCGGAACACCTCCACTCAGTCCGCAAGCAGGACCCCGAGCTTCCGGTTGCTTGCTATTTCAACACTCCCCCCTGCTCTCATGCTCACATCTCTGTCCTGGGATTGCTGTAGTGTTCCAGTGAACATCAACGCAAGCTCGAGGAACAGCATCTCATTTACCGATTAGGCACACTACAGCCTGCCGGACTGAACATTGAGTTCAATAATTTCAGAGCATGATGGGCCCCCCATTTTACTTTTATTTTTAGTTATTTTTTTCTTTTTCCGTTTTTTAACATTTTTTTTGTATTTATTTTATTTCATCTTAGTTTGTTCCAGCATTTCTTGTTTTTATTTCAGATTTCCAGCATCTGCAGTATTTTGCGTTTATCTCAGGATCTTCCTGTTCTCGGTGGCTCAGTATCAAGTTGGGGGCAATGTATTTGGGGATGGAGAGAGGAAATGAATTCCCAGAAAAACAGTGTACATGAGAGTCCTCTTCCATACAATTCACAACACTGAAATTTGGGTGATGATGGCATGGATTAGAGGTTGGGCAGAGCTAAGTTTCATCGACAGAGCCAATGTGGGATAGAAAAGCTCAATTCGGGGTTAAACAAGATACCAAAATTGCAAACCAGAGGATTTAGCCTGAAAGGACAACTGAGGAGGCTGATAGAGTTGGGATTCATAATGTCTCTGGCAGATTTGAACAGTACACATCTATGAAAGGGTACAGAGAACTTATTTTGGATCATGTTGTTCATGTTAAAACAATCCAGTATTCCATAATTACTGCTTTCTGAAGATATAGAATGCATCTATTACTATTTTGGCCATAAAGAAAACATCGCAATATTTAATAATCCATCTACTAAAAGATGTTGCCAAATGAGTAAAGATGCATTATTGATATGCACTTCTGTCTCACAAAAAAAGTAACCATGCAGCTGACCATGGCATTCTAGAAATTTTCTCAATATCAGTGTTTTGATAGCTTTAAAATCACATTTTAAAATCTGTACTAACTTAATTCCTGATAGCAGTCACTGTTTAAAATAGCAAGGTTCACTTTTAAAATCAGACTTAAAAAAATAATTAAACCTAAAGCTCTTATTTCTCTTTAAATCATCATTGCTCTTGGTAACATAATTGGATGAACTGACAGCCAGGATTCTGTTTACTAATCTGTAATATAACAGTAGGGTAGAGGTTGTGCCAAACATGAGAAGAGCACATACCTTACGACTCTAACCTTGGCCGGTGCTAAGAGCACAGACCGACGCAGGAGAATGGAATGGAGGCAAGGTGGGTATATTTCATACCCTTAAATCTTGCTCCCCACCAACCCTGGCTAAGTAACAATAACAACTTGCATTTATAAAGCACTTTTTGTGTCGCAATATTTCACAAGGCACTCCACAGAAATGCTATCAAATAAAATTTGACACCACACTGCATAAAGCAATATTGGGACAGGTAACCAAAAGCTTGGTTAAAGAGGTAGGTTTCAAGGAGAGTCTGAAAGGAGGAAAGGGAGGTATGAGAGGTGGGAAGCTTTAGGGAGGGAATTCCAGAGCTTAGGGGCCTGGCAGCTGAAGGTACAGCCAGCAATGGTGGAGCAATGAAAATTGGGGAGAAGACAGAAATAGTGGAGCACAGAGATTTTGAAGGGCTTCTGGAAATTACAGAGATAGGGAGGGCGCAGCCCATGGAAGGATTTGAAAATAAGAATGAAAATTTTAAAATTGAGGCATTGCCTGACCTGGAACCAATTAAGGTCAGCGAGCACAGAGGTGATGGATGAAGGAGGGGACTTAATGCGAGTTCGGCCATCCATTGTAGAATCTGCCTGATTTTCATTCTATAGGTAGAGATATAATTTCCTGGTCTCCATTAATTGGAGTAAGTAAACAAGCGTGGAACTAACTGAGAGCAGTCCAACCAAGCTGGGCAGCAAAGTGAAGGAGCACAGTGCTCTCGAGTGTGCAGAGGTTGCAGACGGTTTGATGAAGACAAAGAAGTCACAGTCACAGAGAGTATCATTCATGATTGGTTAAAGCCATTTTGGTGTTGGGGAATGGGTGGAATTCAAGCAGGAGTTGCAGGAGAGATGGGCATGCATGTCATTGAGTCATCGAGAGATACAGCACTGAAACAGGCCCTCTGGCCCACCGAGTCCGTGCCGACCAACAACCACCCATTTATATTAACCCTACATTAATCCCATATTCCCTACCACCATTCTCCGACTACCTACCTACACTAGGGGCAATTTACAATAGCCAACTTACCTATCAACCTGCAAGTCTTTGGCTGTGGGAGGAAACCGGAGCACCCGGCGGGTGTGAGATGATACCATGTTCAAGGACCTTGGAGAGGGTAAAGACGGGGTAGTAAATAGACTGGGTTTTTTTGAGGAGGGGATGATGACAGTAGTTTTGAAAATAAGGCAATCAATACCTGAGGAGAGATGGGAGAGAAACTAAAGAGATAGGGGTTCAGGACTAGGGGGAGGACTGTAGGAAGAAGGTTTGACTTTTGAATAAGGGGAAGAAGGAGATGCAACAAAGGCAACTGAAAAGGTGTTCTCTATTACAATGATGAAGAAATCCATGAGTTCCTTGTCCTTGTTGCTGCATGTGAGGGAATAGGAGCAGGGGAGTAGAGATTAAAGAGGCTGACTTTACTCTTTAAGAGCATTTACCTTAATTGAGTAAAGAAGCCAGGAGTTATCTTTGGTCTCCTGGATGATCTTACAGTGGTGGGTGGTTTTAGCAGAACAGAATGAGGTCCAGTGAAGCGTTAAGTAGTCCAGCCAAATCTAGTAATGGATGGCTAAGTCAGTTGTGCTCAAGTTGTACTTGTAACTATTTACTTATTTCCATTATTACAATTTATCAGTTGCTCTGTAATAGTTTTAAAATGAATCACAATGATTTCTTACCTTGAATTCATAGGATTCTTCAATGATCACCTCTAATTTTGGATGTTCACCCAAAATAGGTTTCCCCATTTCTGCGATTCGTTTTGCCTCCTCCTCTTCAATTGACAGCTTCCGGCCAGAGTCCTCTGCAAAACAAACACCTTATTCATTAATTAAAGCTGCACTGTGGAGTATTTCCTGTGCAAGTGACTTTCAACATTGTTTCTAAAGCTTCCGAGACAGAAATTGATACCAAGGATGTTGTACTGCTGCACCATTACTCTGAGTGCCACAAGGTGACTGTTGATTGCTGAATTTAACTTTAGTATTGATCCAAGCTCATCTCTGAGCAGCTACAAACAAAAACAAATCCTGCAGAATCTAACACTATATTTAAACTCCATTTCTGAGCCTGAGTGATTTTGGTCTGTATTTGGTTTCAATGTTTTCTTTTTGCTGCAGACTATCAGAAACACACAAGACTAAAACCTAGTTAAAATTTTGGCTAAGATGAAAGGGCACTTACGACTAGATTTTGGTTGTAATGTTCTCAGTATTTTTTCTCCCCCACCAACAACACCCCACCAACCCCCCCGCCCCGCCCCCCGCCTTGTTTAATGAAGACAAAGATTTAAACTTGGTACCAGAATTGTAGACAGTAAAGTATTGCTTCTGTCATTCTGGGGGTCCAAAGAGGCACCTGAATCCTGAAAATTGGATACTTGCCATGCCTTTGAGAACTGGCTGAATCTTCATCCACGTAAGATCTTAATCTGGTTAGAAGATTTGAACCAGCCATTAGTTTAGTTCAGAGATACAGCACTGAAACAGGCCCTTCGGCCCACCGAGTCTGTGCCGGCCATCAACCACCCATTTATACTAATCCTACACTTATCCCATATTCCTACCACAATCCCCGCCTGTCCCTATATTCCCTACCACCTACCTATACTAGGACAATTTATAATGGCCAATTTATCTATCAACCTGCAAGTCTTTGGCATGTGGGAGGAAACCGGAGCACCCGGAGGAAACCCACGCAGACACAGGGAGAACTTGCAAACTCCACACAGGCAGTACCCAGAATTGAACCCGGGTCGCTGGAGCTGTGAGGCTGCGGTGCTAACCACTGCGCCACTGTACTGCCCGAACCGGTGCACATGTAGACCTTAATCTTTCCCTCTCACTCTCTGGGTCTTTCCACAAGCACCTTCCTCAGGACACAGTGGCAAGGTCATGACCTGGCTGCCTGGGAATCATGACTATGAACCTATGTTCTAGGGCTCCATGGTTTGGCTTGTTTATACAGCAAAACACTGCATCATTACTTCACATCCAGCATTTGGGCTAATTATATCACTATTTAATAATAAATGGAGGCTGTTAATGGTGTTGAAACAGTTTGGGATTTTGTAACAATGACTCAGACATGACAGCAGCTGACATAAGTTTCTTTTGTAGTTTTTTTTGCATTTTGCTGAAGTTAGGAGTATGATTATTCTGTGGTGGTTTTTGGTATTTTATAGGTGAAAGATAACCAGGTTATTAGTTAAAGGCTAAAACAGAAAGAATAATTTAATGATCCAGCACACTGTGTCATGGACCCATGTGCCATGGGCTCACAGCTGTGATTCCCCAGATGCTGATGTCCTGGTTCCACTTGGCATGCTGGAGGGAGCTAGATAGAAACATAGAAAATTGGAGCAGGAGTAGGTAATTCGGCCCTTCGAGCCTGCTCCGCCATTCATTATGATCAGGGATGATCATCCAACTCAGTAGCCTGTTCCGGCTTTCGCCCCATAACCTTTGATCCCTTTAGACCCAAGAGCTATATCTAACTCCTTGTTGAAAACATACAATGTTTTGGTCTCAATTGCTTTCTGTGGTAGCGAATTCCACAGCCTCACCACTCTCTGGGTGAAGAAATTTCTCCTCATCTCAGTCCTGAAAGGTTTACCCCGTATCCTTAGACTATGATCCCTGGTTCTGGACTCCCAAATCATTGGGAACATCCTTCCTGCATCTACCCTGTCAAGTTCTGTTAGAATTTTATAGGTTTCTGTGAGATCCCCCCTCACTCTTCTGAACTCCAGCGAATATAATCCTAACCGACTCAATCTCTCCTCATACGTCAGTCCCGCCATCCCAGGAATCTGTCCGTTAAACCTTCACTGCACTCCCTCTTTAGCAAGAATATCCTTCCTCAGATAAGGAGACCAAAACTGCACACAATATTCCAGGTGTGGCCTCACCAAGGCCCTGTATAATTGGAGCAAGACATCCCTGCTTCTGTACTCGAATCCTCTTGCTATCATTCTCTGAGGCAGTTGTGCAACTTTAGTGTTCGAATGACTTCACTTCTCCCTTTCTCTGTAACCTCCTCCAGTCCTACAACTCTCCGAAATCTCTCCTCCAATTCTGGCCTCTTGCACAACAATGATTTTTATCACTCCACCATTGGTGGCTATGCCTTCAGTTGCCTCTCTCCTAACTCCGGAATTCCCTCCATCTCCTCTTTTAAGACGTTCTTTACAAGCTACCTCTTTGACCAAGCTTTTTGTCACTGGTCCTAATATTTCCTTATGTGTTTCGGTGTCAAATTTTGTTTACTAAAGCTCCTGTGAGGTGCCTTGGCACATTTTACTATGTTAAAAGCACTATATAAATGCATGTCATTGTTACAAAATAATCCTGGCTGGAGCTTTGCTAACTCTCAGAGCTACGGAATGCTTTTTACATAGGGGAAGCCTCATGAATAATTCTTTCTTCACACCAAAGCAATTGTTATAGTGCAAATGCAGCCTAAATCCAGAGTCAGGACTTGACTCACATCACAGCAAAGTGCTGGGAGGAAAGAGCAGCATTCCACTTTACAAGGTCTTAATATCTGAATTACACTCCAAGGTTAGTGACAGTTCAAAGGCAAAATCCTCCTAGCTACATTAAGCCTATTGTGTAAATGCACCTTCAGATGTTCATGAAGCCAAACCATTCAATTGATTTTGTCAATGCACCAAATGTTGACAGCTGAATGATTTTAAGGTGCATCAAATGAAAGCTTTATCAGTGAAAAAGCCTGGGATGTCTCGTTTGTATTTCTACAAAGATATCAGACTGCATAAACCTTATTCACTTGTTTTTTTTTAAAAGTGCGAGTAAACAATACTATTCCACAAAATAAAAATTACCAGTCATCTGCAAGATGCTGACCTTTCAGAGTTCTCCTGATCGATGATTTAAGAAAGCAATACAGCTAATAATGCAGGTCGCTTTCCAGGAGCTCAGTGACAGCTTAGTAAGAAAATAGACAGTGCTGTCTTCATAATGATTAACTTGCTCAGTGACAGGCTTCTGCAATTCGCTTAATCACTTTGCCTTGCACGTAAGGTTAGTACATTGAAGATAAGTACTCAAGAGAGAAATGGGGGTCAGGACATTCAGCTTTAGCACTGCAGTATTGGATCCCCATTTTCAAAATCCTATCAACCCCATGCTTGCTTGTGATTTTCCCTCAGTTTCAATTAATATCTATGTTTTATTTTCCACAATTGGGATGTAAAGAATGATGGTGGATTTTCACAACTCTGGGGAGGGGCAGGAAGGGGGAGAAGGTAAAGCACGAAGAACCACGTTGCAGATGCCAGCTTCTGTCATGATTATATGTGTGAGCTTGAGTATTAGAGAATGTATGGTACTTGGAAGGGAAACTGAAAGTAGCTTTGTGCTTGGGGAAAACACCTGACCTGGAGATTGTTGTAAGGTCAAACAGCTTTGTAGCCACAGTATGCAGAACAGTGAAAAGAACTCTACTTTATTAAGTGTCTTTAATAAAATGCTTGTTAAATCTTTGGTAAAGTTAAAGTTGTGATTTCAAGTGTGATTCTTCAGCCTGAAATGTGACAGCTTCCTGTCACAATATGGATACAGATGTTGGAGGAAGTTCACTAGTGGGAGTACCAATGGGTATCTCAAGAGAGCTCAAAATAAGAGAAGGGGGTAAACATATTTCATACAAAGCTACTCAAAATGCACCTTGGCGTTCTCAATGGATCAGAATTACACCTGCTACTGAATGTCTTGTTAGCAGCTGACCATCAAAGTCTTCTTCTTTGGGCTCCTTGTCTCGAGAGACAATGGGTAAGCGCCTGGAGGTGGTCAGTGGTTTGTGAAGCAATGCCTGGAGTGGCTATAAAGGCCAATTCTAGAGTGACAGACTCTTCCACAGGCGCTGCAGATAAAGTTGGTTGTTGGGGCTGTTACACAGTTGGCTCTCCCCTTGCGCTTCTGTCTTTTTTCCTGCCAACTGCTAAGTCTCTTCGACTCGCCACACTTTAGCCCCGCCTTTATGGCTGCCCGCCAACTCTGGCGATCACTGGCAACTGACTCCCACAACTTGTGATTAATGTCACAGAACTTCATGTCACATTTGCAGACGTCTTTAAAGCAGAGCCATCGACAGCCGGTGGGTCTGATACCAGTGACGAGCTCGCTGTACAATGTGTCCTTGGGGATCCTGCCATCTTCCATGCGGCTCACATGGCCAAGCCATCTCAAGCGCCGCTGGCTCAGTAGGGTGTATAGGCTGGGGATGTTGGCCGTCTCGAGGATTTCTGTGTTGTAGATACGGTCCTGCCACCTGATGCCAAGGATTCTCCGGAGGCAGCGAAGATGGAATGAATTGAGACATCGCTCTTGGCTGACATACGTTGTCCAGGCCTTGCTGCCATACAGCAAGATACTGAGGACACAGGCTTGATACACTCGGACTTTTGTGTTCCGTGTCAGTGTGCCATTTTCCCACACTCTCTTAACCAGTCTGGACATAGCAGTGGAAGCCTTTCCCATGCGGTTGTTGATTTCTGCATCGAGAGACAGGTGACTGGTGGTAGTTGAGACTAAGTAGGTGAACTCTTGAACCACTTCCAGAGCGTGGTCATCGATATTGATGGATGGAGCATTTCTGACGTCCTGTCCCTTGATGTTCATTTTCTTGAGGCTGATGGTTAGGCTAAATTCGTTGCAGGCAGCCACATTCCTGTCGGTGAGTCTCTGCAGACACTCTTCAGTGTGAGATGTTAATGCAGCATTGTCAGCAAAGAGGAGTTCCCTGATGAGGACTTTCCGTACTTTGGTCTTCGCTCTTAGACGGGCAAGGTTGAACAACCTGCCATCTGATCTTGTCTGGAGGAAAATTCCTTCTTCTGAAGACTTGAACACACGTGAGAGCAGCAGGGAGACGAAGATCCCAAACAGTGTAGGTGCGAGAACACAGCCCTGTTTCACGCCACTCAGGATAGGAAAGGGGTCTGATGAGGCACCACTATGCTGAATTGTACCTTTCATATTGTCATGGAATGAGGTGATGATACTTAGCAGCTTTGGTGGAATCCGATCTTTTCTAGTACTCTGAAGAGACCATGTCTGCTGACCAGGTCAAAGGCTTTGGTGAGATCAATGAAAGCAACGTAGAGGGGCATCTGTTGTTCACGGCATTTCTCCTGCAGCTGGCGAAGGGAGAATAGCATGTCAATGGTGGATCTCTCTGCTCGAAAGCCACACTGTGCCTCAGGGTAGACACGCTCAGCCAGCTTCTGGAGCCTGTTTAAAGCGACTCGAGCGAAGACTTTCCCCACTATGCTGAACAGGGAGATTCCACGGTAGTTGTTGCAGTCACCGCGGTCACCCTTGTTCTTATTGAGGGTGATGATATTGGCATCGCGCATGTCCTGTGGTACTGCTCAGCACAGGCAAAGCAGTTGGTAGAGTGCTGAAAGTATAGCAGGCTTCGCACTCTTGATTATTTCAGGGGTAATGCTGTCCTTCCCAGGGGCTTTTCCGCTGGCTAGAGAATCAATGGCATCACTGAGTTCCGATTTTGTTGGCTCTACGTCCAGCTTATCCATGACTGGCAGAGACTGGGCTGCATTGAGGGCGGTCTCAGTGACAACATTTCCCCTGGAGTACAGTTCTAGGTAGTGTTCCACCCAGCGGTCGATTTGCTTGCGTTGGTCAGTGATTGTGTCCCCTGATTTAGATTTGAGGGGGGCGAGCATCTTGATGGTTGGCCCAAAAGCTCTCTTCATGCCATCATACATTCCTCTGATTTTTCCGGTGTCGGAGGCCAGCTGAATATGACTGCATAGGTGTTGCCAGTAGTCATTTGCGCAGCGCCTGGCTGTTCTTTGTGCAACGCTTCTGGCTGCTTTAAGTGCTACGGATGTTAACTCGCTGGGGGCTTTCTTGTAGTTCAACAGTGCAATGCGCAATCACAGTACTCATCTCATGAGTATGTGAATTCTACCTTTCCAAAGTTTCCCTGTGAAATTCTTTGGTATCCAATTACTAGTTTAAGAACATATTATCATTTCTGTACTCCGAAAATGTCAGAAATAGAACTGAATTCAGTCTCATCCAGGACTGCAACACCTTCTAAACCACATTAAATCCTATGATGCACTTGAAATCCCATCTCACCCCTTCAAACCATGACCGAGAAAATATTTTCATAGCCCCTCCCACTTAAGGATTATATGTGGCTCTGTGGATAGTTTAATAAGAAGGTAGATGTGAATAGTCAGCTGCATAAACCAAAAGGTTGAGAAGAAACTTGCTACTAGCTGTTGAATGCACTGCCAAGCCCTGACTCCAACACCTACTGAATCCTTCTAACCAATGCAAGAACAATGGCAGGGGGAGGGTTTAGCTTGGTTACTCCCTGAAAACAGGCATGGGGATCACAATGCACGATTAAACCATGCTATGTGCTGCCGCTAATAATTTTTGTGTGCAGCATAGCTCCCATTGGCTGTAAGCATCAGCAAGGGGTTCAATATTGTAAGTGGCCAGCACTACTTAAAGCTAGCCTGCACCTCTTCAAGCTAGCCTGCATCCTTTTAAAGGGGTAATGCATTGTGGTTCGAGCAGGTGCTGGGAGTCATTCTGCAACTGAATCTAAACTGGGAAAGACAGAACAATGGGTGATCATGGGACAGTGCAGACCCCCAGGTTTTCCAACGCTCCACTGGAGGCCTTCCTGAATAAGGTGGAAAGGAGAGATGTCCTGTATGTTCAGGGGGACAGGAGGCCCTCCAGACACATGATGAGAAGGCAGTGGGAACAGATAACTACAGAATTCAATGCCAGGAGTATAACCTCAATGACTTGGATGCAGTGCCACAAGAAGTTCAATGACCTCACATGAGTGGTCAAAGTCAGTGAATGCATCTTCAAATGCCTTATGCTCTCAACTGCACCACTAGCCTCAACCATTGCTCAATTCACCAAACCCCCATCACTCACCTATCAACAATCAGGATATACCTAAAATTCATATGCTTCACCACACCCTCACACTGTTGATGGTCCCATCACCCAAGCAGATAGCACGACACACTTCACTCCCTTTTACAGAAGAAGGTGGCGCACAATCTGAAGCTAGAGGAACTAACTGGAGGAAGACAGTCATGCCTGTATGTTTTGGACCCCATGGATGAGACGGTGCTTACCACTGAGGAGAGGGACATTGCTGATGTTGTGGCCAGCAGCGGGGCTGAAGTGATCGTTGATAATGGTATCCTCACATCTAATACTCCTTTTTGCATCCCACTTCTCTCATCCCTAACTCTCTTCTGACTAAGATGCTGCAGTTGGTGTAAGCATGCACTTCTTATTTTCTCCTCTCCTCTCACCTCAACCCAATCCTTGTCTCTTTTTAATTTCCCTAGGCAGTGAAGGAAGAGCAGGAAGACAATGAGAATGAAGACACCGTCACTCGATTTCACACTTGCAGCCACCAAGTCAGATCTGGCACTGTGCAAAATTTAGAGGATAACATAGAGGCAGGATCAGCACATGGTGAGACACTGGGCACAAGTGCACTACAGCCAGGGCAGGGTCAAGGATAACGCAAATGCCAGTTCGCTGGAGGACGAGGTCATACACATATTCTGATTTCACACGCACAGCCACCAGCTCAGATATTGACACTGTGCATAATATAGAGGATAACATCAAGTTGCGATCTTCACATGGTAAAGCACCGGGCATAAAGGTAGGGGTCAAGGAGAGTGGAGGTGCCATCTTTCTGGAGGGCGAGGTCACACACAAGTTCTGCTGCAGAGGACCCCCATGAGGACTTTGAGGGCCAGACTATAGAAGAAGGCTGATGGGTGTGCACAAGCAAATACTTGATGCATTGGGAAGCCTGCCAGAAAGCCTGCACTCAATGTCAAGGAGCATGGAGGAGTCCAGCACCAACCCAGCATAGGGCTTCACACATTGCCTGGAGCCCATCCTTTCCAGCATGGGACCATACTATGATGCGGCATCTGATGCCTGATGTTTCTACTTCCATTACGGTACAAGCAGCATCCACTGAATGTCTGAGTGCTGTGGTGCAGGCTCACAATGCTGCCATCATGACTCTGGATACCATTGTTCAAAGAGACTTCCAGGGTATCCCAACAGTCCAGCAATCTGCCCTCCAACACATGACAGGATTGCTGAGGCGCCACCTCAGGAAAGCAGCAATGGCTCCATGGAGCACAAATCTGCTGTTCCCCCCTCAGGTGACAGCATTCCTGTTCCCACCCCTGCCACTCCACCGGTGTCTTTGCTCTTGCCTGTCAGCCAGCTAGCCCAGACTGCTGTCACTCAAGCCAAGGTGCTGCAGCTGAAGTCGGGCTTTCTAGGCCCAGAGCCTACAAAGCCATCTGCAGTCTCCTCCAATGAAAGTCAACAGCCTTCCACCATCCATGCTGCAATCAGTGGAGTAGCACCTCATAGGAGCACTAGGACAGGCAAAGGCACATTAAAACATCACTAATGTAATGTACAAGCGTGATTACTTGACTTCTGTATGCAATATGGATTGACATAATTTATAAATTTGCATTGGACTGTGTATTTTGTGTTGGCTTTTACTTTTTACATTGTAGACAAGAGGACAATGTGATAGTCATTGGCACAGGGAAGGTAAGGAAATGTGGGACTGGTGGTGAATGGGGAATTGGGTTGAGGTCCCTGGTATTGCTCTTGAATTAGTTGTTCACGTACAGCTCAGCCAGAACGGAGCTGTCCAGGTTGCAACCTTCTCTTCCCCCTCCTCTGCTGCCTCCTCCTCCTCTTCTGCTCCTCAGCTTCTTGCTTGATAGGTGGTGGCAAGGGCTGTTCTCTCATGATGTAAGGCTGTGGAGTATGCAGTATACCTACAACAAGACCCACACAGCTGAGTACTGCTAGACTTCTCCAGAGTCCAGCCAATGGAATTGCTGCTCTATCAGATGTCTTGTGGCAGCCTGGCTCTCATTGTTTGCCTGCTGCACATGTGTGCCTGGGCTGCTGACCAGAGTCATGAGCTATGTCATCAGTGCACAGCCCTTGTTGCCCAGTAGCCACCCTTTGGTTTGCCATGGTGGTTGAAATGCAGCTGGCACAGAGGACTGGTGCAGAATGAAGGCACCATGACTGCTGCTAGGATACCGGATGTACACCTGGGTGATGTGCTGCCTATGATCACACAGCAGCTGCATGTTAGGGAGTGGAATCTCTTCCGGTTCAGGTACATGACAGAGATGACATGAGACGCATGCAAAACAATGTGCATGCAGTCAATGGCACCCTGCACCATAGGGAAGCCTGAAATCCATGCAACAGTGGATTACAAATGGCAAGTTGCTGCTAATATCTCCAGCAGCAGCCTGAAAGGAGCCAGACACATAAATGTTCCTAGCCACAGTCACCTTACTAGCTGCTGCCATTCAGTCCTTGCCCTCCAACTGAGGTTGGAGTTATGGCTGCAGCAGGCAGGTTTCAGCCACAACCTCCTTAGTGAAGCACTGTCATCTCAACCAACGGTCCTCACTGAAGTTCAGATAGGAGAATTGCTCCTGGTCAGCTGTCACCAGAATGCAAAAGAGAGGGGCATCCTGAGGGCGCATAGAGTTCTCTTGACCATGGAAGAGATGTGTGCTCAGCAGCATTGATGACCCAGAAACATAGTTCAAATCCCTAGTGCTACTGGACAGTAGGCTACAATGCAGACTGCAACATTTTATGCAAATGAAAAGTTGCAAGTGGGGAGGGAGATGCAGTCGTAAAGGAATTTTTCTTCAATTTGCAGCCAAATGGGAGATGAACAGCAGGGAGAGGGTGAGGGCATGTCTGGACAGTGGGGTTGCCTCCCCCCCCCCCCCCCAGTTCACGTATCTAACACATTTTGAGGAGCTGGCCTTTGATCTGACCAGAGTGGCAAAACACTCGGATATTGGAGATGGAGAAATGGGAGTCCAACATAGACAGGGTGAAAAGAACTCAACATTTCCAGGTTTAGGGCATGCAATCCTTCCCATGCAACAAGCTGTCAATGCATAAGCATTATTTTAAACAACAGAAGCATCTGTTGATAGTGCCAATTTCTCATGACCACCTTCTCTGATATCTCCCACAGAGTGAGCTACAGAGGGCAGTGGAGCTAAGAGACCACCAGCATGTTATGGAGGAGTCAGAGGAGAAAGACACTTTAGAGCCTGCGCTGTCATATCATTCTTGCACATCCTCCACCAGCACAGACACACACACCTCGGTGGGTCCTCGCACGGTATTAGAAACGAGGTGAAATGCACATCACTTCAGAGCAGGAGGATACGGGGGAGGCAGAGTCAGCTGTGAACCGTCCTCCTCGGAGGATGGAGGACAGGCACAGCCCTGCTCAGCAGGACAGAGATGCAGAGCCTCGGGAGTCATGAAACAAGCGGCTCTACCTGGAGAACAAGCGTGATATGTGTGCCCACACGTTGGATTTACCTGAGGCACTGCGGAGTCATGGGATGAGAATGCCAACCTCATGGAGAGCCATATGCAGCATCACTCTGCATGGATGCAGGAACAGTGCACTAATATGCACAGAATGCATGCTGCAGTTTGTAGCATTGACCGGTCAGTGGTGCAAATGGCACAAAGAAGCAAGGAGTGGATGCCAGCTGTGTCCCAGCTGGTGGTTTCCTATTTCAATGAAGGGTGCCATGAAAGAGCTGAGGAGATGTGAGATAGTGCTGAGGGAGTCACCCCTCACAGTGAATCATCATTCACCTCCATGGTTCCTCTGACAGAGGAAGCATCAATAGAGTTACTCCCTGTGACAGAGGCTGCCCCTGCAGCGATGTCAGTGCAGCGGCTTTTGGAGGTGCCCCCCCACCCCACCCCGGCACCTCCACGGCGAGGCCGAGCACCACGGGCTCGCTCAGGTGAAACATGTCTGGATCACAGTGGTCCTGGCGTCCCTGCCATCCTGATGAGTGCGCCACCTCCTGAGTCTACCACGGTGACATCCCTGCAAAGTATGGGGACTGTTCTCCAGTTCTCCTTCAGGCTCCTCCTCCTTGTCTTCCTCCTCATCTTCCTCTTCCGAGTACTTGTGCTGCTTCAGTACTTTTCACTCTTCAAGGTCCACACCTCTCTCTGGGGGGGTATGTTATGAAGTGCACAGCAGACGACCACAATGCGCGAGACTCTTGAGGGAATGTACTGGAGGGCGCAACCTGACCAGTCAAGGCACCTGAACCTCATCTTCAGGAGGTCGATGGCCTGCTCAATGATGACCCTTTTGCACAGATGGCATTGGTTATAATATTTCTCAACCTCTGTGGCAGTTTTACACATGATCCCCTGCACCTGAGGGAGTCTAGCCACTGAGGCAAATCCCACTGCCCTTTGAGTTCGAGTGTTGCGATCCACCTGCAATTCAATGTAATTCTGTGACCTCTCGAACAGAGCATCTGTTACCTCCATGATGCAATGATGTGCTACTGCCTGCGAGATGCCACCAATGGCTGCTGCTGCTGCTTGGAAGGACCAGGTTGCAAAAAGGTGCAAGGCTACTGTGACTTTTACAGCCATGGGAAGGCCACGGCAATGGTTGCTGTGAACTCTCGGATGACCGTCAATGAGGGCAGGCAGGTCAGCAACCATCTGCCTGGACAGGTGCAGCCTTCTGTATCACTGACGCTCCGGCATGTCCAGGTAGCGTCTCCTTTGGCGGTAGACCCTCTGCTGAGGGTATCGCCTTTGTTGGCTTCCTGCCCTTCATTCCTCAACCCTGTAGCCCAGGGGTCCAACTCTGCTCCTGTAGATGCTGCGCCTCATCCCTAGTCAAACCTATCTCGAAGTAGATAAATCTCATTTCCTCTTATGTCCTTCCCTCCTTTCCATTGGAATGTGGAGTCTTCCTGAACACCCTTCTCATGATCCCATGAGGCCTGTATGCAGAAAGACCCATCCATCCCCACATCACCCCCCACCACCACCCCCCCCCCCCGCCCCCAAAAAGCCCTTATCAAGAGTGAAGAGATATTACAGATAATTCTCCTGATGCTGTACAACTGGTTGCCTGTGAATGAGGACCTCCTCTGAGCCTTCCCTCTTTAATGGTGCCTTTTGCCATCCCACCTTATCCCACCATCCTGACTCACTCTTCACTGTGTCACTGCCTCCCCCTCCCGGTCAGACTGGCCCTTAATGAGCACGTTAACAACCTTAACTGGCCATTTATACATTTTGGGCAGGGTGCCTCTTCCCTCTCTCGGCCAAGCCTTTTAAACTTAGCTTTTCAGTTTTGCATTGGGAAACGGGCATGGTAGCCCGAGGGGCAGGTTTAAACATCCACTCACCTCCATTCCTGCCCTTGCATTTAAATAAAAATCCTGGCCCTAGTCTTGCTCGATTCCAAGAGGAAAGCCTACTTGTGCACTCATGTATTAGAGCAAATGGTTTGTGCAAAAGATTTGGGGCTGAATTTTATGGGCTCCCTAGGGACAGGAACAGAGGCAGAGAGACCCATAAAATTGCGTTGAAAGGCTGGGCTCGCAGTGCCCACTGCCTTCCCAACACCTCAAATTTAGTCCAGGGCATGGAAGACCGAGGACAGCCTTGCCACCCGTAAGCCAATCGAGACCTTTAAGTGGCCAATTAATGGCCACTTAAGGGTCTCTTCCCACCACCACTGATATTTTACCAGCGGCTGGTGGGAGCCCCGCCCAGTAACTCAAGGCGACCTCTGAGTGGGCTTGGTGAGGGGGAGGGGCTCTCCTCCACGGGCAATCTGTGGCCCACGAAGAGACTCTGGCAGCAAAGGCCATGCCTGTGGCATCACCCCACCCCTCTGCCCTCAGTACCCACCACCCCACCCCTCACCGGGACCTGGATGAGTGGTTCCGACGAGCCTGCCCCCACTTACCTTCAGTCCAGGCTCCATGGTCGTTCTTCTTCAAATGCCTGCTGCAGTTCCAGCAGTGGCCACTGTTCCTGATGGTGCTGCTGGGACTGCTGAGCTGCCTGCCCTCTGATTGGCCCACAGCTCTTGGAGGCAGGATCCACGCCATTAAATACAGCTGGGGGAGGGGACATGTCCTCCGAACAGCCGAGGCGTGGTTCCCCTCGCTTTTAGTGCTCGGCGTTGGCACCCCTGCTGGCTGCATAAAATCCAGCCCTTGAAATCAGCACAAAAGTAATTCAGCACCTGCCACACCACTTCCTGTGGACTTTTGAAACATTAGACAGTGATAGACAGTACCCAAAACACATAGAATTGCAGCAGCAACCAGAAGAAATAAACCTGCAACTAACCTGTAAGTAGTAGATGATCCATTCAAATAGCCCTGGTGAGATGGGGTGGGGGGGGGGGGGGGCAAGGGGAGAGGGCTCATTCATGCTGCTTAACATCATGTTCAGCCTTGTGATGTTAAGAGAGGGCAGAGGCCGGAGCATGGAGGTCTAAGATGGCAGTGGTGGCATCTAATTTTTTCTCCAAAAATATAATTTATTCATAAAATTTGTAAAAGTTCAAATTGGACATTACGTCGAGTGCAATACGGATCAGTTTCTTACAATACCCATACATGAGGTGCCTCACTACCCTTGCCAATACTGGTTATATTTACAATGTACACTTACATTCCGTGTCAAACATTCTGTGGTGCATACAGCCCAAGGGGTTTTACACGGTTTCCAGCCCCTTGGTATACTATGGCCTTAGACAGTGGCCTTTCCCCATTGAGCCTTTGCGGCAACTACCCCAAGCTTTAGTGCATCCCTCAGCACATAGTCCTGGACCTTGGAATGTGCCAGTCAACAACACTCAGTCATCGACAGCTCTTTGCACTAGAAGACCAGCAAGTTTTGGGCAGACCAAAGAGCATCTTTCAATGAGTCAGTGGTCCTCCAGCAGCAGTTAATGATTATCTCGGTATGTGTCCTTGGGAAGAGCCCATAGAGCACAGATTCCTGCATTATGGAGCTGCTCAGGATGAAACTTAACAAAAACCACTGCATCCCTTTCCATCTGCTTTGTGAAGGCACATCCCAGAAGGAGGTGGGCGACAGTCTTTCACAACTGCAGCCATCCCGAGGGCAGCGTTCGGAGGTGGAGAGATTCCGGGCATGCAGCAAGGATATGACAAGGAGGGCCCTTCTCACCACCAGCCAAGCTACGTCTTGGTGCTTGTTTGAAAGTTCTGGCAATGAGGCATTCTGCCAAATGAGTTTGACAGTCTTCTCAGGGAAGCATCCAACTGGATCCACCATCTCCTTTTCCCACATGGCCTCGAGGACGTTACTTGCAGACCACTGCCTGATGGACTTGTGGTGAAAGATATTTTTCTGTACAAACTTTTCCACAAGGGACAAGTGGTGCAGCACAGTCCAACTGAGAGGAGCGTTCTGCGGCAACGTGGCCAGACCTATCCTTCACAACACTGGGACAGATAGAACCTCAGCATGTAGTGATACTTGGTGTTTGCATACCGAGGATCTACGCACAGCTTGATGCACAAAGGTGACCAGCAGGATGAGGGCGATGTTGGGTACATTTTTCCCCCTTTATCTAGAGGTTTGTCCATTGTGTCCCTGTGGACACGGTCCATTTTCGATCTCTAGATAAAGTGGAAGATGGTTCTGGTGGCTGCAGAGCTGGTGTCTGATTAGTGTCGCATGCTAATTGACATTGTGATCCGCCTGCTTTGCATGCTGCCGGTAGACGTTAGGTGCACGCGCGCTAACCCCTTCACCAATACGGTGTCCAGTGCACTTCCCGATGGAAGTTTGTGCATGCACCACAGATACCATTTATGAATCTTAAGGGGCCTCATAGCACCCAGAAAACAGGCGATACTGAGCCCAATTTTGCCCACTAGAAATCAAGAGTCAATTGGATTTCATTTGTATGTTGTTGAGTCATCGCCACAGGCTGCCATTCAAATGTTCTTTGCTTTCCTAACTAATTTTCCATTTGAAAATTCAACACAACAAATTACCTCCACCTCCTCAAAACTCCACACTGGAAGCTAATAATATCGAAGATCTTACGGAACTACTTTTCATTTACGATCATTCTATATTTTATTTAATTAAAAATTTACCAAGACGTTTGGTCTAATAATTGCACTGAACACCCACATCTTTTCATAATCATGAACAGTTTAGAAACCATTAGAGATTTGTTATGTTCATTACAATGGTTCATTATTGTAATCTTTCATATCACACAAACAATAAAACCTTATTAGCAATGCGAATGATGGATTGGGATGCATTCATATTTCTGTGTAATCAATTGCAAATTATTTTTCGATAAACTTATTATAACTTTGTCACAAATGCTAATTCTTCAGTGAAGACTAAGAGTTGCTGCTGGCTCCAATGAAGCCTCTCAGATGGAAGAGAACCATCATGATGTTTTAAATAGAGAACAATAGATACCTGGGTCCCAGCCATTTAAAATCATCTTGTTTAGGTATCTACATGATTGTTATAGATATTCAAGTTTGAGATATTGATAGCCTCATCATATTGCTGTCCTGCAATTATTCTCAGAAATACACTAATATTGTTGCTAGAATATTTCAATACATAATCCTTTGCAAAGTTATGGCTCTTTAAAGCTTACCTTAAGTAGCCAAACTTGGGGGGCAAAATCATACTGGACTTTCAACATGACATTTTCATTAACAGCACCAACAATACAACACAGGTAAAGCATTAGATTGTTGCTTGAAGCATGGGCCCTAATGAAGTGTCACATTCTGTACAATCCTTGAACTTTTGGGAAGGTTTTATATTACTGAAGATGTCACCCCGCCCTTCCCTAGTGCCTGGCTCATTTCATATTTCAGCAGCAGTGGATCCAGGGCAATTCTGGTTTTGAATCCAGATTCACCAGAACATGGGACTGTTGACAGTCAATAATTGTACTTTTGTTAGAATCCACATCACGAAGAATGAACACAACTCATTTCATCACATGGGAATGAGGTTGTGTCAGAAATAGTTTCTACCTCCTACCTATCAGTAGCTTGCACCATTAATTCAGTAGCAGGAATCTTGCTAGTTACAAAGAGCTGGATGGGCTAACACAATTATGCTGGAAAATATTCTGAGCAAATAACATGAACGCATGGGAAACCTTGATAGATAATCAAAACCCTGTTCAAAAATATTTCATTCCTGCTTTGATGTTTCAGAGCCTCCTTCTTCTGATACATCCTTGGAGCTGTAAGAACTCATCTACAATAATGAAAATCCCAAGAGAAGTTCATATATAGAAGTAATGGTATTCATTGTGTTAGCCAGTTAAATGAATTTCTGGGAGCTTGAGGAGTGACTGGTGTTAATGCAGTGCATCTAGGAGTCTGTGAATTTCCTCGAAGGTATGTTCCAGCATGAGTTCACCCCACAGCTACAGAAGATGCAGGAGATGAGGGAATGGGTGACCACCGGACAAGTAAGGAGGAAGACACAGGTACTGCAGCAATTCCCCAAGACAGAGGCACTTGCTAAATTGTTTTCAGTTTTGAATATTGGGGAAGTTGACTACTGCTTGGAGGAATGCAGTGACAATCAAGACCCTCACACCATTTGATTACACAGGGGGAAAAGAGAGTAGAAATGCAATTGTCATAGAGGTCTTGATAGTTAGGGGCATAGACAAGTGCTTCTATAACTGCAAATGTGATTCCAGAATGGTATGTTGCATCCCCGGTGCCAAGTTAAAGGATGTCACTGAGCCGCTGCAGGATATTCTGCGAGGAGACAGGGAACAGCCAGAAGTCATGATCCATATTGGAAGCAATGACATAGGTGGAAAAAATGTTGAGGTCCTTCAGACAGAGTTTCAGGAGGTAGGAAAAAGATTAAAAAACAGGACCTCAAAAATAGCGATCTCAGGATTACTCCTAGTGACACATGTTAGTGAGTACAGAAACATGAAGATAGTGCAGGTAAATGTGCGGCTGGGAAAGTAGTGCAGGAGAGGAGGTTTCAGATTCTTGGGGCACTGGGACCAGGTCTGGAGGAGGAGGCACCTGAACAGGATGGACGGGTTGCACCTGAACAAAGCTGGGACTGATGTTCTCGCTGAGGTTAACTAGTGCTGTTAGGGAGGGAGCAAACTAATTTGGCAGGTGCAAGGGAGCCACAAATAGCAAAGAGGAGCAGAAATGAGATCAGAGGACAGAGAGAGATATAAACAACAGTAAAATTAGAAATACACCAAAAATTGCATGGACTAGATTGAGGAAAATAGAAAAAGTGACAAACGAGGTATTAAATTGGCTGTATGCCAATGTCCATAGTGTAAGCAGTAAGTTTGGAGAGCTGCAAACAAAAATTGCTACATGGAATTATGACATGGTTGCATTAACAATGCTCAAACAATGCCAGGAATGAGTTCTTAATAATCCTGGTTACCAAATATTCAGGAATGATAGAGAAGGAAAAAGAGGGAGTGCAGCATTGATAAAGAATGGTATTACAGTTCTAAAATAGGAAGGATATATTTGATGGTTCAAGGACTGAATCTAGTTGGCTTGAGTTGAGGAACAGAGGGGGATCTATCTGCCACATTGTTGGGTGTTCTTTTACACCTCCATACAGTGAGAAAGAAATAGATGAGTAAATTTATCTGCAAATTTCAAAGGCATGTAACAAAAATAGAGTAGTAATATTCGGAAACTTTAATTATCCTAATATAGACTGGAAAAACATGGTGCTAGAGTAGGGAAGGAGAGGAGTTTCTGATAAGTATATAGGAGGACTTTCTCAATCAGTATGTCTGCAGTCCAACGAGGATTGAAGCACTGTTGGATCCAGTTCATGGAAATGAAGTAGGGCAAGTGTTACAGTGGAAAATCATCTAGCTAATAGTGACTATAACATAATTCAGCTAAATGTAATTGTGGAAAGAGACCAGCAAATATTGAAGGTAAAATGCTCAACCGGGGAAGAGTTAATTTCAGTGATTTAGGAAGCGACCTAGCACAAGTAGATCAGAAAAGGTGATTGCAGGGTAGAGCAGTAATAGAGCAATGTAAGGTATTCAGGGAAGAGATATTTCACGTACAAACTAAGCATATTCCTTTGAAAGGAAATGGTAGAACATCCAAAGCTAATGTGCCCTGGATGACAAAGGAAATAAAAGTGAAAATAAAACAGAAAAAGGAGATTTATGACGAATATCCAAAGCAAGATTCAATTAATAACCAGGTAGATTATGGAGGGGATTATGAGGGGAATTGAAAAGTTATAAGACACAAAGAAAGCTTACAAGATCAACAGGCAACATTAAACTGAACCCCAAAATATCATATAAAAATATAAAGTGCAGGTGGTGCGCCTAAGGCCACATCAGGGAAAAGTAGTAAAAAGTTAGAATTAGAAGCACTATAACTGAATGCACAAACAATTGTAACAAGATAAATGAATTAAAGGCCCAAATAGAGATAAATGTGTTTGATCTAATAGCCATTACTGAGAAATGGATGTAGGATAACCAAGGTTGGGAACTAAATATTCCAGAGTTCTTGAATTTTAGAAAAGATAGGCAAAATAGAAAAGGAGCTAGGCTAGCCCAGATAATAAAGGATGACATAAAGGCAGTAATGAGAAAGGATCTGAGCCCAGAAAATCAGGGTTGTTACGATCACTTCCCTCTTTTCCCTCTCTTTGTTTGACCACAACAGATTTAATTCTTTTTTAAACTGGATGTACTGGCCAATGCAGTAGATGCTTGATTATTTACTTGCTATGATCATAACAAGAACCAATCGGACAGATTTTCTTCAGTTTAACAAAGAAAGAGGTTAACTTTATTGTACTTAAACCAAACAAATTAAAATAATAAACTATGCGCCAACGTTCACTCACGTAGATACACTAGGGGTTTACACACACGCAAATAGGTTACAGAGTGGGGAAGGGTAGATTGGTTGAGTTAGAAAAAAAGGTATACTGTCTGCGGAGTTTGGTGATTTGGCTGGTGTCTAGCTGAATTCAGTGTTTCTGAGGCTTTTGGTTTGAAGAGGTAGATGACTGATTCCGTGGGTCTCTTGGAGACAGTGATGTGGATGTTTTCCTCCAAAGGAATTTCTGATTGTAGGCAGAGTATACAAAGGTGGTCGGTCAAGAGGCAGGATTTGAAGCTTGTAAGCTGCAATGGAGAGGGAGAGAGACCCCCACATGGGTCTGCATGTGTCAGAGTCCAGATGCTTCTCCTTGCTGCTGCAGAGAAACACAAGCTTAAAACCACAGATGGGTGGGGGGGGGGGGGGGGGGCTTGTCACATGACAGTCACTCAGTAATTCAAGCATAGTAGTTAGCAGTATTTCTTCTTGCTAAAAAATAAAGAACAAGCAGTTCCCTTAAACTGCTTGGGTCTTGATTCTTGCTGGGATGAGCAAACATTTTGTCTCCCTCCTTACAGACCTTGCAATGTAGGATACAGTGTTGCAAATTAGGTGGCCATCTTAAGCTGCTAGCAAAATTATCTTTCGTCTGTTCTTTTTAAAATTTCTTTTAAAAAAAATTCAGATCTCCAGTAAGTGGATTAGAGAAAATTATCATTCAACAAAGCAGGTTGATGTGACAGGGTGTAGAATCAATATGGGTGGAGCTACGAAATAGGGAGTAGTTTATAGACTTAATAATCTTATTGTAAAGGAACCTCTGGAGAAAACAGATCATAATATGATAGAATTTCATATTAAGTTTGGGAGTGATGTGGTTAAGTCCCAAACTAGGGTCTTCAAAGTAAACAAAGCCAATGATTGAAAGATGAGGGGTGAGTTTGCTGAGGTAGATTGGGAAATTAGATTAAAAGATATGACAGTAGATAAGCAATGGCAAACATTTAAAGAAACAATTTATAATTCTCACTGAATATACATTCCCTTGAAGAATAAAAACTCTACTGTAAAAGTGGCACAGCCATGGCTAATTAGAAAAGTTTTTGATACTGTTAGATTAAAAGAAGATGCTTATAATGTTGCCAAAAAGAGTAGTCAGCTGGAGAATTGGAACAGTTTTAAAACAGAGTTTAGGAAGAAATGGGTCATTTTCAGGATGGCAGGCTATGACTAATAGGGTACGGCAAGAATCAGTGCTTGGGCCCCAGCTATTCACAATCTATATCAATGATTTGGATGTGGGGATTAAATGTAATATTTTCAAGTTTGCAGATAACACAAAACTAGGTGGAAGTGTGTATTGTGAGGAGGATGCAAAGACACTTCAAAGGGATTTAGAGAGGCTAAGCGAGTGGGCAAAAATTTGGCAGATGGAAAACAATGTGGAGAAATGTGAGGTTATCCACTTTGGTAGGAAAAACAGAAATACAGGGCTGGTTCCGTGACGGGGGTGTGGCAGAGAATCAGAGTAGCAGCGCCCGTCACAGAACCCGCATCGGGATTGCTGGACCCAATCTTCCTGGGGGCAGAATAGGCAGATGTCAGCCTTCCCACCCAGAGGCCAATCGAGGCCCTAAGTGGCCTATTGATGGCCAATTAAGGGCCTCTTCCCGCCACCGCTGAGATCGTACCAATGGCGAGGGGGGCCTCCGCCGTGCGGGAAAGATGCTTTGGAAAATGAGGCACCCCCCTGGCCGTCCCCCCCAGGGGGCTTGGGATTCGTGGCCCGTGGAGGACTTCCCCCCTTTGGGAACCACTGTAACCCCGTGACCCCCCTCCCCTGGACTGAACACCCACACTGCTGGGGCCTTCCGGACCGACCCTGGTGATCCCACCTCACCTACCTCGGGTCCGGCATTTCAATGCTGGGCCTGGGTCTGAGGCCTTTGCAGTACTGGTAGCAGCCACTGCTCCCGGTGGTGCTGCTGATACTGCTGAGCTGCCGGCCCTTTGATTGGCCAGCAGCTCTTGGGGGCAGGACCCCCATTCCTATTAAGTGTTGAAAGGGACGGTGATCCGGCCTCCTTAAACTTTGACCCCAAAAGACCGGAGGGATAGTGCAGGAAAATGGTATTCAATTAGATGATCATCCATGATCTCATTGAACAGCAGAGTGGGCTTGAAGGGCAGAATGGCCTATTCCTGCTTCTTGTGTTCTTGTGTAAAAATTAGCAAAGCATGACCAAGAAATTGATCAAGAGGGAGAAAATAGAATGAGAGTAACCTAGCAAGAAATATAAAACAGACTGTCAGGGCTTTTACAAGTATGTGAAAAGAGATTAGTGCAAGTAAACATGGGTCCTTTAGAGGCAAAGATAGGAGAAATTATAACGTGGGATAAGGAAATGGCAGAGATATTAAACAAATATGTTGTATCTGTCTTCAAAGTGGAAGATGCAAAAAACATATCCGAAATAGTGAGGAACATGGATCTAAAGAGAGTGAGGGATTTAAAGTAATTAATATTAATAAATAAAAAGTACTGGAGAAATTAATGAGATTAAAAGCCAAAAAATCCATTGGATCTGATGGCCTACACCAAGTGATGGCTGCAGAGATAGTGGATGCATTGGTTTTGATCATTCAGAATTTCCTAAATTGGAAGGTAGCAAATGTAACCCCGCTGTTTAAGAAAGGAGGAAGAGAGAAAACATGGAGCTCTAGGCTAGTTCGTCTGATATCAGTGTAAATGCTATAATCTATCATTAAGGATGTGGTAACAGAGCACTTGGAAAATCACAATATGATTAGCCAGAATCAACACGGTTTTACGAAAGCAAAAATGTGTTTGACAAATTTAGTAAGAGTATTTTGAGGTGCAACTAGCAGGGTGGGTAAGGGGGAACCAGTGGACATTTGGATTTCAGAAGATATTTGATAAGGTACCAGAGACGAGGTTGTTAATCAAGAATTGGGCTCATGGGATTTGGGGTAATATATTAAAAGGGTCTGAGGATTAGTTAGCAGGCAGAAAAAAAAGATCAGGAATAATTGGGTCATTTCCGGATGGTAGGGCTGAGCTAATGAAACGCCACAAGGGTCAGTGCTTGGATCTCAGCTATTTACAATCTGTATCAATGACATAGATGAAGGAATGAGGGTAATAGATCTAGTTTTGCTGACGATGCAAAGCTAGATGGGAAATTAAGCTGCGAGGAGGACACAAAGAGGCTGCAAAGACTGTTAAGTGATTGGGCAAGAAGGTGGCAGATGGAGTGAGAGACTAGTAAATGCTAGTATTTAGAGGGATTTGGGTGTTGTTGCACAATTAATCACAGAAAGCTAGCATACAGGTGCAGCAAGCAATTAGAAAGGCAAATGATAAGTTCGCCTTTATTGCAAGGGGTTGCTGTCTAAGAATAAAGAAGTCTTGCTGCAATTATATAAGGCTTTGTTTAGACCACACCTGGAATACCTTGTACACAGTTTTGTTCTCCTTTTCCAAGAAAGGATTTACTTACCTTGGAGGGAGTGGAATGAAGGCTCATTAGATTGATTCCTGGGACAAGAGGGCTGTCCTATAAGGAGGGATTGAATAGAATAGGCCTATATTTTCTGGACTTTAGAAGAATGAGAGGTGATGTCATGTAAATGTATAAAATTCTTAGAGGGCTTGAAAGGTTAAATGCTGACAACTGGAGAATCTCAAACTAGGGGGCAAAGTCTCAGAGTAAGGGGTCGGGCACTGAGGACTGAGATGAGAAATTTCTTTACTTAGAGTTGGGAATCTTTGGAATTCTGTACCTCAGAGGGCTCTGGAATGCTTAGTCGATGAGTATATTTAAGACTGAGATTGATAGATTTTTAGGTACTAAGGGAATCAAAGGACATGGGGAGCAGGCAGGAAATTGGAGTTGAGTTAGAAGATCAGCTACGATCTTATTGAATGGGAGAGCAGGCTCGAGGGGCCGTATGGCCTACTCCTGCTCCTATTTTTTTGTTTTTTAACGGGTATAGAGGAGCTTTACCAGGATCTAACCAGTGACGGGGGGCCTTCAGTTACGAGGAGAGGTTGGAAAAGTTAGGACTGTTCTCCTTGGGACAGATAAGGTTAAAAGGTGACCTAACAGAGCTTTTCAAGATGATGAGGTTTTTGACATAGTAAATAGAGAAAGGCTGTTCTCTCTGATGAGTGGGTCAATAACCAGAGGTCATAGATTTAAAATCATTAGCAAAAGATATAGAGGGAAGATGAGGGTAAATTCTTTCACTTAGAAAGTTGTCACACAGGCTAGATAATTTTCTGTTCTCTTACAGGATAACCCCATAGTCGACAACAGGTTACTTACCTTATGAATTAGTGCTTAAACACACTGCTAGGACAAGGTTTAGTTTGCCTAAGCCTGACCTCAATAGCAAAGTAGGAGAAAAGCCAGACAGAGTGAAGATGAGTCATGATACACGAGGCATGAACCTTAAAGAGTTCAGTGCTGCTCAGAAGGTCATGGTGAAAAACCAGCGAGGTTTAAGGAGAAGTATGTGTTTGGAGTTGTTGTAAAAAGACTAGGTGCATTCACATATCTAGTGCAGATTGGAGAGAAACTCCATCAATGTCACGTAGATCATTTGATTAAAAGAGGAACTCTGACAAAGGGAGTGCATGAGAAACCTGCTATAGTCCAAATTCCTACAGTCCCAAGTGAAAGTCAGAAAGAAAATGCAAGTTACAAAGAAACTGAAAGTTTACCAGTATCTCAGAATCCTTGGTAGAGCAAAGTGAGTCACGGTCTTTGATTAAGCCTAATCAATCAATTTCACAGTCTCAACCATTAAGTGGAGTTGGTAGTCAACGTCAAAATTCAGGGTTGACACAGTCTGAGATGTTGAAACAGCAGAGTCAAGAAGATACCCAGACAGAAAGTAAAGGAAGCCAGATTAGAGGCCTGCGACCCGACCTGAACCCGATGGGACCCGATGACATGTGTCGAGTTTGGGTCTGATCAGGCCCATCTTCCGGGTATGGCTTTCGGACTCGGGTCGGGTCGGGCCGAGTCCAGGTCGGGCTCAGGTCGGCTTGGGCCAGACACACACGGTAAGTGCTCTTCCGCTAAGTATTAAAAATAAAAAAACTTAGCTCAGCTGGAAGTCCGGGGCGAAACTGAGTCTGCGCAGTGAGCGAGTGATGTCACTATGACGTCATCATGCATGCGCTGCAGCTTCGTGTAGCTTCCCAGTCGGAAGGTAAGTAAAGGGATGGTCGGGTCGGGCGCGGGTCTGGTCGAGCTGAGGCGGGTTCAGGTCGGGTTGGGCTCGGGGCAAAAATCGGAGGGACTCGGGCCAGGTCAAGGTCAGGTCCGCTGTGGATTGGTCTGGTTCGGGTCGGGTTCTTTTTTCCCGACCTGAGCAGGCCTCTAAGCCAGATAGGTTAATTGAAAGTATGTAGGAAGGAAGAAGAAATAAATTGTTCTTTAGACCTCCAACGAACATGTCTCTATGGTTGACTTCTAAATTCACGCTACACCCACCACGATGAGAGAGTTTCTTTAAATCGAGAACTCAATCCCATCCACATCACCATCTTTCTGTTGTGTATTGCACTGAGTAAGTCTAACATGTACTCGCACAGCAAGCAGCCATTTTTGAACAAAATTTATTAACACCGCTTCAAACAGAGAGGGCAGCAGAGATTACACCTCCCCAATAGAGAGGGCAGTATAACAAATTGCTCAGCTATTACATAAACTACAATTATGTTGCGACTGCTATTGCCTAGCTGTTGCTCTATGCTTACTTCTCTTATCTGCTCTGGTTCATTTCCCATTACTAGATCCAGCATGATTCCTTTCTTGTTGGGCTTCTTACGAACTGGGTAAGAATGGAGTCCTGAACATACTATAAAAATTCCAATCACTTTATCTCTTTCCCTACGTTTTCTTCCCAGTTTATTTAGTGGTAGTTGAAATCGCCCACAATTATTATTGCATGTCTTTTACTTATTTCATAGGTATGCTTGCATATTTCTTCCTCCATTTTCCTTCAGGTGGCCTATAGAATGCCTCTATTGGTGTGATCAATCTTTCTTATCCTTTACCTCAATCCATATGGATTCTATTTCTATATTAATGCTAGTTATGCCTATTTTTCCTCGTGCCATTGTTTTCTCAAATTATTAAAGCTACCCCACGCCCTTTTTCATTCTCTATAAGCTATAGTGTCTGATTCTCACCTTACCCGGAGAGATACACTATTAGAAAGCAGGTGTCTGATTCTCATCTTACTGAATCTTGCGGTCCCACCACCGAGAGCAGTGGCAGGTGTAAAAATGGCGATCCGCACACACCGGCTGTGCGCCGACATGCCGCTGCGATTTTGAGCCTGGCGGCTCATTGTCATGTGCAGGGCAGTCCCCCCCACAATCATGCGGTGGGGGTGATCTCAGCGATGCCGTGAACAGCATCAACTGCTTCTGTGCAGGCACTAGCACTATTTTTAAAGGGCTGCCAGCCCTGTGAAGAAACCGCAGAGTTGCCCCCGTCCCTCCCAACTACACTACAAATGCTGAGTTGACCCCTTCCCCCCCCACCGCCCCCACCCCACACTAAAGTACAAATGCAGAGATCCCCCTTCCCCACCTCGGTGGCACCAGCTTTCCCTGGACTGGAAAGTGAAGGCGTGTGAGTGTCACAGGATGCGCTAAAGATACGGAACTGCAGGTAAAATTGCTCTGGTTTTCATTTTAATTCATGCAAACAGGTAATTTAAATATGTAAAGTCGGGTGCAGTTGCAGAGCGGCGGAGGGCCCGCCATGGAGCTTTCCCACTTCCGGGAAAATTGGGTCCGGCAATCCCGCTGTCGGGCACCATGGTGGGCTGCTGCCGCTCTGATCTTACACTCCCCCCTCCCCACCCCCAGACATGGAACCCGACGTCAGAAGGGGAACAAGAACCCAGCCAGAGACTCGACTTGACTGTTCCAATGCTCTCCTGGCTGCCTCTCGCCTTGTACCCTCTATAAACTTGAGCTCATCCAAAGCTCTGCTGCCAGTTTCCTAATTCACATCAAATCCCATTCACCCATCGCCCTTGTGTTCACTGAGTTATATTGGCTCATGGTCTGGCAATGCCTCCATTTTAAAATTCTCATCCTTATTTTTAGATCCTTTCATGGCCTCATTCCCCCCTATCTCTGCAACCTCCTCCAGCCCTATAATCCTCCAAGTTTTCTGCACTCCTCCAATTCTGGTCTAGTACATCACCAATTTTAATCGCTGCACATTGGCAGCCATGACTTCAGTTGCCTAGCCCTAAGCTCTGGAATTCTACCCCTTAATCTCTCCACCTTGCTACCTCTATTTCCTTCTCAAAACCTATATCTTTGACCAAGATTTTGGTCAGCTCTCCTAATGTTTCCTCATGTGGCTCCATATCAAATTTTGTTTGATAATGCTCCTGTGGGCCTTTGGATTTTTTATGATTTTAAGGGCTCTATAAAAATGCCTGTTGTTGTTGTTGATGCAGTACTAGCTGGCATCTGATTCATCTTAAACACAGTGATAGGGTATTAGAGAGTGTCTGATTCTCCCTGGACACACAGTGATACAGTATTCCTAAGACAGCTTCCAAATTTTTTCAGTACTTGCTCACTGAAACATTATTAAAAAGTATGTCTATATCAAATGACCCATTCTGGAAAGTGAGTCCCTGCAGAATCGTTAAAATTCATCTCCTCTCCCGAACCACAGTTAAACAACCCGCTGATGTTTAACAGAAAGACCGACAAGTGAGATACTTGGCATCCACAACCCCTGGAGTTGTACTTCACCAAGTGTCTGTTGTGCTTTCAGGAACACCTGAATAAACCCTAAGTAAGAACCCTCACCCCAAAGCCCAGCTACTGAACCAATAAAAAACCAACTACAAATGGCTATCCTGAGCACTGGACCTCAAGTTAAAAAGAAATCTATTGCTCATCAAGAATTCAAGCAGGTAGTCGACATTAAGCTGGGGCATCTCCTACTCAAGTTTAACTCATTCATAATTAATTGAAGCACATATGCTGTGTCATTAAGTTACAGTAACATTTCTCCCCTCAGCACTCTACTACTTGGTTGAAACACTGTTTTGAGCAATGCAAAGCTCCACAGTGCAACTGCTAGGTTATAGACTCTTGTTACACAGCAGGGGAAAAAAACAATTACTTGAACAACAAACTAGCAAAACACTAATCAATGACAAACCTGGAGTGTTTCCACATCACTATAGTGAAAGCTGCCATAATGCAGGCACAGACTGTTTCATCTAACACAGATGAGTGAATGAAAAAGGGGAAAGATGAACTCTCAGCTTATGTGCATTTGAAAATACAACACCTAACATAACCATTTTAAAAAAAGGAAAATCTGTACTTAGGAATTCCAACTAACTAACAGTGGTTATGAACACAAGCTGGAACCATTACTTTAAAATCATTGTTACCACCAGAATCCCAAATATGTAGGTTCTAATTGAATAAGCATATATGAATATTTCATGCAGATTTTTACACAGAATTGTTGGAACATGAAATGCTTCGCTACAGAGAGTAGTTGAGACAGAGACCATTGGATGTTTAAGTGAATAGATTAAAATTTGACACATAGGAAGATACAAGGCAGTGGGCTTTCTTTTGGGTTGCTGTAGCAATCCAGACACGATGGGCCGAATGGCTTCCTTTTGAACAGCAAATTTCTGTGATTCTTTTTATTAAATTTTCTCGCAAAGTACATTCACATTTCATGAAGTAATTATACATTATAGATTTACACATATTTTACAAAGCCACTGTATATTTAAACGCACATTTACAAACATATGAATAAATTGTACGTTTAACTCAGGACAGTAAGTGGGTGGCCATTCAGGAGGGCAGAAAGAGCTAGGCAGTGCAGAAATCCCCTGGGAGTGTGGAGCTCACTGATTGGTTTTCAGTACTAAATACTGGTGAGGGTAATGACACCTTTGGGGAGTGTATGGAATGGTGGGGCAAAGGACTGCACAGTGAGATACACTGAAGTGTAGGAATGCAGATGTCACAGGGGATTCATTAATCAGGGGACAGATAGGCATTTCTGCAAGCGCTGATGTGAGTCCCAGATGGTGTGTTGCCTCCTTGGTGCCAGGGTAAAGGATATGGCTGAGAGGGTGCACAATCTAGCCAGAAGTTGTGGCCAATGTGGGATCCAATGGCAAAGAAAGGAAAAAGATTGAGGTCCTGCAAACAGAGTTTCAGGAGTTAGGGAAGAAGATAAAAAGCAAGACCTCAAAGATAGTAATGTACTACCTTTGTAAATATTAGTGAGTATAGGAATAGTTGAATAAGACAGGTTAATATGTGGCTGGAGAAATGGAGGGAGGGCTTCATATTCTTGGAGTATTGCGTCCAATTCTGGGGCAGATCGGACCTGTTAAAGATGGACGGGCTCCACTTCAACAGAGCTGGGACCAATGTTATCGCGAGAAGGTTAACCAGTGCCATGGGGAGGATTTAAACTAATTAGGCTTGGGAATGGAAACCAGGATGAAACATTGGAAAGGAAAAACAAGGTGCACAGAGGACTGGGGGAGACAAATATCACAAGAGTAAAGAATAGTTCTGAAATGGGAAGGATCAGATAGTGAGCACTCTAAGATGGATTTGGAGTACATGTGTGTAATGAACATAATGTGGTAAATAAAGTTAGTGAGCTTAGTCACAAGTCGCCACATGGTTCTATGATATGATGGCACAAACAGAGACCTGGCACAAAGGAAGGCCTGGAAACTTTACGTTACCTGGCTGCAAGGTATTTAGGAAACATAGGAAAGGGTAAAAGGAGGTGGAGTTGGCAGTATTGATCAAAGAAACTATTATAAAACTGTAAAGACATGATGTATCTGAGAGATCAAATACAGAAGCTACCTGGTTAGAATTAAGGAACTAATTAGAGGAGCTATTACACTATTGGGTTAGCCACCAAATACTGGGAAGGAGATAGAGGAGCAAATTTGCAGGCAAATTTCAGAAAGACGCAAGAACTGAGTAGTGATAATGGGAGGCTTCAATTATCCTAATATAGACTGGGCAAATAACCCTAGTAGGGCTAAAAGGGGGAGGATTCCTAAAATATGTACAAGGGAGCTTTCTTAATCAATGTGTTTCTAGTCCAATGAGGAAGGAAGCACTGTTAGATCCAGTCTGGGAAATTAAGTGGGGTAAGTGGAATAAGTTTCAGTGGGGAAATATTTGGGGAACAGTGATCATAACTTTGTTATTATTAATATTAGAATAATTATGGAGAAGGCCAAGGAACAATCAAGCATAAAAATATTTAACTGGAGGAGCGCTAATTTCAGTGGGTTGAAAAGGTATCTGGCCCAGGTGGATTGGAATCAAAAATTGGTAGACAAAACACTAATTGAACAATGGGAGGCCTCCAAGGAGGAAATAGTTCAGGTACAGAGTAGATACATTTCAATGAGGGGAGAAGGAAGGTATCCAAAGCTAGGGCTCTATGGATGAAGAAAGATATAGACGTTAAAATGAAATGGAAAAAGGAGGCTTATGATAAACGTCAGATTGATAATATAGTAGAGAAGCAAACTGAATATAGGAACTACACAGGATACCTTAAAAAGGGAGCAAGAGGGGAAAAGATAGATTATGAGAATAGATTAGTGACTAACATAAAAGGGAATCCAAAAGTCTTTCATAAATATATAAATAGTAAAAAGTAGTCAAAGGAAAGGTGAGGCAAACTCGGGGCTAAAAGGTTCATCTTGGGGAAGTAGATGGCATGATTTGTCAAATGAGAACTTTGTATCTGCCTTCACTAGAAAAGAGGATGTTGTCAATGTAGCATGAAAGAAAGAGGTTGGAATGATATTTGATAGGATTAAAAATAGATAAGGAGGACATACTTAACAGGTTTACAGTACACGAAATAGAAAAGTCTCCCAGTCTGGATGAGATGCGTCCTCGGTTACTGAGGGAAGTAAAGGTAGAAATTGGGGAGGCTCTGGCCACAATCTTCCAATCTTCCTTATATATGGGAATGTTGCCAGGGGACTGGAGGATTGCAAATGATACACCCCTGTTCAAAAATGTGGAGGGGGTTATACCCAGCAACTACAGGCCAGTTAGCCTAACGTTGGTGGTGGGAAACTTTGAGAGAAAATAATCTGGAACAAAATTACTGGGAAAAGTTAAGGCTAAAAAATGAAAGTCAGCACAGATTTATTAAAGGCTAATAAAAGTTAACTAACCTGAGTGAATTCTTTGCTGGAGTAATGGGGTGAGTTGTTGCGGGTAGTGTGGTTGACATTGTGTATATGAACTTTCAAACAAAGTTTGATGAAATACCACATAACAGACTTGTTAGCAACATTATACCCATGGGATTAAAGGGGCAGTGGTATTGATTGGGTACAAAATTGGCTAAGGACATAAAGTAGAGCGTACTGGTGAATGGTGGGTTTTCAGATTAGAGGAAGTACACAAAGATCAATATTAGGACAACTTTTGATGCCTATTAATGGGCTGTTCTTGGATATACAGGGCATAATCTCCAAGTTTGCATTTGATACGAAACTTGGAAATGTAGTGAAGAGTGATGAGAATAGTAACATGCTTTAGGAGGGCATAGACACTGTTACAACCGAGGCAGGAGGAGTACACTGTCTTTTCTTGTTCCACTTCTCCACAGGTCACAACATATATTTTAATGTCTACCCAGTTACCAATCTGGTCAATCGTAGACTCTACTCCTTAACCCAGAAGAAAATACACCAACCTTTAATAAGCAAAAAATTATCAGTTTATTATAAAACAAGATATAACCAGTAACGAAGCAAAGTATTAACACACAGAGTGAAATATGAAAGTTCCCTTTTACCATAGCCATTCACACACACACACGCACACACATATACACCCTCCCACACTGGTTAACCAAAAAATAGAAATTTTCTCTTCAGAACTCTGCCACAAAAAAAAGACAAAAAGAATACTTTGACCAAATATTTACTGGGCCTTGCAGAAAAAAAGAGAAGATATGGAAAGACATCAGTAGTCCCTTTTTGGTTTGGCATCCTAAATATGAATAGATGGCTGTCACTGGGATCTTTCTAGAACAGCTCTTTTCAGGCAACGTTGAAGATCAGTTTGGCAGGCATTCCAGGAGAAATGCGACAACAGTGGTTTCTGGCAGGCCTTTCAAGAAGAATGCAGCATTAATTTCTCTATTTCTTACACTCGCTTTGAAGAGCTTCTCAAAGAGATGGAAAAGCTGGCAGACCTTTCAAAGAGATGGGGAAAGGCTGAGTTGGTGTTTTCTCCTTGGCAGGTTGATACTTAAACTCCTTTCAAAACACTGTCCAAACCCCAACTCACTGTCCAAAGTGAAAATGAAAGCAATCTCAAGAGTCAAGCCTCTTGACCCCTGTAAATCTTGACCTGTCATTTCCCTGTAAACATCTCCCCCAAGTCAAAAAGCCCCTGCTGGGTATTTATCTGAAGATAGGTGACTTCAGATGACTTCAGGTGGGTTGTTTACAACCCAAGTCCAAATGGCCTTCCGATGACCTCAAACATCCACAAAATCCTTTTCAGTTTTCCCAAATAAAGCAACTTCCACAATTCTAAAATACGAGTCCTCAAAAAAATAAATTACAGAAGCACTGTCATAACAACAGACTGGTGAAATATAGAAGATATTTACTAGAATGGCACCAGGGACGAGGGTCTTCAGGTACATGAAGAAGCTGGAGAAGCTGCAGTTGTTCTCCTTAGAGCAGAGAAAGTTAAGAAATGTGATAGCGCTGTTCAAAATCATGAAGGTTCCAATAGATGAAATAAGGAAAAACCTTTAGGGAAAAACTGTTTCCAGTGACAGGAGGTAGCCAGAGATGGCAGATTTAAGGTGATTAGCAGAAGAACCAAGGCTATGTGGAAAAAGAATTATGCAGCGAGTTGTTATGATCTGGATATTATCATTTATTATGATCTAAAGGCTGGTGGAAGCTCATGCAATAGTAACTTTCAGGTGGGAATTGGATAAATACTTGCAGGGAAAAAATTAGCAGGGCTATGGTGGAAAGAGCAGGTGAATCGGACTAATTGGATTGCTCTATCAAACAGCCAGCTCAATGGGCTGAATGGCCTCCTCTGTGCTGTATCATTCTGTGATGTTGGTAGACATTGTGGAGCAGTGTGACCGAGAGCCGGTATATCAGCTGTTGGCTGATGGCGTTCTGGACCCTGAATAAAGGCTGACCTCTTTAAGAAGCTACCCTTTAATAAAAGCTCCTAGAGGGAGTCAGGAAGGAGACTTTTCCCAGCCAGGAGAACATAAAAGGGGAGGTTCAGGGGAAGCAAGTGTAGAGAGAGGCTGGGAGTTGAAAAGCTAAAAGATGGTTTGCATGATTGGGCTTTGTGTTAGGTAAAATAAAAGATGTTTGTAACTTGGAGTGAACAAGGACTACAGTTTTTTTTTAAAAAGGCACCATGGTGGTAGGACCCTGCAACACATGACGGGCCTGATTTTAACGCTGTACAGTAGGTGGGTTTTGAGTGGGTTAAAATTTCAACCATGGTACCAGAAGTAGGCTCTGAGTCTCTATTAGAGAGAGACCAACCCAATGGAGAAAATATTGAGAGAACTGGCATTGAGTACTTGAGATCTGCAAGATGGGAGGTCGTGGCACAAAGGTAATGTCACTGAACTAGTAATCCAGAGGCCCAGACTAATGCCCCCAGGACATCAGTTCAAATCCCACCATGGCAGCTGGTGGAATTTAAATTCAATCACTTAATAAATTTTATTAATATATAAAAATCTGGAATTGAAACCTTGTCTCAGTAATGGTGCCCTGAAACTATCAGCGATTATCGTAAAAACCCATCTGGTTCACTAATGCGCTTTAGGGAAGGGAATCTGCCATCCTTACCTGCTCAGGTCTACATGTGACTCCAGACTGACAGCAATGTGATTGACTTCTAACTGCCCTCTAAAATGGCCTGGCAAGCCACTCAGTTGCCAAAGACAATTCGGGATGGGCAACAAATGCTGGCCTTGCCAGCGACGCCCACATCCCATGAACAATATTTTTTTAAAAAAGAGGCCCATGAGATTGCATAAGCGAGGACCAGCCAGACCCTTGTACTCAGCAGGAGAGCGCCTGACTACTAGTGAACCAGGTTGCCAGAGTTGGGTAGAGATTGT
This sequence comes from Heterodontus francisci, assembly GCF_036365525.1. Classification (NCBI taxonomy): domain Eukaryota; kingdom Metazoa; phylum Chordata; class Chondrichthyes; order Heterodontiformes; family Heterodontidae; genus Heterodontus; species Heterodontus francisci. The sequence continues at coordinate 94,742,580 of NC_090379.1, read as the reverse complement.
TGAATTTGGCAGTGGTAGGGCTGGATGGAGGGGCAGAAATGCCCTTTCCAGACCATCTTAGACCACCTAATGCTGCAGAAAATTACTCCAAAGGATGATGTGGAGGCATATCTCTTGTCTTTTGAAATATGAGGTGAACAGGAAAAGTGGCAAGATCAATGGGCTGGCACTGTGGCACCCTACTTAGTCTGTGATACTCAGAAGGCCTACTTTGACCTAGAGCTGCAGATGGTGGCCAACTAGCCACAGTTGAAGATGGAGATCCTCACCAGGGCTGGCACCACCTTAACAGTATGGGTACAGAGGTTCAATGCCTGGACCTACCAGGAAAAAGTCACTCCACTCTGAGTTGTGTGGCTTGATATACGTTGCCAAGTGTTGGCTTCAACCTGGACAGCAACTCTGCCGCAAGAACTGTGGAGTTATTGATAAAGGACCTGTATCTACTAGCCCTTCCACCCTAGATCAAGAGATGGATAGGCCAAGAGGACCTGGCCAATGCCCAAGTATTGACTGCACTGGTGAAAAGACAACTAGCTGCAAAGGAACTGCTCAGATCCCTGCCATTGACTAGGCTGAGTGACTCCTGAATCCAAAGAATGGGACTGCATTTGGGGTGGATAAAAGTCTGTGGTGCTGAAGAGTGAGGAAGAGACTTTTGGGTGCAACACATATATCTACAAATCCTGAGAGAAACCAAAGAAAATATACTGGTGTGACTGATGTGCTGAGTGGAACCATGTATGACTCATTGCCCAAACTAAGAGGGAGCCCATACAAAGGGTTGCCTTTCTGTCTGGTGGGTTAGGTTTAAATTTCCCCATATCTCTGTCTTAAGCAAGGCTGCAACTAGTCAGGTCAGGCCAGATGATTGGTCAGAATATCAAGAACGGTAGAGAATGACTAAAAGGCTAATCAGGAGAAAGAAATTACAGTATGAGAGGAAGCTAATTAGAAATGTAAAAACAAAGAGTTTCTAGAGGTATTTGAAAAGGAAAAGAGTAAGTAAAGTGAGATTTGGTCTGCTAGAGAGTGAGAATGGGGATTTGATAATAGATAGTAAGGAAATGGTGGATGAAATGAACAAATAGTTTGCTTCTGTCTTCTCTATAGAGGATACAAAAAACATTCCAGTAATAGCTATAAATCAGAAGGTGGAAGGAAGAGAGGAACTTGGTGAAATTACAATCACCAGGGAAGTGGTTACTGACCAAACTAATGGAGTTCTGCGGACTGACAAGTCCCCGGGTCCTGATGGGCTTCATCCTAGGGTCTTAAAAGAGGTGGCTAATGAGGTAGTAGATGTGTTGGTGTTAATTTTTCAAAATTCGCTAGATTCTGGAAAGGTTCCATCAGAGTGGAAAGTAGCAAATATAACCCTTCAATTCAAGAAGTGGTGGAGGCAGAAAACAGGTAACTATAGGCCAGTTAGCTCGATGTCTGTTGTGGGGAAGGTGTTAGAATCGATCATTAAGAAGGCTATAGCTGGGCACTTAGAAAAACTTAAGGTAATCGGGAATAGTCAGCACGGTTTTGTGAAAGGGAAATCATGTTTAACCAATTTATTGGAGTTCTTTGAAGAAGCAACATGCGTTGTGGATAAAGGAGAACCCGTTAACGTACTGTACTTGGATTTCCAGAAGGCATTTGACAAGATGCCTGTTACACCCAGGTCTAGGGTTCCCTTTCAGCCTTCACCTGGTCTTACTGTAATAGGGTTTTACTTTTAAACACTGTGTTTTTAGCTCACCCATGGTGAATCCTTGTTGACCGCTTTCCAATTATAAGGTAAAGAAACTAGCACAAACAGGCTTTCTTAGGTTTAAAGAAGGTAGGTGAAATTTTATTAAACTTAAACTCTAATTTAGTTGGCGCTTACGGATACACGACATGCCTACTCTAGCATGTATACGCGATACACACATGCAGATAGGGACAGAAAGAGTCGAAGAAAAATAAAGTGGAAAGGTTTGAGGCAATATCTGAAGAATTGTTGTTACGGTTCTTTGAGCTCACTGTATAGTCCTTGATTATAGATTTAGATTTTTTTTTAGATTTAGAGATACAGCACTGAAACAGGCCCTTCGGCCCACTGAGTCTGTGCCGACCATTAACCACCCATTTATACTAATCCTACACTAATCCCATGTTCCTACCAAATCCTCACCTGTCCCTATATTCCCCTACCACCTACCTATACTAGGACAATTTATAATGACCAATTAACCTATCAACCTGCAAGTCTTTTGGCTGTGGGAGGAAACCGGAGCACCCAGAGGAAACCCACGCAGACACAGGGAGAACTTGCAAACTCCACACAGGCAGTACCCAGAATTGAACCCAGGTCGCTGGAGCTGTGAGGCTGCGGTGCTAACCACTGCGCCACTGTGTTACCTCTTTTCGTTGGGGCCCAGTATTCTTCTTAAACCTTGTTCACTATAGGTGACTTTTCTCTCTTGAGGTTCATGTGTCTTCAGTGGATATTTGGAGTTTCATGAGAAAGAGATGGGAGCAAACGGGCAGGCTGTGACGAGCCAGCCAGCAGAGGTCCTTTCAATCCAGGAGCAAAGAGCTTTCTGCCAGTTCAAACACTCAGTTTAAAACTGTACAATAGTCAGTTAGTCATGTGACTAACTGGTCTGACCACATCTGTTTGTGGATTGAATTGGAGCAGGGGATAGCTCCTTTGTCTACAAGCACTGACTGTTAATATGCAAAAATGTCTTTCCAGCCAGGGGCCTGGCAACCCCTTGTAACAGGCCTTCTCTTCTTCCCAGCAACAATTTGAAATTTAATGTCCATGGGGCAAAATTAATATGACTTATTCTTGGCAGGTGGGGGTCTGCATGACAGTGTCACATAAAAGGTTATTATGAAAAGTAGGAGCTCATGCTGTAAGGGGTAACATATTAGCATGGATAGAAGATTGGTTAGCTGGCAGTAAACAGAGAGTATGCATAAATGGGTCCTTTTCTTGGCAGGATGTGATGAGCGGAGTCCCGCAGGGGTCTGTGCTGGGGCCTCAACTTTTTACAATTTATATCAATGACTTAGATAAGGGGAGCAATGGCATGGTAGCTAAATTTGCAGATGACACAAAGATAGGTAGGAAAGTATGTTGTGACGAGGACATAAGGAGCTTGCAGACCGATATAGATAGGTTGAGTGAGTGGGCAAAAATCTGGCAGATGAAGTATAATGTGGGAAAATGTGAAGTTGTTCACTTTGGCAAGAAGAATAAAAAAGCAGAGTATTTCTTAAACAGGGAACAACTAATAATTCCGAATTGCAGAGAGATCCAGGTTTCTAGTGCAGGAGCCACAAAAGGTTAGTATGCAGGTACAGCAAGTAATAAAGGAGGCTAAAGAATGCTATCCTTTATTATGAGAGAAATTGAAAATAAAAGTAAGGATGTTATATTTCAGTTATACAAGGCATTGGTGAGACCACATCTCAAATACAGTGTGCAGTTTTGGTCTCCTTATTTAAGGATGGATGTGAATGCTTTGGAGGCGGTTCAGAGGAGGTTTACTAAATTGATACCTGGAATGAGCGGGTTGTCTTATGAGGAAAGGTTGGACAGACTGGGCTTGTTTTCACTGGAGTTTAGAAGAGTGAGGGGAGACTTGATTAAAGTATATAAGATCCTGAATGGTCTTGACAAGGTGGATGTGGAAAGGATGTTTCCTCTTGTGGGTGAGTTCAGAACTAGAGGGGACTGATTTAAAATTAGGGGGTCGCCCTTTTAAGACAGACAAGGAGAATTTTTTTCTCTCAGAGGGTTGTGCGACTTTGGAATTCTGTGCTTCAGAAGGTGGTGGAGGCGGGGTCATTGAATATTTTTAAGGCAGAGTTAGATAGATTCTTGTTAGGCAAGGGAATCAAAGATTATCGGGGATAGATGGGAGTGTAGAATTCAAGACAGACACAGATCAACCATGATCTTATGAAATGGCAGAGCAGGCTCGACGGGCTGAATGGCCTACTTCTGCTCCTAATTCATATGATCGCATGGTCGTATAGTCGATGAATGGGGCCTAAAGTGTGTGTAAAAACTCAGAATTTGCTTTTAATTTTTGTTACCAAGCTAATAAAGTGGAAATATGCCTTCCTTCACTAATTGGGCTGAATTTGAGTAGCGAGCAGGTGCTGGCACCATTTTTAAAGGACTTCAGGCCCTTCAATCTCATTTCAACAATTAAAGGTGCTGCTTCACCAGAACCTGCCAAACACTGTTATTTCAACTTAGATTCCCCTCTCCCACACCCCACCCCCACCATGAGTCCTCATGTATTACAGTGACATATCCCCCCAAAAAAGCACCTTTTCATTTTGTGATCTTTCCCCCCGTAACTTTAGAACTATTGACCCTCAACTCCTTCCCATCATCCCCCCAACCAATTACAATAGTTCTCCCCTCTCCCCAACCCCTCCCACCCTGAAATTTTCACTCCTTCCCCCTCCCCACGAGTGCCACACCTCGGAACTCCGAATAGAGTTCCAAAGGCTTGGGAGTTTCAGCCGACAGCGGGAATATCGGCGTGGGACAGCCTTCGCTACCAGGTAGGTAACTATTCTTCCATTTTAATCTTATTAGCATATTACGATGAAGATCCTGCTGCCATGCGGTGGGGGGCCACACTGAGGCTTCACTGCCGCCGGTAAAATATGGCGGGGCCTTCTCAGTGTCAGAGATCATGGCGGGCCTCTCCTGGAAGAATTATCCAGGCCCACCCCACCACGACTTCCAATGCCAGAGGGCTGATAAATGCCAGCCCATTGTGTCAAAAGTAGCAAAAGGAATGTGAATAGTAGAACTTCCCCCACTTCCACTCTGGAAAACCCCTATAACATATGCAAAAGGATAATGCCTTTTTCAGACAGGGGCACTTAATGCTAATTTCTTGGCCTTTACTAATATGGCAGGCTTATTGCACTTCCTGCCTGCTGCATTGGAGGCTTACGAGGCAATTTATTTTGGGCGCTGTATGACTGAAAAACTAGGGCATTTCATCTAAACAGTATGAAGTCATTTTTAAACTGTAAGTACTCTAGTCAGGCCACTCCTTGAGTACTGTATCTAGTTCTGGTAATCAAGAACAAGGGAGATATTCAAACCATGAAGCTGCTACAGTGAAGAGCCACAAGACGAATCCCTCGGCTCACAAAATGCAGCAGGAGGTAGGTGAGTGGCGGAAAAAATTAACCAACAGTTGGATGCCGTTTAAAGGGAACTGTAGGTTCTTTCTGAATTGTGATGGTTTGATGGCAGAAGTAAATATCTTTTCTATTCCATCCTGGTCGTGTGATCCCAGATCTAAGAATGCGTTACCACTGAAACACATGCATCTAAGCATAGAAACTTATGCACATTGCACAAACTATGTCATAAACTGAATAACCTAAATTGCAGCTGGAATAAATCCATGTATTTAACTGTTTTCATTTACAAGTATATTTTACAGAATTTTGTTCCGAGGGAAAATGATTTGTAGTGATTTTGTTTTTGTGTCCAGCAAAGTGAGAGGTGTTAGCACTGGAACTAATACCCAGCTCAGATATAGCACTGTAAAACTCCCTCTACATTGCCTTGATAATATATCGCAGGCCAAAATCTTGGGAGTATCCCTGCTTTTTTTTTTACATTTGAGAAATCGAGGCCCATAGTGCAGTTAGCTAGAATAAAACAGATGCAGCTTGAGTTTTAAAAGCCTGAAGAATGGTATATGAAGAGCAGGTTGAGGTAAGTAAAGAGTTTCACAGAAATAATAAGTTAGGGCTGGATTTTGTTCCATGGCGGGGGAGTCAGAGAATTGGAGAGGCAGCGGCCACTACGGAACCTGACGCCGGGATTGCCAGGCCTGATCTTCCCGGCCGTGGGGAAGCTCCATGGCGGCATCTCTGCTGTTCTGCGATGGCACCCTGCTTTCCATATGCTAATTAGATCTTTGCATTAATTTAAATGTAACCCACAGCGATCTTACCTTCAGTTCCCGATTTTCAGTGCAATGTGCGGCATTGTCCAGGGAACGCTGCCACCGCTGAGGTGGGGAAGGGGTCATCTCTGCACCATGGGGTGGAGAGAAAGGGTCAACTCTGCATTATGTTGTGCTGTTTTCAGGGCTGGCAGCCTTTTAAAGTTGGCGCCAGCATCTGTTCCTTCAACAGGTGGTGCCGTGAATGGCGTTACCGAAGCCACCCCGCCACGTGATTGGGGAGGGGGCGGCCGTCGTGCCGATGCAAAGTGCCCGCCAGGCGCAAGATTGTGGTGGTGCGGGGACCATGCATGGCAGCTGCCATTTTCTGCACCTGCGTCACTCTCAGTGGCGGGAGAACAAGTTTCAGCCCTTAGTGTGGGAAGCTGCTAAAGGGCAATAGTCGATCCATAACCACTTTATGTTTTGATTGTCTTGACTGGAAGACACTGATTCTCTGAGAAAATAACTATTTCCTGGGATGTCACTTCACCCCTTCCTGAAAAATAGTATGATCATGCCATCAGGTCTTATTATTTTTATCTCAAAACATAAGCAATTGGATTGAATCCTCTCCATTCATTATGTTAAAACCCTCAATCATGCCCCCCGCCCCTGTGCCCAAGAATATGCATCTCTAACGTACATTGCCCTAACTTATTGCATAATAGAGCTTGTAATATCATTGTTGCAGCCTTGTTGAAAAATTATCTTCACTCAATTACAAGGAAATTGTACACCCATCAGAGCATGGGGATTGGATGGTGCATATTTCCCAGAATATTATATGGTACAACCCCAATCTTGGCATTGATGCGATATCACAAGCAATGAAAGAAAAACTCGAGAAGCTTACATTCATCACCTGAACTATAGAAGTGCCAGAAGTTCACTAAACCATTTAATGATCTCTTCGCATCAAAGCATTTCTGTCAATTGCAGCCTGGATTCAACAGCAGCTGATGTAAAAGAGGTGACAGCAATGCTGATGGCAGTAAGTGCTGAGAGTCATCTGAAGAGGGCATAATAATTCTTACAACTTGCACAATGTAGTAGATTTTCTTCAGTGGCATTGGGTTGCTGTTTCTATTTCAAAGTCCTATACAGGACCTTAAAATAGTTTATGGCATGAAATATGAAGCTGTATTAAATTTGTGACTTAGGTTATATTTTGACAATAGATTCTCACTCCTTTGTGCACATAAGTTTACACATGAGGATACCTAGGAGAGCTATGTTATTTTAATTTTTAAAAAATTGCTCTCAGGATTTGGATGACTCTGTCAAAGCTGCATTTATTGGCCAAACTTGAACCAGAGAGGATTCGATAATTAGGGGGATGGATAGTGTCCTTTGCTGTTGTGACCGAGAGTCCAGAAGGGTGTGTTACCTACCTGATACAAAGGTAATGGATATCTCAGAGAAACTGGAGAAATTGGGGAGGTGGGAGGAGGATCCAGTAGTTTCGGGCCAATGTTGGGACTAATGACATAGGGAAGAAAAGGGAGGAGATCCTACAAAGGGAATATCAGTAGCTAGGAACTAAAGTTAAAAAAAGGACCTCATGGGTGGTAATCGCACACTATTACCCAAGCCACAGGATAGGCAAATCAGGAAGGTGAATGCGTGACCAAAAGAGTGGTGTGGTAAGGAGCAGTAACATTTTATGGGACACTGGCACCAGTACTGGGACAGGAAGGAGCTATACCACTGGAATAGACTCCACCTGAACAGGGGTGGGACCTTTCAAAGTGGTAAGGATAACCAGGGCTGTCAATAGGACTTTAAACTAGTAAGAAGGGGGAAGAATCTGGTGAGAATAACATAAGTCTGAACATAAAAGAAATAGGAGATAAGAATAAAGGTCAGATCAAGGTAAGGAAGAAACGCAACATAAATGCTCAGGGAACAAATATAGTTAGAAAACAAAAGTATAAAAGGACTGTTAAAAATAAAGTAAAAGGAACAGCTACTAAAGATGAATTAAATTGATTATCCAGTAATGTTAATAGCATCGACAGCAAAACAGTGGAATTGGATACAATAATCTGAAGTGAGGAAGCAGGTGTAGTAGGAATAGCTGAAATATGGCTACATAAAGAATGTCAAGGATTGGTAACTAAATATTGCATGTTGTGACATAATCAGAAAGGATAGGGAAGAAAGGTGGGGGCTGAGGTCGCTCTACTAATTCGACATAACATAACGGGAATAGGAAAAAAGAGACACAACTAACAGAAGGTGAGAAACAGAATCCATATGGATTGAAATAAAAGGGATTGTTCAGGCTAATAGGGGGTATACTACAGATCACTTCATAAAAGGAATATGTAGGAAGTATGTGAAATGAATAAAGGACACAGGCGAATAATCATGGGAGATTTTAATTACACCCAAACAAACTGGCAAGAGGCAGCAAAAGGGTACAGGGAATGGATTTTTACAATTTGTGAAAGACTCCTCTATTTACCCAACAGAGAGGGAGCACTGCTGGATCTAGTAATGGGAAATGAACCTGAACAGATAAGAAGATAAGTATAGGGAACATCTAAGCAATAGCAATCACAACATAATAAAATTTAAGATAAAGATTGAGCAATATATAAGCAAGATAAAGACAAAAGTTTAAAAAATGAAAAAAAGCTGATTTTTAAGGGAAAAATAAACTGGAAAAAATTATTCACAGAGGTATAGCATAGTAGTGGGAAACATTTAAAACGGTGATTAATAGAGTCCACGAGAAAGGTATTCCACTAAATAGCAAGAACAGACTAGCCAGTAATGACACACCATGGATGAATAAGGAAATAATGGCAAAATTGAAACTAATTGAAATTGCATACACTAAGTAAATGGGCAACAAAGGAAAGGATGACAAAAGGGAATACAAAAAGGTTAGGAGAGAAGTAAAAAAAAAAATTAGTACGGCAAAGAGAAATAACAAAGCTAAATTATCAAGGAATATAAAAATAAATAGTATTCTACAGACACATAAATAGCAAAAGAAAGATCAGGAGAGGGATAGGCCCACTAATGAATACATGGGTAATGACAGTGAAATGGCAGAAATATTAAATATTTATTTGGTCTCAGTATTTATCAGGGAAACTGACATAGTGGATATGATATTAGAAGAAGAGATCAAAAAGGATATTAAATCATTTTAGATTGTAAGGGAGGAGATAACTGATAAACTAATCCAGCTTTGAGTGGATAAAACCCCTGGTCCAGATGGATTGCATCAAGCATATTAAAAGTTAGGATAGAGATAGTAGAGGCACTATTATATATTTATAAAAAGTTGCTAAAAATTGGAATAGTGCTAGAGGACTGGCAGACAGCTGATGTGAATCTTATATATAAAAAGGGAGCGAACAAGCCCAGGGCACTATAGACTAATTAGCTTAACATCAGTGGTAGGAAAGATAATGGATAGGAACTTGGGGGTGCTGGTGTTACTATAATCTGGTAGCTCACATTCTTTTTGGTGGCAGAGCTCAAGCAGTTGGGAGTTGCTGTCAAAGTAAATTTGGTGAGCTTAAATTCTCAACCTGCCATGGTGGGATTTCAATTCGTGTTCACTGGATTATTAGCCCAAGCCACATGACAGGTAAACTACTGTACATTCAGATATCAGGAAGTTCTTTACAAAAAAGTGTTCAATAGATGAAATGGCTATCCGGATGGAATAATAGAAGCAAAAACCATGGGATTATTTAAGAACCAATTAAAAGCTGCAGTGAGGGCAACTGAGGGTCATTCTAGATAGAAGAGCTGAGATTGGCCAAATGGCCTCCATTGTAATTATCGTACGATCTTGTGAAAAGCTCCAGGACACAGTATAGCTCTACCACAGTGGTATCCTTCTAAATTGTGGTCTCCTAACTGTCTGAAAGTCAATTTGCAAGTCAGAATTTGGGTTGGCACCTGTCTCTTTAAACATGTGTGCATTTCAGACACAACCATGCAACTGAGAATTAACAGTTGATGTGCATGATTTTGGCACATGGCCTGCGACCAATGTTAGGGGGAAAAGAGACAAGCAGGGCTCATTCTGCTCTTTCACATTCAGATTAAATTTCAGCACCCTGATGTCTTTTCCCCAACTCAACATGTCAAGTCCAAATGCAGCAGAACTGCGTGCAACAGGTTATTGCCCCTTTTTCTTTAATCTAGCACCCTGGAAATAGGCATACTACATGAGTTGGTATGCAGAGCAAAAGCAGCCCCAATACCTCTTTCCTTCATCTGCTTCTCATTTATTCGATGTGATACTTCCCAGGAAAGTATGTGTGTTGCAATAAATAGAAACGCACACACCTTAAGAACTGAGTGACCTAATTATTCAGAACCTCAGTTAAAATACAAGAGCCCTGCAGATTTATTTCTGAATGCTCTGCATTCCAGCCAGTATCTGTACCCTGCTACCTCAATATGAAGGAACCCACCAGATAGCACTGGCCTGAAGATATCTTTCTATTAGATTAGTCATTATTGTGTCTAAATTATTATGACAATTCAAGCCCTCCTACATGGCACTCCTAACAAAGGTCAATTAGTTCATTTTCAGAGTTACTAAGTGAAACCATCAGGCAACGTGTTGCTTTATTCACTCATACTGAATATAGGGATGGAAATAAACTGAATTAATTGGCCTGTGGACAAAATATTTGAAAGTTTGAGGATTATAGTAAAATAAAAAGATTTGGAAGGATGGCACAATATAACAGATCAGAGGAAAGTCAGGAAATTTGAGTTAATCTATTGCCAATCTGGGTCTGTGGCAAATTCTATCCAGGAAAGGAGCTGGAAGTCTACTCAGTGTCATTGCTAGTGCACTGATTAACTTGCTTATGGAAAAAATACTTTGTGCCAGTGCCTTAGCTCATCTTCTGCTGAAACCCTCATTCATGCCTTTGTTACCTCTAGACTTGACAATTCCAACACACTCCTAGCCAGCCTCCCATTTTCTACTCTACGTAAATGTGAGGTCATCCAAAACTCTGCTGCCCATGTCCTAACTCACACCAAATGCCATTCACCCATCACCTATGTGCTCGCTGACCTACATTAGCTCCCGGTTAAGCAACGTCTCGATTTAAAAATTCTCATTCTTCTTTTCAAATACTTCCATAGCCTTGCACTCCCTATCTCTGTAATCTCCTCCAGCCCTTCAACCCTCTGAAATATCAGCACTCATTTAATTCTGGCCTCTTTTGAGCCTCCCCTAAGCTTTGAAGTTACCTTCCTAAACCTCACCGTTTCTTTAACTTGTTTCCTCCTTTAAGAAGCTCCATTAAACCAAGCATTTGGTCATTGCGCAAATATCTCCTTGTGCAGCTCTGTGTAGAAGCTTGCTTAGTAACGCTCTTGTGAAGAACCTTGGTACATTTTACTACATTAAAGATGATAGATAAATACAAGTCATTGTTGCTGTCGGACCAATGTCCCTGTCAGTTAGCTGCACCCCTCATGATCCTGGATTGTATGTTTTAGACTGTGTAGCCCAGGATTAACAATACCTTATTTTCGAGTATTATAGGATTCCCACTGTACATTTTAATAATGAGTTAAAAAGAAATTTTACACCAGCACTTTAACCATTGTAACAGAGTGATAAAGAGGGACGATATGAGCCATAGGCTTTTGAGAGCTCTGTATCTGCTGTAGGATTACAGAAACTGTATAAAATGTCAATAACCAAGGCAAAGTGGTATAGCCTTTAAAAATCTTTAAAAGCAATTAAGGACAATCAGGAATGCCTCTCAGTCTTTTATCCTTTGAAGCTAGGAGTCGTTCCTGTTTTTACTAAGTTAAAGGCGCTATATAAATGCAAGTTGCTGTTGTTATTGTTATCTATTATTTTTCCTCTTACACTAAGTTTCAAAAATAATTCTGGTTTACAATCTTCTTCAATGTTGATGCTCATGAATACAACATTAACTTGCAAAGAGCATGTTGTGCATTGCACATTCACATAAACATCTGATTATTGCCCTTCTCTCTCACATCATTACACAGTAGTATCAGTATTTAGTTTGCAGTAGATTACAGGGAAACTCAATACACTGCACGGTCTAGTACCTAACTGAGTTTGAATATTTGATCCTTCCTACTGATCTGACCAATAAATAATATGGCAGGTTTCTTCTCATTCCTCCTCTATTCTGAAATGGGCCCTGACTAGTGTTAGTTGACTCAATCTTTAGTGCTCCTAGGCTGCCTTTTTTTGTTTTATTTTGTCTGAGGTGCATCTCAGGGTTTGTTGAACATCACACAGAAAATAAATCAACACTGAGATCAAATCTCAAGTACAGATCCATACTCCAGCATCTGACTGCTCACTGACAGCTTTAGTTGCATCCTTGAAGGGTCAAAAGTATTTACGTTGTAATCATGATTTCCTTCTCATTGTCCTCTTGAGGTGCAGTGCAAGTCTCTGTTCTGAAGAATTGTTCATAACAAAATTAAAAGCTTTGGAATAAATCCTTCCAAACACGGCATCCCCAAGCATGCTGCACATGCTATTCACTTTATTTTTTATGTTGAACTAGGGATAGCTATTTCTAACTGAGCAATGAAATGAAATAATGAACAGAAGGACATTGACTAATTATACCAGCTAGCTCTTCTTTGGCTGTCCAACTGATGGTATAGTGATAGACAAAATAACCTTACAACCATTAACCCATCAGTCATTCTGATAGCATGGTTTGCAGGATGCAAACAGAGCTTGAACTGCAGGGTATTGGCGATCCATCACGCATAGTAAACTTGGTAGGCATCACTGAACAACAGTACACATTAAGCACTAGAATTAATTATTTTCTGCAGGACAACTATAGAGTCATTTCTTTGCTAAAGAACAAAGCCTCTTGACTAAATGAGGCTCTCGGGAAAAACTAGAATTATGAAAAACCTTTACTATGGTTCAACCCAATTTCACAATGCATATAATAATGTTAAAACACATGTGAGGTGCAATACAAATTCCCCATCAGTATCTGGTGTGCAAGATCATTAAAGAAATGAATCACCCGATCATAATTTGTATGCATGCAAGCTCACCTAGCTATAAAAGATACAGTTCCAAAATGTACCATTGCATCATTTGCTTGGTTAAAACATGAGGCTCAACAGCAATACTTCCCTCTATAAATCAAGTTATCCAGCCCAATCCTTATGGGAGATGGGGAGAGAGTGGGAAAGGCCGAAGAACCCTGCAAAGCCAGGGATGTGAAGGTCCTGCTCAACATAATGGCAGGATCTCATTGTAATTTATGTCTTCCCTTTCCCCACCTGACACCTGGCCAAATTGATAGGATGGCCGGCTGCCGAGTGGGAAAACCAGTGGCAGGATGCCGTAGCCAGGGAGTGTTGGGAACAGTCAGCTACAACCGGATCACAGGATAGGCTACAGATGGGGGATTTGGGGGAGGGGTCGGACATGAGTACGGCAGGAGCTAGTGAGGGTCCATGATTGACAGAAGGAAGGCTTCATTGAGGGGCTAAGTGGGAGAGCTTTCTTGCTCCTCCTGGCCCACATGGAGTGCTATGAAAAGCACTTACCTTCTTGAGCCAACAGCTCTAGCTTCCCATTTTCTGCAAGATTTTCGGATTCCTGGGAAAGCTGGGCGGCTGCTGTTAAATTTAAATCAATCTTCCAATTGCACGTTGGGAGCCTGATTTAAATGTTAATGAAGTGTCCCTTCTTGCATGGCATGCTATCCTCCGCCACAAAAAATGGCGGCAGGTTGGGGCTGCAGTTTACATTTTTTAGGGTTTAACCTTCTCCCCTGACCTCCACCCATCTGTCATGGGTGGGGCGGGGATGGGGGGACGTTTTCATATTGAGGCCATTCTGACATTGTGGCTTGACTTTCTGAGCGAGTGCAAACCTCACCTGCCAACTGTGCCTATTGATAAGTGGTAGGTGCACTGCTTGTAATCCTCCCTCTAACACCCACAATTTTCCAATATGCATTGGTTGTGATCAGTTACCCCGTTGCTGTCATAATGCACTCTAAAAATATAAGCTACTGTTTGAACACAATTTTAAAAATAGAAATAAAACCAGCTCAGAATCTCTTTATGACAATTCTCTCTCGATTGGAACAAAACAATATTAATCACTAGAACAACAGACAGCTTCAAGAATACCAATCCTCCTCCTTCCCATTATAGCATCTCGCTGTTTCTTAAAGACATTGACAAAAAATACAGAGTAAAAATTGACAAGGAGTTAAATAATAAATCCTTGCAAGTGTTTAACTTTTTCAGCTGAGCAATGAAACTATTTACAATATAACTGGGTGCCTGGGGTTCTGTGTATGGATATTTTACTGATGCTGGGGTAGTTTAACATTAAGCGAAGTATTTTACCCCCTTCAGACAGGCATAGCTTAACATGCAGAAACATTTCTTCTATCTTTCCCTATTGCACCGGTTTGCATTTCCTATTGCCTTTCTGATATTCAGGGTAATTCCACATGTGGGAACAGGAGTTGGAGAATTGGGGCTCGAGCGTTGTCACCCTATGCAAGCAGAATGATTGCAGAATTACTCCTTCTATGTCAACCCTCCTGCTTTGCCTGGAAGATGCCTGAATTTGATGACCGATCTCCTGGATGCTGCTGCTGGGAAATTGGGAAAAAGATATGCTGTATTCAAGGCTTTTGCAAGCCTGTGAGTCACGGTAGCCCATGTCACCCTATCAGCCCACAAGGCTGTTCACAGCATCGCCATTGAGTTAGGAGTGTCCAGGCCTGCCCAGATATGGGATGTGACAGACTGAGATTCAGCATTGCTGCTTCCCTTGCTTTTGCTATCTGTTGACAGTAAACAAAATGATATCGTTTGAAGGCAACACTACCACAGTGTCTACAGACCAGTGAAATGGCCCTATTCAAAATATAGAAAGGTTCAGTTGTGACTCAGTTGCAGCGCTCTCGTCTCTGAGTCAAAAACGTGTGGGTTTAAATCCCACTCCAGAGGCTTTGGTACAAAATCTGAGGTTTCAGTGCAGTACTGAGGGAGAGCTGCACTGTAGGAGGTGCCAACTTTTGGCTATGAAACCGAAGCTCCATCTGCCATCTCAGGTAATGTAAAAGATCCAATGGCACTATTTAGAGAAACTGCAGGGGAGTTCTCCTTGTTGGCCTGGCCGATATTTATCCCTTAACCAATATCACTGAAACAGATTACCTGATCATTATCACATTTCTGTTTATGGGACCTTGCTATCTGTGGGGGTTGTTTGACCCCTCCCCAGCAATTAGTGGGTGCTAGCAGATTTGAAATCTAGATCTCATCACATGAGAAATAGTCAGAAAAGGCTCATAAGAACAATCGCAGCTTCTCCAGTCTATCCAAGTAACTGAAGTCCCTTATCCGTGAAACCATTCTCATAAACTTTTTTTGCCGCCTCTTTAAAGCCTTCACATTCTTACTAAAATGCAGTGCCCAGAATTGGACTCTAGTTGAGGCTAAACAAGTGTTTCATAAAGGTTCATCATAACATCTTTGCTTTTGTACTCCACGCCGCTACTTAGAACTCCAGGATCTCATATGCCTTTTCAACCACTTTCTGCCTTGCCACTTTCAATAATTTGTGGACACATACCCCCAGGTCTCCCTGTTCCTGCAACCCCTTTAGAATTGTACCTTTTAATTTAAGTTGCCTCTCCTCATTCTTTCTACCAAACTGCATCACTTTGCACTTCTCTGCATTAAATTTTGTCTGCACCAAGTCCACCCGTTCCATCAGCCTGCCAAGTCATATAGTCATAGTGTCATACAGTCATTTATGGCACAGAAAGAGGCCATTCATCCCATCAAGTTCACACCAGCTCTCCACGGAGCAGTACAGTTAACCTCACTCACCAGCTCAATCCCCATAGCCCTGCAAGTTTACTTCCTTCAAGTGCCCATCCAATTTCCTTGTGAAATCATTGATTGTCTCCACTTCCACCACCTTCGTGGGCAATGAGCTCCATGTTGTTACCACTCACTGCATCTCTTGCCGGAAACCTTCAATCTGTATCTCCTAGTCCCTGTACCATCAGTTATTGGGAACAGTTTTTCCTTTTCTAACTTATCTAAGCCTGTCATAATTTTGTACGCCTCTATCAAATCTCCCCTCAATCTCCTTTGTTCCAAGGATACCAACCCCAGCTTTTCCAACCTAACCTTCTAACTAAAATTCCCCGTCACTGGAACCATTCTGGTAAATGTCCACTGCATCCTCTCAAGGATCCTCACATTGTTTCAAAATTGTGGTGGCCAGAACTGGATGCAATACTGTAGTTGGGGCCTAATCAGAGCACTATAAAGTGACATGAACTTGCTTTCATTGTTAATATGTTTGAGGACTTGTGTTCAAAAGACTGTGGAAATACCTGAGGAGATGCTGGACTTGTTTTGTTAAAAAGGATCACTGGAAAGACATTTGTCACTTTGTTTAAAAACAACCACTTACTTGAAGTCACATGCCGTAAGCTAAGTAAACAGCAGGAACCTTGCTGACTATCATAGTTGTTTACAGAGAAGTGACATATCTAGATTTATGGTGGTCAAGAGTTGGTTTCGTTTCTGGATATTGTTTGGAGGTCAGTTGAGGTGGAAGCCTGCAAAAAGAGAGAGGCTACCAGTTCATCCTGTTCCACCTCTTTGAGAAACCCTGGGAATCCAGTGTCAGAACTGGAGAAACTGATGCAACATTTCTCCTGAGAAGCTTCTGGAAGACTTTCTCTTGACATCTCCTGAATGAACTGCTTCTGAATAGATCCCAGTGACAACCGCATATGTCCAGTGACACCCATCTACGTGTATCTGGACGCCAGACCAACTGGGACATTCCATATCTTATACTTTTTCTTCAAGAATTAACAAGTACTTGGCCAAAGTATTTTTTTGTTTTTGGTAAAGTTGATCTCTGCAGAGAAAGTTTCTTTATTTTTTCTTTAACCGGTGTGTATGTGTGTGCGTGTGTTGGGGTTACTTAGAAGGGGATATATTTATACTTACATATTTCAACCTGTGTGTTAATAACCTTTGCATATTTATTGAATGAGTCTTGTTTTATAATAAATTAATAATTTTGTTGCTTATTAAAGAAACTTGGTTGCCATATTTTTATTCTGAAACTAGAATAAAGTATATAATTGGTCATGTCAGTAACTGGGTAAAACATTGAAATATATGTTGTAACCCAGGGAGAAATGGAACTATAGAAAAACAGTGCACTCCTCCATCCTCGGTCATAATGAAAGGTTCAGCATAACTTCCCTGCTTTTGTACTCAATGCCTCTATTTATGAAGCCCAAGATTCCATACGCTTTGCTAACCTCTCTCAGTATGTCTTTCCACCTCCAAAGATCGATGTACATACATCCCCAGGTCCCTCTGTTCCTGCACACTTTTTAGAACAGTGCCACTAAGTCTATATTGACTCACCCTATCTCTCCTGCCAAAATGCATCACTTCACACTTCTCGATGTTAAATTCCATCTGCACCTGTTGGCCCATTCTGCTAGCCTATCTATATCCTGTTGCTGATGATTCGTATCATCCTCACTGTTTATCACTCCTCCACGTTTGGTATCATTGGCAAATTTTGAAATTCTGCTCTGTATTCCAAGATCCAAGTCATTTATAGATAGCAAAAAAAGCAGTGGTCCTAGCACTGACCCTTGGCGAATACCACAGTCTACCATCCTCCAGTCTGAAAAATAACCAGTTACTATGACTCGCTGCTTTATGTCCTTAAGCCAAATTTTTATCCAATTGGACACAAACCCTCCTATTCCATGAGCCTCAATTTTGTTAACCAGCCTTTTATGCAGTACTTTATCAAATGCTTTCTTAAAATCCATGTAGAAAACATCCACTGTATTCTCTTCATCAACCTTCTCTGTTACTTCATCAAAAAATTCAATTCGACCTGCCTTTTACAAATTCATGCTGGCTCTCATTAACTCAAACCTCTCCAAATGCCTGTTGATTTTTTCCCTTGATTATTGTTTCTAAAACCTTACCCACAACTATTGTTAAACTAACTGGTCTGTAGTTGCTAGGACTGTCCTTACACCTTTTCTTGAATAAGGGTGTCACATTTGCCACTTTCCAATCCTCTTGAAGTCTATCACTATCCTCCTCATGGCATTATACTTCTGAATTTTGTGACATCTGCAAATTTTGAAATTGTGCCTTGCACACCCAAATCTATGTCATTAATACATATCAAGAAGGGCAATGGTCCTAATACCAACCACTGGGGAAACCCACTCTATCCTGTCCTCAAGTCTGAAAAACAACCATCACTAATACCGCCTATTTCCACCTCCGTAACTTCACCCCTGCCTTTGCTCATCTGTTGCTGAAACCCTCATTCATGCCTTCCTTACCTCTGGACTTGACAACTACAATGCATTCCTGGCTGGTCTCCCACATTCTACCCTCCATAATCTTGAGTTCATCCAAAACTCTGCTACCCATGTCTTAACTCGCACTAAGTCCCGTTCCCCTATCACCCCTGTGCTCGCTGGCCTACATTGCCTCCCAGTCAAGCAACGTCTTTTTTAGAATTAGAATTAGAACATTACAGCCTGATTTTAAAATTCTCATCCTTGTTTTCAAATCCCTCCATGGCCTCACCCCTCCCTATCTCTGTAATCTCCTCCAGCTCCACAACCCTCCAAGATATCTGTGCTTCTCTAATTCTGGCCCTTTGTGCAATTGTGATGGAATCCGCGGTTTTGCCGGACCGGTCGGGGAGTGTGTGCGAGCTGTTGTCTGAACTTATCAACTTATTGACCCTGGTCTCAAAGTTTGCTTTTTTCTGAGACAGACTCTAACTGAAAGGGAAACTGAAACTGAAACAGAAACTGAAACTAAAAAAACAGAAACTGAAACGCTGCTGTTGAATGAGAATCTTGGAAGAAAGGAGCTGGATATCTACCTGATGAAGTTCAGGGCTTTGAAGAACCTTGTGGCTGTTATGGTGCCATCTATGCTGAGTGGACTGCCCAGTAAATCTGTGAGATCTATCCTTATTGTATCTGATAGTTAATGTGTAATTTGTAATTTATATATTGACCATGATTTGTCTGTTAATTCATGTTTAATTCGTGTTGATTTTGGCTTGATTGTTAAAGTAAAACTTATAAAAGTGAAATCTTGACCATTTTTTTTTGGATTGGGGTCGTTCAATAAATTCAGATCTTTTGGTACGTTGATCTCCATGGGGATCATAACAGGCCCTGATTTTAATCACTCCACCATTGGTGGGCGCACCTTCAGTTTCCTAGGGCATAAGCTCTGGAATTCCCTCACCACACGCCTTCGTGTCTCTACCTCACTTTCCTCCTTTAAGACTCCTTAAAACCTACCTCTTTGACCCAGCTTTTGGGCATCTTACCCAATATCTTTTTGTGGCTCAGTGTCATACTTCATTTAAAATGCTCCTGTAAAGTGCCTTGGGCCATTGTATTACATTAAGGGCCCTATATAAATATAAGTTGTTGTTCACCACTACTCTGTTTCCTATCACACAGCTGACTTCATATCAGTGCTACCACTGTCCCTTTTATTATTTGGGCTTCAACGTTGATGTTAAGACTGTTATGTGGCACTTTGGCAAATGACCTTTGGAAGTCCATATACACCACATCAACCACATTACCCTCATCAACCCTCTTTGCTACTTATCAAAAAACTCAATCACGTTGGTTAAACAAAATTTGCCTTTAAAAAATTCATGCTGGCTTTCTTTAATTAATCCATTCTTGCCTAAGTGACAATTAATTTTGCCTGGGTTATCACTTCTAAAAGCTTTCCCACCACTGAGGTGTAACATGTGCAATTCTCCAGTCCTGTGGCACCACCCCTGTATCGGAGGAGGATCAGAAGATTGATTGGAAGATTACGGCCAGTCCTCCAGAATTTCCACCCTATTTCCCACAGGATCTCTGGATGCATTCCATCTGGTCCGAGTGAATAATAAACTTTTAAGTACAGCCAGCTTTTCTAGTAACTGCTCTTTATCAATTTTTAGCTCATTCAGTGCTTCAACTTCCCCTTTCACTATGACTTTGGCAGCATCTTTTTCCTCGGTAAAAACAAATGCGAAACACTCAATTTGTACCTCGGCCATGCCCTCTGCCTCCATGCGTAGGTCTCCTTTCAGGTTCCTAATCAGCCCACTCCTCAACTTGCTACCATTTTACTATTTAGATGCATATAGAATACCTCTGGATTCGCTTTCATGTTAGCTGCCAGTCTCTTCTCATACTCTCTCTTTGCCTCTCATTTCCTTTTACATTTCCCTTCTGAACTTTCTACATTCAGCCTGGGTCTCACTTGTATTATCAACCTGATATCTGTCATGCCCACTTGTTCTGGTTCATTTTGCTCTCCATTTCCTCTGTCATCCAGGAAGCTCTTGTTTTAGTTGTCCTACCGCTCTCCCTCATGTGAATGTACCTCGACTGTACCTGAACCATCTCCTCTTTAAAGGCAGCCCATTGTTCTATTACAGTTTTGCCTGCAATCTTCGATTCCAATTTATCCAGGACAGATCTGTTCTCACTCCACTGAAATTGGCCCTCCTCCAATTAAATAATTTTTCTCTAGATTGCTCCTTGTCCTTTTCCATAGTTAACCTAAACCTTATGATACTATGATCACTGTACCCTAAATGGCACATGATCCACTTGACCCACCTCATTCCCCAGACCAGATCCAGCAATGCTGCCTTCCTCATTGGGCTGAGAATATATTGATCAAGAACATTCTCCTGAATTCACTTCAGAACCTCTTTCCCTTTCTGTCTTTCACATAATTACTATCCCATTCTATATTGAAATAACTGAAGTCCTCCATTATCACTATGCTATAGTTCTTGAACTTCTCTCTAATTTTCCTGCAAATCTGCTCCTCTATATCTTTCCCACAACTTGGTGGCCTTTGGAATAGTGGTAGTGTAATGGCACTTCTATTGTTTCTTTACTTGACTCCTCCAGGACAGCCTTTCTCTAGCATAATACTCCTTATTCAATACTTCCACCCCTCCTCCTTTCTTTCCTTCCCTATCTTTTCACTTAGTTACTGCAAGAAGACATATGAGGGTAAGTTGAGTTGAATTGCCTTCATATCTTTTTCTCACTGCCTTCCTTTGATTGCCACCTAAGACTGTGCACCTCACAATTTGTACTGAAGACACAGCAAAGAATGATTAAAAGATTAATGAGGAGGGAAAAATTAGAGTATGAGAGAAAGCGAGCTAGAAATATAAAAAGAGTAAGAATTTCTAGAAAAAAAAGAAAAGTTAACAAAGTGAGCGTTGGTCCTATAGAAAGTGAGTCTGGGGAACTAATAATGGAAAATAAGGAAATAGCAGATGAATTGAACAGGTATTTTGCATCGGTCTTCACTATAGAGGATACAAGTAACATCCCAGAAATAGCTGTAAGTCAGGAAATGGAAGGGAGGGAGGAACTCAAGAAAATGACAATAATCGGGGAAGTGGTACTGAGCAAATTGTTGGAGCTGTGGGCTGACAAGATCCCAGGTCCTGACGGACTTCATTCTAGGGTCTTAAAAGAAGTGGCTAGTGAGATAGTTGATGTGTTGGTTTTAATTTTCCAAAATTCCCTAGATTCGGGGAAGGTTCCATTAGATTGGAAAATAGTGAATGTAATTCCATTATTCAAAAGGGATGGCAGACAGAAAGCAGGAAACTACAGGCCAGTTAGCTTAACATCTGTCTTAGGGAAAATGTTAGAAGCTGTTATTAAAGACGTTATAGCAGGGCACTTCAAAAAATTCAAGGTAATCAGGCAGAGTCAACATGGTTTTGTAAAAGGGAAATCATGTTTAACCAATTTATTGGAGTTCTTTAAAGAAGTAACAGGTGCTGTGGATAAAGGGGAACCAGTGGATGTACTGTACTTATATTTCCAGAAGGCATTTGATAAGGTGCCACATCAAATGCTACTGCAGAAAATAAAAGCTCATGGTGTAGGGGGTAACATATGGGCATGGATAGAAGATTGACGAGCTAACAGGAAACAGAGAGTAGGCATAAATCGGTCTTTTTCTGGTTGGCAAGATGTAAGAGTGGGGTGCCACAGAGATCAAAGAACAAAGAACAGTACAGCACAGGAACAGGCCATTCGGCCCTCCAAGCCTGCGCCAATCTTGATGCCTGCCTAAACTAAAACCTTCTGCACTTCCGGGGACCGTATCCCTCTATTCCCATCCTATTATGTATTTGTCAAGATGCCTCTTAAACGTCATTATCGTACCTGCTTCCACCACCTCCCCCGGCAGAAAGTTCCAGGCACTCACCACCCTCTGTGTAAAAAACTTGCCTCGCACATCCCCTCTAAACTTTGCCCCTCTCACCTTAAACCTATGTCCCCTAGTAACTGACTCTTCCACCCTGGGAAAAAGCTTCTGACTATCCACTCTGTCCATGCCGCTCATAACTTTGTAAACCACTATCATGTCGCCCCTCCACCTCCGTCGTTCCAGTGAAAACAATCCGAGTTTATCCAACCTCTCCGCATAGCTAATGCCCTCCAGACCAGGCAACATCCTGGTAAACCTCTTCTGTACCCTCGCCAAAGCCTCCATGTCCTTCTGGTAGTGTGGCGACCAGAATTGCATGCAATATTCTAAGTGTGGCTGAACTAAAGTTCTGTACAGCTGCAGCATGACCTGCCAATTTTTATACTCTATGCCCCGACTGATGAAGGCAAGCATGCCATATGCCTTCTTGACTACCTTATCCACCTGCGTTGCCACTTTCAGTGACCTGTGGACCTGTACGCCCAGATCTCTCTGCCTGTCAATACTCCTAAGGGTTCTGCCATTTACTGTATACTTCCCACCTGCATTAGATCTTCCAAAATGCATTACCTCACATTTGTCCGGATTAAACTCCATCTGCCATTTCTCCACCCAAGTCTCCAACCGATCTATATCCTGCTGTATCCTCTGACAATCCTCATCACTATGCGCAATTCCACCAACCTTTGTGTCGTCCACAAACTTACTAATGAGACCAGCTACATTTTCCTCCAAATCATTTATATATACTACAAAGAGCAAAGGTCCCAGCACTGATCCCTGCGGAACACCACTAGTCACACCCCTCCATTCAGAAAAGCACCCTTCCACTGCTACCCTCTGTCTTCTATGACAGAGCCAGTTCTGTATCCATCTTGCCAGCTCACCTCTGATCCCGTGTGACTTCACCTTTTGCACCAGTCTGCCATGAGGGACCTTGTCAAAGGCTTTACTGAAGTCCATATAGATAACATCCACTGCCCTTCCTTCATCAATCATCTTTGTCACTTCCTCAAAAAACTCAATCAAATTAGTGAGACACGACCTCCCCTTCACAAAACCATGCTGCCTCTCGCTAATAAGTTCGTTTGTTTCCAAATGGGAGTAAATCCTGTCCCGAATAATCCTCTCTAATAATTTCCCTACCACTGATGTTGGGCTCACCGGCCTATAATTTCCTGGATTATCCTTGCTACCCTTCTTAAACAAAGGAACAACATTGACTATTCTCCAGTCCTCTGGGACCTCACCTGTAGCCTTTGAGGATGCAAAGATTTCTGTCAAGGCCCCAGCACTTTCTTCCCTTGCCTCCCTTAGTATTCTGGGGCAGATCCCATCAGGCCCTGGGGACTTATCTACCTTAATGCTTTGCAAGACACCCAACACCTCCTCCTTTTTGATAATGAGATGACTGAGACTATCTACACTCCCTTCCCTAGGCTCATCATCCACCAAGTCCTTCTCTTTGTGAATACTGATACAAAGTACTCATTTAGTACCTCGCCCATTTCCTCTGGCTCCATACATAGATTCCCTTCTCTGTCCTTGAGTGGGCCAACCCTTTCTCTAGTTACCCTCTTGCTCTTTATATATGTATAAAAAGTCTTGGGATTATCTTAAATCCTGTTTGCCAATGACTTTTCATGACCCCTTTTAGCCCTCCTGACTCCTTGCTTAAGTTCCTTTCTACTGTCTTTATATTCCTCAAGAGGTTCGTCTGTTCCTAGCCTTCCAGCCCTTATGAATGCTTCCTTGTTCTTTATGACTGGGCTCACAATATCCCACGTTATCCAAGGTTTCCGAAACTTGCCAAACTTATCCTTCTTCCTCACAGGAACATGCTGGTCCTGGATTCTAATCAACTGATATTTGAAAGACTCCCACATGTCAGGTGTTGATTTACCCTCAAACAGCCGCCCCCAATCTAAATTCTTCAGTTCCTGCCTAATATTGTTATAATTAGCCTTCCCCCATTTTAGCACCTTCACCCGAGGACTACTCTTATCCTTATCCACAAGTACCTTAAAACTTATGGAATTATGGTCAGTGCAGGGGCCTCAACTTTTTACAATTTATATTATTGATTTGGATGAAGGGACCAAAGGTATGGTTGCTAAATTTGCTGATGACACAAAGATAGGTAGGAAAGTAACTTGTGAAAAGGACGTAAGGAGGCTACAAAGGGATATAGCCAGGTTAAGTGAGTGGGCAAAGATCTGGCAAATGAAGTATAATGTGGGAAAATGTGAAATTGTCCATTTTGGCAAGAAGAATAAAAAAGAAGCATGTTAGCTAAATGGTGAGAAATTTGCAGAGCTCTGAGATGCAGAGGGATCTGGGTGTCCTAGTGCATGAATCCTTAGCAGTTGGCCGGAAAAAAGACAGAAGCGCAAGGAGAGAGCCAACTGTGTAACAGCCCCGACAACCAATTTTGTTGCAGCACCTGTGGAAGAGCCTGTCACTCTAGAATGGCCTTTATAGCCACTCCAGGCGCTGCTTCACAAACCACTGACCACCTCCAGGCGCTTACCCATTGTCTCTCGAGACAAGGAGGCCAAAAAAGAAGAGTGCATGAATTGCAAAAAGTTAGTGTGCAGGTACAGCAAGTAATTAGGAAAGCTCATAAAATGTTATCATTTATTGCAAGGGGAATTGAATACAAAAGTGGGGAGGTGATGCTACAATTATATAGGGCATTGGTGAGACCACATCTGGAGTACTGTGTGCAGTATTGGTCTCCTTATTTAAGGAAGGATGTAAATGTGTTGAGACAGTTCAGAGAAGGTTTACTTCTCTGTGCTGGGCAGTTTGTCTTATGAGAAAAGGTTGGACAGGCTAAGTTTGTATCTGCTGGAGTTTAGAAGAGTAAGAGGCGACTTGATTGGAACATATAGGATCCCGAGGGGTCTCACCAGGGTGGATGTGGAAAGGATGTTTCCCCTCATGGGAGAATCTAGAACTAGGGGTCACTGTCTAAAAATAAGAGGTCATCCATTTAAGACAGAGATGAGGAGAATTTTTTTTTCTCAGAGGGTTGTGGGTCTTTGGAACTCTCTTCCTCAAAAGGTGGTGGAAGCAGAGTCTTTGAATTTTTTGAGGCAGAGGTGGATAGATTCTTGATAAACAAGGGAGTGAAAAGTTATCAGGGGTAGGCAGGAATGTAGAGTTGAGGCTACAATCAGATCAGCCATGATCTTGTTGAATGGTGGAGCAGGCTCGAGGGCCTGAGTGGCCTACTCCTGCTCCTAATTCGTATGTTTATATGTTCAAAGAATCTCAACAAGACCAACAGCTAATGAATGTCAATGGTCCATTATTGTAACGAACACTAAAAATGTAGTTACTGTGCACAAGTATTCCAAAAGCCGTTTGTGCACAGGAAACTTCTGGAGCATGAGGGTCACACAGCAATGTGCACATGTTAGCTCCAGAATATTTACTGGACCATTGAACCTGTCACTCTCACTAAAGTGATAACTGCTCACACTTTCTGTGTGAGCAACCAAAGATTCAAACATGCATCATCCATGTCCCAGCTCCAAACATATTGTGACACTCACCCACTGTAGATTAGCGTGCAGGATCCCAGGAAACACCTTTCTAACTGAGGAATAAGTGTTCCATGGTACTCATACTTCAATCTTCACAAAACTAATAAAGGTTGTTTGAATGTCAGCTATAGGCCATCTTCATCATAAATATTAATGGTAAAATATGGTTAGAAAGGTGTTCTGTTTGACATCTTCTTTGCCATGCTCCTGACCTTCACTTTCCCTGCAGGTATGGAAGGAGTCTGCTTGTACACTAGGTCAGATGGCAAGCTCTGCAATCTATCAAGGCTGAAAGCGAAGATAAAAACACATTGCGTCCTGATCAGAGAACTCCTCTATGCTGATGATGCTGTGCTAGTCGCTCACACGGAAACTCAGCTACAAAAACTCATGGACTGTCTCTCCTGTGCCTGTAAATTATTCTCCTTGACTATAAGCGTCAGGAAAACCGTCAAACCCTGATCACACTAAATAACACCCCACTGAAAGTGGTGAGCAAATTCTGTTACCTTGGGTCCACGGTGACAGATAATCTGTTCCTTGATGCAGAACTTGATACACGATAGGGAAAACAGCTACCACCATCGGCAGGTGCGCAAAACATGCATGGGATAATACCAAGCCGACCCTTAGGAACGAGCTGATGGTTTATAAGGCCTGTGTTCTCAGCACCTTGCTGTATGGCTGTGAAACATGGGTGACTTTCAGCTACCGGGAAAAGAAGCTCAATAATTTCCATCTTCACTGTCTGCTTCGCAGGACTAAATCACAAATGTGGCAGTCCTCTCAAAGGCAGAGATCCCAAGTGTGTTGGCACTAATCAAACAAAGTGCATCAGACATGTCTGCAGTATAGAAGACAGTTGCATATCCAAGGACCTTCTGTATGGTGAGGCAGCCGGGTCCAGATGACAAGTGGGGCGCCCAAATATCCTCTTCAAGATGCTTGCAAGCGTGACATGAAGGCTCTAAATGTCAACCGGGAGTCACTAGCTGGCAGAAGAGGTAAATGGCGACACATCCTGTGGACTGGTGTAGAGCATGGCAACCCAGCCCAAACCCGTTGGGACTCGATGACATGTGTTGGGTTCGGGTCGGGTCGCTCTTCCGGATCCGGCATTCGGGCTTGGGTTGGGTCGAGTCGAGCTGGACACAGTGACAGCCAGGACGTCAAGGCGGGAAACACTCTGCACTAGTCTGCAATGAGCGATTCCATCCAAGGAAGAGCACAACCTCCTTAATATAATCAACTTTATTCCAGTTGTCGGGTCAGGTCAGGTCGGGCGCGGGAGAAAATGAAAGGACTCAGGCCGGGTCGGGTTCAGGTCGGATGTGGTTCTGTCAGGCTCGGGTCGGGTTTCATTTGCAGACCCAAGCAGTCCTTTAGACTGGAGTGCACTACCATGAGGATCGATGGCTACAGCAACAACAACAACTCACAGTGTCACTTGACAGCTTCAAGTGCAGCATTTGTGGCAGAACCTACCTCTCAAGGATTGGCCTTCACTTCCATCAGCAAAGGTGCACCAAGAGAAGACACCCCACCTAAATAGATTGTTTGCTGCATGTCCATCATCTTTCGTCAATGGAAGGACATCAACCAGGTGTAATGGATGAGATGAAAATTGATAGGAAGGATGTACTGGAAAGGCTGACTATGCTTAGAGTAGATAAGTTGCCTGGACCAGATGGCTTGCATCCCAGATTGCTAAAGGAAGTGGAGGTGGAGGTGGAGGTAACGAAGGGCTTGCCATAATCTTTCAATCTTCCCTAGATACAGGGGAGGTGCCAGAGAATTGGAGAGCGGCAAATTTGACACCCTTAATCAAGAAAGAGTATAAGGACAGACCTAGTAACTACAGACTAGTCAGTTTAACATCAGTCATGGGTAAGGTTTTAGAAATAATAATCAGGGAAAAAATCAACAGGCACTTGGAAGGTTTTGAGTTAATTAAGGATAGCCAGCATGGATTTGTAAAAGTCAGAACATGCTTGACTAATCTAATTGAATTTTTTGATGACTTAACAGAAGGTTGATGAAGGGAATGCAATGGATGTTGCCTAAATGGATTTTAAGGAAGTGTTTGACAAGATACCACATAAAAGGCTGGTTAACAAAATTGAGGCTTCTGGAATAGAAGGGTCAGTGTCAACTTGGGTAAAAAAAAATTGGCTTATGGACAAAAAGCAGCAAGTCGTGGTAAATGGTTGTTTTTCAGACTGGAGGGTGGTAAATAGTCGTGTTCCCCAAGGACCACTGCTTTTTTTGATAGATATAAATGACTTGGATATTGCAATACAGAGTAAAATTTCAAAATTTGCCAACGATACCAAACTTGGAGGTGTGGCAAACAGTGAAACTGATACCAATCAACTGCAAGAGGACATAGATAGACTAGCAGAATGGATAGACAGAAGGCAGATGGAATTTAATACAGAAAAGTGTGAGGCGGATGCACTTTGACAAAAGAGATAAAAAGGTAATACAGGCTTAATGACACAGTTTTAAAGAGTGTGCAAGGACAGAGGGACCTGGAGATTCATGTGCATAGATCTTTGAAGGTGGCATAACATATTGAGAGAGTAATTAGTAAAGCATATGGGATCTTGGGTTTCATAAATAGAGGCATAGAGTACAAAAGCAGGGAAGGTATGCTGAACCTTTATAAAGCTCTAGTTAGGCCCCAACGAGAGTATTGTGTCCAGTTCTGGTTACCACACTTCAGGAAGGATGTGAGGGTCCTTGAGAGGGTGAAAAGGAGATTTATCAGAATGGTTTCAGGGATGACAGATTTTAGCAACAAGGTTAGATGGAAGATGCTGGGGTTGTTCTCCTTGGAGCAAAGGAGACGGAAGGGAGATTTGATAGAGGTGTGCAAAATTAAGACAGATTTAGATAAGGTAGACAAAGAAAAGCTGTTCCCAGTAGCTGATGGTACAAGGACTAGGGAACACAGATTTAAAGTTTTGGGCAAGAGATACCGGGGGATGTGAGGAAGAACATTTTGTTTTACACAGTGAGTGGTCATGACCTGGAACTCACTGCCTATGAGGGTGGTGGAAGTCGAGATGATCAATGATTTTGAAAGGAAATAGGATGGGCACTTGAGTGAAATAAACTTGCTGGGCTACGGGAAAGCGCAGGGGAATGGGACTGACTGGCCTGCTCTACAGAGAGCCAGCATGGACTCGATGGGCAGAACAGCTTCCTTCTGTGCTGTGATGACTCTATGAGATGATACTAAACTAAATCTTTAAGAGGCTTTGGTTAAATGTGCTTGTGACACTCCTTTGATGCTAGAAATAGCTTGAGCTGTCTTTCTTTGTTTTAGCTAATGAACCAGCCATAGCATCCTCCTTTTAGTCATATGTCAAAGTGCCACTACAGAGCTTTAATGTAACCTGAAGATGTTTGAATTCTGTTTCGATTTCGTAACCTCGAGATACGTGAAAGTGTCAGTGCTAACTGGAATTGTATCCTCGTGGTTTTAGGCTGTGGATCTCCATCGTCATGCTGGATTTGTCCAGGATTCCCTTTCATTTCTTAAATCAGACAGAACAGAAGCAATGATTTTCCTGTTAAGGCAGGTTTTTGTGCTCTTGCAGTGTGATTTCATTGCTGCACTGGGCCAAGGTCAAGGACTGGTCTTGTCAGACAGCATCTAAAGCAGGAACCCAAAGTCCCTTTATAAACAGCAGGACATTAACTAATTAGAACAATACTACAGGGAAGGGATCGATTTGCTCAGTTGGCTAGCATGCAATGCAGAAAGACAACGACAGCGTGGGTTCAATCTCCATACTGGGTGTGGTTCTTAGAGACCCGCCTCCTCCCCTTGCCCTGCACTTGTGGAGTGGTGACCCTCAAGCTGTACATTACCAACTGTCTCTCTCTAATGGGGAGAGGTGCCTGTAGTCCTTTGGGACTAAGGCTAGAGCAATAACAATACTAAAGGGAAAAGACGTTCAAGTTAGGAGCATAAGTACTTATAATAATTGCCTTGATAGCACCAATAAGGCAAAGCAAACCTGCCCAAGTAAAAACTGTCTCAATGATCCTGAGCTATAAGGGTTTCCTAAGTGCTAGATTCTCTCCTGCACTAACATACAGGGCCCGCCCAGCTTTGATGCTCTCTTAGCCAATTGAGCATGTTATTTGGAGTAACCCTAAATAGCATTTGAAAAAATTTAGCTTGGTCAGGGCCTTGGGTCGTTTAATGGGCCTATTAATACCCATCATGTTGCATGATACCATCCTACTAATATCAAGCAGCTTACAGTTAAATTTGTCTGAGCTAAAGGCTTGGTGAGCACAACACCAAACTAATTGGGCAGGATTTTATAGTGACGATGAGGGTCCTGGTGATATGCAGATGGCGAGGGGGCAACCCCACTTCGGTCCTCTATCGGACCCCAGGCCAAATTCAACAGCAAACAGGCAATTAATTGCCCACTGTTGGGGATGCCATACCTTTAAGGGACAAAGTCCCGCATCCAAGAGCTGCCAGCCATTCAGAGGGCCATGGATTGGCCTCAGAGGAGGGACCCCCCCCCCACCCCAAGCTCGCTGAGGGGCCTCCAGGTTTTACCTGGCGGTGTCTCCACATGGTGGTGGACCTCTCTGACACTGGCTAAATACCAGCGGAGGCGGAAGGCAGCTCTTAATGGGCCACCTAAGTGGCTTAATTGGCCTCCCAGTGGACTTCCAGTCGTGGACAAAATGGCATGGGGGTAGGACAATGTCAGGCATGCTGCCTGATGCCACGCCATGCCATTTTGTATGCCTCCCCCATCTCACACCCCTGTCTCCAAGGGCAGGATAAAATCTAGCCCATCAACATTATCAATAAGAAAGCTTTATCAGTAATCATGTGTGCATTCACCTGACAAGGTGTCAAGCATGTAGTGGGGACAAAGCTATTCATTCAGTCACACACAATAAAAGATAATGTGGAACAATTAAGATAGATATTGGATGGTTACACAGTTTATTTTCAAGGAGAAGGTAATGGGATTGAGTACAGATCTCATCTTTACACAACATTTCCAACCATTTCCAATAACTCCTGATCTGGGCACTGGAAACATAAAGATAAAAATATATATTGAAACAGTCTTACCAAGTCAAATGCTCCATTGGAAAAGAGCCTCTTTATATCTGAATTCCAGAAATGCTTCAATTTCATCCAAGAGTAACAGGTGGCAATAATGTTTGAAGGGTCTTCAAGGACAAATGAAACAGAACCTAACCATACAATATAGAGTAACAGAGATCAGCCCTCTCAGACGATCAAACACTGGCCAGTTACACCTCAGCAGACAATTCTGGGTATAAGTTGGACTTGTATGTATTCACCAACATTTTTAGTATTTAGATTTTGGGCAAGTTTAACATTTTCTTCAGAAAGGAAGGATTTAAAGCAGATTCGATTGGACCTCTTCTTTGTGTGGTTTTAGAGCAGTTGAATGAGTCCCTCAATTTTAATTAGCACCTCCGATACACACTGTTTAAATCTCTGCATTAGTCCTCTTTTTAACACCATTTTTACACAGATTGAGTTTTCTATTTAGATATCGAATTCCTACACTGGGCTGGATTTTGTAGTCCCGCCGCATGAAACATGGCAGCCGTCTCCAACGGGACACACACCACAACGCCAATGTGCTTACACTGCAGGCGGCCATATTACATATTCACAACGACCACCCCACCCCCACCCCCCCCACCCGACCCCTTCATCATGTAGCAGGATGGCCTCAGCAATGCCGTTCACAGCATCACCTGTGAAGGAGCGGGTGTTGCCGCCGTTTTAAAGAGGCTGCCAGCCTGCAAACAGTACACCATAACGCAGAGTTCACCCCTTCCACCGCCCCGCCATATTATTTAGAGTGCAAAGTTCACCCCTTCCCCCTCCACCCATCAGAGTGCAAAGTTCACCTCTTCCCCCGCCACCCATCAGAGTGCAAAGTTCACCCCTTCCCCGTCCACCCACCAGAGTGCAAAGTTCACCCCTTCCCCCACCACCCACCAGAGTGCAAAGTTCACCCCTTCCCCCTCCACCCATCAGAGTGCAGAGTTCACCCCTTCCCCCCCATCAGAGTGCAGAGTTCACCCCTTCCCCCTCCACCCATCAGAGTGCAGAGTTCACCCCTTCCCCTCCAACCATCAGAGTTCAGAGTTCACCCCTTCCCCCTCCACCCACCAGAGTGCAGAGTTCACCCCTTCCACCCACCAGAGTGCAGAGTTCACCCCTTACCCCTCCACCCACCTGAGTGCAGAGTTCACCCCCTCCCCCTCCACCCACCAGAGTGCAGAGTTCACCCCCTCCCCCTCCACCCATCAGAGTGCAGAGTTCACCCCTTCCCCCTTCCACCCATCAGAGTGCAAAGTTCATTCCTTCCCCTTCCACCCATCAGAGTGCAGAGTTCACTACTTCCCCCTCCACCCATCAGAGTGCAAAGTTCACTCCTTCCCCTTCCACTCATCAGAGTGCAGAGTTTACCCCTTCCCCCTCCGCCCATCGGAGTGCAAAGTTCACCCCTTCCCCCGCCACCCATCAGAGTGCAAAGTTCACCCCTACCCCCTCCACCCACCAGATTGCAAAGTTCACCCCTTCCCCCTCCACCCACCAGAGTGCAAAGTTCACCCCTTCCCCCTCCACCCACCAGAGTGCAAAGTTCACCCCTTCCCCCTCCACCCACCAGAGTGCAGAGTTCACCACTTCCCCCCCATCAGAGTGCAGAGTTCACCCCTTCCCCCTCCACCCATCAGAGTGCAGAGTTCACCCCTTCCCCCTCCACCCATCAGAGTGCAGAGTTCACCCCTTCCCCTTCCAACCATCAGAGTTCAGAGTTCACCCCTTCCCCTTCCACCCACCAGAGTGCAGAGTTCACCCCTTCCACCCATCAGAGTGCAGAGTTCACCCCTTCCCCCTCCACCCACCAGAGTGCAGAGTTCACCCCCTCCCCCTCCACCCACCAGAGTGCAGAGTTCACCCCCTCCACCCATCAGAGTGCAGAGTTCACCCTCTCCACCCATCAGAGTGCAGAGTTCACCCCCTCCACCCACCAGAGTGCAGAGTTCACCCCCTCCACCCATCAGAGTGCAGAGTTCACCCGTTCCCCCTCAACCCATCAGAGTGCAAAGTTCACTCCTTCCCCTTCCACCCATCAGAGTGCAAAGTTCACTCCTTCCCCTTCCACCCATCAGAGTGCAGAGTTCACTCCTTCCCCCTCCACCCATCAGAGTGCGGAGTTCACCCCTTCCCCCTCCACCCATCAGAGTGCAGAGTTCACCCCTTCCCCCTTCCACCCATCAGAGTGCAGAGTTCACTCCTTCCCCTTCCACCCATCAGAGAGCAGAGTTCAGCCCTTCCCCCTCCGCCCACCAGAGTGCAGAGTTCACTCCTTCCCCCTCCACGCATCAGAGTACAGAGTTCACCCCTTCCCCCTCCACCCATCAGAGTGCAGAGTTCACCCCCAACCCCTCCACCCATCAGAGTGCAGAGTTCACTCCCTCCCCCTCCACCCACCAGACTGCAGAGTTCACCCCCTCCCCCTCCAACCATCAGAGTGCAGAGTTCACCCCTTCCCCCTCCACCCACCAGAGTGCAGAGATCACCCCTTCCCCTTCCACCCACCAGAGTGCAGAGTTCACTCCTTCCCCTTCCACCCATCAGAGTGCAGAGTTCACCCCTTCCCCCTCCACCCACCAGAGTTCAGAGTTCATTCCTTCCCCCTCCACCCACCAGAGTGCAGAGTTCACCCCTTCCCCCTCCACCCACCAGTGCAGAGTTCACCCCTTCCCTCTCCACCCACCAGAGTGCAGAGTTCACCCCTTCCCCCTCCACCCACCAGAGTGCAGAGTTCACTCCTTCACCCTTCACCCATCAGAGTGCAGAGTTCACTCCTTCCCCCTCCACTCACCAGAGTTCAGAGTTCACTCCTTCCCCCTCCATCCACCAGAGTGCAGAGTTCCCCCCCCCCACCCATCAGAGTGCAGAGTTCACCCCTTCCCCCTCCACCCATCAGAGTGCAGAGTTCATCCCCTCCCCCTCCACCCACCAGACTGCAGAGTTCACTCCTTCCCCCTCCATCCACCAGAGTGCAGAGTTCACCCCCTCCACCCATCAGAGTGCAGAGTTCACCCCCTCCCCCTCCACCCATCAGAGTGCAGAGTTCACTCCTTCCCCCTCCACTCACCAGAGTTCAGAGTTCACTCCTTCCCCCTCCATCCACCAGAGTGCAGAGTTCACCCCCTCCACCCATCAGAGTGCAGAGTTCACCCCTTCCCCCTCCACCCATCAGAGTGCAGAGTTCACCCCTTCCCCCTCCACCCTCCAGAGTGCAGAGTTCACCCCTTCCCCCTCCACCCACCAGAGTACAGAGTTCACCCCTTCCCCCTCCACCCATCAGAGTACAGAGTTCACCCCTTCCCCCTCCACCCACCAGACTGCAGAGTTCACCCCCTCCCCCTCCAACCATCAGAGTGCAGAGTTCACCCCTTCCCCCTCCACCCACCAGAGTGCAGAGTTCACCCCTTCCCCTTCCACCCACCAGAGTGCAGAGTTCACTCCTTCCCCTTCCACCCATCAGAGTGCAGAGTTCACCCCTTCCCCCTCCACCCACCAGAGTGCAGAGTTCACCCCTTCCCCCTCCACCCACCAGAGTGCAGAGTTCACCCCTTCCCCCTCCACCCACCAGAGTACAGAGTTCACTCCTTCCCCCTCCACCCATCAGAGTACAGAGTTCACCCCTTCCCCCTCCACCCATCAGAGTGCAGTGTTCACTCCTTCCCCCTCCACCCACCAGAGTGCAGAGTTCACCCCCTCCCCCTCCACCCATCAGAGTGCAGAGTTCACTCCTTCCCCCTCCACCCACCAGAGTGCAGAGTTCACCCCCTCCCCCTCCACCCACCAGACTGCAGAGTTCACCCCCTCCCCCTCCAACCATCAGAGTGCAGAGTTCACCCCTTCCCCTTCCACCCACCAGAGTGCAGAGTTCACTCCTTCCCCTTCCACCCATCAGAGTGCAGAGTTCACCCCTTCCCCCTCCACCCACCAGAGTGCAGAGTTCATTCCTTCCCCCTCCACCCACCAGAGTGCAGAGTTCACCCCTTCCCCCTCCACCCATCAGAGTGCAGAGTTCACCCCCTCCACCCATCAGAGTGCAGAGTTCACCCCTTCCCCCTCCACCCATCAGAGTGCAGAGTTCACCCCTTCCCCCTCCACCCACCAGAGTGCAGAGTTCACCCCTTCCCCCTCCACCCACCAGAGTACAGAGTTCACCCCTTCCCCCTCCACCCACCAGAGTGCAGAGTTCACCCCCTCCACCCATAAGAGTGCAGGGTTCACTCCTTCCCCCTCCACCCATCAGAGTGCAGAGTTCAGCCCTTCCCCCTCCACCCACCAGAGTGCAGAGTTCACCCCTCCACCCATCAGAGTACAGAGTTCACCCATCCCCTTCCACCCATCAGAGTGCAGAGTTCACTCCTTCCCCTTCCACCCATCAGAGTGCAGAGTTCACTCCTTCACCCTTCACCCATCAGAGTGCAGAGTTCACCCCTTCCCCCTCCACCCACCAGAGTGCAGAGTTCACCCCCTCCACCCACCAGAGTACAGAGTTCACCCCTTCCCCCTCCACCCACCAGAGAGCAGAGTTCACCCCCTCCACCCATCAGAGTGCAGAGTTCACTCCTTCCCCCTCCACCCATCAGAGTGCAGATTTCACCCCCTCCACCCATCAGAGTGCAGAGTTCACTCCTTCCCCTTCCACCCACCAGAGTGCAGATTTCACCCCCTCCACACATCTGAGTGCAGAGTTCACCCCTTCCCCCTCCCCATCTGAGTGCAGAGTTCATCCCTTCCCCCTCCATCTCGTTTATTTAAACCCTATTTATTATACTCTCAGAATTCTGGTAAATCAAGCCAGATTAATTTCTTAAAAGAAAATAACCAATTACTTTAACTACTACACTGTAATTGCTGAATGCATCGCTGGAAAAAGGTGAAGAGCATCACTTCAACTGGAACTAGATGACTCACTGTCCTACTGTTGTAAGAACCTTTTTTTTCCCCATCGGACGGCTGTGAGGACTTCAAGCAACCTTGGGTTGTTCCACATTGGAAGATTCCACTTTGGCAGGAGTGTAAATCTGCAAGGACACTAATTTTTTATAATTTAAATGGTGTTTATATCTTAGTAGTGTTTAAGAATTTAGTTTTTCTAATTAAACAGTTAATTTGTTGATCTAAAGACACCTGGTTTAGTTCGCCTCATTCGGGCATTAATAGATGGTCAATTTGGCTGTGGTTTTCTTTAATTTGGAAACTTTAAAGTGATATGTTAGGTGATCTGTGGAGTGGCAGGACTGATTTGACAGTGCATTGCTCCCACCACAATCAGAATCATATATTTTGATTGGGGGCTTTGTGTTGAGCGGTCGTTCCTAACAAGAGCAACAGTGAATTGTGTAAGATAATTACTTTTTTTTCATTGACAACTCTCTCTTCACTTTTCTTCTGCCTCTGTTCTGTTAAACTGCTTGTCACAATTTCCACCATTTAAAACCACGAAAAGAAAAGCCATCATTTTCAGCCCTTGCTAAGAACTCTTTTCTACCAATTCCATCCCCTTACCTGGCTACTGTCTCATATTAAACCAGACTGTTTGCGACCTTGGCATCCTATTGTAACCCTGAGTGGAGCTTCTGACCCTATATCTTCTGCGTCACAAGGTCCGCCTGCTTCTACTTTCAAAAAATCATCCGACTCCACCTCTGCCCCAACCCATCGGCTGCTGAAACTCTCATTCAAGCCCTTGTCACAACCAAACTTGACTGTTCTAATGCTTGCCTGGCTAGCCTTCAATTTTCCCTCTAATCTTGCGATACACAGCTTATCTCTCGCACTATGCAATTCCTTTAGCATTGCTACATGGCCACACAAGTGCGCATCTTAAAGGAAACATTGGTTGTGTGTGGCCTTTTTGTTCCCTGCATGGTATGTTCTGGATTGCTGCACAGCCATGCACCTGCGCAGCTTAGAGGGAACATTGCTGTTGCCCCATCCTCCTTCCTTCATAAACTTCAGCTCATCCAAAACTCAAATCCCATATCCTATCCTGTATCAAGTCCTGCTCACCCATCATTCCCATCCTTGTTAATCTACATTGGACAAAACTCCTAACACCTCCAATTTAATAGTCGTGTTTAAAGACCTTCATGGTATTGTCTCTCCCAGTCTCTGCTCCCTCCTTCAGCCCTACAACCCACCCTGGAACCCTTTGTTGCTCCGATTCATCCCTTTAGCTCACCATTGGTAGCCATGCCTACACACCTTGCTCTGGAATTTCCTCCTTAAATTCCTCTGCCTGTCCACTTCCTTCAGTCCTTGAAGACTCCCCTTCAAACTTCCTTCACTGACCAAGCTTTTGGTTACCCCTCTGGTTAACTACTTTATTGCCTTGGTGTCACTGAGCCTGATTTCTCAGTGTTAAAGGCACTATATAAATGCAAATTGCTGTGTTGTTGCCTCTTTGACATGACGAGTGAAAGTTTTCTGCACTGTTGGTTATCCAGATCTTTTTTAAAGATCTACATTTTTTTCAGCAGAATGTTCAATATACTCCAAGTCTGTTACCTAAAATAATTAACATTTTCATTGAGAAACATACCTGAAGGGCTCAGTCACATAGTGCCCAACAAAACCAAAGTTTAAACATAAGAGGTGAGATAAATCAAGAATCAGTGGATGTAAAAAGCCTAGAGCTTGTAAGAGGGAGGTAAAGAATTTTAGTTTTGAGTTTCTGGCAAAGAGCAGGCAAAGTTGCAATTTGCTCCAAGACAATAAAATGACATTAGGCACACCCTAACATATAACCAATAAAGTATTCAGAGCAAAATCATTCGAGCAACTGTAAAAGCAAAATGGATATATCTGAGGGAGATACACTCTCAACTCACTGTGCGATTGCAGAACTCAATGAGTAATATTTATGTGGCAGCTCTGCGATGGAATATCTTTCATCTCTATCTACATTCATTAGTATCAGACAGTTTCAAAAAATCCCATTAAACAATATTAAAATGCCTAGTAAAGTCAATACTTAAAAGGTGAAATGCAATCCGGGGATTCTGCTCAACATGATCTTTAGTTTGATAAATCCATTCTGAAATCACAATTTATAATGGTATATTTAGTCACACACCACATCAAACACATTTATAATTATTTACTGGATCGATTGAGAACTATGGACTAGGCAGAGGGATGGAAGAGGCTGTTCGTGTTTCTTTGGATGAATTCATCATTTTGAGATCCGGTATTATAAAGGCATTTTATGACATGTTCATCCACAAAATGATTCCTGGTTATGCATAAATTGTGCACAGCAAATTTGTTTCTCTGTCAAATAACTTATTAGACGACTCAGTTTACCACATTGCAACACCTTGTTAACAGCTGAGAGCTGCTAACACAAAAATGAATGCAGAACACGTCAGTAGTGCCAATTCTAGAGGCGATACCTTTGAGGCAAGTAACTCACCTCCTGATTCCCCAAAGCCTGTCCACCATCTACAAGGCACAAGTCAGGAGTGTGATGGAATACGTTCCACTTGCCTGGAGGAGTGCAGCTCCAACAACACTTAAGAAGCTTGACACCATCCAGGACAAAGCAGCCCTCTTGATCAGCACCCCATCTACCACATTAAACATTCACTCCCTCCACAACTGGTGCACAGTAGTAGCAGTGTGTACTATATGCAAGATGCACTACAGCAACTCAAAAAGCCTCCTTCGACAGCACCTTCCAAACCCGTGACCTCTACCACCTAGAAGGATAAGGGCAGCAGATGCATGGGAACACCACCATCTGCAAGTTTCCCTCTGAGTCACACACCATCCTGATGTGGAACTATATTGCTGTTCCTTCACTGTCGCTGGCTCAAAGTCCAGGAACTCCTTTCCTAGCAGCACTGTGCATGACCTACACCAATGGACTGCAGCAGTTTAAGAAGGCAGCTCACCAACACCTTCTTAAAAGCAATTAGGTATGGGCAACAATTGCTGGCCTTGCCAGAGACGCCCATATCCCATAAATGAATTAAAAAAAACTGAAATCTTCAACACAGAATGGTGTGTTTGCATGGTAAAGTCAAATGAGCTCTGATAGCTCAATGGATGATTAGCAACTTTCTCATCACTGAAGAATAGTGGTGTGCAGTGTGGTGAATCTGTAAGAGGACAGACTCTGCCTTGTGGAAGCATATTTTCTGTCAGCATTGTGCCGCATTGTTGATAGCATAAATGGAGAAGCTTGTGACTCAGGTTGCCTCATTATCCTATCTGAAGGAGAAAGTAAGACAGAAGAATTCAAGGGGAGTGAAGGAGCAGGAGAGATTAAAAGTTGAATGGAAATCAATATTAAATCTAGAGCTGGGCTCTTTGTTTTCCCTTTGTTGATGGCCAATAGGATTACTTAACAGATTAAATCTGATAGCTCATCAAAAATGTTTGAAGCACAAAAGCATTGATTATTAATAAATGAATTCACTCCTTGTTGTTTGTATACCTAAAGAAAGCAGTCTCCTCACTGTAAAAAACATGTACTATTCTACTAGGTAAAGGTAGCAAGCTGCAGGTGTCTTTACAATAAGGTGCCGCAAAATTCGGTTGCCTAGCGCCCATTCTTTTGGCGCTCCAGTGCCATTCTGGGTCCAAAATAGCACAGTGTTGCATGCACAACATCTGATGCTGGCTGCACCAAATGGCATTTTTTTGACAGCGTTAGAGCGGGCACAGGGTATGTGCACCAGAAGTTGGCAGAATAGGCAGATTGTGATGTCAATCAACGTCCAATGCTGATTTGATGCCAGCAGTGCTATTTTTGACCTAAATGCTCCAACCGATGCCCTTGCTTAACCTTGCACATCTGGACATGCATTCAGCAGCAGCCAGAGCTCCCCCAGTGCTATTTAAAGGGATCGTCAACTACTTTTAGGTTAGTTGTTGATTTATTTCTACTGGCTGCTGCTGAGTAAGTAGAAGCGTTTGGTCGTTTGTATTGGCATTTAAAGTTTATGAAGCTTATGGGGAAAGGTGTGGCATGTGGTGAAGGCCTTGCTTCTGACTTCAAGGGTTCTGCTCAGACCACTTGCTCCTGGACATGGGTCCAGTCGATTCTATCCTCCTGCAGCATGGCAGGGTGGATGAGCAGAGGTGACACAGAGGAGGAAAATCTGCTGGAAGAGGGAGGAGGGGGAGAAGGGCTCTCAGCAGGAGGCCATATCCACCCACGGTCTTCAGAGGGCAACTCTTCTAGGAGGGACAGTAGTCCGACGTCTCTATTTCACCAACGAAGCGCTCGCTGAAATCTGCTTCCTGTTGCAGCCTGAATATCAGCCTCAGAACAGGGCAAAGACAATATTGCCAATGAAAGTGTCCTTGACCACGTACTTTTATTCATCAGGCTCCTTGCAAGCTGGAGCAGGTGTTATTTGCAACATTTCCCAGTTTGTCTTCCATGGTTGCATAAGGGAGGCCACTGAGACTCTGCTGAAAGCTGAATACATTCTATGTCCTCTTGCCAGAGAGCAGCAGGCAAAGCAAGCCCACAGCTTCACCAGAATTACAGGCTTCCCTATGGTGCAGGCTGCCATTGACTGCACATGTCACTTGGCAGGTGCAACATGTATTTTCTGAGATGTTCCATAACTGGAAGGAATTCCACTCCCTCAATGTCCAGCGAGTGCATGACCATAATCAGCATGCCATGTAAGTCAATTTTCAGTACCCTGGCAGCAGTAATGGTGTGGCAGTCTGTATGCCATCTGCATTTGAGCCACCATGACAAACCATGGGGTGGCTACTGGGCAACAAGGGCTATCTGCTGACCACATGGCTCTTGACTCCGGTCCGCAACCCAAGCATGCATGGGCAGCATAAGTTTAATGAGAGCCGTGCAGCCACATGAACATCATCGAGCAGACTACTGGGATGCTAAATCAATCTTTCTGCTACCTGGGCCACTCTGGAGGAGCCCTGCGGTAATCGCCACAGTACATGCCGCAATTTGTGGTGGTCCACTGCATCCTGTACAACCTCGATATCACCAGGTATTCAGCAGGCAGCTGAGGAGCAGCAAGAGGAGGCAGCCAACACATCCCTTTTCTGGCCAGACTGCCCATGATCGGCTCATCTGACTGTGCTGCAAATTAATGCAACCCAGATCCCTATTCACCAACAGTCTCATGCCTTACCATCCCTCTGTTACTGACCATCAGTGTCCTCTTGGCCATAATGCTGAAACAAAAGTCACTACAAAAAAAAACATTCCAAACCAACTTTATTAAACAAACCATTCAATATTCCAAACAAAAGTCAATTAACCTCCTTAGTGCATTCCCTTGGTGCCTGTCTTCCATTTGCTTTTGCTTGTGCTGGCGCTCCTATGCAGTGCTACCCCATTGGTTGCAGCATGGCTGGTGGAAGGCTACTGACTTTCATTGGGGGAAGACTGCAGATGGCCTTGCAGGAAGGCCTTGAGCTGCTCTAGGCCTAGAAGGCCCAGCTTTGGACTGCACCATCTTGGCATGGTCAGCAGTCTGAGCTGGCAGGCTGACAGGCAGCAGCAAGGGCACTGCTGGAGTGACAGCAGTGGGAGGGAATACTGTCATCCTGACAGCAGGTTCGTGCTGCATGGAGCCACTGCCACTCCAATGAGCCAGCACCTCAGCACTCCGAGCAATGTGTTAGAGGACAGATTGCTGGACTACTGTGGGACTCTGCAAGCCCCTGGTAACCTCAGCTATGATGGCAGTAGACTAAACATGCATTGCAGCAAGCTGAGCTTGCATTAGAGAAGTCTGAACTTCCACTTCAGCACCCAGACAATGGATGGCTTTCACTCATGCTACAATGGAAGCTCAGGCATCGGCCATCGGACACTGCATCATACTTGGGTCAGCAACTGTGACAATGAAGTTGGCCCACAACATCCTCTTTGGAAAAGGTGGGCTCCAAGCTCTACGCAAAGTGCTGTGCCAAGTTGGTGATGGACTCCATCATACTCCTTGACAGTGACCACCGGCCTTCTAGCAGGCCTGCCAATACAGCAACCATTTCAGTTTGCATACCCATCAGTCGTTTTCTGTAGCCTACCCATTAAAGTCCTCATCAGAGCCATCTGCAGCAGAACTCGTGTGTGACCGCACCCTCTGGGGAGTTAGCCCCTGTGCTACCCTTATCTTCGTGCCCTGGCTGCAGGCCTCTCAGG
The DNA here is from genome assembly GCF_036365525.1 of Heterodontus francisci. Lineage (NCBI taxonomy): Eukaryota > Metazoa > Chordata > Chondrichthyes > Heterodontiformes > Heterodontidae > Heterodontus > Heterodontus francisci. The sequence continues at coordinate 94,700,430 of NC_090379.1, read as the reverse complement.
TCCAGTGTCTCAGCACATGCTGATCCTACCTGTAAACTATCCTATAAATTATGTGTAGTGTCAGTATCAGAGCTGGTGACTGCAAGAAAGAGAACAAGTCTTCTACCTCACTTTTTTTTATTCTTTCATAGGATGTAGGTGTCACTGACAATGCCAGCACTTATTGTCCATCCAAAATTGACCTTGACAACTGAATGGCTTACCAGGCCATTTCAGAAGGCAGTTAAGAGTCAACAGTATTGCTGTTGGTCTGGAGTCACACATACACCAGACCAAGTAAGGACAGCAGATTTCCTTCCCTAAAGGACACCAGTGAACCAAATGGGTTTTTACACAATCAATGGTAGTTTCAATGCACCGTTACTGAGAAATAGCTTTCAATTTCAGATTTTTACTGAAGTAATTACTTGTATTTATTAATTAATTGCATTTGAATTCCAACAGCTGCTGTGGTGGGATTTGAACCCGTGGCCTCAGGCCATTAGTTCAGGCCTCTGGATTACTAGTTCAGTGACATTACCACTATGCCACCTTCTTCTCCCACTTGCAACACTGTCTGGCCAGGTTATAATTCTTGGCTATCTGAAAGGAGAAAGGCACAAGGGTAGGGTTGAGGGGAGGGGTGGAAAACAAGAGGTACATGCTTGCACCATCTGTACAGTAGAGAAAGAAAATGTTGTCGAGGAGAATACTGAGATTCAGGCTACTAGGCTAGATGGGATTGAGGTTCACAAGGAGGAGGTGTTCGCAATTTTGGAAAGTGTGAAAATAGATAAGTCCCCTGGGCCAGATGGGATTTATCCTAGGATTCTCTGGGAAGCTAGGGAGGAGATTGCAGAGCCTTTGTCCTTGATCTTTATGTGGTCATTGTCGACAGGAATAGTGCCGGAAGACTGGAGGATAGCAAATGTTGTCCCCTTGTTCAAGAAGGGGAGTAGAGACAGCCCTGGTAATGATAGACCTGTGAGCCTTACTTCGGTTGTGGGTAAAATGTTGGAAAAGGTTATAAGAGACAGGATTTATAATCATCTTGAAAAGAATAAGTTCATTAGCGATAGTCAGCACGGTTTTGTGACGGGTAGGTCGTGCCTCACAAACCTTATTGAGTTTTTCGAGAAGGTGACCAAACAGGTGGATGAAGGTAAAGCAGTGGATGTGGTGTATATGGATTTCAGTAAGGCATTTGATAAGGTTCCCCACGGTAGGCTATTGCAGAAAATACGGAAGTATGGGGTTGAAGGTGATTTAGAGCTTTGGATCAGAAATTGGCTAGCTGAAAGAAGACAGAGGGTGGTGGTTGATGGCAAATGTTCATCCTGGAGTTTAGTTACTAGTGGTGTACCGCAAGGATCTGTTTTGGGGCCACTGCTGTTTGTCATTTTTATAAATGACCTGGAAGAGGGTGTAGAAGGGTGGGTTAGTAAATTTGCGGATGACACTAAGGTCGGTGGAGTTGTGGATGGTGCCGAAGGATGTTGTAGGGTACAGAGGGACATAGATAGGCTGCAGAGCTGGGCTGAGAGATGGCAAATGGAGTTTAATGCGGAAAAGTGCGAGGTGATTCACTTTGGAAGGAGTAACAGGAATGCAGAGTACTGGGCTAATGGGAAGATTCTCGGTAGTGTAGATGAACAGAGAGATCTTGGTGTCCAGGTGCATAAATCCCTGAAGGTTGCTACCCAGGTTAATAGGGCTGTTAAGAAGGCATATGGTGTGTTAGCTTTTATTAGTAGGGGGATCGAGTTTCGGAGCCACGAGGTCATGCTGCAGCTGTACAAAACTCTGGTGAGACCGCACCTGGAGTATTGCGTGCAGTTCTGGTCACCGCATTATAGGAAGGATGTGGAAGCTTTGGAAAGGGTGCAGAGGAGATTTACTAGGATGTTGCCTGGTATGGAGGGAAGGTCTTACGAGGAAAGGCTGAGGGACTTGAGGTTGTTTTCGTTGGAGAGAAGGAGGAGGAGAGGTGACTTAATAGAGACATATAAGATAATCAGAGGGTTAGATAGGGTGGATAGTGAGAGTCTTTTTCCTCGGATGGTGATGGCAAACACGAGGGGACATAGCTTTAAGTTGAGGGGTGATAGATATAGGACAGATGTCAGAGGTAGTTTCTTTACACAGAGAGTAGTAAGGGCGTGGAACGCCCTGCCTGCAGCAGTAGTAGATTCGCCAACTTTAAGGGCATTTAAGTGGTCATTGGATAGACATATGGATGAAAATGGAATAGTGTAGGTCAGATGGTTTCACAGGTCGGCGCAACATCGAGGGCCGAAGGGCCTGTACTGCGCTGTAATGTTCTAATTCTAATTCTAATTCTAAATCAGAAGAGCGCGTAGGATGAGGGGGACATGTATTTAAGAAGAAGGATTAAGTATGAACATACCCTCATCTTCAATGGTTTAAGTTTTTTTAAGCCTCGGTTGACCACAGCTTCATATAAATCATAGAATTATAGAAAGTTTAAGGTACAGAAAGAGGCCACTTGGCCCATCGTGTCTGTGCCGGCTGAAAAACAATCCACCCATTCTAATCCCACCTTCCAGTATTTGGTCCGTAGCCCTGCAGATTACGGCACTTGAGGTGCATATCCAGACTCCTTTTGAACAAGTTGAGGGTTCCTGCCTCAACTATGCTTTCAGGCAGTGAGTTCCAGACCTCTACCACCCTCTGAGTGAAAAAGTTTTTCCTCATCTGCCCTCTAATTTTTCTACCAATCACTTTAAATCTATGTCCTCTCATCACTAACCTCTCTGCTAAGGTGAATAGACCCTTCACCTCCACTCTGTCCAGGTCCCTCATAATTTTATACATCTCAATCAAATCTCCCCTCAGCCTTCTCTGTTCCAAGGAGAACAACCCCAGCCTATCCAATCTTTCCTCATAGCTGCATTTTCCCAGCTCTGGCAACATTTTCATAAATCTCCTCTGTACCCTCTCTCATGCAATTACATCCTTTCTGCAATGAGGTGACCAGAACTGCACACAGTACTCAAGTTGTGGCCTAACCAATGAGTTATGCAGTTCCTGCTCTTGTATTCTATACCTCGGCTAATAAAGGAAAGGATTCCACATGCCTTCTTAACCACCTTATCGACCTGTCCTGCTTCCTTCAGGGATAGTTGGACATTTACTCCAAGGTCCCTCACTTCCACTACATTTCGCAGTATTTTCCCATTTATCATGTATTCCTTTGCCTTCTTTGACCTCCCCAAATGCATCACCTCACACTTCTTCAGGTTGAATTCCATTTGCCACTTTTCTGCCCATCTGACCAGACCATAAATATCTTCCTGCAGCCCACAGCTATCCTCCTCGCTATCTACCACACGGCCAATCTTTGTGTCATCTGCAAACTTGATCATGCCCCCTACGTTTACGTCCAAATCATTAATATAGACCACAAAAAGCAGGGGACCCAGTACTGAGCCCTGTGGAATGCCACTGGAAACAGCCCTACAGTCGCTAAAACACCCGTCAACAATTATCCTTTGTTTCCTGCTACTGAGCCAATTTTGTATCCACCTTGCTGCATTTCCCTGGATCCCATGGGAATTTATTATTTTAACCAGTCTGCCATGTGGGACCTTGTCAAAAGCCTTGCTAAAATCCATGTAGACCACATCAACTGCACTACCCTCATCTATCTTCCTTGTTACTTCTTCAAAAAATTCGATCAAGTTGGTCAAACAAGATCTTCCCTTAACAAATCCGTGCTGACTATCCTTTATTAACCTGTGCCTTTCTAAGTGACAGTTTATCCTGTTTCTCAGAATAGATTCCAATAATTTTCTCACTACTGAGGTTAGACTGACTGGCCTGTAATTATTCGGTCTATCCTTCGCTCCCTTTGTAAACAGAGGTACAACGTTAGCAGTTCTCCAATCCTCCGGCACCACACCTGCATCCAGTGAGGACTGGAAAATGATGGTCAGATGATCTGCTATTTCTTCCCTTGCTTCTTTTAACAGCCTAGGGTACATTTCATCTGGCCCTGGTGATTTATCAACTTTCAAGGATGTTAATCCTATTAATACTTCCTCTCTCCCTATGATTATCACATCCAATAATTCACACTCCTCCTCCTTAACTACAACATCTGCATCGTCCCCCTCTTTTGTGAAGACAGATGCAAAGTATTCATTAAAAAAGCATACCAACATCTTCTGCCCCTACACATAGGTTACGTTTTTGGTATTTTATGGGTCCTACTCTCGCCTTAGTTATCCTCTTACTCTTAATGTATTGATAAAACATCTTTGGATTAACCTTGATTTTGCTTGCCAATATTCTTTCATGCCCTCTCTTTGTTTTCCTAATTTCCTGTTTGATTTCACCCCTCCACTTTCTGTATTCCTCTCGGCTTTCTGTAGTTTTGAGTTCTCGGTGTCAGACATAAACTTTCCTTTTCTGCCTTATCTTACCCTGTAGGCTCCTTGACATCCATGGGGCTCTAGATTTGGCCATCTCACCCTTTTTCTTTGTGGGAACATGTTTACTCTGAACCCCTTGAATCTTTCCTTTGAATGCCTCCCACTGTTCTGACACTGATTTACCTTCAAGTAGATGTTTCCAGTTCTCTTTTGCTAAATCACTCCTCAGTTTAGTAAAAAAACTCCTGTTCTATCTCAGTCCTTTTTTATAATTATGTTAAAACTGACTGAATTGTGATCACTACCACCAAAAAACTCTCCCACTGCCATTCCCTCCACCTGCCCATTTTCATTTTCTAAAACTAAGTCTAAAACTGCACCCTCTCTTGTTGGACTTGCTACATACTGGGCAAAAAGGTTCCCCTGAATGCACCTCAAGAATTCTGCTCCCTCAATTCCTTTCACATTAAAACTATCCCAGTTAATATTGGGGTAGTTAAAATGCCCAACTATTACTGCCCTATTGTTCTGCCCTTCTCAGAGATTGGCCAAATATCTGCTCATTTATCTCCCTCTGACTGTTTGGGGGTCTATAGTACACTCCCAGCAGTGTGATTGCCCTTTTTTGGTTCTTTAGCTCAATCTATATGGCCTCATTTGATGCGTCATATTCCAGCAATAGTACTGAAGACCTGTGCTCCAGAATTTGCCGCACCCCTAGCAAAGCTGTTCAAGGATAGCTATAACACTGGCATCTACCCAGCAATGTAGAAAATTGTCCAGGTATGTCCTGTCCACAAAAAGCAGGACAAGTCCAACCCGGACAATTACCCCGCCCCATCAGTCTACTCTCTATCATCAGTAAAGTGATGGAAGGTGTCATCAAGCAGCACTTGCTTAGCAATAACCTGCTCAGTGACACTCAGTTTGGATTCCGCCAGGGTCACTCAGCACCTGACCTCATTACAGCCTTGGTTCAAACATGGATAAAAGAGCAGAACTCAAGAGGTGAGGTGAGAGTGACTGCCCTTGACATCAAGGCAGCATTTGACTGAGTGTGGCATCAAGGAGCCCTAGCAAAATTGGAGTCAATGGGAATCGGGTAAAACTCTCTGCTGGTTGGAGTCATACCTAACGCGAAGGAAGATGGTTGTGGTTGTTGGAGGTTAATCATCTGTGCTCCAGGACATCACTGCAGGAGTTCCTCAGGGTAGTGTCCTAGGCCCAACCATCTTCAGCTGCTTCATCAATGGCCTTCCTTCAATCATTAGGTCAGAAGTGGGGATGTTCGCTGATGATTGCACAATGTTCAGCACCATTCACGACTCGTCAGATACTGAAGCAGTCCATATAGAAATACAGCAAGACCTAGACAATATCCAGGCTTGGGCTGATAAGTGGCAAGTAACATTCGCGCCACACAATTGCCAGGCAATGACCATCTCCAACAAGAGAGAATCTAGCCATCTTCCCTTGACATTCAATGGCATTACCATCGCTGAATCCCCCACTATCAACATCCTAGGAGCTACCATTGACCAGAAACTGAACTGGAGTAGCCATATAAATACCATGGCTACAAGAGCCAGTCAGAGACTAGGAATCCTACGGCGAGTAACTCACCTCCTGACTCCCCAAAGCCTGTCCACCATATACAAGGCACAAGTCAGGATTGTGATGGAATACTCTCCACTTGCCTGGATGGGTGCAGCTCCAACAACACTCAAGAAGCTCAACACCATTCAGGTCAAAGCAGCCCGCTTGACTGGCACCCCATCCACAAACATTCACTCTCTCCACCACCGATGCACAGTGGCAGCAGTGTGTACCATCTACAAGATGCACTGCAGCAACACACCAAGGCTCCTTAGACAGCACCTTCCAAACCTGCGACCGCTACCAACTAGAAGGACAAGGGCAGCACATACATGGGAACACCACCACCGGAAAGTTCTCCTCCAAGTCACACACCATCCTGACTTGGAACTATATCGCCGCTCCTTCACTGTCGCTGGGTCAAGATCCTGGAACTCCCTTCCTAACAGCAATGTGGGTGTACCTACCTCACATGGACTGCAGCGGTTCAAGAAGGCAGCTCACCACCACCTTCTCAAGGGCAATTAGGGATGGGCAATAAATGCTGGCCTAGCCAGCAACGCCCACATCCCATAAATGAATAAAAAAGTCTTCCAACATATCATCCCTCCTCACAGCTGTAATAGCTTCCTTGACCAAAGATGCCCCTCCATCTCCTTTCTTATCCCCCTCCATATCGCGTCTGAAAACCCTGTCACCAGGAACGTAGAGTTGCCATTACTGTCCCTCCTTAAGCCATGTTTCTGTATTAGCTATGATATCATACTGCCACGTGTCTTTCTGTGGCCTCAACTCATCTGCTTTATTTGCTTTACTCCTTGCATTGAAATAGATAGCGTTGAGCACTTTTTTTATTTTCTAACCTTTGTTTTCTCTGTCTTCCAGACTCATCCATTAACTTTCTGCCTTCCATTTTCATTTCTGATTTTGTCCCATCTGAGTCTACCCTCAGGTCCCCATCTCTCTGCCAAACTAATTTAAACCCTGTCCAACAGCACGAGCAAAACATCTCGCAAGGAACTCAGTCCCGGCTCTGTTCGGGTGCAACCGTCCGGCCTGTACAAGTCCCATCTCCCCAGAGCCAGGTCCAATTTTCCAAGAATATAAAGCCCTCACTCTTGCACCATCTTTCCAGCCATGCATTCATCTGTCTTATCCTTATATTTCTATATTCACTTGAGCGTGGCACTGGGAGTAATCCGGAGATTACTACTTTTGAGGTCCTGCTTGCTAACTTGTTACCTAACTCCCTAAATTCTGACTGCAGGACCACATCCCTCTTTCTACCTGTGTCGTTGGTTCCGATGTGGACCACGACTGCTGGCTGTTCATCATCCACCTTCAGGATGCTCTGCAGCCGCTCAGTGACATCCTTGACCCTGGCATCAGGGAGGCAACATACCATCCTGGAAGCATGTCTGCGGCCACAGAGATGCCTGTCTGTTCCCCTAACTATTGAATCACCTATCACTATGGCTCTACCAGTCTTCCCTGTACCCCACTGTGCAGCTGAGCCACCCGTCTGAGCCTCAGTCATGGCTGCTCCAACAATGGCAAGCACCGTTTCCTCCATAGGAGTTTGGACATGCAGGCATGCCTGTCCCCAGCTGGTTTGCTCCTGCTTCCTTCAATTATGCACCACCTTGTCCTGCAAGTGAGAGGGAAGTATATCAGTGAGTGTGGTACAATTTGTTTGGGTAATGTGGCTGTCATAATTGAATAGCTGGCAATGTGTGCAAGCTGTGAGGTGTGGTTTTAAAGCACATGAAGGTGAGGTGAAGAATATTCCCCCTGGACTCCCTCCTGGACCATGACCCCACCACTGAACATCAAGCCACTGTCCACAGGACTGTCACTGACCTCATCTCCTCTGGAGATCTTCCCTCTACAGCTTCCAACCTCATAGTCCCACAACCCCGGACAGCCCACTTCTACCTCCTTCCCAAAATCCTCAAACAGGACTGTCCTGGCAGACCCATTGTGTCAGCCTGCTCCTGCCCCACTGAACTTATTTCTTCCTATCTTGATTCTATCTTTTCTCCGCTGGTCCAGTCTCTTCCCACCTACATCCGTGACTCTTCTGACGCCCTACGTCATTTTGACAATTTCCAGTTTCCTGGTCCCAACCGCCTCCTCTTCACTATGGATGTCCAATCTCTCTACACCTCCATCCCCCGCCAGGACGGTTTGAGGGCTCTCCGCTTCTTCCTTGAACAGAGGCCCAACCAGTCCCCATCCACCACCACCCTCCTCCGCCTGGCTGAACTTGTTCTCACATTGAACAACTTCTCCTTCAACTCCACTCACTTCCGTCAAGTAAAAGGTGTTGCTATGGGTGCCTGCATGGGTCCTAGGTATGCCTGTCTTTTTGTGCGATATGTCGAATATTCCTTGTTCCAGTCCTACTCAGGCCCCCTCCCCCAACACTTTTTCTGGTACATTGATGACTGTAACGGTGCCATTTCCTGCCCCGCCCCAAACTGGAAAACGTTATCAGCTTTGCTTTTAATTTCCACCCTTCTCTCACCTTTACATGGTCCATCTCCGACACTTCCCTTTCCTTCCTCGACTTCTCTGTCTCCATCTCTGGGGATAGGCTGTCTCCTAATATCCATTATAAGCCCACCGACTCCCACAGCTACCTCGATTACACTTCTTCACACCCTGCCTCCTGTAAGGACTCCATTCCATTCTCCCAGTTTTTCCGTCTCCGACGCATCTGCTCTGATGATGCTACCTTCCATGACAGCGCTTCTGCTATGTCTTCCTTTTTCCTCAACCGAGGATTCCCCCCCACTGGGGTTGACAGGGCCCTCAACTGTGTCCAGCCCATTTCCCTCATCTCTACCCTCACCCCTTCCCCTCCCTCCCAGAACCGCGACAGGGTTCCCCTTGTCCTCACTTTCCACCCCATCAGCCTCCATATCCAAAGGATCATCCTCCGCCATTTCCGCCACCTCCAGCGTGATGCCACTACCAAACGCATCTTTCCCTCCCTTCCCCTGTCAGCATTCCGAAGGGATCGTTCCCTCCGCGACACCTTGGTCCACTCCTCCATTACCCCCACCATCTCGTCCCCTTCCCATGGCACCTTCCCCTGCAATCGCAGGAGGTGTAATACCTGCCCATTTACTTCCTCTCTCCTCACTATCTCAGGCCCCAAACACTCCTTTCAGGTGAAGCAGTGATTTACTTGTACTTCTTTCAATGTAGTATACTGTATTCGTTGCTCAGAATGTGGTCTCCTCTACATTGGGGAGACCAAATGCAGACTGGGTGGCCGCTTTGCGGATCACCTCCGCTCAGTCCGCAAGCATGACCCCGAGCCTCCGGTTGCTTGCCATTTCAACACAACCCCCCTACTCTCATGCTCACATCTCTGTCCTGGGATTGCTGCAGTGTTCCAGTGAACATCAACGCAAGCTCGAGGAACAGCATCTCATTTACCGATTAGGCACGCTACAGCCTGCCGGACTGAACATTGAGTTCAATAATTTCAGAGCATGACGGGCCCCCCATTTTACTTTTATTTTTAGTTATTTTTTCTTTTTTCTTTTTTTTTGTGTGTTTATTTTATTTTATCTTAGTTTGTTCAGTTTGCTTAACCACTTTTTTTTTTCATGTTTGTACTTGCTGCTGTTCAGTTTTCAGTTCGTTAACACCTTATCTGTACTAATGCTTTGTCTTTTAACACACCTTTAACATATTGTTTGCCTTTGCTCCATGACCTTCTGGTCAGCTATTCTGTGGCCTTGTCCAATCTACACTTTCTCCTTTGTTATCTCTTGCCCCACCCCCACTTTACTTGCTTATAACCTTTCACATTTCTAATATTTGCCAGTTCTGAAGGATCACTGACCTGAAACGTTAACTCTGCTTCTCTCTCCACAGATGCTGAGTATTTCCAGCATTTCTTGTTTTTATTATTGAAGAATATGAATGTTAGGTTTGTGTTGTAATTGATAGAGATTGTTGGTAGGTGAGTGATGGCGGTGTGGTGCATTAAGCAGTATGTTCGGCTAATAGAGCAGTTGTCGGTATATGGCATTTGAAGAAGAATTCATTGACCTTGAGGTGAGGTCTTTGAACTTCTTGCAGCACTGCATCCCAATCCTCTGGTCTAAATTTCTGGTAATGACTGCCACGTCTATCTGCTTTCACTGCCTTCTGAGAGTTTGTTTGAACGGCCTCTGGCCCCCTAGGATAGATGACATTTCTCCTCCACAACCAAGTCCTCCAGTGCAATGTCAGCTAGTTTTGGAGCCCACTGTCTGCCATGTTGCACCATCTACTAGCTCACACTCTCTTCTGCAACCGGTTCTAGCACCTGCTCCAGCTACATTGCACCTCACCTTTAAGAGGTGCAGACAGAGAAGGCTAGCTTTAAGTGGCTCTAGTCTCTTGTCATGCAGGCCCCCACCTACCAAGAATGAGGCACATTAATTTTGCCACATGGACTTTAAATTTTAAATTGTTGCTGGGAAGAGAAGGCCTGTTAGAAGGGATTGCCAGGCCCCTCCTGGAAAGACATTTTTCCATATTAACAGACAGTGTTTGTAGACAAAGGACCATTCCCTGACACACACAATGTACAAAGCCATAAGTGGTTATACCAGTCAGTTACGTGACTACCCTGCTGGCCAACCTAGGGAGTTTTAAATTGTAGAGACAGTGTTTAAACTGGCAGAACGATGTTTGCTCCTAGATTGAAAAGACCTCTCCTGGCTGGCTCACCACAGCCTCTCCTGTCTGCTCCCATCTCTTTCTCACGGAACTCCAAAAACCGAATGAAGACACGTGAACCCCAAGAGAGAAAAGTCTCTATTTAAGGTTTAAGAAGAATATTGGGCCCCAATGAAAAGCAAGAATCTACCTACAATCAAGGACTCGATAGTGGAGCTAAAAGACCCATAAAAAAACTCTTCAGATATTGCCTCAAACCTTTCCACTTTATTTCTTCTGCTCTTTTCTGTCTCTATTTGCATGTGCATACCATGTATGCATGCTGGTGTGGGCGCGTCGTGTATCCGTAGGCACCAACCGAATTAGAGTTTGAGTTTAGGTTTCATAAAATTTCACCTTTCTTTTTTAAACCTAAGAAAACCTGTTTGTGCTCATTTATTTGCCTTATAATTGGAAAGCGGTGAACAAGGATTCACCAAGGGAGAGCTGAAAACACAGTGTGTTTAAAAATAAAACCCAGGCATACAGCAACTCAGTAGCATGCTTAGCGCTGGCTGCATGCTACAATCATTTAAATTAACAGGTATCACAAAGTTTGCGTGCTACCTACATCAGAAGCAACGGGCACAGGTTAATTGGGCAACTCGATCCTCCATCCATTTTTGAGCCTTATCAAATTTCGCAGATAAATAATCTACATTAGGAAAAACAAGCAACCAACTTGAATTCCTACATATTGAACATTTCGTAGTCTAGGGCAGCTTTGCTAAATGGTCTGCACTGCTTCCATGCCTGCACAGGATCATCATATGAAATAGCTGCCAGTTTCACAATGTGCCAATTACAGACCCAATATCGTCCCCTGGTCAAAGACATACAATTCCTTACTCATGATAAGTGACATCTGCAAGGACGGCAACTATGAAAAATCGTTTATTTCAACTGGTATTTTAGCACCAATAAAATCAGAGAATTCTAACTGCACAGAAGGAAGCGATTCAGCCCATCGAAACTGCACCGGCTCTCCGAATGAATAATTCACTGAGTGCCATTCCTCCATCTTCTCCCCGTATCCCTGCATGTTCTTCCTTTTCATATAACAGTCTAATTCCCTTTTGAATGCTTCAATGCACCACACTCTCAGGCAGTGCATTCCAGACCTTAACCAATTGCTGCGTGTAAAAGTTTTTCCTCATGTCGCTTTTGCTTCTTTTACCAATTACTTTAAATCTGTGCCCTTTCATTCTCAATCCTTTCACGAGTGGGAACAAACTTCCCCTATCTACTCAGTCCAGACCCCTCACGATTTTGAACACCTCTATCAAATCTCCTCTCAGCCTTCTTTTCAACAAGGAAAATAGTCCCAACTTCTCCAATCTATCTTCATAACTGAAATTCCTCATTCCTAGAACCATTCCCGTGAACGTTTTCTGTACTCTCTCCAATATCTTCACATCATTTCTAAAGCGTGGCACCCAGAACTGGATGCAATACTCCAAGGCCTTGTATAATTGCAGCAAGACATCCTTGCTCCTGTACTTGAATTGTCTCGCTATGAAGGCCAACATACCATTTTCCTTCTTAACTGCGTGTTGCACCTGCATGCTTACCTTCAGTGACTGGTGCACAAGGACACCCAGGTCTCGCTGCACCTCCCCCTTTCCCAATCTATCGCCGTTCAGATAATAATCTGCCTTTCTGTTTTTGCCACCAAAGTGGATAACCTCACATTTATCCACATTATACAGCATCTGCCATGTATTTGCCCACTCACTCAAACTGTCCAGATCACACTGGAGCTTCTTGCATCCACGTCACAGCTCCCACTCCCACCCAGCATTGTGTCGGCTGCAAATTTGGCTATATTACATTTAATTCCCTCATCTATATCATTAATATATATTCTGAATAGCTGGGGTCCTAACACTGATCCCTGTGGTACCCCACTAGTCACTGCCTGCCACTCGGAAAAAGACCCGTTTACTCCTACTCTTTGTTTCCTGTCTGCCAACCAATTCTCTATCGATGTCAGTTTAGTACCCCCAATCCCATGCGCTTTAATTTTGCATGCTAATCTCTTATGTGGGACCTTATCAAAAGCCTTCTGAACATCCAAATACACCACATCCACTGGTTCTCCCTTATCTATTCTATTAGTTACATCCTCAAAAAATTCCAGTAGATTTGTCAAGCATGATTTCCCTTTCGTAAATCCATGTTGACTTTGTCCAATCCTGTCATTGTTTTCCAAGTGCTCTGCTATTACATCTTTTATAATGGACTCCAGCATTTTCCCCACTACTGATGTCAGGCTAACCGGTCTATAATTCCCTGTTTTCTCTCTAACTCCTTTTTTAAATAGTGGGGTTACATTAGCTACCCTCCAATCCGTTAGAACTGTTTCAGAGTCTATAGAATTTTGAAAAATGACCGGCAATGCATCTACTATTTTTAGGGCCACTTCCTTAAGTACTCTGGGATGTAGATTATCAGGCCCTGGGGTTTATCTGTCTTCAATCCCATCAATTTCCCTAATACCATTTCCCTACTAATACTGACTTCTTACAGTTCCTCCTTCTCACTAGACCCCATGTTCCCCAACATTTCTGGGAGGTAATTTGTGTCCTCCTTTGTGAAGACAGAACCAAAATATGTATTTAATTGGTCTGCCATTTCTTTGTTCCCCATGATAAATTCCCCCCTTGCTGACTGTAAGGGACCCACATTTGTCTTCACTAATCTTTTTCTCTTCACATATCTTTCAAAGCTTTTACAGTCAGTGTTTACGTCCTCTGCAAGCTTACTCTCATACTCTATTTTCCCCTTCTTAATCAATCCCTTTGTCCTCCTTTGTTGAATTCTAAACTGCTCCCAATCCGCAGGTTTGCTGCTTGTTCTGGCCATTTTATATTTCTCCTCCTTGGATCTAATACTATCCCTAATTTATTTTATAAGCCACCATTGAGCCACCCTTCCTGTTTTATTTTTGCGCCAGACAGGAATGAACAACTGTTGTAATTCATCCATGCGCTCTTTAAATGCTAGCCATTGCCTATCCACTGTCAACCCTTTAAGTAACATTCTCCAAATTATCATAGCCAACTCGCGCCTCAGACCTTCATAGTTTCCTTTATTTAGATTCAAGACCCTAGTCTTGGAATCAACTCTCTCACTTTCCATCTTAATGAAGAATTCTGTCATGTTATGGTCGCTCTTCCCCAAGGGACCCCGCACAGCAAGATTGTTAACTAATCCTTTCTCATTACACAATATCCAGCTAGGATAGCCTGTTCTCTAGTTGGTTCCTCAACGTATTGGTCCAAAAAAATCATGTATGCACTCCAGGAATTCCTCCTCTATAGTATTATTGCCAATTTGGCTTGCCCAATCTATATGTAGAGTAAAATCACCCATAATTACAGTTGCACCCTTATTGCATGCATCTCTAATTTCCTGTTTAATGCTATCCTCTACATCACCACTGCTGTTTGGGGGTCTATATACAACCCCCACCAACGTTTTCTGCCCCTTGGTGTTTCTTAGCTCCACACATACAGATTACACATCAGGATTCTCTGAGCTAATATCCTTCCTCACTATTGTATTGATTTCCTCTTTTACTAACAAAGCTACTCCACCTCCTTTTCCTTTTTGCCTGTCCTTCCCAAATATTGAATACCCTTGGATGTTCAGATCCCATCCTTGGTCACCCTGCAGCCATGTCTCCGTAATCGCAACTATATCGTATCCATTTACATCTATTTGCCCAGTTAATTCATCTACCTTATTGCAAATACTCCGCGCATTGAGACACAATGCCTTTCAGTTTGTCTTTTTAACATTCTTAGTCATCTTAGCATTGTTTCGCACTATGGCCTTATTTGTTTCTTGCCCTATATTTCTATGCCTTCCACTTTTGCCTTTTTGTTTCCTGTCTTTCATTTCTATCCTTGTTTCCTCCTCCTCAGTCTCCCCATTCAGGTTCCCATTCCCCTGCCATTCTAGTTTAAATCCTCCTCAACAGCACTAGCAAACGTCCCTGCGAGGACATCGGTTCCGGTCCTGCCTGGGTGTAACCCGACCAACTTGTACAGATCCCCCCTTCCCCAGAACCAGTTCTGATGTCCCAGGAATCTAAATCCCTCCCTCTGCACCATTTCTCCAGTCACGTATTCATCTGCTTTATTCTCCTGTTCCTATGCTCACTAACATGTGGCACAGGAAGTAATCCTGAGATTACTACCTTTGAGGCCCTGCTTTTTAATTTAGCTCCTAACTCCTTAAATTCATCTTGCAGGACCTCAACCCTTTTTCTACCTATGTCGTTGATACCGACATGTACCACAACCACTGGCTGTTCACCCTCCCCCTTCAGAATGTCCTGCAGCCGCTCCGAGACATCCTTGATCCTAGCACCAGGGAGGCAACATACCATCCTGGAGTCTCATTTGCAGCCAAAGAAATGCCTGGCTGTTCCCCTTTCAACTGAATCTCCTATCACTATGGTTCTCCCAGTCTTTCTCCCCCACTGCTGTGCAGCACAGTAATCTGTGGTGCCACAAACTTGGCTGTTGCTGCTTTCCCCTGGGAGGCCATTCCCCCCCCCCCCCCCCCCGCACCAATAGTATTCAAAGCGATATATCTGTTTGAGAGGGGGATGGCCAGAGGGGACTCCTGCACTACCTGCCTGTGTCTACTACTCTGCCTGGTGGTCACCCATCTCTTTTCTGCCTGTGCAGCCATCACCTACGGTGTGACTGCCTCACTAAACGTGCTATCCACGACGTCCTCAGTTTCGCGGATGCTCCACGGTGAATCCACCCGCAACTCCAGCTCCATAACGTGGGTAGCCAGTAGCTGTAGATAGATACACTTCCTAAACATATGGTCATCAGGGACACTGGAAACATCCCTGATTTCCCACATAACACAGGAGGAGCAGATCATTGGTGCGTGCTGTCCTGCATGACTTACCTTTAGTTACTCCCTTTAATTAAAAAATACTAATTATACTAGGGGCCTTGTTCTACTACAAACACTACCCACCACAATCTAAAGTCCTTAATAAATTACACTAATTTAAAAAAACACACTTTAGTAGTACTAACCTTTTCACTTACATGGTAGGTTTAAGAAAAGAACTTTCCCCTGAATTTTTAAAGCTATTTCCAGGCACTAACAGCTGTTACTCACCAACCAATCACCTTGCAGCTTTCCTATGATGTCACTGTTAACTTTTTTCCAAACTCTTGCGCACCTGGACTGCTCTCTGCTCCGCTCCTGGAAGATAAGTGACTGGGCCTCGATCCTCGGGCTCAATTCATCCTCTTCTCTCACTCTGCACTCTCCCCACAAGTCCACTCCTCTCCGCTCCGCTCCCAGAAGGTAAGTGACCGGGCCACGATCCATTGTCTCTCCATGTTCTTCCTATCAAGTGTATCACTTCATATTTCTCTGCATTGCCCTTCATCTGCCACCTGTCCACCCATTTCACCAACTTGTCTATGTTCTTTTGAAGTTCTACACTATCCTCCTCACAGTTCACAATGCTTCCAAGTTTCATATCATTCGCAAACCTTGAAATTGTGCCTTGTACACCAAGGTCTAGGTCATTAATATATATCAGAAAGCACAAGGGGTCCCAACACTGACCCCTGGGGAATTCCACTACAAACCTTCCTCCAGCCCAAAAAACATCCATTAACCACTACTCTGTTTCCTGTCACTCAACCAATTCCATATACATGTTGCTACTGTCCCTTCTATTCTATGAGCTAAAACTTTGCTCACAAGTCTATTGTGTGGCTGTGTTTCAAACATCTTTTGGAAGTCCATGCACACTACATCAACTGCAATTCCCTCATCAACCCTCTCTATTTATTATCCCTTTTAAAAACTCCAGCAAGTTAGTTCAACATGATTTTCCCTTAAGAAATCCATGCTGGATTTCTTTAACTGACCAATATTTTTCCTGCTATAGAAAACTTTGGGATTCCCTTTAATGTTAGCTGCTAGTCTCTTTTCATGCTCTCTGTTTCTCTTTGTTTTTTCACTTTCCCTCTGAATCTGATCCATTCAGCCTGGTTCTCCACTGTATTATCTACCTGACATCTGTTATAAGCACATTTTTCTTCTTCATCTTCATCTCTATCTCATTCATCATCCAGGGAGCTCTGGATTTATTCACCCTACCTTTGCTCTTCAAAGGAACATACCTTGACTGTGCCCAAACTATCTCTTCTTTGAAGGTAACCCATTGCAAAGCCACAGGTTTTTCTGCCAACCTTTGATTCCAATTTTTTCAGCCCAGCTCCATTCTTACCCCATTGAAGTTGGCTTTTCACCAATTAATTATTCTTACTCTAGATTGTTGTTTGTCCTTTTCCATAACCAACCTAACCTTATGATACAATGATCACTGGCCCCTGAATGTTCTCCTACTGACACTTAATGCACTTGGCCCAGGTCATTCCCAAGAACCAGGTCTAGCAGTACCTCCTTTCTCGTTGGACTGGAAACATACTGCTGCAGAACATTTTCCTGAACACACTCTAGGAACTCTTGCCCCTCTCTGCCCTTTACGCTACTACTATCCCAGTCTATGTTTGGATAATTAAAGTCCCCCATTATAACTGCCCTATAACCTTTGCACCTGTCTGTAATCTAATACAAATTTGTTCCTCTACATCCTTCCCACTAGTTGGTGGCCTATAGACAACACAAACCATTGTAACTGCACCTTTTTTGTTGCTTAGCTCTAACCAAATAGATTATGCCCGCGAACTCCTCTGGGACATCCCTTCTCCACTACTGCAATGCTCTCCTTAATCAATACAGCCACCCCTCCCCCCATTTTCCCTTTCCTCTCTTTCCTGAACACCTTGTATCCAGGAATATTTAACTTCCAGTCCTGCCCTTCTTTGAGCCAGGTCTTTGTTATAGCCAAACCATCGTATTTCCACATGGCAATCTGCACCTGGAACTCACCAATCTTATTAACCACACTCCGCACATTCACATATTTGCACAGTGACCCTGATTTAGACTTTATTTCTTTTTCCCTTATTCTGACCCCACCCATTAAATTATTATTCCTTATTCTAGTACTACCTATCTCTCCCAGTATTCTCTGCACCTTGGTATTCCAGTCTGATATTACCTTTTGGTTCCCACACCCCTGCCAAGCTAGTTTAAATCCTCCCCAATAGCACTAGCAAAATGCCCCACAAGGAACTCAGTCCCAGGTCTATTTAGATGCAACCCGTTTGGCCTGTACAGGTCCCATCTCTCCTAGAGCCGATCCCAATGTCCCAAGAATCTAAAGTCCTCCCTCCTGCACCATCTATTCAGCCACGCATTCATCTGCTTTATCCTTCTATTTCTATGCTCACTTGCGCGTGGTACTGGGAGTAATCCGAAGATTACTACTTTTGAGCTCCTGCTTGCTAATTCCTTACCTAGCTCCCTGAATTCTGACTGCAGAACCACATCCCTCTTTCTGCCCATGTCGTCCATACCCATGCTGGCTGCTCACCTTCCCGCCACCCTCCCGCCACCCCCCATCACTGACCACCCCCCCCCCCCCTACCCACCCCCCACCTCCGGGGTGCTTTGCAGCCACTCAGTGACATCTTTGACCCTGGAACCAGGGGGGCAGCATACCACCCCAGATTCACGTCTGTGGCTGCAGAAACGCCTATCTATTCCCTGAGCTATTGAATCACCTATTGCTCTTCCAGTCTTCCTTGTACCCCCCATACAGCTGAGCTACCCGTGGTGCCATGGATTTGGCTCTTGTTGCAGTCCCCAGATGAACCATCACTCTCATATCACTCTCATCAGTATTCAGAGCTGAATACTGGTTGGCGAGTGGAATGCACTCAGGGAACTCCTGCACTACCTGCCTGTTCCTCTTTGCCTGGCAGTCACCCATTTCCTCTCTTCCTGCATACTCTCAAGCTGTGGGGTGACCACATCTATAAATGTGCGATCCAAAGCTCTCAGCATCATGGACGCACTGCAGTGTCGCCAGTTGCTGTTCAAGATCCGAAACCCAGAGCTCGAGCTGCTGCAACTGACGGCAGTTCCTGCACAAATCGTTATCCAGGACACAGGAACTGTCCTGGATTTCCCACATAGCACAGGATGTGCACTCCAGAGGTTGCAGTAGCCCTGCCATTCCTTTATTTATTAGATAACATTGCTACTGCAAAAAAACCTTACCAATACTAATACACCTTATTGTTATTAATAAACTTTATTAATACTGATAAACCCATCAATACTAACACACCTACTAGTAGTAATAAACACTACTTAAAAATAAAAGACAAGATAATATTCATCAGCTACTCACTTGTTACTTCTTGATATTTTTATCGTTTTTCATTTGCTAGTTGTTTAGACTCAGTCCCTAAGCAGCAATACTCACCAACTAATTAACTTACGACTTTCCTGCGATGTCACATCTCAACTTCCTGCACTGGCTTTAAACTCTCTCTCTCTCTCACACACAATGTGCTTCTGCTCCCGGAGTTCCTGCGCTGTTTTTAAACTCTCTCTCTCTCAATGTGTTCTGCTGCTCCCGGAGTTCCTGCGCTGTTTTTAAATTCTCTCTCTCTCGATAGGTACATTAATCGGAAATAAATTATTTTTACCTCAAGAAAGCTTGAATGTGTACCTCTTCTGCCAACCCATTACTTCATTCAAGTGAGCATGCTTTGTGTCTAAGCATACAGATGCAGTGTGGGCAATATTTTACTGTGGCGGGGTGGTCATCACAGCTGAGCCCAATTCAATTGTCATAGGCAGTTTCAACATTGTTTCAAACCTTTCCTTAACTTGGCACTAAATTGGCAATAACTAAGCAAGCACAATAGGAGAAGGCTCATGGATGCTTATTATGGGATATTGTTATGACGGTGCTTCTATATGATTTGTTAAGTATTTTTTTTGAGGTGTGTGTGTGCGCACGAGGGGCTAAGGTAAAAGGGAACTTCCATATTTCAATCTGTGTGTTAATGCTTTGCTTTGTTATTGATTAAGTTTTGTTTTATAATAAACTAATAATTTTGTTGTTTATTAAAGAAACCTGGTTGGTGTATGTTATTCTGTGATAAATTGTAGAGTATATGATTGACTACATCGGTAACAGGGTAAACATTTAAATATATGTTGTGGCCTGTGGAGAAGTGGAACTAGAAAAGACAGTGCACTCCTCCCTCCACAGTTGTAACAACATGGAACCGTCACTGCTAGACTGCATCAAGTTAACTGTGTATTCAGACCAATCTATTTGTGTTTTCATCATCAGCAGAAGGCCAGTTTGCTGTTATAGTTGACTTTTAATGATGCCAAGGCACCAATCTGCCAAGTTAAATTTCTCCTCTGCACACAATGGAACCTTTCAGAGGCAGGGATAACAGCTCAGAGCTCTGCTGCATGGTGAATATGACTTTCCAGTCTGATGCTGCATGTGCTGTTGCCTTGCCCCTCATTGCCCTCTGGATTAGTTTGACTTTCAGGTCAGCATCCTGTGTCGCCACGCATAAACAAATTGCTTCACGCTCTGATGCGTTTAATGTTCAATCTAGAAGTGACCCTGAGGTTGTCCCTGCCAAAGTCCATCATCTTGCACTCTGATTGCCTACTCTCACCAACGAAATAAACAGCAGGCTATTTTCTACTGGTAAAGAACAATGAATACTAAAAGCAAATGTATTTATTTCTTCATGTTACAAACCACAAACAAGGTGCCTCACTCTCCGAAGCACTTTAGAAATTAATCCTTTTGCATGTCAGCTTCAACATGCAGAGTGGCCATACAGAATTAGTTATGTTTTATGCATGCCATCCGAGATTTTTTTTAATCATTTCAACATGCAATTGTAGGCAATATGGAAGGGGTCGCCTGTATTTTTCAACCACTATTCAGCTGGATACACTATGTAATAAAGGGATAGTGGCATTCTGTCTGACAATTCACATTGATTGTTAATCAATAACTGGTATTCAACACTTCAAAATTTAAAAAAAGAACTATGTTTTCATGTGCTATGTTTGACTTCTGCTTTAAGTCACACATTGGCTTGAATCAGCGCAGCTCCCTGATTATTCCACAGGTAAATGCAGCATCAGGGCTATATTGAGCAGTGCATATCTGGAAGATCCAAGGTTCAGTATCTGGTCTGCACAAAGTCAGCTGATCTCAGCCAAGGTTGCTAGTAGGGCGCAACAGTGATGTGCTTCCCCCCAACCCCTGCATCTAACTTGTACAAAGGCCACTCGATTGGCAATACTGGGAGAGAGACATGCATGCAGACTTCTGGTGAAGATTGACATCCAACAGGAAAGCCACCAATTTTCAAAATAAAATAAAGCTTTGGGGTAAAATTGGGCTTAGTAATGCCCACTTTTTGGGTGCTGCGAGTACATTTAGGGTTCCAAAATGGCGATCACAAAACATACAGGCGCAGTTCTACCTTGAACTGTGTTGGATGGCATCTTGGCAGAAGAGTTTGTGCGCATGCACTTAACATCCACCGGAAGTATGCAAAGTAGGAAGACTCTGCTTCCACTGCCATTTGAGGAACAGAATTTCAAAGACTCACAACCCTCTGAGAGTAATAATTTCTCCTCATCTGTCTTAAATGGGCGACCCCCTTATTTTTAAACAGTGGCCCCTAGTTCTAGATTCTCCCATAAGGGGAAACATCCTTTCCACATCTATCATGTCAAGACCCCTCAGGATCTTATATGTTTCAATCAAGTCGCCTCTTATTCTTCTAAATTCCAGCAGATACAAGCCTAACCTGTCCAATCTTTCCTCATAAGACAGCCTGCCCATTCCAGGTATTAGCCTAGTAAACCTTCCCTGTACTGCCTCCAACGCATTTACATCCTTCCTTAAATAAGGAGACCAGTACTATACACAGAACTCCAGATGTAGTCTCACCAATGCCCTGTATAGCTGAAGCATAACCTCCCTACTTTTGTATTCAATTCCCCTCGCGATAAACAATAGCATTCTATTAGCTTTCCTAATTACGTGCTGTACCTGCATACTAACCTTTTGCAATTCATGCACTAGGACACCCAGATCCCTCTGCATCTCAGAGCTCTGCAATTTCTCACCATTTAGATAATATGCTTCTTTTTTATTCTTCCTGCTAAAGTGGACAATTTCACACTTACCCACATTATACTCCATTTGCCAGGTCTTTGCCCACTCACCTAACCTATCTATATCCCTTTGTAACCCCCTTGTGTCCTCTTCACAAGTTACTTTCCCACCTATCTTTGTGTCATCAGCAAATTTAGCAACCATACCTTCGGTCCCTTCATCTAAGTCATTGATATAACAGTCTCCTGCCACCCCTGCAGATACAGAACATCTCTCCTCCTTTCCACCTCCTCCACCAAATCCTCGAGCGCAACATCAGAAAACCTTGGTGCATGCTCACTCCCACGGTCAGCCATTGTTCTTTGTTGCACAGCACTATTCCGAATGATGTCAGCATCTCCAGCAGCCACAGTGTACCTTCCCTTTAAGAGGTGCAGGCTAGCTATAAGTGCAAGTCAGTATTGATTTTGAGCCCCCACAGATGTATGCAGCCAATAAACTATGCAGTTACTGCTGTCTACACACAGCAATTATGATAATAAACAGGCAACACAAAGATGGTGTGCTGCCTGCGTTACAGTTAACAGGCGCAGGGTAATCACGGATCAATATTCTCGCGCCTGTTTTCGGGAGCTGTCCAATTCAGTCAGCTTTTGGTATAATATGTTTGGCATTTGAAATGCTGTCCTTTCTGCTTGTTCCACACCATGGCTTTTTTCTATGTGTTATCAGTTTCAGCAATGTTTGCCTGAGAGACAGGCAGGGTTTACACCTGTCCAATTTTGAATCATATGGCTCCATTTTAGTTGCTGAGTTTGATATTGAAAGTTGGACGACAAGTGTCCAGTTAGCAGCTGCTGCACTTAAAATTAAATGCTGTGCAGTTTGTGACTTCAAATGTGTAAATGAGTCAGGTTTACATGGATGCATTCACTCATTTTGATCCTGATGTAATGCAGGAGGTAGAGGCTTGAAAATAACATTGAGTCACTTGAAACCCGATTTAGTTGGCATTCCGGCTGCCGCCATCTTGTGTAAGGTCCTGACAATGGGCAGCACGGGCATTTGATTCAGGTGGATAGCCGTTTGTGATATGTAAATTAGGCTGCACAGGACACCAGTTGCAATCTTGGGGTACAAATAAGTGTGCGCATTTGGAGAGTGCATGGTTGATACAGTACCCTTTGCATCAGCACTCAGCAGCCTAACCAGTGGTGCTTAAAGGGACTGCTGGCAGCCACTGAAAAAACAGACATAGATATGGTTAACCTCTATTTTCGTGGTGCCTGAAGGAACCGAAGGAGCTGCCCACAAAGAAATACTCCAGCCTTCTGCCATCTGTACAAGGCCCCCCTGGGATTGCCTCCCCCTCCCACTCTCCAACTGTTAGTTCATTCCACATAGGAGCTGGCTCATTTCCCACCAATTCCAAGTGGTGAGCTGCCTTGCAGCACTGGTTTGGCATCAGTAGCACATAAAGGAGGGCCAGGTCTCAAATAATGACTGAGTGACCCCCACCTGGCTTCTCTATGATTTTAAAAACCCTCCACCCCCCACCCCCACAGGTCCCCATTTGGTTCTGGACTGGGCAAATGATCCAACTGTAATGATTGTGATATCATGCTGCCTGTCTATACTGTGATATACAGTCTATGAAACAGCAGTAGCCACTTGATTCAATTGCCTTGATAAACTATATACAAACTGGCTCTCTTTGATGTAATGATGAAACAGAGTGCAATATGGTGGCTTGAAGTGATCAGGCCGTGTCTTGTGGTTTGTGCTGTAGCTATTTAAATCGCTTACATGTTCTACTCCTCAACAAAAATCAGAATGCCAATAGAACCCAGTAACAAGAGGGCAAGGGCTTCCCTGGACTAGAAACACTGGACAGAAACTGCTTGCTTATGTAACATATAGTGATGGTGTAATAGAGAGAAACTGTTCCCATTGATGGAAGAGTCGAGAACCAGAGGACACCGATTTAAGGTGATTGGCAAAAGAACCAAATACAACATGAATAAAATCTTTTTATGCAGCGAGTGGTTAGGATCTGGAATGCACTACCTGAGAGTGTGGTGGAGGCAGATTCAATCGGGGCTTTCAAAAAGTAATTGGTTGTGCACCTGGAGAGAAAAAAAATTGTCGGGCTACTGGGAAAGGGTCGGGGGGAATGGGACTAGCTGAGTTGCTCTTGCAGAGAACCAAATGGTTGAGCTGAATGGCATCTTCGTGTGCTGTAACCATTCTATGAATCTATGATTCTATGATAATGTGCTGTCCATGTAACAGAAATTTATGGTGGATGGTCACTTGTGATTTGTAAATTAGTGCTCTTAGTGAGAGGCTACCTCATAAATTAGGTCCCTCTTTCTGTAACCTCCTCCAGCCCTACAACGCTCCGAGAATTCTACCATGTTCCAATTCTGGCCTCTTGCATCCAGGATTTCCTTCACCCCACCATTATCAGTTCTGCCTTCACAAGATAGACCCTAAGCTCCAGAATTCCCCCTCTAAACCTCTGTGCCTCTCTAACTCTTTCTCTTCCTTTAAAGAAGCTCCTTAAAAACTATATCTTTGATCAAACTTTGAGCACCTGTCCTAATGTTTCCTCCTTTGTCTCGGTGTCAATTGTCACTTTGACTGATTATGTTCCTATGAAGTATCTTAGGAAGTTTTGTTGCATTAAATGCACTATATACATGCAAGTTGTTGTTGTTGTAGGTCTAATTAGCATCAATAATTAATATGTTACTCCCTCCCCCACAATACAAGATGATGCTGTTGAAGGTTCTTAAAGTTAGGATTAATTGTTTTTGATCCAATAAGGTAAGTTTTATATAATTGCAGAACATTGTGTGTCAGCATACTTCAATACTATGAGGTCCTATTATTCTAACAAAAATTACTCCTAAAGTTTTACAAGTGTTGGTGTGTTGGATTTTGCATGAATAATGAAAATATATTGGCAAGGTCATACTGGCAGCACAGCCCCCTTTTCACTCCGCTCTGCCTATTACACAGGCAAAAATGTGCGGAACATGCAATATTAGATCATACAGCCTGTAAGTTAATATGTCTTTATACATCACCGAATATTTTGTGAGTATATGCATTTTTATTGCATAATATTTGTTTATAATTATTCACCGCAAAACAAATAACTACTGAAAGTTTAACACCTTAGAACATGTTAGAACATATTAAATTGTATCAGGAATTGTGTATAGTGTCATGGAAGTGTAGCTTTTTTTCTCTCTGTTTAAAAACTAAGGGGAGCTGTGTACTTTTAAGGCACAGAGAAGCTTTTAGATTCTCTGGGCATAGTGTGCCAGCAGCAAGACTGTTTCCTAGGCAACAGCAGGAGGGGGCCACCAGCTGTATTGTATCAGTTGACTGTGGGTAAAGACTGGCCAGAACCAGTTTGATCTGGAGACCAGCGAAGCGCACTAACTAAAGGAAGGATCTCTTTCTCTTAGCAGAAACATCTACATTGATCTACAGGTGGTGTATTCCCTAAGGAGAGAGAAAAATCCTGGAAAAGAACATTTGAACTGTTAGAGGTAGAAAATTCCTTTTTACTTCCAATCTCGAAGAAGTATTTGCCTTAGGAGTGGCTTTCTGTTGCCTTTGTGTTTCTGGGAGTTCTAGAATTCTAAGTAAAGTTTCTATTGATAGTCTGCCAATTTAAAAACCCAAATAGACCTGTTGCTATACTCCTTGTTGATAGAACTGTGTGACACCTGCTGCAATCGAAGTGCTTTGAACACCTATCCATTATAAACTGTTCATCAAATCCGCCTGGAGACTTCGAGTGGCATCTGACTATTCATCTCTGGGACACCTCACTGAACCGGGAACGTAACCCACAAAGACTTACAACCCATTTATTTATATATTCCTAAGAAACAGCTATAATTTAAAATATAACTTTTTAAAGCCGGTTAACCATTTGTTTTTGAATGTATGTGTGTGTGCAGGAAGGTTAAGAGAAATAAGAAGTTATGAAGTCTTTTAGACATAGGTTTATCTCAATAGTGTTTAAGATTTAGTTTATTAATAAATAGTTAACTTGTTGTTTAAAGATACCTGGGTTTGGTCTGTTTTATTCTGGGGGGGGGGGTTAATAAAGTGTTTAATTTGGCTAAGTTTTCAGTAGGTGGGAAAATGTTAATAATATGCTATGACCTGTGGAGTAATGGGACTGAATTGACAGTGCATTACTACCGCCTCAGTCTTAACAATAGGAAGAGCTGTGATAATCTGGTATATGGGCCTTGACATATGCTTTCATAGAGGGAGTTGCAGAAGCATGGGACTGTTAAGAGTTTTGTGTATGTATGTAAAAAAAGTATATATATATATAATGCATTCTTATGCAAAAATAAAGTTAGATTAACTTTCTTTAAGGTTTTTGCCCTGTACCATGCATCAACGGGATGCAGTAGGGTCAGCTTTTCTTTCCATCCACCACTGCCCTGGGCTGTTCTAGTGGATTCACAGCAGCCAGATCAAAGATAACATTTGAAGAAGTCTACTCATTGATTCTCTGGGTAAGGCTATGTTGCATGGTGCCTTGAAACTTTGACAGGTAAAGGATGAGAGATACCAGTTATCACGTTTAGATGCAAGCTCCGCCAAAAGCAGTGCTCAGCACAATGGAGCATCCACAACTTGGGATGATCAGGAAAGTCCTGGCCAACATTTAGCACAGGGATTAAAGTGAGAGGACAGGCCACTAAACTCTTCTGCTTTTTCCATCTTAATGCTGAGTCTAGTGAGCAGTTGCTGTGCACATCTTTTGGAATAGGAAAGCCAGCAGCCTTAAAGACAAGGGGAAAACAGGAGCACAGGAATCATCTGGTGATAATGAGGATGGTAATTGTGTTGTGTAAGGCAGTATATAGACTTTTTTAGAAAATGTATGAAAGATAGCTTGATTGGGACTAGATGTGTTTCACTAAAATACCTGTGACCAGAGATTTTGATACATCTGTATTCACTCTTATAAACCTCCTTTGTCCAAAGTAACAATAGACTAACAGCTAACGTGCTTTATTGCTTTGTAATTTTGATTATCATAGAAATATAAGCACAGAAATTATTTTGGTCCATTGTGCCTAGAGCACTGTAGCTCTTACACCAAAACTATTTACTCTAATCTCTTGTTCCTTTGCTGTACCATTTCATCATTTTCTTCTTCAAATATTTATCTAGCTTCAATAGCCACTGAGGTAACATGTTCAATATTCTAATAATCATAGAATCATACAGCACAGAAGCAGGCCCTTCAGCCCACTGTGCCTATGCTGGCTCTTTAAAAGAGCTACACATTAATTCTGCTCCTCTGCTCTTTCCCCATAACCCTGCAAATGTTTGTTCCTCTTTAAGTATAGATCCTCTTCCCTTTTGAAAGTCCTTATTGAATCTGCGTCCACCATCCTTTCAAACAGTCCACTTCAGATCGTAACAACTCATAACTTTCTTTTTTGTATTCTATGCCACTATTAATAGACCCAAGGATTCAGTATGCTTTATTAACAGTCTTATTGACTTGTCCTGCCGACATCAAAGATTTCTTTGAGCCGCCAGGTCTCTCTGTTTCTACACTCCTATTAAAATGTTACCATTTGCTTTGTGTTGCCTCTCCTCATTCCTCCTTCCAAAATGCATCACTTCACAATTCAATTCAAAGAATATATAGATTTCTTCTGATTTCCACTTTTCTGTTTATAGTACTAATCCTCGGTTACAAATGCACCATAGTTGAGGAAAAGTGCTGGAAATAATTACACCTGGTTATCTCCAGTTTGGCTAGGAGTAAGGAGAAAATCACTTGGATCATTCTCTCGGTTCTTGCTATCGGTTAGAGGAGTGCACGCTCCCCTTCTTCACTGTCCCTTCCTCTGCTGCAGCCTTGCCGAGAGGTCAAGACGCTCATCACACACATTGCTCGATGACATGAGTGGCAGCCTGGCTGATGCTCCCCACAGTCTCGGAGATATGAAGCAAGAAATCTAAATCTATTCTATTGGATCGGCTGATAGTAAGAGTGCCGTTGGCCGTCAGAATGCATTTCAATCTAGCTCACACCAAATAATTCAACAAAGAAAAATTTCAACTAAGCCTCTCTCCAAATGTCTATCTCATGCAGGGGTGAAATCACTGAGTTATGTAATGCACAGCACCAAAAAAAGTACACAGAGGAGGAGACCAGAAGTACTCGTATTAGAATCCATTGACTACATCACTCATTTAGTTATGAATTACACAATGAACAAGGCATAATTCACAGTCTGACTTACTTCAAACCACGATCTTCTAGGAAAAGTTTAGCATTATAAATCTGAACGAAATGATGACACAAAGATTGATGCGGAGGAAGCACAAAAAGACTAAATAATCCAAGAATGTAAATGAAGATCTCAAGAAGAATTTAAAGCCTTTTGGCTTGAAATAGTGTGGTTCAGTATGATAACAAGTATGTTAATATGACATTTCTTTGTCTGCTATTTTAAGGCAATAGGTAACATTTGAAATAAACTAAATTGTTACTAACAGTGCAAGTTCAACACAGTGTGTACTCATGAGTCACTTTAGGAGATAAATAATGAGAATATAGGACTGTCCCTAAATAAATCACAATCCCGGCATTTTAGCTTATACCATCATAAAAAAATATTTTTTCAATTACATATGCATATAACAGTCACAGCTATACCTGTTTAGGTAGAGTCCATAAATATAGGCAACTGTATATAATCAGTGGGAATACAGCACTGGATCAGACAATGTAAATAGTTTCAAGAGACAATTAGATTTCTGGAGGGAGAAGGGATTAATCAATATGGTGACAAGTAATGGGAGTGGGATTGTTCTAGGAGAAAGTGATTCTTATTGGACCTAATGGTTATTCCAGCTCCTAAAGGTTAGAATATTTATTTAACTGGCTTTCTATGGTCTATCCCATATTTTGTTTTCAGCTTCTGTCCTATAGAAGCCTGGTTTGTGGAAGCTGATCACAGAACACCACTGTTGGCTGCTGTTCAGTCCATTGCCTAGGCCTTACCACCATCTCAGCAATGCACTGCAGAAGACTGGACTGTCCCACTCTCTCAGCTGAATCAGAGGAAGTACGGCAGTAGCAAAGAGCACACTGCTCTCTTCTCTGAAAGGAGGGCGATTCTGATGGTGAGAGACATCACTGGATACTTCCCAAATATTTGCAACAATTTACTAATTTCTTTTCCTAATCTTAATAGTGCTACCAAAACATGGGAGGATACATTTTTCAAGCCTGCATGCCAATGGTGTGATCGCACACATGACATACGCAGTCAGTAAATTGGAGGCAGTGTGTTTGTGATTTTCCAACTAAGAGCCATGTTCCTTTGGTGGCATGGGACTTCAGAAGATCCCTCCTATATTCTAAGCATCTAGTTCATGACATTTCCTGTGTGAAAGCCATGTCCTACTTCTAAAAAATATACAATCTAACCTTTTAAAAATGAAATCACTTTGCTGCCAGAATTTGCATTTCCAAAACAGATCTCCTTGTACATTCATGCAGAACGGGTTAAAAATTAGAAAAACTAGAAAAGATCTGCTTACCTTGTGCCAACAAGAGCGCTGTGGAGAAAGAGAAGGAAAAGAGAAAAAGAATCAAATCTCAGATACAATTATTAGCAGCATTCCATTTTGCTTGGAACAGAAGAGGTGGACTGCAGCTAACAATCATTCTGAGCTCATTTCATTTTTCTGGCTTGAAATGTTTGGCATTTTAATCCAGTTTTTATTGTTGTGACTTTTGCATAACATATATCAAAATGTATTTTATTAGCACATCCAAAATAGTAACTTAATGATATGGAACATTAAAAAAGATATTTATTTTGCACCATTATACAATATAATTATATCCTGATCAAAGCATAAAGCAGAAGGCATTGATCTTACACCTGAACTAGGGTATATCTCCTAGCTGGTTACTAATTGTGTCCACAGTTACTCTGAGATGCTTTTTATGTTGTGTTTCAACTGCCCAATCCAATTTTTTTTTTGGGTTCCCACTCTGCATTTATATAGCACCTTTAGTAAAAGGTTCCAAAGTGCTTCTCAGGAACATAATCAAACAAAAACTGACAATGAACCAAAGGAGGAGACATTGGGACAGGTAATTAAAAGCTTGGTCAAAGAGGAAGAATTAAGCTACATCTTAAAGGATGAGAGAGGAGTGAAGAGGCAGGGAGATTTGGAGAGGGAATTCCAGAACTTAGGGCCTAGACAGCTGAAGGCACAGCTGCCAATGGTGAAGTGGGGTTGTGCAAGAGGCCAGAGTTGGAGGAATGCAAAGCTGTCAGAGGGTTGTAGGGTTGGATGAGGTTAAAGGGATATGGAGGGGTAAATCCATGGTGCAGGCTTGGAGGGCCGAATGGCCTGTTCCTGTGCTGTACTGTTCTTTGTTCATGGAGGGATTTGATCATTGGGATGAGCATTTTAAAATCAAACCCTTGGTGGATTGGGAGCCAATGTAGGCCAGTGAGCAGAGACATGAAGGGTGAATGGGACATGCTGCAAGTTAGGATACAGGGAGCAGAGTTTTGAATGATCTCAAGGTTACATAGGGTTGAAAATGGGAGGAAACCAAAACATGGATCAGGGTTTCGGGAACAGATGGACAGAAACAGGCGATAACAGGGAGTAGAAGTTAGTGGGCTTCATGATGGAGACAATATACATAATGTGTATAAAGTAGTTGTTAATATCCATAGAATTAAACTTTTAATGGGATATTATTTTCAAGTTAAATGATGCAATAGCTTGAAAATATTCTGTGTCCTGGAAATTATCATAATGAAACCAGTTTGACTGGTCATTCATCTCATTGCTGTTAGGGTGATGTTCCTGGTGCAGAATGACTGCCAGATTGACAGAAATAGCAACAGTCACTGCACTTCAACGTCATTGGGTGGATTTTCAAATGCTGGCAGGGTCATGACCAGGTGCGGATGTGACTTTGGTGGGAGTTTGGGGGGGGAGGGTTGGGGGTCCCAGAAGTCATCTCTGGAACCCAACGTCTCTGGGACAGTCCACAATTTTCAATGTTGGGTGGGGGGGAGGGGGTGCGGGGGGTGGGTGGAGGGAATGGAGCACAGTGTGATAAGGTGCTATACGAAAATGCAAATTGTGAAATTGGGGCAAATTGGGATCAGAATTATACATGTTATAATATACCTAGATCAGGATATCTACACAATGAGGATGAAGAACAAGTCATCCTGCATGCTGGAACTTTACTTGGGACACAAATTTCAATTGGATAAAACAAGCATTGCTTCAGAGTGGAGCCTGAATTTCTAACAGTGCACTGCAATGATTGAATCTCATGTCCCTGAATGACGGAATGCTACACCACCTCTAAGGTCCTGTTCCACATCAAATAAAGCATTCCTACACAGTCTTCTTAATATTGCTTATTTTATTAGGAAATGCCTTTTGTAGCAACCGTTTGCTGTACACAGGGATTAGGTAATGAGTCAAATAGAAAACAATGGGGAGTCAACAGTATCCACTCAATTCAACGTGCACAGGCCGGATTTCCAACAACCCAAAATAAAATAACCCCAACAGGAGTTTGACTAACAATACACAGTGTAAAATTGCTAGCCAGTTCTTTCTCTCCTTCTCCAGAATATATTCCATTTTGTAATTATTTAAACCCTTAAACAAAGGGAGAAAGCAACAAAATAAAGCATGTCAAAGCCTTTCTTTAACATGTGATGAAAATACTGATTAAAATAAATGCAAATGTATTAAGTTAACTATCATCTGAATAATTCTGATTGACTGTGCTCAGTGACAAGGTAACCTCGGGAGAGAAGTCAGCTGATTGGACAATGCAGGCTTGCACATCCAATTAGCTTGAATCAAATTGACTAATTGGATACTTCAATTTAAAGGGGAGTCTCTCTCCTACAAATTTAATATGTTACAAAGTACACGACATATGAAAATTGAACATCAATTTGGGTCCATCAAACCCACCCGATTTAAAATATGCTTACCTGCAAATAAAACCCTCGTAAGCTTGAAAGAACTCAATTGGATACATTTAACTCAGTCAAATTACTTAGGCGTAAAATGTCCGCATAGTCAATGTGATCTCCCAGACTGCCTGAGGAGTTTGGAGAGGAATTTTCTGCATTTCACTGCCCCCCCCCCCTCCCCCATCCTCTGCCAAACTTATTTGCCTCTCTCAGGAGATTTACATAGATGCTGGGGGGAAGAGTATGAAGTTTGGAGTTGTGATACTCCAGTCATTGTCAGTGTGAGGTAGGTTAGATGGGCCAACTGGACTTTTCCTGCCTGTCACATTTGTATGTTCATATGTAAAGTTCCTTGATGCAAGTGGCTAATTTTTCAGTTTTTTTTTTAAGAACAGAAAATGCTGTAAATATGCTGCAGGCTCCTCGGTACCAGCAGGGAGAAAAAACAGATCGATGCATGGCTGTGGACCTTTCACCTTAACTGTCTTTTCTTGACCTCAGTACATGCCAACATAACTCCAAAGGGACCCAAAACATTAACCTGTCTTTTCTTATTTCAAATGCTAATGGATTTGCTGTGTAGTTCCAGCATGTTCCCTTTGTATTTTGGTTTCCAGTATTTGCAGTGTTCAATCTTACTGCCTTTGCCTTTTTTAAACATATTTCTGTCCCTGTTCTACTTCTGTGGGTCACGTGACTCTTGTGACCAACAGGGTGAGCGAGTGATCTGCTCCAAACCCTTTGGTTTATACCCGTGTTGAGCCAGCTGCTGAGAGGTGGAGAACAGCAGCCACTTGGTGACTGCCCTCCATCTCATTCTCCTTCCCCCAGTGGGGAGATATCTGCCCTCATCACAGAAGTACAATTGAAAGCAAGACCTCAGCAGATCAGATGTTAGGGAGATGCTAGGAATCAAGCTGATGTTGTAGCACTGCACAGTAGCATGCTTTGGTATATACATATACCTACCTACAGTAATTTTAAATCACGGGATGGAAAAATGGGTCGCTTCATGTAAGTATATAAGAGTAAATTTTAAATCCAAATAAAACCCCAAACAATTCACTTGTGAAATAACTTTCTGTTTAGGATGTGCGTACTTGTTCCTGAGCTGCTCGTGGCCAGAGGTGTTTACCATGTCTTAACCCGAGGCATAAGCAGCAGCAAGCCAAGCTGCTGGCCCGACACTGCAGATGCTCAGAACTCAGATCACATTCAAAATAGTAAATACTAAAAAGGCATAGTTGATGGACTTCTTTAGGAATAAATGGTGATCAGGTCTTGGCTTATGTTAAACAGTAAGATTCCAACCTCTCGCAGCACTCCAGAATGTGTTACTTTCTCCCACAAGAAATGCTGTCAAAAGTGAACCAAGCCATAGTGCCTGTACTTAATACTTCAGACACTGCATTGTAATCTTTGTAATATGCATAAACAGCATTGCATATCAAAGGCGAGTGACTCTTTCATCTTAGTTTTTTATACCCTTCGTATTGCCAAAGCAATTAAAAGATGCTGATCTCCCGAGAAGGTTAAAGGATCTGCGGAGGTGAAACACTGTGTAAGTTACATTTTTACGAGGTAACTGAATCCGGTTTGTGTAGATCACAAGAATGGTACTGTTGCTCCATTAAACCTGCAGAGCCTCCACTTTGCTAGCAGATTCTGCCATGGTGAGTTTCAGAGCTTCGCTGGCATGCTTCTTTAACCAAACCAAAGTACAACACATTCTGGTCATTCAACAGGCAGGACAGCAACAGAACAGGAAAGCAAACAAATGAGAAGAAGTGTACTCAACTATCACAAGCACAAATGAAAGTGTCTTTAAAGAGACAGCATCCCCTTTGTAATTATGATTCAGCACTATATAAACTGAAAGATAAGATCTGACTGAATGCTGGACTGGAAAGTTACCTCTTTTTATTTAGTGAGGTGTGGCAAGGAAGAAAAATAATTTAAAAGCCACAACTTGAAATCGTGTAAAGCAGCTCATTTAATATGTTCATCTTTTCAAAAAGAAATAGCATTTAATTAGGCAAAATATTTTATGGGAGTTTAACATCGTTGAGTGTTTTACTAACAAGCAGTCACAAATATTCATTGGAAATATTAATGATTTCAATAGTTAATTCTGCCATGTTGTAAGACAGAAGGAAGTGGAATAAAATGTGTTCCCTTTTTAAAACTATTTTGATGTCTGATTTCTATTTTCAAACTTTCTGAAAAACCCAGGCATATACTGTGCTATCCCATCAACACTGCCGAGCACAGACAACACTAACAATCACAGTATGTGGCAAATATTCTATGAAACCTGATCTTTTAATCCAGACATAATTTAGTTGCCTTCAAAAAAATGGGTAAGTAACTGAGAGTATGAGGAGTGACACAAGCCATTCATTGTGATGGGTCATTAAAGCCATAACTTTCAAGCTGTCTCGAATCAAATATGTGCACGATACTGCGACCGCTGGCACTACAGTGTGAGCCCTCGCTAGGCCTCAAGTAGCTTCAAACCAATTGTACTGAGCGCATATTATTAGTCAGGGAGATTTGAAACATTCATTTACAGCTTTGAATTCCACCACTTATTACTATTTTGCCTGATCATTTTCTGTTAATCTTGGGATTAGATTTCTGTTCCCAGAAACAGTGTCTGATTTGTCACAGCTTGAGGGTCATTGCAATGACAGTTAAGGATCCATCACAATGAATGGCCTGTGTCAATCCTCGTACTTTCAGTAACCTCCCACTTCTTTGAAGGCAACTAAACTACCTTTGGATTCAGAGATCAGGTTGTACTGAATATTTTTTTTATCCTGTGATTACTAATGTGGTCATTGCCCAGCCAATGTTGATGGGATAGCACAATATGAGCATGTCAGTGCTGGCTCTTTGAAAGAGCCATCCAACCAGTCCCATTCAACTGCTCTTACCCCATAGCCCTGTAAATTTTACCCCTTCAAGTATTTATCCAATTTCCTTTTGAAAGTTCCTATCGAATCTTTTCATAGAAAAATGTCTTCTCATCTCCCCTCTGGTTCTCTTGCCAGTTACCTTAAATCTATACCTTCTTGCCAGAGGAAATAGTTTCTCCTTATCTACTCTATCAAATCCCTCATAATTTTGAACAGCTCTATTAAATACCCCCATAATCTTCTGTGTTCTAGGGAGGACAATCCCAGCTTCTCTAGTCTCTTTCATAAGAGAGGAGAGAAGGAATGTGAAATGGGGCGGGGGAAATGGGTCAAAAAAATAGTCCTCTTGTTATGAGTGCATTAATGTAATTTTTTTTCTTTCATTCATGGCATGTGAGCGTCACTGGCAAGATCAGCATTTACTTCCACTGAAACAGTACATGTAATCAGTTGCAGTAAATTAAAAAAAAATAAAATGTATTTGACTGCTGAAAGGCCTCTGGGATCCTACTGGAGATAGACCCTTTTCCCAGTCCCACATGAACACTGCTTTAAAAAAAATGTTTGAAGTACATCCTTTGCTGTTCAAACAGAGGGAATGCTGTCTCCTCAGTGAAGAATATGTATGGTTGACTGGCTGGAAAGCATCCCACAAAGGTGCTAATCTCATTTTTAAAAAATGATGAATAAAAGAGCAACATAATTAAGCTGATCACAGGAAAATGAAGACATGTTCATAGCCTCAGGACCTTTGGAGTTCAGCTTACAGAAATAAAGAAGCAGCCCCATGCCCTGTGGCGATGAGATGATAAGTACAAATAATAGACTAGACCGAGGCAATACAGTGCACATCGTCTAGGAGAGAAACAAAAAAAGCACTAGGCGTAGATGACCGAAACAGGGTGAGAGCGGGAATACAGGAGGAAAAATAATAGATTTTCTCAAAAAGCCGTTACGTCTCAGGATCTCACACCTGATATTCCTCGTTTCATCCATTTCGGTTCACCAAGCACAATGAAGAAATGTTCTTGCTTTTCGTATTCCTCATCATCATTTATTTTAACGCTTATGGCTTTCCTGTAAGGATATAAGAAAGAAAATGTACAATGGGTTGCTACAAAACCACTGCAGTCACACATGCGATTTGTTTTTGTAAACTTGCTTGACGGTTAGTGGGAGGCAGCCTGCAGCACACCCAGATTTGTGTCACATGCCAC
Source organism: Heterodontus francisci (assembly GCF_036365525.1). Classification (NCBI taxonomy): domain Eukaryota; kingdom Metazoa; phylum Chordata; class Chondrichthyes; order Heterodontiformes; family Heterodontidae; genus Heterodontus; species Heterodontus francisci. The sequence continues at coordinate 94,664,475 of NC_090379.1, read as the reverse complement.
CATTTTCTTGACTTATTAGTAGAACATGTTAAGCTAAATTTAGGCCTTCTCTCCAACACCCCACCACCCACACCCCCCGCCCCCCCACCCCCCCACTCCCCCTCCCCCCACTCTTAATTATAACAAGCACTGGTAAAAGAATGATAGAGCTCCAGTCATATAACCTGCCAAATCCTTCAAGTGTCCAACTCCGAGCAGTTTTATTCTGAAGCCGACTTAACCACAACTGAAACTAACTGGGAAAAGCAAAAAGTCCCCAGTTTTTATTAGGACACCTTTGTCGCTGCATCCTTGCCTAGTGAAATCCTGTTGCAGTCGGTCAAGACAGATGGAGAGGTTGCTTCTAATGTCTTTTGTGTGGTTATTATTGTACAGCCTACAGGTAATGCAGGGACTGGCCAAGACTTCCTGAAAGGGAGGGGTTCCACCAAAAATGAGGCACATTGAATGCCAGCTCACCTGCCCTGGTAAGCTTACACTGATCAGTCAAATTGCATTCTGGATTCAAACAAATCTCAGTGTTTTATCATCAGCTCACAGGCATGGATGTGTGATCAGTGACTGGCTTGCCAGACCACTGCAGAGAGCAGTTAAAAGTCAACCATAGTGGTGTGGGATTGGAATCACATGTAGGTCAGATTGGGTCATGTTCTTTGTTCTTTGGCCTCCCTGTCTCGAGAGACAATATTCTTCCCAATATTAGTGAACCAGGTAGGTGAAACATTTTTTTTAAAAACTGCGCTCAAATTCTCAAACTGCCATGATGAGATTTGAACTCATGTTCTCTGGCTTATTAGTCCAGGCATCTGGTTTACAACTCCAGTAACATAACCACTACACTCTTATGTCCCTTCCTGCTATCATTCCAAATCCCTAATCCCTCTTGCTAAAAGTGAAGGCATCCTGCTGTGTGTGTTTAATTTGCTGACAGCCCATGTTGGTCTGTGAGGCCATCAGGTCTTCCAAGGTTGAGTTATTTATGCTAAAATGTGCTACTGATTGGGGAATACTGCAGCAAAGGACACTGTTGTAACCATTCCATCGGAGCTCCACTATGTATGCTCAGGTAAGGTGAGGCTGGGAGCTGTGGCCTGTACCTGCCAGTTCTGCATTTTGGAATAAACAGTGCAGTCTAGATGCTGTGAGTTAAGGAGCATTATTTAACTCACACACCAGACCACCTGCCTCCCTTAATGTACTTCATTGTATAAAAGTAATCTTCCCTTTCAATTATTTGATCTGGAATTTGGAACCACACAGAAACTGTGTGATGTTTTGATATTTTAAATTTGGTGGATCTGAGCATAATGAAAAATTAATTTTGAGCTGCAATTACTTTTTCATGGGATTCCTTTCTTATTGTTTATTACTCAACCAGGAATATCTTTCTGTTTGTTTCCATGACAAATCTTGGCATTCTTTGTTTCTTGAACGTGGGCACACACTGTCTTGGTTTCATGCTGTACCTTGTACATCGAGGTCTTTGTGCCCTCTTTACAGTGTAATGCTGCCAATGGTGGTGGTCTTGACCTTTACACCAACACTGTAGTATTGATAAGGTGGTGCTCCTGCCAACAGAGGAGAGAACCAGCTCTAGAGGTGCTGTTTGGCTGCTCCTGCCAAGGCTGCAATGGCCATTTCTTTCTGACCATTGGCAGCCCAGCAATGCAACAATGATGGTGATGGGCTGTACAGGCCTCCCCCCCACTCCCCCCTAGAATTGAACACCACGATTCACGACATCTGAGCAGTGCAAATACGCAGTGACTCTCCCCTGTCAGCCAGACAGCACCATTCTGCTTAAAGCAGTCATATATCTGTTCAGTTATATCAAGGGGACATATTAATTAACATGCAAGGACCAAAGTTGGACCCGCACACTGACATATGCTCATGTGTCTTACTTTGTACTGGGGCACAAGAGACTGTAAAAGCAGGCAAACTGTCGGCAACAGGAAAAGGCACAGTGTCAGCAAGAAAGGCTCAGAGTTGGCAGGTTATTGAAGCAGTGACGGTGGGCCAGATTAGAAGCTCACTAATACGCCAAGATTGAAATGGCCGGCATGTGACAGATCTGACTGTGAGAGTGCAGCAGTGTTAAATATCTCTTGGGAATCAAGCAGTCAAACAAGACAGAAAGGGAGTGGGGAAAATAAGAGAAAGGGAAAGAAGGAAGGAGAGAGGAGGGTCTTCAGCAGTGGCTCATTCTGGCGAGTACTCCACCTTTCTGTGAACTCATATCCACCATGCGTGGGTCCGTCAGCTCAATGAAGAAACTCTTGTTTTTTTCATACTCCTCATCATCAATTATTTTGATCTGAGCTCTTTTGCTGCAAATGAAAAACAATAATGTCACAAGGGAAGGGAAAGGAAGGGGGAGAGGAAAAGAATGGGTAGGGAAAGGATGGGACCATGGGTGCAGTGATAGGTGAGTATCGCCAACAAGGGCACAGTTCATTAGTACCCCAGAGCAGAGATTACATTGTCAGTGAGGAACTGTACTATACCTGTGAACAAACAACATACAAAACTTGGAAAGCTCCACGCTGGTGATCAGAAGCATTTTGTGTATTAGTAACCAACACATTAATGTGTTTATACAAAATTTCTCTGTCTGTTATTTTTAACAAAGGCCAGTCTGAAATATGTGGGTGCATTGCTGTGTTAAAAAGCCAGACAAAGGAATTTCACACTATTCTGCTAATGGTTTTAGCCCGAACTCTCCATCAGGCCTCCTTAGGATTAAGACAAAGTGCCAGTGCTACATAACACTCATTAATCAACACAATGGTTATTTGTTTCCCCCTCAGCAGATCACTGCTGGTACAATATAATGGAAAACCCCTCCTACATTCACTCAGAACTTTGTTACACCTTCCACTGGTAAAAAAAAGTTAGTAAAAATAAAAATTCTTGAATGAAAAGTGCTCCCCTAAACTTTCAACAAAGTAAATATGTTAATTTATAGAAGCTAATGGTAATAACCTCCTCCTTGCATATATTTAGACCTACTTTATAAGTCTCCCTTTAATATGCAATGTTATGTAAATACTGGGTAGCAGATGAATAGCTGTTCATAACCAGACTGGAATTTCACTGGGAAATTCTGAAAAAGCCAGAAATCACTAGACTCTGAGTAAATTGGCAGTACAAATATTTAATATATACCCTGTCAGCATTTCAAGACTGTATCATATTTCAGTGAACAGTCAGCTATCTCAGACCAATACGATAAGCACTCTGCACTGTGTTATCAGAGATGTAAAATTGCTTGATGAGATGAGTGGCATTTTATCACTCTCCGTACCTCGATACATAATGTACACAGAGTGTTATATTGCTTTAAAGCAGAGTAACTTAAGAATAACTATTTGGGAGGTGTGCAATCAATTAAGATTTTGTATACCATTTGTAAGATGGAACAGGCTTGACGGTTTGCAAGGCCTCTCTTATTCCAGCCTTTTCATTATAGCTATGCTTCTGACTGCCACCTAGTGCCACTGCTGGAAAGCGAATATGTGGATGTGGATGTTGGCTGAGAAGAGCGGCTGGCTCATTGGTAATGTTCCCGCAGTGCAATATCCTGTTGACATTTTAGTGTTCAGGCTGGCATATAATGACCCTCTGAGTGAGGTATCCCAGCATGGGTTGCAGGGCTTAGGTAAGGTATGAAGGGAAAAAACACAAACTCAAGGCCTCCGTATGTAGGCCAAATTCGTGACTTTGGATTAAAAGTGTGCGAAACAAGACAATAGGGCAGGTAACGATAGCTCCTTGTATTACAAAGAACCAATCTTCTTCTTAGGCAGTCCCTCAGGAACAAGGGTGACTTTCTTCCACTCCAGGGTTATGGGTCCTTAGGTGACTGAATAGTCCAATCATGGATTTTTTTTTTATTCGTTCGTGGGATGTGGGCGTCACTGGCTAGGCCAGCATTTATTGCCCATCCTTAATTCCCCTTGAGAAGGTAGTGGTGAGCTGCCTTCTTGAACCGCTGCAGTCTAGGCGGGACAGGTATACCCACAGTGCTGTTAGGAAGGGAGTTCCAGGATTTTGACCCAGCGACAGTGAAGGAACAGCAATATAGTTCCAAGTCAGGATGGTGTGTGGCTTAGAGGGGAACCTGCAGATGGTGGTGTTCCCTAGCACCTGCTGCTCTTGTCTTTCTAGGTGGTAGAGACACGGGTTTGGAAGGTGCTGTCTAAGGAGCCTTGGTGCGTTGCTACAGTGCATCTTGTAGATGGTACACACTGCTGCCACTGTGCGTTGGTGGTGGAGGGAGTGAATGTTTGTAGATGGGGTGCCGATCAATCAGCCTGCTTTGTCCTGGATGGTGTCGAGCTTCTTGAGTATTGTTGGAGCTGCACCCATCCAGGCAAGTGGAGAGTATTCCATCACACTCCTGATTTGTGCCTTGTAGATGGTGGACAGGCTTTGGGGAGTCAGCAGGTGAATTACTCGCCTCAGGATTCCTAGCCTCTGACCTGCTTTTGTAGCCATGGTATTTATATGGCTACTCCAGTTCAGTTTCTGGTCAATGATAGCACCTCGAATGTTGATAGTGGAGGATTCAGCGATGGTAATGCCATTGAATGTCAAGGGGAGATGGTTAGATTCTCTCTTATTTGAGATAGTCATTGCATGGCAATTGTGTGGCGCGAATGTTACTTGCCACTTATCAGCCCAAGCCTGGATATTGTCCCGGTCTTGCTGCATTTCTACATGGACTGCTTCAGTATCTGAGGGGTCACGAATGGTGTTGAACATTGTGCAATCATCAGCGAACATCCCCACTTCTGACCTTATGAATGAAGGAAGATCATTGATGAAGCAGCTGAAGATGGTTGTGCCTAGGACACTACCCTGAGGTACTCCTGCAGTGATGTCCTGGAGCTCAGATGATTGACCTCCAACAACCATAGCCATCTTCCTTTGCGTTAGGTACAACTCCAACCAGTGGAGGGTTTTCCCCCGATTCCCATTGACTCCATTTTGCTAGGGCTCCTTGATGCCATACTCGTCAAATGCTGCCTTGATGTCAAAGGCAGTCACTCTCACCTCACCTCTTGAGGTCAGCACTTCTTTCCATGTTTGAACCAAGGCTGTAATGAGGTCAGGAGCTGAGTGGTCTTGGCGGAACCCAAACTGAGTGTCACTGAGCAGGTTATTGCTAAGCAAGTGCCGCTTGATGGCACTGTTGATGACACCTTCCATCACTTTACTGATGATTGAGAGTTGGCTGATGGGGCGGTAATTGGCCGGGCTGGTCTTGTCCTGCTTTTTGTGTACAGGACATACCTGGGCAATTTTCCACATTGCCGGGTAGATGCCAGTGTTGTAGCTGTACTGGAACAGCTTGGCTAGGGGCATGGCAAGCTCTGGAACACAGGTCTTCAGTACTATTGACGGAATGTTGTCAGGGCCTGTAGCCTTTGCAGTATCCAGTGCCTTCAGTCGTTTCTTGATATCACACGGAGTGAATTGAATTGGCTGAAGTTTGGCATCTGTGATGCTGGGGACGTCAAAAGGAGGCCGAGATGGATCATCATATTGGCACGTCTGGCTGAAGATTGTTGCAAATGCTTCAGCCTTTTCTTTTGCACTGATGTGCTGGGTTCCCCCATCATTGAGGATGGGGATATTTGTGGAGCCACCTCCTCCAGTTAGTTGCTTAATTGTCCACCACCATTCACAACTGGATGTGGCAGGACTGCAGAGCTTAGATCTGATCCGTTGGTTATGGGATCGCTTGGCTCTAACGCATGCTGCTTATGCTGTTTGACATGCAACTAGTCCTGTGTTGTAGCTTCACCAGGTTGACACCTCATTATTTTTTGGTATGCTTAGTGCTGCTCCTAGCATGAACTCCTGCACTCTTCATTGAACCAGGTTGATCCCCCAGCTTGATGGTAATGGTAGAGTGGGGGATATGCCGGGCCATGAGGTTACAGATTGTGGTTGAGTACAATTCTGCTGGTGCTGATGGCCCACAGCGCCTCACGAATGCCCAGTTTTGCATCTGAATCCGCACATTCTGCCACAGATGGGGCAGGTGGTGTTTGATGAGGCGAACGGACGGGATGCTCAAATTTCTGAACGCCCCTTCTGCCATTTGCACTTGGTCGCTGCCTGGGCATGTCGATGTTGCTCGAGCTGGCTGGCACTTTCACGGATGCTTCTTAGCATTTTGGCGGTCTCCAGTAAGAGATTCCCACGAATCAGTAGAGATGCCACATTTTTTTCAGGGAGGCTTTAAGGACATCCTTGTTGCGTTTCCTCTTCCCTCCTTGCCGTGACGGAGCTCAGAGTAGAAAGCTTGTTTTGGGAATCTTGTGACAGGCATGCGGTTAATGTGGCCCGCCCAATGTAACTGATTGGCCATGACACAATCCGAGTGCAAACTGGGAACACTCCACCTCATCTCCATGAAGGTCTCTGCCGGAGTAGATCTACTCTACAGAATGAGCAGGAAACTATTTAACCTATGTCGTCTCCAGTCCAGAACCAAGGTCACCCCAACCTCTGTCATTGAGCTGCAGTTCGCTGATGACACTGGCGCATGTGTTCACTCAGTGAACCAATACTGCACTAGTCAATCCATTTAACATCAAAAGCGATAACAGGAATCTAAAACAATCAAATTTAGGATCCAAAATAATAGTTGATTTTAATTATTGATTTATCACTAGCATAAAAAATAGAAAAAGAGAAAAGTAATATCCTTATTTATCGGTCAACACCTAATTTCAGCACACATATCTGGGGTATGGTACTATTGGAACATAATGGTTATCAACATGGGCTGCTTTATATTTATGAATTTTCACATTGTTTTATATTATACATGCAAAGTCAGGTAAGATTATGTTCAAGTGTTTCACATCTCTATAAATGTATACAATAAGCAGACTTAAAGGCAGGGGTGTGTAGTCACCAGGGTTTCAGCAACGTCTGATATGCTATTAAACACGGGCTTCCTTGACTTGTGGTCCTGACACTTTGTGGGTAGTGCAGACTGAGCTGCCAGGAGCTGACAGCAGGGTCATTTTTTTTAAGCCATCAAAAATGCAACATGTTAACTTTACAGTAACCAGCCAGTGGGCAATGCATAGCCCGTGGTTTTATTCATTCTATTTGACTAGGAGGATGAAGGTTATCTAGTGACCTTGTTTTCCACTCTCTGCTCTCAGTGTTACCCAGTCTAGTTTACAACACTGGGTTAGACGCAGAGTAAAGCTCTCTCCATTGTGCCTTCAAAGGCAATTTCTTCAGCAAACCTCAAACGAGCACCTCTACTGAAAGGCAGTGACAGTTCCATCTAGGCCTCCTCAGATTACCAATTTGCTGGCAGTTTGTGCTGTAGGTAGCTTCAATCTCCCTCCCAGTTGTCAGTAGGTGTGAATCCAAACACATTTGGCATAGGTCTCTTAAAACCACGACATAAACCATCAGCCTTGGCTGGTTCACACCCAGATCTGAAAAATAAAAAAAAGAGCCCCTGTTTTAACCCATTCTACTACCAAGTTTGGAGATGACATTGTTATAGGGGGAAATTGCAGATAGTTGCAATCAGTTTGAAATAACGGGGAAAAATCCCACATTTGTTAGACCTTACCCAATCATGTTGCCGATACAGTAAAAGGCCTGATGATTGAGTCCAATCTAGTGGAAGAAGAGTACAGAATAACACCATGCATGACCATGTCTGATATCCCAGAGTACTTTGCCAAAGGAAGGTCAGGGATGTGAAACAGCAGAAATCTGTCAGTATTGGGGTGGGGGAGGGGGGTTGGTGAACAACATCCATATCCATAGAAGAACCTGTCTTGGTCCCTGGGAGAGAAATCATTCACAGAGTATCTTCATCACAATGGTGTGGTGGCACAACCATAAGAAGCTGTAAGTGAAGGACACCGGAGGAAGTGAGGTTGCGTCACACATGACCAGAGAGTTGTGGGTGTAGCCCAACAGAGTAAGACGTCTGTAGATGTGGCTCGTGTAGTAGCCGTGCATATATGTTCTAGTTAAGTTACAATAAAAACCCATGTATTCTTTGGATATTACTTGGAGTACTGTGAATCTTACAATAGTTTACATACCAAAGGAACAAGTAATATTGCATGGCATTTAATTTTTGGAAGCCCACCAGATCTTACATCGTGTCAACGTTTAATTTTTTTCTGAAGGAGACACCAATCAAGAACAAAGAACAGCCGATTCCCTACCTGGAGTGGCTGAAGTGGAGAGCAGTTGGCAGGAGACCTCACAACTGTGCAGTGAGCTAGGCCCACAGACAGGACCCTGGGAAGTGTTGCAAATCTGTGAGCACAGTAGGCAATTTGCCAGGGGATTGGAGCTTTCAACTAATCTGGCAATGGGTTGAAAAAATTGAAAAGAAGTAGTACAGCCATAATTGCTTTAGTTGTCCCAGTTTCTTTTGCTTCATGGGCAGGGCCTAAGCTAAAAAGAGTGTGTAGAGCTCAACAACACCACTGGAGGTCCAACACAAAGTAAAAGGCTGGCTGTGGCAGCTGCCGCTACTGCAAGCTGCAGCTCTGCAGAGAAAAAAAACTGCTCTCTGTTTAAAAAAAGAACCAGCCTGTGTAAACAAAAGCGACTGTCACCTCACTCTTAAAAGGGACAGGCCTGCAAAAAAAGAAACAGAAAGCTGTACCTGTGAGATGGAAAACCTGTAAAGCATGAGTGTGTAAAAGAAATGTACCTGATAAAAATAAAACTGTGAAAATGCCTATATTTATAAAAAAGCAGGATCATCCAGAAAATGACTTCCAGGTATTCAATGATGGAAGGCGGCGGACATAGCATCTGAGATTAATTGTTTCAACAACGGTTGGAACTATGTTTCCTGGATCAACAAATGAGTAAACTAGAGAAACAAGCTGTAAAAATCAACATCTCACTGGGTAACGGAGCCTGCACGGATCAACACATCAGGGTTCTCAGCTGAGGATCAGAAGAACCCCAGTAAGCTATGGACATTCCTGGAAGAGCAACTCAAGGTGAAGGTCAATTTCCGAGTACATAGGCTTGAGCTTATGACCTACCGACAAAGGCAAGATGAGTCCATTGACCAGTTTGTTGCAAGGTGCTGAGAAAAAGCTCAAGAATGTGACTTCGCAAATATTTAATTGTCGGAACAGGCTATAGAGCTAGCAATCGCATCTACCCGACTACAGGCTTTTCAAAAAGACCTGCTAGAAAAGAAGAAAGGGCACATCATAGATGCACTACTCAATAATGGGAGTAAATTTGAAGCCATCATGGCTGGCTGCCAACAGTTAAAGCACTGGGGGTCACTACAACAATTGGTATGGTAATCAAGGTTCAGAAGTCTGCTAAGACTTGTGGCAAATGTGGCCTGACTCACCCAATTCGCAGTTGTTCGGCACACCAAGACCAGTGCAAAGCTTGTGGCATGCGAGGACATTGGGCAAGGCAGTACAAAAGACTGAGCTCAGATACTAAACACGGGAATGGTGGCAGATTACATACAGAGGGAACATCTGCAAGATAGGATGGCAAAAACACCAAGAGGTATGCCAACACAAAACCAAAGCCCAAGCAGGTAAATCAGGTCAGTAGAGAGACAGATTGCCAAGAGGACATGGATGAAGGATGCACTCATGCGAGCAACAAGCAAGCATTTCACATAGTTAATTTGTATCAACATATCAATGCTATCACGCAATCTGAGGCATTTTAAAAAATTCATTCATGGGATGTGGGCGTCGCTGGCCAGGCCAGCATTTATTGGCCAGCCCTAATTGCCCTTGAGAAGGTGATGGTGAGTTGCTTCTTGAACCGCTGCAGTCCATGTGGGTAGGTACACCCACAGTGCTGTTAGGAAGGGAGTTCCAGGATTTTGACATGATTTGCAATGATTGGGATTATATGTCCATAGAAGAGTGGCAAACATAAGTTCAGAGTAAAAATCGACACCAGAGCGAGTGCAAATATTCTACCCATCTGTATAATGAAAGACATGTACTTAAAGATATGGGAATCTATGGTGCAACCCACCACAGCTAGGCTGACTGTTGACAATGGTTCTCCAATCAAGTGCACTGGGATGATAACCTTGCAGTGCAGCTATGAGAGCTCTGAATGGCTACCACAATTTTCTTTTATCGTAGGCATATCTGGACCAGCTGTAAAAGGACTTCCAGTATGTCGAGGTCTACGAGTTGTCACAATACATGGAGTCAGTAACGCACTGAAGATGGTAGAAAATATCCAGATCGAGTGTATCAGGTCAGTCCATGTAAAGGATGACACAAAGGCTGGGAGACTTGGCACGAAGAGGCAATGTGACCGGGAGTCTCTCCTCAGGCTTCAGTTCATTGCAACAAGTACCCAGAGGCCAGAGAGGTTGCTGGTGATTGTTGATGTTGCCAGTCATCATTTTTCTAAGCTTTCTAAACAAGGGAAGATGAAGGCATCCTATGACAGGCAAGCAGGACCAGAATTAGCTCGATTGCAAGTAGGACAGAAGGTCAGAGTCCTCAATCATACGTCAGGAACTTGGTATCCTGCAGAGGTTGCTAGGATATGCAACCAGCCCAGATCGTACCAGGTCCAGATCGTACCAGGTCCAGACACCCAAAGGTGCGATTCTCAGACGGAACCGAAGCCAACTCAGAGAGATTTACAACAACACATGAGACAACCCTGTGACATCGCGGAGACGTTCAAAGACAAAGGCTGAAGGTGAACGTACAGAGGCTATGAGCACAGAGGAAGAACATGCTAACCAGAGTTCCAAGTCACTACAGTCTCAGAGAAGTCATCAAGACTGGCTCAGCTCTGGGAACAGGTTTACGATAACAAGATCGGGACAAATAAGCAAACCACCCCTAGGTTTTAGAGAATGGTAAACTTGCTTATTTGTAAAAAACATTTTGTTTTAATCATGTATAGTTAGTCTGAACCACATCATTGTATATTGTACATATGTCTTTATCTTTGGAAAAATGAGGGATGTTGTGGGACCACCTTAAGATAGGAACACCTTAACAGGCTGTAAGTGAAGGTTACCGGAGGAAGTGATGTCACGTCACACATGAACAGAGAGTTGTGAGTGTAGCCTGACACGGTGAGATGTTTGTAGATGTGGCTCCTGTCATAGCTGTGTATATATATTCTAATTAAGTTATAATAAAAACCCACGTATTCTTTGGAGAATACTTAGACATCACTTGGAGTCTTGTCAATCTTACAATAGGTCACATACCAAAGGAACAAGTAATATTACAAATTGGGTTGCCATATTTTTTGTGATGCGATAGATGGGAGGCACAGTGGCGCAGTGGTTAGCACTGCAGCCTCACAGCTCCAGGGACCCGGGTTCGATTCCGGGTACTGCCTGTGTGGAGTTTGCAAGTTCTCCCTGTGTCTGCGTGGGTTTTCTCCGGGTGCTCCGGTTTCCTCCCACAAGCCAAAAGACTTGCAGGTTGATAGGTAAATTGGCCATTATAAATTGTCACTAGTATAGGTAGGTGATAGGGAAATATAGGGACAGGTGGGGATGTTTGGTAGGAATATGGGATTAGTATAGGATTAGTATAAATGGGTGGTTGATGTTCGGCACAGACTCGGTGGGCCGAAGGGCCTGTTTCAGTGCTGTATCTCTAATCTAATCTAAGCACTGGCCATACTACACAGTGTTTGGCAAGAGACAAAGGTTTGCTCAACATTTCTTGATAAAGATCCTGCCCTGAGTGTCATTTGATTTTTAAAGAGATTTTTCTATATGAACAGGTTGTTGAGGATGCTGGGAGAAATTAGTGTGGGCAATATCAACCAGCCATTTAAGTGACGGTAATGTCATGCAGGCCCCCACCTGCCAAGAATGAGGCATATTAATTTTGTCATATGAACAATGATTTTAAACTTGTTGGGAAGAAGAGACAGCCTGTTACAAGGGCTGCCAGACACTTAGCTGAAAAAACATTTGCATACAGTGCTTGTGGAGACAAAAGGACCATTTCCTGACACATTCAACCCACAATGGATTTTGATCACCAGACATTGAAGGTGTAAGGAAAAGCATTCCAGAAACTGCTAAGGTGATACAATCCACAAAGCTAGGACTGGTTAAACCAGCTGGCCACCTGACTAATTGGCTGGTCCAGGGTTTTTTGAACTAGCCACAGAGTTTGTGAACTGAGAAAGACTGTTTGCTCCTGGAGTGAGAAGATCTCTCCTATCTGCTCCCATCTTTTTCTCACAAGCCTCTGGACCCACTGAGGACACATGAACTTCAAAAGAGAAAAGTCTCCTACATCGAAAAAGGTTTAAGAAGAACACTGGGCCCCTAAGAAAAGCAAGACCTACCTACAACAAAGGACTTTACAGTGAGCTCGAAGAACAGTAACCAAAATCATCTTCAGATATTGCCTCAAACGTTTCCACTTTATTTCTTCTACTCTTTTCTGTCTCTATCTGCATGTGTGCATCGCGTATGCATGCCAGCATGGGCGCGTCGCGTATCCATAGGCGTTAACCAAATTAGAGTATAAGTTTAATAAAGTTCAACCTTTTTTCTTTAAACCTAAGAAAACCTGTTTGGCTAGTTTCTTTGCCTTATAATTGGAAGTTAGTGAACAAGGATTCACCAAGGGGGAGCTATAAAAACGGTGTGTTTAAAATTAAACCCTGTTACGGTAAGACCAGGTGAAGGCTGAGAGGGAACCCTAGACCCCTTTCTCACCTGGTCGTAACAGGATGCTAAATGAAGATAAAGGAGAAAACAAAAAAACAATTCAAAAATGATTCCCTTGTTTAGTTTACAAAAGCTGTACATTAATTTCCATCGAAGTATTTAAATGCAGGAGACAAATCATGTTATTCACATTTGTCAAGGCAGCTATTCATTGGAAAGTTTTTATTGGCTGAAACCTGAAATCTGGAGATTAACCCATTTCTTTTTATTAAACTGGAGCATTCGATCTTTCAGCAGGGATTTATTTTATGACAAAATGGCAGAGCTGGGGGAAATCATATAAAAAGAAGTCAGGAAGATAAATTTACAGAAGGTTCAGAAATAATGAATAAATAAATAAAAGTTAATGTATAGCAACATCATAAACATGGATTTCATCTGTTCACTATTTCTACCCTTTACTCCCTACAAGAAAGCCTCATAAATATATTGACAGTGTTGTTGCACATATTCAGAAGACTTCATCTCCCATTGTTAGCTATTATTGATCTCTTCATTATTCCTGACCCTCCTGTGAATTTATCTTCTGAACCTCTTACTGGATTACCACACTTTACTATCTGTGCCGGAAGGTGAGCTGGAGATTTGCTCCTAGTTTGTATCCTGGAATAAATAATGCTCCAGGTTTCCCTTCCTACTCCCATTCTTTCCCACTTCCCTGTGCAGTGGATTCGAATTGCTGCCCTCCGCAAACCAGGAATATAACATGCATGAATTGAATCATGGTCAGAGACACATGTCATATGTTTCTTTAGAAAGCATGATGTTGCTGCAGTGAGACTCACCTCAGTGAAACGCACCTCTGTACCTCCAGGGCACCTTATTTCATACATATGATTTGATGATTTGCTTAGAAATGCACTATGCTTCACTGAACTTAGGAAAATTGTGACTAATGCATCTGCAATTTTGTCACCTATTTCTTTTACTACTCTGGTGTGGAAACCATCAGGTCCTGGAGATTTGTCTGTCTTAATTCCCATTATTTTCTCCATTACCATTTTTCTTTAATGTATATTGAATCCACTAACTTTCTTCCTTTGACTTCTGTTCATCTGAAAATGAATTCTGTGCCACGGTGAGGAGCTGCCATGACTGATGCCACAAAATCAACAACTCTGGGGAGAAACATAGCACATCCCCAAATGACAGTGAAAAACAGCTGTCCGAATCAAACCTGGGATTGTTATTTATCATTACTTTCCTACACATGTCAGAATCTCTGGTTGGAATTTTAGGACCCTGCAGGAACGGGCTGCAGGCGGGGGAGGGGGGAGCGTAAAATTGAATGGGAGGTGGGGCTGCCATTCCTGTTGCCTTTCCACCCCCGCTGCAATTTTGCGAACAGTGGCAGCAGTGAGAAGTGGCCTACACACCCCACCCCCCAGGCCAATTAAGGCCCTTAAGTAGTCAATTAACTGCCACTTAAGGGCCTCCTCCCACCACCGTTGGTATATTACCAGCAGCGGGTGAGCGGCTCAAGACCTCAGGAGGCCGCTCAGTAAAACCTGGCAGTCTCCTTGTGAGCTGGGGGTGTGGGGCCCTCCTGATTGGGCGGCCTATGCTCCACGGAGGGCCCGCAAAAGCACAAACCCCCCCACTGCACTACATTCCCCCTTGCCAACTGACCCCCTTGCCTCACCGGGGCCCCACACCCTTCCCTTCATTCCAGGGCCAGAGACCCTCTTGCTCTTCCGGCTGGGTGCAGTCCCAGCAGTGGCCAACACTCCCCATGGCGTTGCTGGGACTGAAAGCTGCCGGCCCTCTGATTGGCTGGCAGCCCTTGGAGGTGGGACTTCCTTCCTCAGAGGGGTGAAAGTCCAGCCCAAGACCAATTAAAGTTCTGGGCCACCAGGCCCTGCGGAGGCAGCTCACCCCCAACTTTTTGGCCAGTGGGCAGGGCCTCCAGCCCAATGTAAAATTCTGGCCTCTGTCTCTCACCATTTCCCCTCTTTTTTAATACGTTTTTTGTTTCATTAATGGACAGAATTGGCACAGCTCCCAACAATATCACCATAACTCGACATCAATACTTCCATGTTATACTGGCGATCGCGCATAATGGGCAAATTGCATTTGCACAAACGTGCATGTCAAATCCACAAATGTCCTATCATGAACAAGCATGTTTGGAATTGGTAATATAAAAATAGGTTGCAAAATGATCACAAAAGGGCCCTGGATAACAGAATCAGACTCACACTTCCCTTCCAAAAGATTTAGATTGCTGGCTGCTTGTTTTCCCATTAATGACTCTGTGTTTCTCTGACGGCAATTATGGTTGTGTTAGTCGACATCAGCTCCCTGCTGCAAGACCCACACTGACTAAACAACACAATGCATTAGTGAGAGCTACCTGTGACTCAATGCATCCTTGTGGCATTGATACTTTACTACTGCAGCCCTGAGGTATGTGCTGTACACACAGGTTTTATTTCCACTTCTCTTATTGATGAATACTGTTGTCTGTTTTCTAAAAGTAACAGATTTTATAAGATATATACATATATATTATACACACAGGCACACACAGGTTCCTTCATCACTTGTACTTGCTGGGAATTATCTCCTGCCTAATCTGTGTTTGCTTGTGTGAGATTACAGATTATTTCTATCTCTGTCAAATGTTCATTGTAGTTCAAGGGGTGGAAAAAAAAGGCGGCACACTATTCTTTCAGTATCTGGAATCTGGGTTTGAATCCATTCTCAGACTGATGGAATGAAGCTCCCCTCTCACTCAGCTGGTTATAAAAGATTACATGTTAAACTAGAAAATGAATAGGAGTCAATCAACAGGCTTGAAAAGCTGACATAGATCTATGTTATGTTGTTACCTAGAATTTTTCAGCACAGCAACAGGTCATTCAGCTCAACCGGTCAATGTTGCTATTTATGCTCTACACCGAGCCTCCTCCCTCCTTACTTTATTTCACTCGATCAACATATCCTTCTACTCCTTTCTCCCTCACGTAATTATCTAGCTTCCCCTTAAATGCATCCATGCTCTTCGCCTTTTTCTTATTTGTTCATGGGACGTAAACATCTCTGGCAAGGCCAGCATTTATTGCCCATCCCTAACTGCCCTGCAGCAGGTGGTGTGAGTCACCTTCTTGAACCGCTGCAGTTCATGCGATATAGGTATGCCATAGTGCTGCTAGGGAGAGAGTTCCAGGATTTTGACCCCGCGACAGTGAAGGAACAACAAAATATTTCGAAGTGTGGTGTGTGACTTAGAGGGGAACTTGCAGGTGGTGGTGTTCCCATGCATCTCCTGCCCTTGTTCTTCTAGGTGATAGAGGTCACGGGTTTGAAGGTGCTGTCGAAGAAGCCTTGGCGAGTTGCTACAGTGCATCTTGTAGATGGTACACACTGCTGCCACTGTGAAGGGAGTGAATGTTTAAGGTAGTTGATGGGCTGCCGATCAAGTGGGCTGCTTTGTTCTGGATGGTGTTGAGCTTCTTGAGTGTTGTTGGAGCTGCACTCATCCAGGCAAGTGAGGAGTATTCCATCGCACTCCTGACTTGTGCCTTGTAGATGGTGGACAGGCTTTGGGGAGTCAGGAGGTGAGTTACTCGCCAGAGAATTCTCTGACCTGCTCTTTTAGCCACAGCATTTATGTGGCAGCTCCAGTTCAGTTTCTGGTCAAAGATAACCTCCAGGATGTTGATGGTGGCAGATTCAGCAATGGTAATGCCATTGAATGTCAAGGAGAGATGGTTAGATTCTCTGTTGTTGGAGATGGTCATTGCCTGACAGTTGTGTGGTGTGAATGTTCTCGCCACTTATCAGCCCAAGCCTGAATGTTGTCCAGATCTTGCTGCATACAGGCACAGACTGCTGCAGTATGTGAGGAGTTGTGAATGGAACTGAACACTGTGCAATCATCAGCGAACATTCCCACTTCTGACCTTATGATGGAAGGAAGGTCATTGATGAAGCAACTGAAGATGGCTGGGCCTAGGACATTACCCTGAGGAACTCCTGCAATGATGTCCTGGGGCTGACATGATTGGCCTCCAACATCCACAAACATCTTCCTTTGTGCTAGGTATGACTCCAACCAGTGGAGAGTTTTCACCTTGATTCTCATCGACTTCAATTTGGCTACAGCTTCTTGTTGCCACACTTGGTCAAATGCTGCCTTGATGTAAAGTGTGGTCACTCTCCCTTCATTTCTGGAATTCAGCTCTTTTGTCCAGGTTTGGACCAAACCCAACTACTCCATGTGGTAGTGAGATCCACATTATCACTGCTCTCTGAGAAAAGAGGTTTTTTCTGAATTTTATTGGATTTATTTGTGACTATCTTATATATATTGCCCTTGTTTTGGATTTGTCCACAAGTGGAAGCATCTTCTCTATGTCTACCCTATTGAACTTTATAATTTTAATGACCTCTATCAGGTTACCTCGCAGTCTTTTCTTTGTAGAGAAAAGAGCCCCAACTTATTCTGTCTTTCACAATACTTGCAACGTCTCAGTTCTGGTTTCATCCTTGTAAATCCTTTTTTTTTGCACTTTCTCCAGTGCTTCTAAATCCTTCTTGGAATACGGAGACCAGAACTGTACACAGTGCTCTAAATGTGGTTTAAACAAGGTTCTATATAGGCTTAACATAACTTCTCTGTTTTTGAATTCTATTCCTATAGAAATGAACCCTAGTGCTTTCTTTTCACTCTTTATGACCACGTTAACCTGCATTGCTAATTTTAATGATTTAGGAATCTGTACCCCTAAATTCTTTTGTGCCTCTACCCCATTTAGACTCGCATTTTCCAAAGAGCAGGTGGCCGTTGTTTTTTATGCATGCCAGCTGTGCTCAGTTGGGAGCGATCTTGCCTCGGAGTCAGAATGTTCTGGGTTCCAATCCCACTCCAGAGACTTGAGCACACAAATCTAGGCTGACACTTTAGCGCACTACTGAAGGAGTGCTGGAGGTAATATCTTTTGGATGAGATTTAAACTGAGGCCCCGTTTGCTCTCGAAGGTGGACATATAAAAGTCCGTGGCACTATTTCAAAGAAGAGAAGCGGAGTTATCCCCGGTGTCCTGGCCCATATTTATCCCTCAATCAATATTACTGTAACAGATTATCTGGTCATTATCACATTGCTTATGGGAGCTTGCTGTGTGCAAATTGGCAGTCGTGTTTTCTATCTTACAACAGCGACTAAACTTTAAAAGTACTTCATGGGTTGTAAAGTTCTTTGGGACATCCTGAATTTGTGAAAGAAGCTATATAAATGCAAGTCTTTCTCTCTTCTCATACCAAAATGCTACACATCACACTTACTCATATTGACATTCATTTGCCATTTAAATGCCCATTCTGCAAGTTTGTTACACTGATTGTCTAGTGGAGTCAAGGGCTTGTCATAGCATTAGCTGCAGATGTACAAAACAATACATAAGTGCATAGTGGAAGTTGGTCTCCACAAACTGTGGAGATCTTCACTCATGCTTGTAGAAAAACTGAAGGTTATTCTGAATAATACTACTATATTCTGTTTCTAAAGCAGAGCATTAAGATGCTCTAAAATTGTTGGAACAGGAGTCGGAATGACACAGAGGCACTCTTATTCTCCGCTCCTCACCAGTTCACACTGCACATTATCCTGAATCCCCCAATAATGTCACTCCTCTTCTCTTCTGCGTCCCCAGATCACCCTGCCACTCCTCACCTCTCCAATTCACCTTGCTGCTCTTCTGCTCCACCCCCACTCCCAGTTCATTCTGCTACTCCTCTTGTTCCCAGTTTATAGTGACTGCACTTCCTCAGTTGTTCAGGTACCCCTCCTGGATGCTGCTGCTCGAGGACAAAAACTTTGCTATGCACAGTGCAAGAATTCTCCATCTTGGAAAACCAGCAGATCAGAAATTCCCATCTACAAAATGTAACAGGGTTTTGGTCCCCTGAAGCAGCAGTTTTGTGTCACACTGATTTTCATCCACAAAAGCAGTCAAGTGGATACGAAATCTGAAATGTCGTTTGTCCATGAAGTGTAGATGGATGTCATGTTTGCTCTAAGGTTCTATGGGAAGCCTTAACCCAGTTACCAATGGGCACACAACTCTCAAAATCTGCCACGCCAATAATCACATATTGGAGAGCTCAAGGTTACTGACATTTCTTGACGGATAAAACTTTCTTAATTCTGACCAACTTCAAGGATTGTTCAGCAATTGTAGAGTAAAGTTGCTGAATTTTACCAGGAGTCAGTCATTCATTTAAACTGAGGACTTGGCTTTTAGTTCAAGTGCTAGTGGAAGTTACAAACGGATTGTGCTGGTTCTAACCTTCAGCCAAGATGCTGCATGGTCACCTCAATAGTGGGGAAGCATTTTTAATTCAAAACCACAATCGGTCAGCACACCACAAACACATTATGGAGCAGAATGTTGCTGCTCTGAGATACTCATGAATCAAATTTCTAGACTATTTACATATATATTAGAAAATCTAGCTTTCACTGCTGTTCATACTGCTGCTGCTACTACTCTACATCAACACTGCTGCACTTCATTATTACTACTGCTATTATTACTACTGCTATTATTACTACTGCTTGCATTTATACAGAGCCAACAAAGTTCAAAGCATCCCAAGTTGTTTCACAGATATGCAATGATACAAAATAGGAAAAAAAAAACTAGGGAAGGCACTCAAAAGTACTGTTGAAGCAGATGTTGAGCAGATTTCTCAAGGTGTACACAAAGCTAACAAGGTTTAGGGACAGAGTTCCACAACATAAGATTGAGATGGTTGGAGGCTCATTAACTCAGTTAAGGGAGTGGGTGATGGACAGTATAGCCAACTTGGCGGAACAATAGCAATGCTCTACATACCATTCACTGCATTACTCTAAACTCTATATATGTGTGAAGCAGAATGCAGACTGGTTTCAATCTCACTTTGAAGAGCTGGAACCTGTCATAGCCACTAAGCGCACTGCACTGTTGAACTACAAGAAAGCCCCCAGCGAGTTAACATCCATAGCACTTAAAGCAGCCAAAAGCGCTGCACAAAGAACAGCCAGGCGCTGCGCAAATGACTACTGACAACACCTATGCAGTCATACTCAGCTGGCCTCCGACACTGGAAACATCAGAGGAATGGATGATGGCATTAAGAGAGCTCTTGGGCCAACCATCAAGAAGATCGCCCCCCTCAAGTCTAAATCAGGGGACACGATCACTGACCAACGCAAGCAAATGGACCGCTGGGTGGAGCACTACCTAGAACTGTACTCCAGGGAAAATGTTGTCACTGATACCGCCCTCAATGCAGCCCAGTCTCTGCCAGTCATGGATGAGCTGGACCGAACTGCCAATAAAATCAGAACTCAGTGATGCCATTGATTCTCTAGCCAACGGAAAAGCCCCTGGAAAGGACAGCATTACCCCAGAAATAATCAAGAGTGCCAAGCCTGCTAGCCTCTCAGCACTCCATGAACTGCTTTGCCTGTGCTGGGATGAGGGTGCAGTACCACAGGACATGCGCGATGCCAATATCATCACCCTCTATAAGAACAAGGGTGACCATGTGACTGTAACAACTATCGTGGAATCTCCCTGTTCAGCATAGTGGGGAAATTCTTCGCTCGAGTCACTTTAAACAGGCTCCAGAAGCTGGCTGAGCATGTCTACCCTGAGGCACAGTGTGGCTTTCGAGTGGAGAGATACACCATTGACATGCTGTTCTCCCTTCGCCAGCTACAGGAGAAATGCCACGAACAACAGATGCCCCTCTACGTTGCTTTCATAGACCTCACCAAAGCCTTTGACTTCATCAGCAGACGTGATCTCTTCAGACCACTAGCAAAGATCGGATGTCCATCAAAGCTACTAAGTATCATCACCTCATTCCATGACAATATGAAAGGCACAATTCAGCATAGTGTTGCCTCATCAGACCCCTTTCCTATCCTGAGTGGCGTGAAACAGGGCTGTGTTCTTGCACCTACACTGTTTAGGATCTTCTTCTCCCTGCTGCTTTCACATGCGTTCAAGTCTTCAGAGGAAGGAATTTTCCTCCAGACAAGATCAGATGGCAGGTTGTTCAACCTTACCCGTCTAAGAGCGAAGACCAAAGTACGGAAAGTCCTCATCAGGGAACTCATCTTTGCTGACGATGCTGCATTAACATCCCACACTGAACAGTGTCTGCAGAGATTGTGGCTGCCTGCAACGAATTTGGCCTAACCATCAGCCTCAAGAAAACGAACATCATGGGACAGGACGTCAGAAATGCTCCATCCATCAATATCGGCGACCACGCTCTGGAAGTGGTTCAAGAGTTCACCTACCTAGGTTCAACTATCACCAGTAACCTGTCCCTCGATGCAGAAATCAACAAGCGCATGGGAAAGGCTTCCACTGCTATGTCCAGACTGGCCAAGAGAGTGTAGGAAAATGGCGTATTGACACGAAACTCAAAAGGCCAAGTGTATCAAGGATGTGTTCTCAGTACCTTGCCCTACGGCAGCGAGGCCTGGACAACGTATGTCAGCCAAAAGCGACGTCTCAATTCATTCCATCTTCGCTGCCTCCGGAGAATCCTTGGCATCAGGTGGCAGGACCGTATCCCCAACACAGAAGTCCTCGAGGCAGCCAACATCCCCAGCATATACACCCTACTGAGCCAGCGGCGCTTGAGATGGCTTGGCCATGTGAGCCGCATGGAAGATGGCTGAATCCCCAAGGATACATTGTACAGTGAGCTCATCACTGGTATCAGACCCACCGGCCGTTCTTGTCTCCGCTTTAAAGAGGTCTGCAAATGCGACATGAAGTCCTGTGACATTGATCATAAGTCATGAGAGTCAGTTGCCAGTGATCGCCATAAAGGTGGGGCTAAAGAGTGGCGAGTCGAAGAGACATAGCAGTTGGCAGGAAAAAAGACAGAAGCACAAGGAGTCTAGAGTCTGTCACTCTAGAATTGGCCTGTATAGCCACTCCAGGCGCTGCTTCACAAACCACTGACCACCTCCGGGCGCTTACCCATTGTCTCTCGAGACAAGGAGGCCAAAGAAGAAGATATAGCACAGCATGCTATTGCTGTAATGTTGATACTGATAACCCAATCCTCATCAAAATTCCTGTTCTGTGTTCTGGATATATAATATATTAAATGAAAAAGATTAATCAAACCATTCTCCCAACCTTCAAATCACCCCCATGATGTTATTGCTATGGACATTTTAGTTTAGTTTTAGTTCAGTTTAGAGATACAGCACTGAAACAGGCCCTTCGGCCCACCGAGTCTGTGCCGACCATCAGCCACCCATTTATACTAATTCTACACTAATTCCATATTCCTACCACATCCCCACCTGTCCCTATATTTTTCCCTACCACCTACCTATACTAGGGGCATTTTATAATGGCCAATTTACCTATCAACCTGCAAGTCTTTGGCATGTGGGAGGAAACCGGAGCACCTGGAGGAAACCCACGCAGACACAGGGAGAACTTGCAAACTCCACACAGGCAGTAGCCAGAATTGAACCCGGGTCGCTGGAGCTGTGAGGCTGCGGTGCTAACCACTGCGCCGCCTATTTCTCATAGAACGAATGCGTTGCACTGACCTGGTATTGAACCGTTGCAGGAAATGATTTCATAAAATTATATATCATGCTATTATATAAAAACAAATTATTTTTGAATAGATGCATGCTACTTTTATTCATCTTTCATTCCTCTCTCCAATTAAGTGGCCTGAAACTTTACTGATGCTTGAATCTTTGGTGAATTTATACTCTCACAAATGTTTGGAGCAGCTGATGGATGGCCTTCTACCTCAATTACAGTGCTGTGATGAAACACGACACCTACATATAGATCATGCCTACAATCAGACATTGGGAATGGGTTTCTATCTCACGCTAGGTTCTGGACCTCTAAAATAACCTGGATCCTGTTTCACACCCCACCGCACAGGGGAGAACCAATCTCATCTGTCCGTAATGCTGTTCAGCAAGGGCACAAACAAAATGGACTATGCAAACAGGAGGCAGACAAAACTCAACTGTGGTATTCCCATAACTGAAGTCATCAGATTAACTGTTTCAGTCTACGAGTGCAGCTCTCGTTATTCAAATGCAACCAATGCTAAGCCGGGAACTGAAATGTACTAACATTGCAGCACCAGCTGCCTGAGTACTAACAGTCCCCGTCCAGCTGCTCGAGTACTAACAGTCCCCGTCCAGCTGCCTGAGTACTAACAGTCCCCGTCCAGCTGCTCGAGTACTAACAGTCCCCGTCCAGCTGCTCCAGTACTAACAGTCCCCGTCCAGCTGCCTGAGTACTAACAGTCCCGTCCAGCTGCGCGAGTACTAACAGTCCCGTTCAGCTGCTCGAGAACTAACAGTCCCCATCCAGCTGCTCGAGTACTAACAGTCCCCGTCCAGCTGCTCGAGTACTAACAGTCCCCGTCCAGCTGCTCGGGTACTAACAGTCCCCTCCAGCTGCTCGAGTACTAACAGTCCCCTCCAGCTGCTCAAGTACTAACAGTCCCCATCCAGCTGCCCGAGTACTAACAGTCCCCGTCCAGCTGCTCAAGTACTAACAGTTCCCGTCCAGCTGCCTGAGTACTAACAGTCCCCATCCAGCTGCCTGAGTACTAACAGTCCCCGTCCAGCTGCTCGAGTACTAACAGTCCCCGTCCAGCTGCCTGAGTACTAACAGTCCCCGTCCAGCTGCTCGAGTACTAACAGTCCCGTCCAGCTGCTCGAGTACTAACAGTCCCCGTCCAGCTGCCTGAGTACGAACAGTACCCGTCCAGCTGCCCAAGTACTAACAGTCCCCGTCCAGCGGCTCGAGTATTACAGTCCCCGTCCAGCTGCCTGAGTACTAACAGTCCCCGTCCAGCTGCTCGAGTACTAACAGTCCCCTCCAGCTGCTCGAGTACTAACAGTCCCCTCCAGCTGCTCAAGTACTAACAGTCCCCATCCAGCTGCCCGAGTACTAACAGTCCCCGTCCAGCTGCTCAAGTACTAACAGTTCCCGTCCAGCTGCCTGAGTACTAACAGTCCCCATCCAGCTGCCTGAGTACTAACAGTCCCCGTCCAGCTGCTCGAGTACTAACAGTCCCCGTCCAGCTGCCTGAGTACTAACAGTCCCCGTCCAGCTGCTCGAGTACTAACAGTCCCGTCCAGCTGCTCGAGTACTAACAGTCCCCGTCCAGCTGCCTGAGTACGAACAGTACCCGTCCAGCTGCCCAAGTACTAACAGTCCCCGTCCAGCTTCCCAAGTACTAACAGTCCCCGTCCAGCGGCTCGAGTATTACAGTCCCCGTCCATCTGCCTGAGTACTAACAGTCCCCGTCCAGCTGCTCGAGTACTAACAGTCCCCGTCCAGCTGCCTGAGTACTAACAGTCCCCGTCCAGCTGCCTGAGTACTAACAGTCCCCGTCCAGCTGCTCGAGTACTAACAGTCCCGTCCAGCTGCTCGAGTACTAACAGTCCCCGTCCAGCTGCCTGAGTACTAACAGTCCCCGTCCAGCTGCTCGAGTACTAACAGTCCCGTCCAGCTGCTCGAGTACTAACAGTCCCCGTCCAACTGCCTGAGTACTAACAGTCCCCGTCCAGCTGCTCGAGTACGAACAGTACCCGTCCAGCTTCCCAAGTACTAACAGTCCCCGTCCAGCGGCTCGAGTATTACAGTCCCCGTCCAGCTGCCTGAGTACTAACAGTCCCCGTCCAGCTGCTCGAGTACTAACAGTCCCCTCCAGCTGCTCGAGTACTAACAGTCCCCTCCAGCTGCTCAAGTACTAACAGTCCCCATCCAGCTGCCCGAGTACTAACAGTCCCCGTCCAGCTGCTCAAGTACTAACAGTTCCCGTCCAGCTGCCTGAGTACTAACAGTCCCCATCCAGCTGCCTGAGTACTAACAGTCCCCGTCCAGCTGCTCGAGTACTAACAGTCCCCGTCCAGCTGCCTGAGTACTAACAGTCCCCGTCCAGCTGCTCGAGTACTAACAGTCCCCATCCCACTGCTCGAGTACTAACAGTCCCCTCCAGCTGCTCGCGTACTAACAGTCCCCGTCCAGCTGCCTGAGTACTGTCCCCATCCAGCTTCTCGAGTCCTAACAGTCCCCGTCCAGCTGCTCGAGTACTAACAGTCCCCGTCCAGCTACGCGATTACTAACAGTCCCATCCAGCTGCTCGAGTACTAACAGTCCCCTCCAGCTGCTCGAGTACTAACAGTCCCCGTCCAGCTGCTCAAGTACTAACAGTCTCTGTCCAGCTGCTCAAGTACTAACAGTCCCCATCCAGCTGCTCAAGTACTAACAGTCCCCATCCAGCTGCTCGCGTACTAACAGTCCCCGTCCAGCTGCCTGAGTACTGTCCCCATCCAGCTTCTCGAGTCCTAACAGTCCCCGTCCAGCTGCTCGAGTACTAACAGTCCCCGTCCAGCTACGCGATTACTAACAGTCCCATCCAGCTGCTCGAGTACTAACAGTCCCCTCCAGCTGCTCGAGTACTAACAGTCCCCGTCCAGCTGCTCAAGTACTAACAGTCTCTGTCCAGCTGCTCAAGTACTAACAGTCCCCATCCAGCTGCTCAAGTACTAACAGTCCCCTCCAGCTGCTCGAGTACTAACAGTCCCTGTCCAGCTGCTCAAGTACTAACAGTCCCCATCCAGCTGCTCGAGTACTAACAGTCCCCGTCCAGCTGCTCGAGTACTAACAGTCCCCGTCCAGCTACGCGATTACTAACAGTCCCATCCAGCTGCTCGAGTACTAACAGTCCCCTCCAGCTGCTCGAGTACTAACAGTCCCCGTCCAGCTGCTCAAGTACTAACAGTCTCTGTCCATCTGCTCAAGTACTAACAGTCCCCATCCAGCTGCTCGAGTACTAACAGTCCCCAACCAGCTCTTTGAGTACTAACGATCACAGTCCAGCTGCTGGAAGTGCAACTGTATGGACTTTAGGCAGAGATTACCTGTGAAATCTTTGATGGGATTTGCCTGTTGACGCGCCTTGTCAAGGGCAAAGCAGTGTGTTTCATGCCTGTGCCTCTCTATTCTAGCAAAGCATCAATATTATCGGGAAGCGGGTGGGAAAAGGAGGAGGCAAAAGTAAAGTAAACTTGCTGGCACCCAGTCACTACTTCGTGTTTTCTCCCACAAATACATATGTCGAAGTCACAACGTGGAAACAGGCCATTCGGCCCATCCAGTCTATATCAGTATTTACCCTCCACAACAGCAAATAGCTAATTACATTTACCCATATCCTTAAACCCTTTTAATTCATTCACCTATACAATCTAATCTTGAATGCTGACATATTTTCTGTCTTAACCTCTGCAGCAAATTCTTGTCTCACGTCTTTGTGTGAAGAAATTTCTCTGGACCACTGTTCGAAATCGGTTACAATTAATCTTGTATCAATGGCCCCTTGTTCTTTACCCCTCAACTACTTGAAACAGTCTGCTTCCATCTATTCTGTCCCATCCTTTCACAATTTTAATACTTCTATCCCAACTGACCCATAATCTGCATTATACAAACTCTTAACTTTGATGATGTCTTGCATTGTGAGCTTTGACCCTTCAAATAGATTCCCCAGTAGTTCAACAATAAGGTCTGCTTAGGGGCTGCTGCACTGTATTTGAAGTTAACTAAAGATTTGATCCATTTTTCAGCTTTTTCTTCTCATGAGACAAGATTGAAAACCTACACCACTGCATTGCCTCATCTGTGACCTTCTGCAGTTTATTTCTCCCTGAGGTCTGGCTGTTTCATGACTATTTTATTACCGTCATCAAATGTTGACAGTTCCTACTCCTAAGCCAACTGCAAATGTGTTAGATGGTTTACTAGGAATTTTTGAAAGTGATTTGGTGATCTATGGAAATGGAAACAGCCTTTTCAACTTTTAGCAAGCTCAAGGGCTTCATGGAGATACATGATTGAAGACTGTGCCAGTGAAAGAACATTCAAGTAGTGAGTAAATATTGATTAAACTACAAAGTTATATTGTTAACAGTCAACTGTCAGTCAACTTCCTTCCTTCTCTGAGTCATAATGGCTCATTTCGAGTCAGCATAGGCACTCGATAGCAGAGCATATGTAACAGTCTTTATGCTACCCAGTGTAGGTGTTCGACCTATGTAGATATAGAAAATGGCTTTCTGTTTCGAGTTCTACCTTCCTGAGGCCTCTGAAGAACTGTTGTAAACCATGCTCCTTTATATGCCACATTTTGCCTCCATCAAAAGTACACGTCACAGATAAGACCTCATGACATAACTATTCCTGAGTTCCTTGAAAACAGTTTATTCATGTAAAGAGTTGTAGCTGTTTACTCCAAAACTACTTCCCTCAAACAAGACTGCCCAGCTTATCTGATCCTGAATCCTTTGAAGAATAGACTTAGTTAGCCGTTAGCTTTCTATACCAGTTAGTGGATTCCTCTACCCATGTTTATTACCCTAGCCATTAAAATTATATGTTAATCACTCGTGGTCAATATCATTACTGTCACTTACTTCCTTATACAAGTACTTTTCATATACAACACTCAAGACACTAAAAGGAAAAGACAAACCATGCTTTCTTCTCATGACACTTCAAAGTCATCCTGTTTATATTGGAAAGTTTATTGCTGCACAGTGCGAGGAAGTTTAATTATTAACCCTCAACTCCCCAAGATGTCCAACATTCTATTGCCTCCATCTGAAACAGCAATTGAGATGTGCTCAGGCCATTCCCATTGTCCTATCCTGGATGCTAGGTCATGCATGGAAGAAGGAAGACTTGTATTCATGTGGTGCCTCAACGTGTCTTGATCTGTTTCACTTCCAATTAACTTTATTAACTGTTATTATGTAGGCAAATGCAGCAACCATTTCTGCGCACAACAGAAATGAAACAAGTGCTGAGTTTTTATTTTTATCAGTGCTGATTGAAGGAGGGCTGTTGTCCAGGATATTAGGCGAACTTCACTCTTCGTTAGATATTGCCATGGGGTCTTTAATGCAACCTGAATCACTGGAATAGGCAGACATGGACTCCTTCTGAAAGCACAGCTTAAACTTTTTGACAAACAAATGGTTTTTCAATTGATGCATCATTTTTAACAGAAAGTCTTCATCACCAGTGCCAAAACACATACACCCACACTCACTCAGACAAAAAGGGACAGGTTAGTTCGATAAAGATGAAGAACATATAGAATTATCTTCAGTGCATGAGATGAGTGATCCATCCCCACACAAGGTAAGGACCCTCTGTGCTCTCTACCCCAATCCCATGGAACCCTCCTCGTCAATTAAATTCCTTTTTTTTTCCTTTTCAAGATACAATACAGCACATGTGGTAATTTATAGTAAATAGAACAGGAATGACTGTTCAAAAGAGTTTGTTTTTTCCTCCTGGTAGTAATGCATGAACTGTCTGCTCATGGAATTTGACATACCCTAGCACACGTTGACAAAGCAACAGGGCTAAGAACTAGCAGCCAGTGCTGGCAATTTCATCCAAATGATGTCCTATGATGAGGAAGCAATCAAACAATCTGTTTGGAGGTTGTCCTTAGAAGTCCCTGATTCCTCTGAATTCACTATCCATCTCTATCCTTCCTTCATTCGCACTCCCTACCAATGAGGTTCTACCCAAAACATTCCCTCACACAGAAGGAACAACACAAGGCACACCTCAGGTTCACGGTTCCAGATGGAGACACTGGCCCAGGTTCTGCTGTCAAAGTTACAGGAAAGCTGATAGTGTTTGTTTCTATTTATGGATAAATGTTATTGCAACTTCAGGCAAGCAGCAGATGTGTAGTTAAATGTAAATATCCAAAAGGCTAAGTATTCTTTTAAACTACATGTTAATGACATTAAGTGTTAATGACTGCCAATCAACCTCACTGGCTCTGAAAATTAACGATTCCAAGTGTGGCATCTCATTCCTCAAGGTTTTGAATTTTGGGGGGAGATTTTAAAAATGCAAAATTTCAAACTTTAAATTGTTTTTCTTACTTTTTCTGTCTTTTCTTGTCTCTCTCAATCTAATCTTTCCCTCAATTTAGTTCCCTCTTTGTACCTGAACTGACACTGAATTCACCCCCTTAATTCACCCTCCTTCTCTGTTGTTGCACTCTTTATGGCCCAATCCTTCCATCTCATTGGTTAGGATATACACAGTTGCTTGACTATTCACTCAGATCATAGAGTCATAGAGTTATACAGCACAGAAGCAGGTCCTTCGGCCCATCGTGTCTGTGCCGGCCATCAAGCACCTAACTATTCAAATCCCATTTTCCAGCACTTGGCCCATAGCCTTGTATGCTATGGCATTTCAAATGCTCATCAAGGTCCCTGATAGCCATACAAAATGCTACACATTTAGAAAGAGACGGAAAGACAGACAGAGAGCTAATGAGAAGCATCGCGATAGGGTTAGATTACACAGGGTGGGAGGATGCTTGTGTGGAGCAGAAACACCAGCACAGATCAGTTGGACCAAATGATGTGTTTCTGTGCTGTAAATTCAATGAGATAATAATTTTTCATAGAATGCATCACTGGGTGTCCAGCTACCGGAAATGTGTAACTTGGGCCCATCTTCAGCTCTGTCAGTTTTGGTTGCTGGACAATTCTGTTTCTCAGCTTCTTGACCTTAAGTAATGTGCAGCAAGTATCGCTATTGATGTTGTGTAGCTCATGTTCACATCAGAACTACATTCCCAATCACTTCCTAAATCCATTTCTACACTCAGCTACCTTACAGAAAATCACCAGTAAAACCAACAGACTCCCAGGGTCACTGTGGAATAAACAGAACTGGAGACCTTGTATCAGAGTCTGTGCAGGGCATGAGCACACAGCTCCCCAAATTAATGAAACACTAACTATAACATTGTTCTAACAGTGAAAACAGCAGTTTTAAGAAGAACTGTTCCTTAACTCTTGAGCAATTTAGAAACACCTTTCTGAACGGAGACTAGGAAAATGTCACTGTCACTGGCATAAAATCATCTGATTCCGACTGCACTTCTCAGCCACTTATTTCTCTTTGTCCATTCCCTGCTTTGGCGATTGGCGACTCCATATTTTCTCTATTGGTGGAATGCAGCAGATCCAGGTGTTGCACTGACCCAATCCTTCATACCGCCCAGTCACACTCACCTTTGCCTTTTACCAGCTACTGAAGAAAACAAAACCAAACAATGGCCAAAAAAAAAAAGAAAACTGCATCAGCCCCACACAGCACTCCACACATGCCAGGTGGAAATAACATACACCATATTATTGTCAGCTGTGGCTCAGCGGTAGCACTCTTACCTATTAAGCCAGAAAGTTGTGGCTTCAAGCCCTACTCCAGAGACCTCAGCACAAAATCTAGACTGGCACTCCAGTGCTGCACTGTCGGAGGTGCTGTCCTTTGGAGAGATATTAAACCAAGACCCTATCTGCCTTCTCAGGTGGGTGCAAAAGAGAAGAGCAGTGTGGTTCGCCCTGGTTTCCTGGCCAATATTTATCCCTTAACCAACACCGAAAAAAAATATGGATGATGTTGCCATTATCACATTTCCGTTTATGGGAGTTTGCGGGGCGCATATTTGTCTGCCATGTTTCCTACAATAGTGACTGCACTTCAATGCTGTAAAACGCTTTGGGATGTCCTGAGGTTGTGAAGGCACTATGCATTTCACGGCAAATGTTTATGAGCATCGATGCCATGTGAGGAAACGATCAGGCTAAAACATGATGCTCGCTGCGGAAGCATAGCTCACTCTGTCGTCTCTCGGGATTGCCACTTAACGGAGGTAACGCAAGGCAGTTGATGTCCATGGAACTGTGCTCCTACCTTGAGTCAGCGCCATCAGCAGAGAGGGCAATGGAGAAGAAAATTTTAACAAATGTGTTTTAGCCTCTGCACTTGACAGTAAAAGCTGCTCATTTTTAATAATAAATGAATACAGAGTATTAAAAAAGTAATCAACTTTATTTTCTCTCTTCCAGTGAGAGTAAAGCATAATCTTTAGTTGCCTCATTAAAGGATAATTCCTTTTTTTTTATAAAATGCCTAGCAGCTCTTCAATTTAAATCACCCTGCACAGGCTGGAAGTTCCAAATCCATATTTCAATTTACCGCAGCACAAAACCCATCTTGCACCCACGCTTTGCCTCAAAACATTTCAGTCCTCCCCTGTTCCCAAGCACAGGTTTCATATTTTGCCAATAAACCACCCACACTGCTGGAAAACAAATTACTACATTAGTACTTGCTAATGCGCCAATTCTATTTCAAATAGATATGTCCATAGTATGTGCTGTTGTAAGTATGTCAGAAATCTTGCTTAGGCTAAAGATTTTTATTAGATTGGGGGTAGAGTGGGATGGAGGGGGGGGCGCACATGGGTAGAGAGAGAGAGAGCAGACATACATGTTAAACATTATGCTGGGAATCTTTCAGATTAAAAGATAGGAGAGCTGATTCTCGGATTGTGCACTCTGAGCACTTGCCGGGAGCACTGGTCGGGGAATCACGGACCCCCACACTCTCATTTTATCCCCATTTAAATAATGCACAGAAAACCTTCAGGCCTATGAATTCCTGACTTGTGGCCGCTGCGAATGACTCTCCTTGGAATCAGCCCTAGAGTTGTTCTCCATCTGACTGGTGCAGTGGGTTTTAACTGTATTCTTTCACCACTGGGAGCCAAGTTAGAACAAAGTCGAATGGTTTTGAAATTAAACACATTTTAATTTTTCTCATTCTTATTATGTGAATGCTTAACATATTTGTGCAATATTGTTTTGATAATTATTTTAACCGGAGTTAAAGTTGTTAACAATGACCAGGCTAATATGCTTAAGTGTGCTTGCAATGAGTCTCGCTCTTTCTAATTCATGTTTGGAATGAGATTTCAGGTGGGATAGTAGAGATAGAAACACAAGAGACCTGCGAAACCAATTGGTTGCTAATGTTACAATTCGGCTCTTTCGTTATGCTTCCTACAAAAAGAAACTTCCAAAAACAGGCTCATGCCTCTTATAAATCAATACTTGACCTTATGCATACAGTGAATGAATGCCTTAGGGTTAATAATCTACCCTTTTACAGTGGGGTTCTATGGGAAATAATAGATTTCCTACAATATATTCAAAATTTCTCCAGTAGGTGGGAAAATGTCATGCTCACATACCATACCTCAAGCGAAATTATGAATTGTGTATTATGAGAAAGAAATATGAACCAAAAGCAAATTAAACCAGCATATAAAATCGTATACAATACTTAGCACTGTTGGATACTTAAATGTTTTAAGATTCTTGCAATCTTCCTTTAATGTCCTTTACCTGATATTTTCACATAAATGCACATCTCCTTGCAATAACCTGAACATACGGTCGAATTGAGTCAAATACTAACTTTGAGCACTCCACAGCATTACTGGCGGACAACCCCTATCCCTCCCCTGAGGGCACAGTCTTACAAATACTGACTCAGTCTATTTCTCTCAATGGTAAACTACATACTATGCCTGGGAAGTTGGTCTGGAAACCAACGCAAAATGGACAACATGCCAGATGGCGATGACCCATGGCTCGCTGGACATTGACCTCATCTACATAATAGCAGTGAGCACCAATTGGGCAACTCAATGCAGCTCACCAATCGGGATCTTCTCCAAATCAAGTTGCTCAGGTGGCCCATCTTCAACAGTTAGTTTTCCACCGGTGTTCAAAGAGCTCAAGGCTCAGATTACCCTCAATCAGCCTTGAAGGCCTATAAAGAAAAAGAATGACTCATCCACAAATCCCATTGAGTTCTAAAAATAGGTATATTAAACACCTGTTGTCTCAGTCTAATGCTTTTTGTTTTAAGCACTATGCTGTCTTTCTCCTTCTGTGTGTTATTTAACTTGCAAATAAACCGAACCAAGTAGTTTTAGCTTGGAAACATTGATTCAAAGACATTAATTTTCCATATCTTAAAAGAGACAGGAGAATGTTATGGACATCCCACGTATTCTCCAGGAGCAATATATATGCAATCAGAGGTAAAATCTGATCAAAGCCACGCAAACATGACATATATAAAAGTGTGGGTTTTGGTTCACAGGAGACATGACTTGTTTAAAAGAAAGAATTCCCATTTATATAGCACGCTCCACAGCTTCAGAATGTCTCAAAGTGCTTTACAGCCGATTAAGTACTTTTGAGCCATGTACAGTTCTGGTCGTCATGTTATTAAAAGGATATAGAGGCACTGGAGAGGGTGCAAAAGAGATTTACAGGGATGATAGCAGAACTGTGAGGTTATACCTTTCAGGAAAGAATAAACAAACTGCATCAAGAGAAGGCTGAGGGGTGACCTAATAGCGGTCTTTAAGATTATGGAAGATTTTGATAGAGTAGATACAGAGAGGGTGCTTCCACTTGTGGGAGGAGCAAAACTAGAGGCCATCAATATAAAACGGTCACCAAGAAATCAAGTGGGGAATGCAGAAGAAATTTCTTTACCCAGAGAGTGGCTTAAATGTGGAAATTACTACCATTGGGAGTGGTTGAGGTAAATAGCATAGATGCATTAAAGGACAGGCTAGATAAACATATAAGGGAGAGGGAATAGTGGGTTATGATGATAGATGAGGAAATATGAGGCTGGAGTGGAGAAGAAATGGTGGCACAAACTGACTGGGCTGAATGGCCTGTTCCTGCGTTGTATATCCTATACAATTCCATGAAATGTAGTCACTGTTGTACTGTAGGAAGAGTGGCAGCCATTTTGTGCACTGCTAAGTCCCATGAACAACAATGTGATGAATGACTAAATAATTCTTTTTGTTAGTGATGTTGGTTCAAAGGTAATATTGGCCAGGACACTGGGGAGAACTCCCCTGCTCTTCTTTGAAGTAGTGCCATAGGATCTTTTAGATCCACCTTGGAGGGCAGATATCTCAGCTGAAAAATGGCACCTCTGACAGTGCAGCATTTCTTCAATACTGCCCTAAATGTCATCCTAGATTATGTTCTCAAGTATTTGGACATTGCCTTTGAGGCATGTGGGAAGACAATGCTGCTGCAGAAAAGCCAGAGCTGCAATATGGAAAGTGGAATTGTCACTCAAGTGTAGAGAATGGTACTCTTGAGACTGGAAGGTCAAGTGGCATTCTCAAGATAAAGCAAGGGAAGCATTAGTCTGTACAAAATAGTAAAGGCCTTCATTTACTAAGATCCCTGAACTTACTGAGCAGACAAACAACGTAAGAATATATAACTGAAAGAGAAAGAAGAACAAGCAGGCAGTCTCACTACTGAAATGCTTTTATAAAAGTCAAAAGACTATATGTTTTGATTGAGTGTTAGCCCATTATTTTTCTCCAATTGTTCCCCGTTTTGGTCTCACTGGCCTATTTATCTTCTTTCATGCATATCTTGGATAAGTAGCAATGCAGAAGCACTGAATTTACAATGATCACCACATTGGCCCTATCTGATGGCCTATCAAGTTATATGGAGTAGGGTAGGCACAGAGTCAAATATAACTTATTTGAGTTGGTGGGAGTCATGCCACAGCTCAATAAAGCAAACAGCTCTTCAGTTACTCAACAACTGCAATGGAGATAGAATATCTCTGCCTGTGATGACCTCCAGATGAAGCCAAGTAAGCATCTTAAAAAAGATGTTACAGTTTACAAAGCCTCTCTGTCTCTTCATTGCTTACAGTGAATTCATTAACTTCAGGAGAATTGGATCTATTCTTGTAAAAAGAAAAAAAACTGCAGTACTATGGAGTAAGAGCAAGGGAATGGCACTAATTGGATGGCTCTTACACAGAGGAAGCACAAGCACAATGGGCTGAATGACCTCCTTCTACGCTGTAAGATTCTATGATTATTACATCAGTAGCAACGCTTATCCAAAGTCAATAGTCTACCGACTTGCAGATAAGACGGTAAACAGAGATCCCATCTGCCGTCATAGCTGGACGTACAAGATCCCATGGCACTATTCTGAAGAACAGCAGGGGAGTTATTCCTGGTGATCTGGCCAATATTTATCCCTCAACATTATTAATAAAAATAGATTATCTGGTCATTATCATATTGCTGTTTGTGGGAGCTTGCTGTATGCAAATCGGCTGCTGCATTTTCTACATCACAACAGTAACTACACTTCAAAAATAGTGCATTGCTGCAAAGCCCTTTGGGATATCCTGTGATCAGGAAAGGTGCTATATAAATGCAAGTCTTTCTTTTTATTTAGAGACACAAAAGGAAATTTTACATGGGCAGGGGGAAATATTATTCCTGTCAGTAGTATATCAGGTTGTCCAACCTTGTTGGGGGTGCCAATGGAGTCCAGGACTATTCTCAGAGGACTCAGAGTTAATGGTGAGGTAATTTGCCTGTCCCTCTGAATGACATTTCATTATAAAAATGAGGTATAATTAATGAGGTGCAGGACATTCTGGGAGAAGAAGGGAACAGTCAGATATTGTGATCCAAAGAACAAAGAACAAAGAAAATTACAGCACAGGAACAGGCCTTTCGGCCCTCCAAGCCTGCGCCGATCCAGATCCTCGATCTAAACATGTCGCCTATTTTCTGAGGGTCTGTATCTCCTTGCTTCCTGCCCATTCATGTATCTGTCTAGATACATCTTAAAAGACGCTATCATGCCCGCGTCTACCACCTCTGCTGGCAACGCATTCCAGGCACCCACCACCCTCTGCGTAAAGAAATTTCCACGCATATCCCCCTAAACTTCTCCCCTCTCACTTTGAACTCGTGACCCCTAATAATTGAATCCCCCACTCTGGGAAAAAGCTTCTTGCTATCCAGCCTGTCTATACCTCTCATGGTTTTGTACACCTCAATCAGGTCCCCCCTCAACCTCCGTCTTTCTAATGAAAATAATCCTAATCTACTCAACCTCTCTTCATAGCTAGCGCCCTCCATACCAGGCAATATCTTGGTGAACCTCCTCTGCACCCTCTCCAAAGCATCTACATCCTTTTGGTAATGTGGCGACCAGAACTGCATGCAGTATTCCAAATGTGGCCGAACCAAAGTCCTATACTGTAATATGACCTGCCAACTCTTGTACTCAATGTCCCGTCCAATGAAGGAAAGCATGCCGTATGCCTTCTTGACCACTCTATTGACCTGCGTTGCCACCTTCAGGGAACAATGGACCTGAACACCCAAATCTCTCTGTACATCAATTTTCCCCAGGACAAATCAAAAATCAATGACAAAGGGTAGAAAAATTGTTGAGGTCCTTTAGGCAGAATTTTGAGAGCTAGGAAAAGGATTAAAAAACAGGACCTCAACAGTTAATAATCTCAGGGTTACTCCCAGTGCCATATTGCAATGAGTATAGAAACAAGAAGGTAGTGCAGGTAAATGGAGATGTTGTGCTGGAGGGAGGGATTCCCATTCTAGAGCATTGGGTCTGGTTCTGGGGAAGGAGGCACCTGTACAAGATGGACGGGTCACACCTGAGCAAAGCCGGAACCAATATTCTCACTGAGAGGTTAACTAGTACTGTTGGGGAGAGATCAAACTAATTTCGATTGTGTCACGTTGGAAAATTGCGAAGCTTGTCAGGGTGCGAAGCTGTCCTGCGGTTTGATTGTTTGTGTTCAGGACTCTTGCCCGACGTGTCTATCTTGGCTTTGCAACATTATCATTTCCAGTGGCCCCTGACACCGCATGCTTTGCAGATGGAGGTAAGTGCTGGACAGGCTTTAGGCGAATGCAAAGGCCCACACCTTGTACATAGTGTCTTGGATTTGGAATCCCTTTTCAATGCACCTATAGTATTTGTAACACATAGAGAGTGAAGGCTTTGTTGACCTGCAATGATGACTCAGATTTGCAACCATCTTTCAATAAGGTATCAACCGTGCAATCTCTGGCTTTGTGCAAAGGATCCTGTTGGTAGAGTTTCATTGGTGTAGATGTAATCGCACGTTCGATGATGCAATCTGCCAGTTCAGGGTCAGTAAAATCACACGCTCGGACTTTGGCATGGCAACGCCTGACAAACTGGTCTATGGATTCCCTCGGCTGTTGTCTGAAAGACATGAATTGGATTCGGTGTACTTAAAAATTGAGCTTGAGGCATAATTGGTCTTCTAGAGTGGACCAAATCTTTGCAGGGTTCTGCTGTTCTTTGTCAGTTGATGTTGAGACGATGCAGTCCTTCATTACCAGTAACTATGCATAGCTTTACTGCTTTCTTCTGTGCATCATCAATGGCTAGAATGTCGAAACAAATCTTGACTCTCCACTTGAAAAGAAGAAATTCTGAAAGCAGGTCAGATGCTTTCCAATTAATAGCAGGAAAAAAGCATTGACATTATTGCAATGACTGTGTGTCATTGCACCTTCAGAAGAAAAGATCAGCTGTGAGGGCAAGTAATAGAAAGACTTGTAGTACCACTTCTGACAGGCTTGGATGGTGTAGTGTTGTCTTCTGCAATGAAAAAAAAGAGAATTGCAGTTCCATTGGTGAACTGATTTGGAAGTTGTGACACTGTTTCTTGCTGTGGAGACTTCTTCTCATGCCACAAATGAACGGGCTTGGAGGTTGTGGAGCTGCTGCCGAATTTATACCTTTTGATTCAGCCCCGCCATGAAGGGTGGATTTGGCGCGAAGAAAAATTGAAGGCCCAAAACTGCAACAGCGATTTCCCCTTGAAAAATAGCAATAGTGATTATTCCTCCTGAAACAACCATGAAAAACTCTCCTCTGTTCTGTGTCTTGACTGTCGCCTGTTCCACTGTTAACCAACAGATTGCAGCACTTCCCGTAACAAAACTATGCCGTTTTTGTGCTCGACCCAGTTGCCCACTGCCATGACGGTGCTACACTGTCTGATGCACCTCGCCAGCGTAACAGGGTCTGTTACCTCTGTACAGCGTTCAACTCGACCAGAATTCCTCAGGTTGCTCCCCGATGTGAGAACCTGACCTCAGAATCCCTGAATTAATTGAGTCAACAAGAGTCTGTATCAACCCAATGACAGAAAAGAAACACGAAGTGAAAAGAAGATTACCCAGTGGCTACTGGCTGCACTGCTTCGAAGGTAAAACGGCTTGAAAGGTTGGCGTGTTGGAGATCCAGATCTTTGCTGAGTGGATTTAAGAGAAAAAATGACTTGCAACGTGGTCTGATCTTCCAAGAGGAAAAAAAGTGCACTTTCTTCAGAATCCTAACACTGTTATCAGCTTGTAACATGTCTAATTTTTCTAAAAACCCAGTGGCGCTAACGTGCTGCATCTTTGGGTCTTCAGACAACTCACCGCTGTCAACGTGTTGCATGTTCCTTGAACCTCTGTGTTAGTGTAGACTGTACACAAAGGCTGACCACTCCAGATGGGATCAGTAATGCAATATTGTGGGTTCTTTATTGAGTAATGCTAGAGCTGCTAGTACATCGAGATGTTCACTGTACAGGCGTTTGTTCAAGAATGCTAAACACTCAATCACGTGGTGTGTTACATCATAGCTTTTACAAGACTAACATGATCTTGTAGCCACACCTCTTAACACACACACAGCAGGTACCAGGGATGAGGGAGTTCAATTATGAGGAGAGATTGGAAAAGTTAGGACTGTTCTCCATCGAAAAGGGAAGGTTCAGAGTTGACCCAATAGTGGTTTTCAATGATATGAGAGGTTTTGATAGAGTAGATTGAGAAAAACTATTTCCTCTAGCAAGTGAGTCAATAACCAGAGGTGATAGATATAAAATAATTGGCAAAAGATCTCTGAGAGAAGATGAGGAGAAATGTTTTCACTCAGA
Source organism: Heterodontus francisci (assembly GCF_036365525.1). NCBI lineage: Eukaryota > Metazoa > Chordata > Chondrichthyes > Heterodontiformes > Heterodontidae > Heterodontus > Heterodontus francisci. Next base: position 94,625,955 of record NC_090379.1, on the reverse strand, counting down.
GTTGTTGTGATCTGGAACAATTCACCTAAAAAAATAGTGGATGCTGATTCCATCAATAATTTTAGAAGGGATTTGGACCACATACTTGAGGATGAGGAACTTAGGGTCATGGAAAGAAAGGGATGTGGGACTAAGCATGACAGTTCTTTCAAAGGCATATCGAGCCAACTGGCCTCCGTCTGTGCTGTAAGATACTATGATTCTAATTCAATGAGTATTGGAGCACCCTTACTTGAAGAAACAGGCTCACAATGTCAATCCTCAATTTCTATAAACACAACTAAATAATTTCACTAATACAATCATGCTAACAGCAGCTGGACTTTTTACTGTATGCAGGTTTTTGGCAGCTCAAAAATTGTCTTTTTAGACACATTAAGAAATGGTCTCAATAACTTTGAAAGCTCCTGTAAGGCTTAAAACGGATTGCATTACATCATTGCTTCTATAATTTCTAATAAGGATTACACCAGCACTATAACTTTTGTGAACTTGGCCCAAATGTTAGGAGGTGCAAATATTAATAGTTGAACCAACCTTTCAAATACTAACAGATCTATACTGACAAAGACGATTTTGTTTTAAAGCTAAGATTTATCCCCTGAATCTTCCCTATGGAGGAATTGGTGCATAGAATAGATCTCTAAAGAAGATAGTTCGCTTATAGGGTCAACTGAAAACTTTAAAAGGGAGGTAGATCAATACTTATTTGTGAGGTATAGAGAGAGCAACAGTATTACAATTATACGAAAGGCAGTGGTAGAATAATCAGACGAAGCCTCTGAATGGAACTATATAAGAGATTGTTCTAGGTCATTGAAAATATTCCAATTGAACTGGCCTCATATTATACAAGCAACCATTATGTTCCATAGATGAAGATATGTGTTGGTTGCCAAACAGCAATTGGAGCAGCAAACAATTTTCGATCTACACCACCAAAGTACTTTGAACCATTGACTCAGAAATGACTCCAACACTAACAGCCATCGTTCCATGTATTTCCATTTTGTTCTGTGACTCAAGCACAAACATAGGAATGGATAAAAATGGATTTTTAACAATATATATATATGTTCACGCAATGTTTACAACAAATGAAGACTCCTCACTTCAGTCGCTCCCATCTCTGCTTTTGAATTGTCTAGAATGTAGTGTTAACGGTACAGGATTAAATTCTTCAGTTACCAGAAAATAAAGGTACTGTGGGCCATTTATTTCAATGCAGTTGATCCTTCTAGTCCAACCATGTTGTTCAGCAGTAAGAGAGAAGTACTGTCTCATGTCAATAAAAGCAAAATACTGCAGATGCTGGAAATCCGAAATAAAAACAAGAAATGCTGGAAATACTCAGCAGGTCTGGCAGCATCTGTGGAGAGAGAAGCAGAGTTAACGTTTCAGGTCAGTGACCCTTCATCAGAACTCTGCTTCTCTCTCCACAGATGCTGACAGACCTGCTGAGTATTTCCAGCATTTCTTGTTTTTACTACCTCATGTAACCTCTTTTTACATCCAAACTTTGTTGCTGAGCCTTACGATCCCCTGATTTGGCTTCTTTACACAGCCATACACAATTGCTGAGGTGCAATAGCAACTTCCATGTAGCCTCACTATCCAGGCCACTTGAACAATGTTATTCCACTATCCATGGGGACCCTTTTATCCCACAACAGAGAATTTTAGGCTCGTGGTCCTGCTTCAGATGCAAGAGTGTAGTTTTACAAATGGCCACCTTAGCGTGGAGTTACTGTTTGTCTTAGTTTAGACTGGACAGCCTGTTTCTGAGTCTTGCTCCCCAGAAATGTATCAAATGAAACCTGGAAGCCAAATTCCTGATCTGTAGCACAGATTCTAGTATTTTCTGTGCTACATGGTGTGGAGGCATTGAAGATTTCAATGAATTTTCATCAGTATCAGAACAGAAGCCAGGATTCCATCCATTACTCTGCTTCTTTCTGCGTCCTGTCCAGTTCTGAATTTGACAAAGTGGGCTGTTGGGAAACACTGCACCTTTTACAAGGGGAGGGGTGGGATTAGGGGAAGGTTCGCTCCCTCCAGAGGAAGAGGGCATACTTGTACAAGATCCTGCTGTGTAAAACAGCTGCTGTTGTGCCACACCATCTGGTACAAATTAGACCTAAAGCACTGTACATATTAAATAATCTGAACAGCAAAGCTATTCAAGCTGGCTGAACATTCAATGTCAAGACAGGGATCTAGAAATGAGCCCATGTTCCAGGAGTGTAACAGATCATCCAATATGCCGGGTGGCACATGTCCATGAATTCCACACTGCCCCCCATATTAGTAAAAGCTCCTACAGCAGGACCTGCAAAAACAATGCCAACCAGCTGTTTAAGGCCCCCTTTTGCAAAATTTATTTGCCACTGTCCACAGACAGAACTGCCCATGGTGCATTCAGCATTCTAAGTTTAGCAATTATTTTTTAACTTACCTTATTGTCGGAGTGCTTCTCCCAGCTGCACATTAAATTCATGACCCAGCTACCACTTACTCTCCTTCCCCCAAAATGTCTCCACCATCACCCTAACCCCCACTGCCGCCACTACCTCTGCCATTGTTTCCAACAGCACATCCCCCACCCCACCATTGCCTCCAACATCCCCCCAGAATCCAGTTAGGGCCTCAGCCTGGTGCCTCCCTGGATGGGCGAGCTGCCTTGGGACCGTGATTGGCGGCCACGGCTCATCGGGGATAAACCAATGAGGCAGGTGGACCAATTTGTTATGGACAACCTCCTTCGGTGTGCACAGCATACACAGTCCACCATGATTCAGGTGCCAGCCAATTCTTAGGCCATTGATTCCAGATAGTGTATTTCAAAATGGTGAAAACCTGCAGGCTTTGCAAGTGTGTGTGGGGGCGAGGTGGTGGGAGGAGGGGGTGGTGATGTCTCAAGAAAACACAGAATTCACAAAGTTGTGAAGATCAAAACACTCAATCTTCCTGCAGACAGACACACACTGCATATTATCTGTCTCCCACATTCATAGGAGAAGCCCAAAAATTCAACTGGATATTCCAGCCCATTTACTAAGAATTTAAGTCTAAATAAGTCGTTAATCTAAGCAACATATGTGCTTTATGCATATTGAGTCCCTGTTTATAATGCTGTGATGATACAGCACCCTCAATTCTAAATTTTCATCAATACTTGGCATAAAAGTAGTTAAATAAAATCAGCGTATAAAGGTACTATGTACAAATGGAAGTGTCAGTGACTGCCTGTGCAGCAATTCATTCTACCAAATCACAATACTCCATTGGGATTTTTCCATTCAATTGCAACATGCTATTAAGTATCTCCTTAATCCCCTGTCGCTATTAATAGACTCACACAGGGCTCTGGGGATGTCCTCAGTTAGTATCAGCATTTCCACCAAAGCCTCAATCTCAGACTGCAGTATCAGCAGTGGCAGCTCATTATTGCCCTTTCACACAATGTTCCTTCCTTCTGCTTCTTTATCACTTATTTTGGAACATTACAACAGGAGTAGGCCATTCAGCCCCTCAAGTCTGTTCCACCATTCAATTAGATCATGTCTGATCTGTATCTGAGCTCCATCAACCCGCCTTGGTGCCGTAACCCTTAATACCCTTGTCTAACAACCTCATGTTTGACATTCTCAATTGACCCCTAGCCTCAACAGCTGTTTGGGGGAGAGAGTTCCAGTTTTCCACTACACTTTGTGTAAAAACGTGATTCCGAAAGTCACCCCTGAATGATCTAGCTCTAATTTTAAGGTTATGCCTCCTTGTTCTGGACTCACCCACCAGAGGAAATAATTTCTCTCTCTATGCGCCCTATCAAAACCTTAATTACCTTAAGCATTTATTTCTTCACCCCTTTACAAAAGGTGCTTTCTCATAATCATGATCAGTTGACTGATACTTCACATATTAAGTCGCCATTCTTCATGTCTCAGCCAAGGTAGTGAGTGTTGGCAGGCTGTTCAACTGTCGAGGCGAACCTGTTCTTGTCCTCACCAAGATTTTCAAAGAGTGCCAACAGCGACCCACACAAAAGACTTTGAAAAAACATCCATGGGGAGACAGCGGCGTAGTGGTAATGTCACTAGACTAGTAATTCTGAGCCCAGGCTAAGCTCTGGGGTCATGGGTTCAAATCCCACCACGGCAGATGGTGAAATTACTGAGACCCACAGTGGTTACACAGCCTGATCTAGAAGTGACACCGTCAGATGACTGAGACTGGGAGTAGCAGTTTAGTGTCACTAATCACTTCAAAAATGATTGGTTCAATACAAACATGTGAATGCTGAATTCACACAAGGTCAAAAAAGACAATATTCACGCTTGGGCTGATAAGTGGCAGGTAAGATTTATGTCTCCCTAGTGTCAGGCAATAACGATTACCTCAAGAGTCGAACCACTTCCCCCTTGACATTCAATACCATTGCTATCATCAAATCCCCTACAATTAGCATCCTGAGCATCACCAATGACCAGAAACTTAACTGGACCAGCTACATAATTGCTGTGGCTACAAGAGCCTCTCAGAGGCTTGGTATTCTGTGGCAAGTGACTCACCTCCTGACTCCCTAAAGTCTGTCCATCATCTACAAGGCACAAGTCAGGAGTGTGATGGAATACTCTCCACTTGCCTGGATGGGTGCAGCTCCAACAACACTCAAGAAGCTCGACACCATCCAGGACAAAGCAGCTCACCTGATTGGGACCCCATCCACCAGATTAAACGTTCACTCCCTCCACCACCAGCGCACGGTGGCTGCAGTGTGTACCATCTACAAGATGCAAAGCAGCAACTGATCAAGGCTTCTTCGAAAGCACCTTCCAAACCCGCAACCTCTACTGTCTAGAAGAACAAGAACAGCAGGTAAATGAAAACACCACCTGCAAGGCCCCCTCTAGGTCACACACCATCCTGACTTGGAACTATATCACTGTTCCTTCACTGTTGCTCCCTGTACATACACCACATGGATGCAGTGGTTCAAGAAGGCAGCTCACCACCACCATCTCAAGGGCATATGGATGGGCAATAAATGCTGGCATTACCAGTGATGTCTACTCCCATGAATGAATTATTTTTAAAAATGAATATGTTAAAAATGGGCCAAATGCCTATTAGGGGCCTCTATAAAATCTGTTACCAATGAATAGGGGCAGGGTCATCAGGCCTGCCCGGCTCAGGTTTCTTCAGGTAGCCCTGTGGCCGGCAACTAAAAGTCAGCAGGCGAGCTCCCCGCAACTCCCAGTCCTTGCAGTCAACCCACCCCCACTTTACCCGTTCCGGTAACCTATCTGAAGGTTGCTGGCAATGAGGCAGACAGGCAGGATTGATTTCTCTTGTGGGGAGAGCTGCTTGTAGAGACATGACAGGTGCCGGGCACTCACTTTGAATCTGTACATGAGCCGAAGACCAATTTGTGGTGATATTTGGGCCTCTTGGATCGGGCGTGTGCTGCTTTCCTCAGGCCAAGTCTAGGCGCGGTAGTGGACCCAGTTGAAAATCTACCCCAACATCTATGCTGATGCTCTGGTGCATCAAAATGGACTGGATCATTTTCTGTGGATGATCCCCATATGCACAATGGCAAACTGAAAGCAGCTAACACTGTGATACATCACAAACACAAATACTTCACAGATGCATTCTGTTTACTTAGCAAAAGCTTAAACTGGGTCACATGTATCACATAAATTACAGCTGGGTAAAATCTGCAGTCCTGACAGTATATAGCAGCCCAGGCCCTGCCTGTCAAATGGGCCAGACCCAAATGACAATCATGTAAAAGCCAAAAGAATGATCCAACTGACCAGCTGCGGAATTGGATTTCCAGTTGGAGTCTGTGCCTCTTAGGAGCTTTAATCTCAGAACAATACTGTCCCAAACTTATAGGAGCCACATGCTGACAGTGGATAAAGTCTCCCTGGCTTCACATTGCAAAATGGTTGTTTTCAACTTTTCGGATATAGAATTATAGTTAGCTCCAACAAACAGGTCAGTAAACTTTAGCAGTCTCAGAAGAGTTACTTAACCTGAGTTTTAGACATCTGCGCAGGCTGCTTGCATTTAATAAAACTCTATTCACTAACTGTTGTTGTCCTTGCTATTCTTTCTTTTCTTTCTTTTGGGCCTCCTTATCTCGAGAGACAATGGATATGCGCCTGGAAGTGGTCAGTGGTTTGTGAAGCAGCGCCTGGAGTGGCTATAAAGGCCAATTCTGGAGTGACAGGCTCTTCCACAGGTGCTGCAGAGAAATTTGTTTGTCGGGGCTGTTGCACAGTTGGCTCTCCCCTTGCGCCTCTGTCTTTTTTCCTGCCAACTACTAAGTCTCTTCGACTCGCCACAATTTAGCCCTGTCTTTATGGCTGCCCGCCAGCTCTGGCAAATGCTGGCAACTGACTCCCACGACTTGTGACAATGTCAGACGATTTCATGTCGCGTTTGCAGACGTCTTTATAGCGGAGACATGTCCTTGCTATATAGTACCTTAAATCATGCACAATACCACACATACAATACACATAAGTAAATATGTGTTTCTAGGAATGAGATCAGCTGCTCTTGTCAAATTCAACAACACTGTTGACTGAGGCAACAATACCTTGCTTGTGATAAAGTCTTACATGTAGATACTGTCTTCAGAATCAGGTTGTGAACAAACAGAACTAAGCCTTTCTCTGTGTACTATCTACCAACAAGAAGCACTAGCTTTAATATAGAACCTTTAATGTAGAAATATGTTGTGTCCCATGGCTATTAAAGGAGGAGAGAGAGGTGGGGTATCAAATGGGTTCAGGCATGGAATTCCAGAGCATACAGCCTAGGAAAGAAGGGCTGCCAATGCTGGTGTTGGGGTGAGGGAAGGAGTGCAGGATGCATAGAGGTCAGATTCAGAGGTGTGCAGAAATCTCCGAGAGTTGTAGGGCTGAAAGGGGTTATAGACATAGGGAGGGACAAACCATGGAGGGATTTAAACAGGATGATGGAAATTATAAATGATTAGATTTAGATTAGAGATACAGCACTGAAACAGGCCCTTCGGCCCACCGAGTCTGTGCCGACCATCAACCACCCATTTGTACTAATCCTACACTAATCCCATATTCCTACCAAACATCCCCACCTGTCCCTATATTTCCCTACCACCTACCTATACTAGTGACAATTTATAATGGCCAATTTACCTACCAACCTGCAAGTCTTTTGGCTTGTGGGAGGAAACCGGAGCACCCGGAGAAAACCCACGCAGACACAGGGAGAACTTGCAAACTCCACACAGGCAGTACCCAGAATTGAACCCGGGTCCCTGCAGCTGTGAGGCTGCAGTGCTAACCACTGTGCCACTGTGCCGCCCTGAGTTGTTGGGGGACCAGGAGCCAACACAGTTCAGAGAGGACGTGAGTTACTGGTGATCAGCACCAGAGTTTTCGATAAGCTGAAGTTTACAGATGTTGAAGGACAGAAGGCTGACTCAGAAAGCATTGGAGCAGTCGAGTCTGGAGATGAGAAATGCCTGGATGAGGATTTCAGCAGCAGATGGGTTGACGTAGGGGTGGGAGGTGGAGACATTACAGAGATGGATGTAGGCAAACTTTCTGATGAGAGAGAAACAGTGAAAGATTATCAGCACTGATAAGTGAATTAGTAGCAAAAGGGCATAAACTTAAGAAAAGTATAGAGGGCAGATTGCCTTTCACATAGAGTGTTCTTAGAACATGGAATAGATTACACAAGGGACTGCCAAATCTGAGTCAATCGTGGCATCTGAGAGGGAATTAAATAAACAACTGAAGAAGAGAAATATCAAAGTGCACCAGGAAAGAATGCCAAAGTAGGACTAGAGTAGATGGCTCTGCTATGGAGCTGGCACTGATACATGGCCTCCTTCCGTGGTGAAATGTCTATGATTTATAATGTGTGATTCAAGGTATATGGAAAGTAAATGTGTAGGGCTTGATGTGAATTTTCATATTTTCATTCAATTGCACTACATTAATATGCTCTGTCTTTACAGAATCATTGCAGTACTTTGGTAAATTCAGATCAAATTGATTTTGCTGCATTCAACCATTAGTGGCTGGAAGATGGACACCAAAGCACTTTGATTTATCAAACAGGAAGAGGAACTGAAAGACATAGTGGTGCACTCTTTATGATTTGTTTTCAAGTTTCCTTTCTACACTTTTGTCCTTTACTCTCCCAAATGTGCTGGCTCATGCAAATGTGTTGTTTCACAGATACCAACCATAGCCCAATGTCTCAAGCAAGTCGCCATTTTTTAAATCTATAAGCCCAGACAGAGAAAACAAGAAATGGGAGCCAGCCTTTTTCATTTCCAGCTCATTAGCCAATTTGTGGGAACTCATACATCTTTCAATCATGCCTGAGAATATGATTTTGTTAGTGTGTCATCAACTACAGAGAAAGTTGGGATTCTCCCACATTTTGCTAAAAGAAAAGCTCCACGTTAGTCGGCTATTCGACTAAAGAGGAGTCACAACCAAGCCCAATTCCACTGTCATGCAGACGCCCACCTGCCAAGAATGAGGCATATTAATTTTGTCATATGAATATTGATTTTAAACTGTTGCTGGTGTGAAGAAAGGAGTTGTTAAAAAATCACCAGACACTTGGCTGGAAGGACATTTGTATTCTAACAGACAGTGTTTGTGGAGACAAAGGACTATTCCCTGGTCCACTTAATCCACATTGGACTTTGATCGCCAAACATTGAAGGTGAGGTAGCTCACATTTCAAGATGACTGCTAAGATAGTAAAAGCCACAAATACAAGTGGCCAAACCAGCTGGTCACATGACTGTCCTGCTGGGCAACCTGGGGTTTTTTGATTTGTGCCACAGTGAACAATTCAGTAGGCTGTTTGAACTGGAACCTGGAGCAAGGAAACCTCTCTCTCTCTCGCTTTCTTCCAAGCCACCAGACCCACGGAAGACACGTAAACCTCAAGAGAGAAAAGACACCGACCTCGAAACAAGTTGAAGCGTGAACTGGGCCCCAACGAATTGCAAGTCTGACCTGCAACCAAAGACTTCACAGCAAACTCAAAGGACAGTAAAATAGAAACCCATCTATTGCCTCAAACTTTTCCCCTTTATTCTTTTCTACTTTTCTGTCTTTATCTGCGTGTGTGTTGATTACGTATGCAAGCTAGCGTGGCCCTGTCGCACATTTGTAGTTGGTAACCGGATAAGAGTTTAAGATTAATAAACTTCTCCCTTTCTTGTTTAAAATCTAAGAAAACCTGTCTGAATTGATTTCTTCGCCTTACAATTGGAAAGCGGTGAACAAGGATTCATTAAGGGGGAGCTAAAGCACGTTTTTTAAACAATTAAACCCTGTTACGGTTAAACCAGGCAAAGGCTGAGAGGGAACCCCTAGATCTTCTCACCTGGTCGTAACACCATCCTTAATGGATCTCCACTTATGTGCATTGTTTAGCATGAATCAATGGATAGGAACCAGGAGCAAGAACCCGGGATGACATTTTCTCTCCATTATCCAGTGATGCAGAGGCCGATTGTTAGAAATATAATTTAAACAGAACTTTAAACCTGCATAATTGAATTGAGTCTCAATTGCCTAGTGTCAAATTCTTCTTTTTATCTTCTTTGGCCTCCTTATCTCGAGAGACAATGGGTAAGCGCCTGGAGGTGGTCAATGGTGTGTGGAGCAGCGCCTGGAGTGGCTATAAAGGCCAATTCTAGAGTGACAGGCTCTTCCACAGGTGCTGCAGAAAAATTTGATTGTCGGGGCTCTTCCCTTGCGCCTCTGTCTTTTTTCCTGCCAACTGCTAAGTCTCTTCGACTTGCCACACTTTAGCCCCGTCTTTATGGCTGCCCGCCAGCTCTGGCGAATGCTGGCAACTGACTCCCACGACTTGTGATCAATGTCACAGGATTTCATGTCGCGTTTGCAGACGTCTTTAAAGCGGAGACATGGACGGCCGATGGGTCTGATACCAGTGGCGAGCTCGCTGTACAATGTGTCTTTGGGGATCCTGCCATTAAATGGTGACATACCAGCAGGTATCTAAATTCATCTTCCTGCCTTCTCACAGTGTCACTGTTTCCAGCATCTGAATTCTGCTACCAGTGATCGGCAGGTAATAAAAAGCTATAAATATAGATGTACGCTTTGGGGGTTCCAACCTTTTAAAATCAAACGCTAAAAAACACTTAAATAAATTCTAATTTTGTGCCCACTGCTTCAAGAATTAAACAAAGCATTTTGTTTCCCATCTGTCAGCTGTTTGATTTAGAGTGACGTGTCAATAGCCTTTGGATGGATCGAAAGCCAGTCTTCGATAGGGGGAAATGGTGTGTCACCATCAGGCACTACACCTGCAACTGTCAGTGCCAAAACCCACATTCAAAAAGAGAAAAGGAGAAAGATTTGCATTTCTATCATGCCTTTTACATCCTCAGGACAGCTTTATAGCCAATGAGGTACTTTTAAAGTATAGTCACTGTTGTAATGTAGAAATACTTAAAATACTTACAAAGATATCCCCCCAGGTTTGGAGCTCACTTCGTAAGTGTGCTGCCCATTGTGGCACTGAGCTATACAGATCAGTGGAGGCCCAGTTCATTTTTTGGTCTGTGTGGAGACTGGGGTGGGGAGGCAATTTAAAATTAAGCCAACCTTTGGCAAAATGATCAGATTGGGTGTAATGCTGGTTTGGCACCCTGCCTGATTTTACTCTCCAGTGAAGTGACATTGGGTGGGGTGTTAAACCAGCATTCCGCCCGATCCTGTGGGTTTCCCACCTGGCGGGCTAAGTTAAAAGTACCACCACCACTGCTCTCCCAGGACCTCGACCAGCACCCCACCCGCCACCCCCCCAACCTCCCCCAACAGCAAGAAGGAAGCTGCAAATAGCCTCAGTGCCCTAGACTATGGAAAGGAGTATTGGCCAGGATTCCCACTCTTGACATCTTGCCAGTGATTTGTGCTGGTCAAGTCCCATATGTGGCTCGCAGGGTGAGGATATAGGATTGAGCTCAGCTATTATCTTGGAAAGGTGTGCCAACGTTCACCACCTTGGCTCATCTGTAAAGAATTATCATTTGAGGGAGGCGAAAGAAGGCTGCTGCTGACAGTGGAACTGTATCACAGCCCATTCCCCTTAAAAAAGAAATGGTTGAATGGATAATTGGTCAAAACTGGCTGAACGATGTCCCAGCCAGAGTGTGAAATTGTGCCACATTCCTTTTCATGCTGATTTATAAAATAATATAGTGATCAATATATTGGGTGACACAGTATGGTGAATTTTAATCCCTCAAAAATGGGTAGATTTGCATCGAGTAAAATATTAAAATGTAAATGTCAGGCAAACTCCACCTGCCAAGACTGAGGCACACATTATTTCACCACATGAACATTAAAACTTTAAATATTGCAATCTCTGACTGGAAGGACATTTGCATAGTACCAGACAATGTGGAAACAAAGGGAGCCTGTCCCTGTTCCTCCAATACACCGAAGTGGTCGGACCAGTTTTGGTCGCATGTCTGACTGGCTGTGACAGAGAAATTCAAACCTCCAGCCAAGGATGTTGAAGAGACTGCTCCATATAAGGAGCTAGTCACATGACTGACCTGCTGAGCATCCTGGGAGCTTTTTGAATTTGAACTCTCAAACAAAGGGATTTGAAAAGATATTCTCCTCTCCTGTCTGCCTGCTCATCTCTCAGGGAACTGAAACCATTGAAGACACGTAAACTCAGAGAGAGAAAGGTTTGCCACGTGAATAAAGTTTTAAGAAGATTACTGGGCCCCAACAAAATGCAAGACTATAACTTCAATCAAGGACTACAGTGAGCTCAAGAAACAGTAACAAGATACTGCCTCAAACTGTTCTACTTATCTTTTCTTCTGCTCTTTTCTGTCCCTATTTTGCATGTTTATATCGCGTGTGCATGCTAGCATGAGCTCGTCATATATCCGTAGGCATGAACCATATCAGGGTTTAAGTTTAAGATTTAATAAATTTCTTCTTTCTGCTTTAAACCAAAGAAAGCCTGTCTGTGCTCATTTATTTGCCTTATAATTGGAAAGTTTGAACAAGGATTCACAAACGGGGAGCTCAAAACACTGCGTGTTTAAAATAAAACCCTGTTACAATAAGACCAGGTAAAGATAGCAAAAGACCCCTAGACATTGCTTACTGGTCGTAACAGTAAAATATCTCAAACCCGAACCCAATCTGCCCACTTTCAGTTTTGATAGAGTGGGATACAAGAAGTGGGTAACCCACTTTTAATGAGACTGCGTGCCTCATATTTTGTCTCTCTTGCAGCTTTAATGCTGGCTGACCAGATTTCTTGGGCCTTGGGAAACCCAAGTTCTGAAGGGAGATGAGGACTGCTCAATAGAAGAAGTAAATGCTTTTTCTAGCACTGCTTGTGGGCCAGGAAGAGCAGAAGTGCTTCTCCTCGGCCCCCATGCAAACCTGTTTCCTACTCCACACCATCAGAACCCTCCCCACGATCGCTGACCCGCAACCCCCCCACGATCAGATCCCCTACCCCATGATCACTGATCCCCTCCCTGCCCCTAATCTCTCTCTGAACCCCCGGGATCATACGAACATACAAACATACGAATTAGGAGCAGGAGTAGGCCACTTGGCCCCTCGAGCCTGCTCCGCCATTCAATAAGATCGTTGCTGATTGGATTGTAACCTCGACTCCACATTCCCACCTACCCCCAATAACCTTTCACCCTCTTGCTTATCAAGAATCTATCTACGTCTGCTTTAAAAATATTTAAAGATGCTACTTCCACTGCCTTTTGAGGAAGAGAGTTCCAAACAAAATTCTCCTCATCTCTGTCTTAAATGGATAACCGCTATTTTTAAACAGTGACCCCTAGTTCTAGATTCTCCCACAAGGGGAAACATCCTTTCCACATCCACCCCGTCAAAACCCCTCAGGATCTTATATGTTTCAATCAAGTCGCCTCTTATTCTTCTAAACTCCAGCAGATAAAGCCTAGCTTGTCCAACCTTTCCTCATAAAACAACCCGCTCATTCTAGCAATTAGTCTAATGAACCTTCTCTGAACTCCTTCCAATGCATTTACATCCTTCCTTAAATAAGGAGACCAGTACTGTACACAGTACTCCAGATGTGGTCTCACCAATGCCCTATATAATTGTCGCATTACCTCCCTACTTTTGTATTCAATTCCCCTCGCAATAAACGATAACATTCTATTAGCTTTCCTAATTACTTGCTGAACCTGCATACTAACCTTTTACAATTCATGCACTAGAACACCCAGATCCCTCTGCATCTCAGAGCTCTGCAATCTCTCACCATTTAGATACTATGCTTCGTTTTTATTCTTCCTACCAAAATGGACCATTTCACATTTTCCCACATTATACTCCATTTGCCAGATCTTTGCCCACTCACTTAACCTATCTATATCCCTTTGTAGCCTCCTAATGTCCTCTTCACAAATTACTTTCCTACGTATATTTGTGTCATCAGCAAATTTAACAAACATACCTTCGGCCAGGCCAGCATTTATTGCCCATGAGAAGGTGGTGGTGAGCTGCCTTCTTGAATAGCTGCAGTCCCTGTGGGGTAGGTACACCCACAGTGCTGTTAGGAAGGGAGTTCCAGGATTTTGATCCAGTGACAGTGAAGGAATGGTGATATAGTTCTAAGTCAGGATGGTGTGTTTCTTGGAGGGGAACTTGCAGATGGTGGTGTATATATAAATTGTAAAAAGTTGAGGCCCCAGCACTGATCCCTGCAGCACACCGCATCTTGCCAACCAGAAAATGACCCATTTATGCCTACTCTCTATTTCCTGTTTGCTAGTCAATCTTCTATCCGCCCCCCCAACTCTATCAACCACACTGTACCCAGCCCCAACCCCCATAATATATAACCTGAGCAGCAAGAAACCTACCTACTCTTGGGTTGCAGCCTCTTCTGGCGTTTTCCTCACCTGATAGGGAGCCAAGCCTGTCAATCAGGCTGGTTCCAGGTGGAGAAACTGCCTAAAAAGAAACACATACACTGTGGGGTTCAGACTCCACATCCTCAATCAAAACTCATCCCCGACTTGGAAACCCCACCCTAGTAAATATCGGGGCCAAGCTGTCATCATAGCAACAGTGATATCAGTCCATATGCCTTTGTTTTCAAACTAGAAGTCTTATGCAAGACGCTATACACAAGAAATTACCCCTTTGAAATACTCTAGCATATTATATATGCTAATCAATATAGCCTTGATAGCTCTTCATTATAATTCACTATTTATCTTGTTCTCAAACAGTACAATAATGACGTTCTGCTGAGGTTATATGCTGCAACTTGGTATCAATTTAATATAATTCATTCCCATGTCGAGAGAGAGAGACCCACAGGATGAATCATATTCTAAAAGTTTCTTTCAATGAATATCAGAATGCTGCAACATTACCTGGTGAGACACTCTGCTTACCTTTCAGATTTTCTTGGAGAGAAATTAAAATTTACTCCAAACATCCACACTCAGCATGTTTCAAAATTCAAGCTGCCTCCCGGGCATCGGCTCCCTGAGGAGCTCCTCACTATCCGTGGCCATCAGCTGCCATCTATTCCTCTTTCTCCCCCATAAATCCTCTCTTTCGCCACTTAAGTTCCCCTGATTCTAACAGTGGGTGCAATTTCACCCAAACTTCAAGTTAACTGTTAGTTTAAATAGCCTCTGTCTAAGCCCAACCCCCCACCGTACCTTATGAGCTCTGGTAAAGATCTGGCTAAGGCCTGGATGTGGAATTTCTCTCAAATCTGGCTTCAAATCCTTGGCATCTCTGGACATCAAGACCACATTTCTGCGTCAGACTACAATGGAATAATCCGTGAGACTCTGTTTCCATCTACAATCTGCTATTTTTTGATCTGTCAGCTGTGGAAAAGATCTGGGAAAATCCAGATCTGGATCTTCTTTCAAACTTGGCTTCAAATTCCTGGGCTTCTCTCGACATCAAGAAGGAGCTTCTGCTGTGGACTACACTGCTTATACCATTAGAGCCAACTTCTGTCTCTGATTTGCCGCTCTTTTGCGATATTTAAAGTAACTATGATCAGTCCACTGCCTTTGCCCCACCACTGCTGTGACTGGGAGACCTCAGTGTCCTGCTGAGCCTATGACTGGCCACTGATAACACTGATTTCAGCTTCAGTCTGTTCCTGGCCAGAAGATCACCCAACTGGGCTGAAGAACAAACCTCTGTTTCTTTTGGATTTTATGGTGTCCTCCTACTTCACCATCATCTTTGTCTTCTGTAACTGATTCGGTACACTTTCTGGATCTTCACTCCTACCAAAATACCTCCATCAGTGCACCCTTCGTTACTCCACCATCAAACATTTTCTGGACTTCACTCGCTTCACCTGTCACCAAACTCGGACAACAGCTCGTTGCTGCTCCATCTTACCTAAATCATCATTATCCCACCACGGTGCCTCTGACTTTAACTCTGGACTCCTTCCTCTTATCTCCATTTATTTCCTATTTCCCATTTACTATCATGTCTTTATGTACCCTAATTTTTATATAACTAGAACTATGTAACTTGAGCTCTCTGAGCCCATTCGTGTGTGCATTTTGGCTGCCACTCAGGACCTGAGCCCATCAATCCATTTCCACTTTTATTCCTTCTCAGCAAAGGAAGGTCAATAATTTCCATCTATGCTGTCTGCAGTGCATTATGGGTATATCCTGGCAGGACAAAATCACAAATGTGGCAGTCCTCTCAAAGGCAGAACTCCTAAGTGTGTTGGTGCCAATCAAACAGAGGCGGCTTCGGTGCATCGGACACGTCCGCAGATGGAAGATGGTCGAGTACCCAAGGACCTTCTGTGTTGTCAGGTAGCCGGGGCCAGACGACCAGTGGGGCGCCCAAAACTTCGCTTCAAGGATACTTGCAAGTGTGACATGAAGAGCAAGTCAGGAGTGTGATGGAATATTCTCCACTTGCCTGGATGGATGCAGCTCCAACAACACTCAAGAAGCTCGACACCATCCAGGACAAAGCAGCCTGCTTGATTGTTTGTGGATGGGGTGCCATTCACTCCCTCCACCACCAACGCATAGTGGCAGCAGTGTGTACTATCTACATGATGCACTGCAGCAATGCACCAAGGCTCCTTAGACAGCACCTTCCAAACCCGCGACCTCTACCAACTAGAAGGACAAGGGCAGAAAATGCATGGGAACACCACCATCTGCAAGTTCCGCTCCAAGTCACACACCATCCTGACTTGAAACTATATCGCCGTTCCTTTACTGTCGCTGGGTCAAAATCCTGGAACTCCCTTCCTAACAGCACTGTGGGTGTACCTACCCCAAATGGACTGCAGCGGTTCAAGAAGGCAGCTCACCACCACCTTCTGAAGGGTAATTAGGGATGGGCAATAAATGTTGGCCTAGCCAGCGATGCCCACATCCCATGAATGAATTAAAAAAAAATGCAAAATATTGACTCTCACACCTGGGAGTCACCAGCTGGCGAAAGAGGGAAATGATGACACATCCTGTGGACTCGTGTTGATTACCACAATGACCAGTTGTTACAGCAGGTTGGTAACAGGCACCAACATCAAAAACAACAACTCACAGCATCACTTGGCAGCTTCATGTGTGGCACTTGTGGCAGAACCTGTCTCTCAAGGATTGGCCTTCACAGCCATCAGCAAAGGTGCACCAAGAGAAGACACCCCACCAGAATGGATTGTTTGCTACGTGTCAATTATCTTTTGTTGGTAGAAGAATGCCAACCTTACCTAACCTCTCTTTCGAGTCATAGAGTCACTTACAGCACAGAAGGAGGCCACTGAGCCCATCGAGTCCATACTGGCTCTCTTTGGAGCTATGCAGTCAGTCCCACTCCCCGGCTTGATCCCCTTTAACTTTTTTTCTTTTTACCCCTTCTAGACTCTCTTCTAGTCTCATGCCTACTTTCACTTCTCCTCTCTCAGGTACTCTGCCCTCACAATTGCCTATCTCCAACCCTTCAGTACTCCTCGATCTTCCTGCTGTCTTGCCACCATCCCAGGCTTGACTCCCTATTAGATAAGCCTACAGCTTCCCACTGTGTCTCTCTTGGCATCCTCCAACAGGCTCAGCAAAGTGCTCAGTACTGGCTCGTTATGAAAAGCAACCCCAACAGCCTCATCCCACTCTCAGTCGACCTTTCCGCCAAGTGTGCCTGCTGGGGGCTAACCTTGCCAATTTCCTTCCTATCAAACTTACCCCTCCCACTGCTGACCCTGTGGACTCAGCCAGCGGATCAGCTCTCACCACCCCTTTACGCATCTCCTTCCAGAATGTCTGTTACGAACATACGATTTAGGAGAAGTAGGCTATTCGTCCCCAAGAGCCTGCTTAGCCATTCAATAAGATCATGGCTGATCTATTTGTGTTTCAAATTCCACATTCCCATCTTCCCCTGATAACCCTTGGATCCACCTTAAAAATATTCAATTACCCCACTTCCACCACTTTCTGAGGCAAAGAATTCCAAAGTCGCACAACCCTCTGAAAGAAAACATTTCTCCTCATCTCTGTTCTAAAAGGGTGACCCCTAATTTTAAAACAGGGCCCCCTAGTTCTGGACTCACCCACAAGAGGAAATATCCTCACCACATTCACCTTTTCCAGACCGTTCAGGATCTTATAAACTTCAGTCAAGTCTCCCCTCACTCTTCTAAACTGCAGTGAAAAGAAGCCCAGTCTGTCCAGCCTTTCCTCATAAGGCAACCCACTCATTCCACGTATCAATCTAGTAAACTGTGACCAGTGGAGTACCGCAGTGTTCGGTGCTGGGACCCTTACTGTTTGTGGTGTACATTAATGATTTAGACGTGAATATAGGAGGTATGATCAGTAAGTTCGCAGACGACATGAAAATTGGTGGTGTCGTAAATAGTGAGGAAAGCCTTAGATTACAGGACGATATAGTTGAGCTGGTAAGATGGAATTTCATCCTGAGAAGTGTGAGGTGATGCACTTTGGGCGGACTAACAAGGCAATGGAATATACAATGGATGGTAGGACCCTACGGAGTACAGAGGGTCAGAGGAACCTTGGGATGCTTGTCCATAGATCACTGAAGGCAGCAGAACAGGTAGACAAGGTGGTTTGGAGGGCATATGGTATACTTGCCTTTATTAGCCGAGGCATAGAATATAAGAGCAGGGAGGTTATGATGGAGCTGTATAAAAAGCTAGTTAGGCCACAGTTGGAGTACTGTGTACAGTTCTGGTCACCGCACTATAGGAAGGATGTAATTGCACTGGAGAGGGTGCAGAGGAGATTCACCAGGATGTTGCCTGGGCTGGAGCATTTCAGTTATGAAGAGAGACTAGATAGGCTGGGGTTGTTTTCCTTGGAGTGGAAAGGCTGAGGGGGGACCTGATTAAGGTATACAAAATTATGAGGGGCACTGATAGGATAGATAGGAAGAACCTTTTTCCCTTAGCGGAGGGGTCAATAACCAGGGGGCATAGATTTAAGGTAAGGGGCAGGAGGTTTAGAGGGGAGTTGAGGAAAATTCTTTTCACCCAGAGGGTGGTTGGAATCTGGAACACACAGCCTGTAGGGGTGGTAGAGGCAAGAACCCTCACAACATTTAAGAAGTATTCAGATGAGCACTTGAAATGCCATAGCATAC
This sequence comes from Heterodontus francisci, assembly GCF_036365525.1. NCBI lineage: Eukaryota > Metazoa > Chordata > Chondrichthyes > Heterodontiformes > Heterodontidae > Heterodontus > Heterodontus francisci. The sequence continues at coordinate 94,607,242 of NC_090379.1, read as the reverse complement.
AAGGCCACGGACCAAGTGAGGGAAAATCGGATTAGATTGGATGGGTGCTTGATGGTCGGCGCAGGCGCGTTGGGCCGAAGGGCCTGTTTCTGTGCTGTAAAACTCTATGAATCTATGACTCTAAATCTCCTCTGATCCGCCTCCAACGCATTACAATCCGTCCTTAAATAAGGAGACCAAAACTGCACACAGTATTCAAAATGTGGTCTCACCAATGCCCTGTATAACTGAAGCATAACATCCTTACTTTTATTTTCAATTCCTCTTGTAATAAAGGATAGCATTCCATTAGCCTTCTTTATTGCCTGCTGTACCTGCATACTAACTTTTTGTGACTCATGCACTGAACACCTAGATCCGTCTGCACTTCGGAATTCTGCAGTTGTTCTCCATTTAAGTAATACTCTGCTTTTTTATTCTTCTTGCCAAAGCGAACAACTTCACATTTTGCCACATTATCCTCCATCTGCCAGATTTTTGCCCACTCACTCAACCTATCTATATCGGTCTGCAATCTCATGCCATCGCTCCCCTCATCTAAGTCATTGATATAAATTGAAAAAAGTTGAGGCCCCAGCACAGACCCCTGTGGCACTCCACTCGTCACAATCCTGCCAATCAGTAAAGGACCCATTTATGCATACTCTCTGTTTTCTGCCAGCCAGCCAATCTTCTATCCATGTTTGCTTGTGAACAAGGCCCTTTCTATCTACAAACTTATTGTGGATGATTGCATCAGCATCATAGCCTTAACAGAAACCTGGCTGAGGAGTGATGACACCTTGCCACTTAATGAATCCTCCTCACCTGGCTATACCTATCACCACTTGCCCCGTCAAGACCATTGCGGTGGCGGTGTGGCGCTTATCACCAGATCACATCTTGGCCTGACCACCTAATCCTCTGGCACTTTCTCCTCCTTTGAGCATCTCACTTTGTTCCATCCTGCTAACATCTCTTTCAAAATCATCATTCTCTACCACCCTCCCAGGTACAAGATATCTTCACTGCTTTCCTCCCTCAGCCTCTGCACCGAGCGATTTCTCATCCTTGGTGATTTCAATCTCCATCTCAACTCCATGTTCTCTCTCCTCTGAGTTCACTGCCCTCTTATCCTCCCTAAATCTCTCCCTCCATGCAAACTCCCTAACGCACATTCACTGTCATCCCCTGGGCCTTGCCATTTCATGTGGTCTTGCTAGTCCCATCGTATCAATTACAGATAAGGCCATCTCTGATCATTTCCTTGTATCACTCTCCATCCACATCTCCCTTCCAAGCCCCAACCATACCTCATTCTGTATCTATCCCTGGGAAAAACAACCTCCCTATTCACATACAACGGCACTTCCAAAATCTAAACCATCTCGCCTTTGGCCCTCTGATTGCCACAACATTTCTGCAGCTATTGATTTGCTCAACCACATCCTCACCTCCACCTTTGATGCCCTAGTCCCCAATAAAAAGATTAGTCTCTCTCATCCTGGTCGTTCCCCCTGGTACAGCCCTCATCTCAGCTCCGTTAAGTGCAAGGGAAGCAGACTTGAAAGGATATGGCAGACAACTGGTTTAACCATCCACTGCCAGACCTGGCTAGTCTACACAAAGCATTATCAGGTCCTGCTTTCATCTGCTAAAACTGCTCACTATATAAGGATCGTCTGCAAACCAAAGATAACCCCCAACTTCTTTTCCCTACTACAAACTGTTTTCTTAAACCCCTCTTCCCTATCCCTTCCGCCCTCAACTACAACAGTAAGTACGAGGAGCTCATGGGCTTACTTGTCACTAAAGTCGAAACCATCTGATCAGTTGCCTCTGCTGTGGCCCTCCCATCCTCCAGCCCACCTTGCCAAGCTTCCTATAATTCTCCCTCTGCCCTAGCCTTGAACACACGTCTATCTCCCCTCATGCCAGTTGACACTCAGCTCTATCAATATCCTAGATGCTACTATTGATCAGAAACTGAACTGGAATAGCCATATAAATACCGTGGCCACAAGAGCAGGTCAGAGGCTAGGAATCCTGCGGTGAGTAACTCACTTCCTGACTCCCCAAGGCACAAGTCAGGAGTGTGATGGAATACTCTCCACTTGCCTGGATGGGTGCAGCTCCAACAACACTCAAGAAGCTCGACACCATCCAGGACAAAGCAGCCCACTTGATTAGCACCCCATCTACAAACATTCAATCCCTCCACCACCGACGCACAGTGGCAGCAGTGTGTACCATCTACAAGATGCACTGCAGCAATGCACCAAGACTCCTTAGACATCACCTTCCAAACCCGCGACCTCTACCAACTAGAAGGACAAGGGCAGCAAATGCATGGGAACACCACCACCTGCAAATCCCCATCCAAGTTACACACCATCCTGACTTGGAACTATATCAGCGTTCCTTCACTGTCGCTGGGTCAAAATCATGGAACTCCCTTCTTAACAGCACTGTGGGTGTACCTACCCCACATGGACTGCAGCGGTTCAAGACGGCAGCTCACCACCACCTTCTCAAGGGTAATTAGGGATGGGCAATAAATGCTGGCCTGGCCAGCGATGCCCACATCCCATGAATGAATTTTTTTTAAATGCCCTCTCTGAACTCATCTTGTCCATGAGCCCGAACTCCTGTACCCTTGATCCTATTCCCAACCAACCTCCCCTCCTGGTTCCCATGTTAGCTGATATTGTAAATGGTTGACTCTCTTCAGGTGTTGTCTCTCTCTCCTTTCAATCTGCCGTCATCACCCCCCTCCTCAAAAAACCAACCCGTGATCCCACCGCCTTAGCAAACTACTGTCTCATCTCCAACTTGAACATGTTGTCGCCTCCCAAATTCATTCCCATCTTTGCTGGGACTCTATGTTTGAATACCTCCAATCAGATTTACGTCCCTGCCACAGTACCGAAACAGCTCTTATCAAAGTCACAAATGACACCTTATGTCACTGTGACAAAAGTAAACTTTTTCTCCTCATCCTTCTCGACCTGTCTGCAGCCTTTGACAGTACAATGCCACTCCACTGTCGTCCAGCAGGGTCGGACTGCTCTCACCTATTTCCATTCTTATCTATCTAATTGTAGCCAAATAATCATCTTCTTGCTCCTGCACCATTACCTCTGGGGGCCCGCAAGGATCTATCCGTGCCTCCTTCCTATTACTTATCTACTTGCTGCCCCTCAGTAACATCATCCAAAAGCACAATGTTATTTTTTGCATGTACACTGTTGACACTCAGCTCTACCTCACCATCGTTTCTCTTGACTCCTCCACTGTTGCTAAACAATCAGACTGCTTATCCGGCATCTTGTACTGGATGAGCAGAAATTTCTTCCAATTAAATACTGTGAAGACTGAAGCCATTCCCTAGTGACCAATTCCATCCCTCTCCCTGGCAAAGGTCTGAGATTAATCCAGTCTATTTGCAACCTTGGTGTTCTGATGAAATATAGGTATAATAGGCTTAATTAGGTAGAATTTAGATATAATTAATACATTATACCTTTTCGAATTAAAGATTGAATAAATGATCAGTTTTCAAGACTCACTGAAATTCCCTTTAAGGGCAGAGTTAAAAATCCATGAACATCCCTGTTACAATGGAATGTGTACCAGAAACACCTTTTAAGTTAAATGAGACAGGCTATACATGGTCAGTACTGATAACTATAATCCTAATTAGTTGATAATGTTAATGATACAGACAGACTGACTTAAGGAGATGGTACAAGGTACCATCAAAGGACCATCACAGACGATCAATCACAAAATGGACCGTTACCTACAAAAATGATGCTACGTAAACCCAATTTAACCCAAAAAGGAAAAAACAGTTACTGCAGAAATTTAATTAAAAATCTTTTAAGTATAAAACACATCTATAAAGTTAAGTCTTAGTGTTACTATAAAACACTACAAACATTTTGACCAGATAAAAGCTTACAACTTCATGAGAAGGGAATTCTCAGCAGATAATTAATTGGGAATATGTAGCTAATGATATTACCATATATGGACAATGAAAATGGGAAAAACATGCACAGAAAGGTAACACCTACATTCCAAAAGATGAGTTAATAGATTAGAAATAGAATAAGCGTGAGAGTTTTGAATCGGAAAATCAGAGGTATTGAAATTCCTCATCAATGCTTCTCAACCTATGGTAAGAATGGTTGGCTGCATGACAAGAGAATTCTGTTCTTAACTGAGAATGTTTTGTCTTGTTAAGCAGGAGCCTTACTCGGGGAATTTAACCTAACAGTTTACTTTGAATTTTGATGGATATTCTGAGATATTTTGCTGTAATATTGTCAAGGTTGAACTTTTGGATTCTATTTTAAAAATAAGATTATGTTTTACATCTCTTAGTAATCTTTGATATTGTAATATATTTATCCACTTAAAAGTGTATCGCATGTTAAATTCTTTATTAAATAGATAAAAGTTAATAAATTGTCTCATGTAGCATTCTGTAAACAATTACAAGAAACCCCCTCTCTGTGTCTCTTTAAGTGGAGAGATACATATTGAAGAGAGTTTCCCAGACCCTTATAATATCTGGGATGACTAAGCCATAATTATTTTTAAAATAGGCTATCTGAAAGATGGTAGTATTCTCTGTTAGTCTTCTTTCTTTGAAGGACCCAAATAAGTGCCTATAAGGGTTTGTCTGGTTTGAACTTAATTAAAGGAGATTCATCGGGATGTACTCCTGATTTAGTTTAGTTCCTATAAGGAGTTAAATTCATCAATCACTTCAGTGTCACATTTGACCCCGAGATAAACTTCTGACCACATATTAGTGCCATCACCCTGTCTCAGCTCATCTGCTGCTGAAACCCTCATTCACACATTTGTTCCTCTAGATTTGACTATTCCAATGCACTCCTGGCTGATCTCCCACATCATACTTTCCCCTGTAAACCTGATGTCATCCAAAGCTCTGATGCCCAGGTCTTAATTTGCACCAAGTCCCATTGCCCTATCACTCCTGTGCTCGCTGACCTGCATTGGCTCCTGGTCAAGCAACATCTTGATTTTAAAATCTCATCCTTGTTTTCAAATCCCTCCATGGCCTTGCCCCTCCTTATTTCTGTAATCTCCTCCAGCCCCACAACCCTCCAAGATATCTGTGCACCTCTAATTTTGGACTCTCCCTGATATTAGTCACTCCACTATTGGTGGCCGCACCTTCAGTTGCCTAGGCCTCAAGCTCTGGCATACCCTCTCTACACCTCTCCACCTCACTTTCCTCCTTTAAGACACTCCTAAAACCTAGCTCTTTGACCAAGCTTTTGGTTATCTGATCTAATATCTCCTTTTGTGGCTCAGTGTCATACTTTGCTTTATATAGCTCCTGTGAAGCACCTTAAAACATTTTATTACATTAAAGGGTCTATATAACTATAAGTCATTGTTGTTGCTATAACTAGGGCGGTAAAGAGTGCTTTAAACTAAATAGTGGGAGCGAGGGATTAAGTGAGTGAAGATGTGATATTTTAAAGAGAAAGGAGAAGGCAAGAGAGCAAGGTAGCAATAAGGGAACTGATAATAAGAGTGTGGCAGGACGGGTAGGTCAGCACAAACTTAAGAGTCCACCAAAAGAAAGGACTAACGGTTGTGAAAATAATAAAAAGACAGAATTAAAGGCACTCTATCAGAATGCACGCAGCATTCGCAGCAAGGAAGATGAACTGACGGCACAAATAGAAGTAAATAGGTATGAGCTAATTGCTATTCCAGCTGCAGGGTGACCAAGGCTGGGAACTGAATATTCAAGGGTATTCGATATTCAGGAGGGGTAGACAAAAAGGAAAAGGAGGTGGGGTAGCGGTCTTAATAAAGAATGAGATCAGTACATTAGAGAGAGAGGATCTTAGATCGAAAGATCAAGATGTGGAATTATTTTGCGTAGAGCTAAGAAACAGCAAGGGGCATCAAAATTGGCAAGAGTTCTTTATAGGCCACCAAACAGTAATGGTAATGTAGGGAACAGTATAAATCAGGAAATTAGAGGTACATGTAACAAGGATAATACAGTAATCATAGGGGACTTCAATCTACATCTCGACTGGGTAAACCTAATTAGCACTAATGCTACAGAGCATGAATTCCTGAAATGTACAGAGATGGTTTTCTTGAATAGTACGTTGAGGAACCAACTAGAGAACAGGCTATTTTAGATCTGGTACTGTGCAATGAGAAAGGGCTGATTAATAATCTAATTGTAAAGGAGCCTTTCGGAAACAGTGACCATAATATGATAGAATTTTACTTTAAGTTTGAAAGCGATGTAGTTCGATCCGAAACTAGGGTCTTAAATCGAACAAATAAAACTATGAAGGTATGAACGGCAAGTTGGCTATGGTGGATTGGGAAAATACATTAAAAGATTTGATGGTAGACAGGCAATGCCTATTATTTAAAGAAGTATTACACAGTTTGCAACAAATATACATTCCTCTAAGACGCAAACACACAGCAGGAAAGATGAATTAATCGTGGCCATCAAAAAAAGTTAAAGATTGCATTAGGTCAAAGGAAGTGGCTGATAAGGTCACCAGTGATGTAGTTCGATCCAGAACTAGGGTCTTAAACCTGAATAAAGGAAACTACGAAGGTTTGAGGGGCAAGTTAACTGTGGTAGATTGGGAAGCTACATTAAAAGGTATGACAGTAGACAGGCAATGGCGAGCATTTAAAGAATTAATACATTATTTACAACACATTTACATTCCTTTGAGGCACAAAAACTCAGCAGGAAAAATGATTCAATCATGGCTATCAAGAGAAGTTAAAGATTATATTAGATCAAAGGAGAGGCTGATAAAGTTGTCAAAAAAAAAGTAGTCAGCCTGAGGATTGGGAGCATTTTAGAATTCAGCAAAGGAGAACTAAGAAACTGATAAAGAAAGAAAAACAGAATATGAAAGTAAACTAGCAAGAAACATAAAAAAGACTGCAAAAGTTTCTATAGGTATGTAAAAAGACAAATATGGGCCCATTACAGGCAGAGACAGGGGAATTTATAATGGGGAATAAGAAAATGGCAGAGGAATTAAACAAATACTTTGTGTCTATCTTCACAGAGGAAGATATAAAAAACCTCCCAGAAATACTAAATAACCAAAGGACAAGCGCGAATAAGGAACGGAAAGAAATTAGTATTAGTAGAAAAGCAGAACTGGAGAAATTAATGGGACTGAAAGTTAATAAATCCCCTGGACCTGATGATCTACATCCCAGAGTGTTGAAAGAGGTGGCTGTAGAGATAGAGGATGCATTGGTGGTCATCTTCCAAAATTCTATAGATTCTGGAGTGGTTCCTGAAGATTGGAAGGTACCAAATGTAACCCCACTATTTAAGAAAGGAGAGAGAGAGAAAATGGGGAACTACATCAGTAGTTAGCCTTACATCAGTAGTAAGGAAAATGCTAGAATCTATTATAAAGGATGTAATAACTGGACGCTTAGAAAATAATGGTAGGATTGGGCAGAGTCAACATGGATTTATGAAAGGAAAGTCATGTTTGACAAACCTGTTGGAGTTTTTGAGAATGTAACCAGCTGAATAGATAAGGGAGGACCAGAGAATGTGGTGTATTTGGATTTTCAGAAGGCTTTCAACAAGAGGTTAATAAGCAAAATTAGAGCACATGGAATTGGGGGTAATATACTGGCATGGATTTAATAGACAGAAAACAGAGAGTAGGAATAAACAGGTCATTCTCAGATTGGCAGGTTGTGGCTAGTGGGGTACCACAAGGAGCAGTTCTTGGGCCCCAGCTATTCACAATCTATATCAATGATTTGGATGTGGGGACCAAATGTAATATTTCCAAGTTTGCTGATGAAACAAAATTAGGCAGGAAAATGAGTTGTGAGGAGGATGTAAAGAGACTTCAAGGGGATTTAGGCAGGTTAAGTGAGTGGGTAAGAATATGGCAGATGGAATATAATGTGGAAAAATGTGAAGTTATCCACTTTGGCAGGAAAAACAGAAATGCAGATTATTTCTTAAATGGTGCGAGATTGGGAAGTATTGATCTCCAGAGAGACCTGGATATCCTTGTTCATAAGTCACCAAAAGCTAACATGCGATGCAGCAAACAATTAGGAAGTGCCAAGAAAATGTGCTATGCCAAATAAGGATTTTTTAATCCATCAGTTGGAAACTTGGATTAATTTTATAAAAAACAAGAGACAGAAAGAAACTGATAAAAGTCACTGCTAAACAGCTAAAATGGCCACCACTATTTGCATCTGAATACCTTATACTGCAAGGTATGAAAGGAGAGATGAATGTCTGAGCTAGCCACCACTAGAACAATGCCTCATGAATTTGGAATCAGCTAACAGCTTCACTTCTAATGGCAAAACATTCAAACCCATCTTGGAATATTAACAGTGGAAGATAAACCCCTCCAGGGGTAAACACTGAAACAATGAGACCTGAGAGAGATTGGGAATTCCTAGATTTAAATCTAATTAAATTGCAAATGAGGACACTGGACAATCACATGACCACCTCCGCATCTGTGAAGAAATAGCAGTCTTTTGCTACAAAGGGACAAGTTCCTGAGACCTTTGCCATGTATGTCTCTCTCTCTCTCCAGGTGACCTTGGGGCGTTCGAAGCTTGCCTTCTGGCTGCAAAAGATCCAAGACAACCTGCTCGACTGTCTCTAAGAACATCTACCAACCAAGAACTTCAGGACTCCAGATTCAACCGGAAGACAGCTGAATTAACAGACACCACAGATTGTATATTCTTTTTATTTGATCCAAACTCTATTTCAACCACTATTCTTCTCCACTGCTTGCGTGTGTGATTCTCGTGTGCGTGTGACAGTGAAAGTTTAGTGTAGTTTATTATTTTTACTTAGATTGTGTTTTTGGTTAAGTACAATAAACTCACCTCTTTCTTGCTTAAACTCAAGAAAACCTGTCCGATTGGTTCTTTTATGATCACAACAAAGGTTGTGAAGTGGTAAGCACATCCACTGTTTAAAAAGGAATAAACCCTGTTGCGGCTAAACCAGGAGAAGGACAAGAGGGGAGCCTTGCAACCCCTCCTCATCTGAACATAACAAGAAGGCAAATGGTATGTTGGCTTTTATTGCAAGAGGATTTGAGTAAAGAAGTCTTGCTGCAATTGTACAGAACCTTGGTGAGACCACATCTGGAGTTTCATGTACAGCTTTAGAATGATATATTTGCCATAGAGGGAGTGCAACGAAGGCTCACCAGACTGATTCCTGGGATGGCGACATTGTCCTGTGAGGAGAGATTGAGGAGACAGGGTCTGCATTCTCTAGAGTTTAGAAGAATGAGAGGTGATCTCATTGAAGCATACAAAATTCTTACAGGGCATGACAGGGTTGATGCAGGAAGGATGTCTCCCCTGGCTGGGGGCACAAGAATAAGAGGACATAGTTTCAGAATAAGAGGTAGACCATTTAGAACTGAGATGAGGATGAATTTCTTCACTCAGACAGTGGTAAATCTTTGGAATTCTCTACCCAAGAGGGCTGTAGAGGCTAACTCATTGAGCCTGTCCAAGACAGAAATCGATAGATTTCTAGATATTAAAGATATCAAGGGATATGAGGATAGTGTGGGAAATTGGCTTTGAGGTAGAAGATCAGCCATAATCTGCCTGAATGCTGGAGGAGGCCCGAGGGGGCGAATGGCCGACTCTTGTTCCTATTTCCTATGTTCCTATATTCTATTCGAGTGTGTGTATTACCTATTGATATTATTACCTTATCCAGTAAATTTGTGTATCTGATGGCCATGGTTTAGCAGTGGTCAGGCAAAAGTGGAAGATTTTCCCTTATAGCTCATTAACAACAAAGCCACAAGTGAGTTATATGAGGCACTCTCATTGGTGAAATGTAAATAGACATTACACATATATTCTACACATCAATTTTTTTTTTGCTGTGGGGGAATCTATTAAAGCTCTGGTTAGGCCCCAACTGGAGTATTGCATCCAGTTCTGGTCACCACACTTTAGGAAGAACCTGAGAGGGTGCAGAGGATATTTACCAGAATACTTCCAGGGATGGGGCATTTTAGTTACAAGGTTAGGTTAGAAAAGCTAGGGTTGTTCTTTCTGGAGCAAAAGAGATTGAGGGGAGATTTGATAGGTGTGTACAAGATTATGACAGGCTTAGGTAAGTTAGACAAGGAAAAACTGTTCCCATTAATTGATGGTACAAGGACTAGGAGACACAGATTGAAGGTTTTGGGCAAGAGATTTGGGGGAATGTGAGGAAGAACTTCTTTATGCAGCAAGTGATAATGGCCTGGAACTCACTACCCATGAGGGTGGTGGAGGCAGAGACAATCAATGATTTCAAAAGGAAATTGGATGGCACTTGAAGAAGATAAACTTACAGGTCTACAGGGATCAAGCATGGGAGTGGGACTGGCTGAATTGCTCCACGGACAGCCGGCATGGACTTGATGGGCCGAATGACCTCCTTCTCTGCCGGAAATGACTCTGACTCTAGATACGTTGGTGTAGTATACTAAAAAGAGAATAATTTTATATTTGACAAACCAATTCTACTCAGGGACAGAAACAGCAGAAAACATTAATTTCTGCTATGAATAAGTGATACGATGATAATTTCAATGTGGTTTACATTATTGCATTGTTTTTCCATGAATAAATGCAAAGCCAAACACAAATACTATACACAATTAGGCTGGTGTATAACATCACAGACGAAAGCTCCTGTGATATCACATTGGTCACTGTAATACAGTATAAGGATCTTGCAAACTTCATATTTCACAATTAACAACCACGTCACTATGGTAGAGAAACTATGAAATTACTATTTGACCGCCTCTGGCAATCTTGTTGCTCAACAATTCTCTCTACTTTTTGTCCTCATCTCTGTTTCTTTCGTTTCTGAATCCTATCAAAGCTCTTTCTATGTTCCACTTTCTGTTTTGGAATAAGTTTATATGGTTTATTGCAATCTGGTGGTGTTACCATCACAATAGTTGTGAATACTTCTGTATAGATGTTCCTCTGGTAAATGTGTATGCATATCTGCAAATGTTACATTACCTGCTTGTATTTCTGAATAGTTTCTCTACCAGTCATGCTGGGGAGTGCATTTTTTTTTTCTTTTTTTGATTGCCTGTGCAAAGAAAAGTGCCCCGTTGCTAGGGCTGAAGGTCTGTGCCTGCTCATATCACCATGCGAGATAGGTTGTCTGAATTGTTGTCACCTCCCCCAACTCATGCAGTTCTGCCCATTCTCTTGTAGATTTTTTCTTAATTGTGCTTTTATTTCACCATGTTATATCAAAATGTCCACAATCTCCCTCTGTTCCTTTCACCAAACTCCTCCTCAGCTTATGACTATACCCAGAAAACCATACACCTGATGTAATATGCTGATAAAATGTCATCAATGAGGAACAAAGTTCAGAAAAAGTGGTTAATCCCGGCAAACTAAATCCAATAATACAGCTTTTAGAGATCTAATCCTGAAAATTATGCTGTCCAATACTAACTGACCAATGCTCATTACTATGATATCAAGTTTGCCTTTCCATCCTCTCCCACCCATGCTCCAGTCCAACTTGTCACTACTTTTACTATACAAACACAAGGCCATTGCACATACATTAATAAAGGAAAATGAGAATATATTACGTCATCATGGGGTGATGTAAAAGAACCCATGGCACTATTTTGAAGAAGAGCTGGGGAGCTATCTCCAGTGTCCAGGCCAATATTTATCCCTCAGTCAACATCACAAAAACAGATTATCTGGTCAATATCACATGGCTGTTTGTGGGACCTTGCTGTGCGCATATTTGCTGCCAAGTTTTCTGCATTACAACAGTGACTACACTTCAAAAAGTACTTCATTGGCTGTAAAGCACTTTGAGACATCGATTGGTCATGAAAGGTGCTATATAAATGCAAGTCTTTCTTTCTTTCATCAGCCGCCCAACTGAGAAAATCTGTGATAAAAGCCCAGCCTATATGATTGCATTTCCCAGAACGTTCTGCAAACATGGTCACACATCAGGAAGATCCAGCACTCTTCTGCAAACAGGATTGAGTTTGAAGGACACGGAGGTTTCACATCTATGCAGGCCTGAAAGCTCTTGCATGCAGAGAGGCTGAAAATATAATTGCCTAAGGCCCCCTAAATATTCACAGCACAGGAACATAGCAGAGAGCAACAAAAAGTTCCTAAGAGAGAAGCAGGTCTATGTGAGGCAAAGTCATAGAATTTATTTATAACATATGGAAGTTTATATTTATGGCAACTTTAGTGATCGGTGCCTATTTAATTTTTCATGACTTTATCATGTTATGAATTCTATTTTCAGGAGAATATAGTTTGCTGGGCATTCAATATCTTGGCAGAAAGCTGCCTGAACATGGTTTAAGGCATTTGATTGGTAAGCTTGTGCTTGTTGGTTGTTCACTGATAACTGTATTTTTAAAAAAGCACGTCATTCAAAAGTTATCTGGTAAATTTTGTGTAAATATTTATTTTTGTTATTTATTATTAGTCAATTAGCATGCTTTGTTTCACAGATTGATTGTGATTCATTGATTTTTTTTTAGTGAATAGGGCATCAAAGTAAAAATAATTAATTGGAACAGGGCCATTTTCAATGGAGTGAGAACATATCTGGCAAACGTAAATTGGAATCAAAGATTGGAAGGCAAAACTATAAGGGCCTTTAAAGACAAGATGTTGCGGGAATAGTCGAGTTACATTCCCACGGGAGAGAAAGGTAGGACAAACAAAGCCAGAGCTCCCTGGATGACAAAACAGATAGAGAGTAAGATGAATCAGAAAAGGGTGCGTAGAACAAGTGTCAGGCTGATAGAATATAGAAAGTTCAAAGGGGAGTGAAAAACGAAATAAGAGAAGCAAACAAAGAGTATGAGAAGAGTCTGACAGTTAACTTAAAAGGGGAATCTTAAAGTCTTCTGTCGACATATAAATTGTGCAAGAGTGGTAGAAGGTGGGGTGGGGTGATTTGGAACCAAAAAGGAGATTTACGCATGGAGGTAGAGAGCGTGGCTAAGGTACTAAAATGAGTACTTGCATCTGTCTTTACCAAGAAAGAAGATGCTGCTAAAGCCATAGTGAAAGAGGAGGTGGTTGAGGCACTGGATATGCTAAAAATTGATAAAGAGGAGGTATTAGATATGCTGACTGTACTTAAACTTGATAAGTCAGCAGGACCAAATCAGGTGCATCGAGGATACTGAGGGAAAGAAAGGTGGAAATTGTGGGGGCACAGGCCATAATCTTCCAACTCTCCTTAGATACAGGGGTTGTGCCAGAGGACTGCAGAATTGCAAATGGTACACCCTGTTCAAAAAAGGATTAAGGGACAGCCAATCAGTTTAAACTGGGTGGCGGGAAAGCTTTTAGAAACGATAATCCAGGACAAAATTAACAGTCACTTGAGCAAATGTGGATTAATTAATAAGAAAAGCAAGTATAGATTTGCTATGGGAAAATCATGTTTAACTAACTTTATTGAGTTTTTTGATGAGGTAACAAAGAGGTTTGATGATGGTAATGCAGTTGATGTGGTGTGTATCAAAAGGTGTTTGATAAAGTGCCACATAACAGGCTTGTCAGCAAAGTTAAAGCCCATGGAATAAAAGTGACAGTAGCAGCATGGATACAAAGTTGGCTGAGTGACAGGAAACAGACAGTAGTGGTGAACTGTTGTTTTTCAAACTGCAGGAAGGTATATAGTAAGGTTCCACAGGGATGGGTATTAGGCCCACTGCTTTTCTTGATTTATATTAATGACATAGACCTGGGTGTACAGGGCACAATTTCAAAAGTTGCAGTTGACATAAAACTTGGAAGCACTGTGAACTTTGAGGAACATAAACTTCAAGAGGACATAGACAGGCTGGTGGAATGGGTGGCCACGTGGCAGATGAAATTTAATGCAGAGAAGTAAGAAATCAGGAAAAGGCTGTTGGCACTGGATACTGCAAAAGCTATGGGACCTAACAATATCCCAGCGGCAGTACTGAAGACTTGTGCTGCAGAACAAGCTGTGCCCCTAGCCAAGCTGTTCCTGGACAGCAACAACACTGGCATTTACCTGACAATGTGGAAAATTGCCCAGGTATGCCTAGTCCACAAAAAGCAGGACAAATCCAATCCTGCCAATTGCCGCCCCATCAGTCTACTGTCAATCATAAGCAAAGTGATGGAAGGTGTCATCGACAGTGCTATCAAGCGGCACTTAAACAGCAATAACCTGCTCACTGATGCTCAGTTTGGGTTCTGCTGAACTGCTGACCTCATTACAACCTTAGTCCAAATATGGATTAAAAAACTGAACTCAAGAGGTGAAGTGAGAGTGATTGCCCTTGATATCAAGGCAGCATTTGACCAAGTGTGGCATCAAGGAGATCTAGCAAAATCAGGGGGAAAATTCTCCACTGGTTGAAGTCATACCTAGCAAAAAGGAAGATGGTTGTGGTTGTTGGAGGTCAATCATCTCAGACCCAGGACATTGCTGCAGGAGTTCCTCAGGGTAGTATCCTAGGCCCAACCATCTTCAGCTGCTTCATTATGACCTTCTCTCCATCACTTACCTTCCGGGAGTGGAGCGGAGAGGAGCAGAACTGTGGGGAGATCGCTGAGCGAGAGAAGAGAATAAACTGAGCCCGAGGATCAAGGCCCAGTCACTTACTTCCAGGACCGGAGTGGAGAAGTGTGGACCTGTGGGGAAATCGCCAAGCGAGAGAAGAGGATAAACTGAGCCCGAGGATCGAGGTCCAGTCACTTACCTTCCGGGAGCGGAGCGGAGAGCAGTCCAAGCACTCCGGAGTTTGTAAAAAAAAGTCAACAGTAACATCACAGGAAAACTGCAAGGTGATTTGTTGGTGAGTAACAGCTGTGAGTGCTTGGAAATAGCTTTAAAAAATCAGGGGAAAGTTCTTTTTTTAAACCTATCATATAAGTGATAAGGTTAGTACTACTAAAGTGTGTTTTTTTAAATTAGTGTAATTTATTAAGGACTTTAGATTGTAGTGGGTAATGTTTGGAGTGGAACAAAGCCCCTAGCGTAATTAGTATTTTTTAATTAAAGGGAGTAACTAAGTAATCTAAAGGTAAGTCATGGCAGGAAAGCTCGCACCTGTAATATGCTCCTCCTGCGCAATGTGGGAAATCAGGGATGCTTCGAGTGTCCCTGACGACCATGTGTTCAGGAAGTGTATCCATCTGCAGCTACTGGCTACCTGCATTATGGAGCTGGAGCTGCAGGTGGATTCACTGTGGAGCATCCACGATGCTGAGAACATCGTGGATAGCACGTTTAGGGAGGTGGTCACAGCGCAGGTAATGGCTGCACAG
The DNA here is from genome assembly GCF_036365525.1 of Heterodontus francisci. Lineage (NCBI taxonomy): Eukaryota > Metazoa > Chordata > Chondrichthyes > Heterodontiformes > Heterodontidae > Heterodontus > Heterodontus francisci. The sequence goes on along the minus strand of NC_090379.1, from coordinate 94,591,855 downwards.
GCAGAAAAGGGATGGGTGACCACCAGATGGAGTCATAGGCACAGGCAGGAGTCGCCTGTGGCCATCCCCCTCTCAAACAAATATATCACTTTGAATACTGGTGGGGGGGGGTGCGGTGGGGTGGCCTCCCAGGGGAAAGCAGCAACAGCCAAGTTCGTGGCACCATGGATGGCTCTGCTACACAGCGGGAGGGGGGGGGAGAGGTGGGGGGGTGGGGGGGAAGACTGGGAGAGCCATAGTGATAAGAGATTCAATTGTAAGGGGAACAGACAGGCGTTTCCATGGCCACAAATGAGACTCTCTGACGGTATGTTGCCTCACTGATCAAGGATGTCTCGGAGCGGCTGCAAGACATTCTGAAGGGGGAGGGTGAACAGCCAGTGGTCGTGGTACATGTTGGTACCAACAACACAGTAGAAAAAGGGATGAGGTCCTGCAAGATGAATTTAAGGAGTTAGGAGCTAAATTAAAAAGCAGGACCTCAAAGTTAGTAATCTCAGGATTACTTCCTGTGCCACGTGTTAGTGAGCATAGGAACAGGAGAATAGAGCAGATGAATGCGTGGCTGGAGAAATGGTGCAGGAAGGAGGGATTTAGATTCCTGGGACATCGGGACCGGTTCTGGGGAAGGTGGGACCTGTACAAGTGGGATGGGTTACACCTAGGCAGGACCAGAACCAATGATCTCGCAGGGATGTTTGCTAGTGCTGTTGGGGAGGATTTAAACTAGAATGGCAGGGGAATGGGAACCTGAGCCGGGAGACTGAGAGGAGGAAACAAGGATAGAAACAAAAGACAGGAAACAAAAAGGCAAAAGTGGAAGGCATAGAAATCAAGGGCAAGAAACAAATAAGGCCATTGTGCGAAATAATGCTAGGATGACTAAGAATGTTAAAAAGATCAGCCTAAAGGCATTGTGTTTCAATGCGCGGAGTATTCGCAATAAGGTAGGCAAATTAACTGAGCAAATAGGGCGGCACAGTGGTGCAGTGGTTAGGGCGGCACAGTGGCGCACTGGTTAGCACTGCAGCCTCACAGCTCCTGGGTACTGCCTGGGCAGAGTTTGCAAGTTCTCCCTGTGACCGCGTGGGTTTTCGTCGGGTGCTCTGGTTTCCTCCCACAGCCAAAGACTTGCAGGTGATAGGTAAATTGGCCATTGTAAATTGCCCTAAGTGTAGGTAGGTGGTAGGGAATATGGGATTACTGTAGGGTTAGTATAAATCGGTGGTTGTTGTTCGGCACAGACTCGGTGGGCCGAAGGGCCTGTTTCAGTGCTGTATCATAAAATAAAATAAAAATATATAAAATAAAATAGATGTAAATGGATATGATATAGTTGTGATTACGGAGACATGACTGCAGAGTGACCAAGGATGGGAACTGAACATCCAGGGGTATTCAATATTTAGGAAGGACAGGCAAAAAGGGAAAGAAATTGGAGTGGTTTTGTTAGTAAAAGCGGAAATCAATTCAATAGTGAGGAAGGATATTAGCTCAGAGATTCCTGATGTGGAATCTATATGCGTGGAGCTAAGAAACACCAAGGAGCAGAAAACATTGGTGGGGGTTCTATATAGACCCCCAAACAGCAGTGGTGATGTAGAGGATGGAATTAAACAGGAAATTAGAGATGCATGCAATAAGGGTGCAACTGTAATTATGGGTGATTTTAATCTACATATAGATTGAGCAAACCAAATTGGCAATAATATTGTAGAGGTGGAATTCCTGGAGTGCATACGTGATGGTTTTTTAGACCAATACATTGAGGAACCAACTAGAGAACAGGCCATCCCAGACTGGGTATTGTGTCATGAGAAAGGATTAGTTAACAATCTTGTTGTACAGGGTCCTTTGGGGAAGAGCGACCATAACATGATAGAATTCTTCATTAAGATGGAGAGTAAGAGAGTTGATTCCGAGAATAGGGTCCTGAACCTAAATAAAGGAAACTATGAAGGTATGAGGTGCAAGTTGGCTATGATAGACTGGGGAACGTTACTTAAAGGGTTGACATTGGATAGGCAATGGCTAGCATTTAAAGAGTGCATGGATGAATTACAACAGTTGTTCATTCCTGTCTGGCGCAGAAATAAAACAGGAAGGGTGGCTCAACGGTGGCTTACAAAAGAAATTAGGGATAGTATTAGATCCAAGGAGGAGAAATATAAAATTGGCACAACAAGCAGCAAACCTGAGGATTGGGAGCAGTTTAGAATTCAACATAGGAGAACAAAGGGATTGATTAAGAAGGGGAAGATAGAGTATGAGAGCAAGCTTGCAGAGAACAAAATAACTGACTGTAAAAGATTAAGAGAAAAAGATTAGTGAAGACAAATGTGGGTCCCTTACAGTCAGCAAGGGGGGAATTTATAATGGGGAACAAAGAAATGGCAGACCAATTAACTACATACTTTGTTTCTGTCTTCACAAAGGAGGACACAAATTACCTGCCAGAAATGTTGGGGAAAATAGGGTCTAGTGAGAAGGAGGAACTGTATGAAATCAATATTGGTAGGGAAATGGTGTTAGGGAAATTGATGGGATTGAAGGCCGATAAATCCCCAGGGCCTGATAATCTACATCCCAGAGTACTTAAGGAAGTGGCCATAGAAATAGTAGATGCATTGCTGGTCATTTTTCAAAATTCTATAGACTCTGGAACAGTTCCAAAAGATTGGAGGGTAGCTAATGTAACCCCACTATTTAAAAAAGGAGGTAGAAAGAAAACAGGGAATTACAGACCGGTTAGCCTGACATCAGTAGTGGGGAAATTGCTAGAGTCCATTATAAAAGATGTAATAGCAGAGCACTTGGAGAACAATGACAGGATTGGACAAAGTCAACATGGATTTATGAAAGGGAAATCATGCTTGACAAATCTACTGGAATTTTTTGAGGATGTAACTGGTAGAATAGATAAGGGAGAACCAGTGGATATGGTGTATTTGGACTTTCAGAAGTCTTTTGATAAGGTCCCACATAAGAGATGAGCATGCAAAATTAAAGCACATGGGATTGGGGGTTATATATTGGCCTGGATTGAGAATTGGAAAAAGAGAGTAGGAATAAACTGATCTTTTTCCGGGTGGCGGGCAGTGACTAGTGGGGTACCGCAGGGATCAGTGCTTGGGCCCCAGCTATTCACAATATATATTAATGACTTGGGTGAGGGAACTAAATGTAAAATTTTCAGGTTTGCAGACGACACAAAGCTGGGCGGGAGTGGGAGCTGTGAGGAGGATGCAGAGAAGCTCAGTGTGATTTGGACAGGTTGAGTGAGTGGGCAAATACATGGCAGATGCAGTATAATGTGGATAAAGATGAGGTTATCCACTTTGGTGGCAAAAACAGAAAGGCAGATTATTAAGTGAACAGTAACAGAGTGGGAAAGGGGGAGGTACAGCGAGATCTTGGTGTCCTTGTGCACCAGTCGCTGAAAGTAAGCATGCAGGTGCAGCAGGCAATTAAGAAGGCAAATGGTATGTTGGCCTTCATAGCGAGAGGATTCAAGTACAGGAGCAAGGATGTCTTGCTGCAATTATACAAGGCCTTGGTGAGACCACATCTGGAGTATTGTGTGGAGTTTTGCTCTCCTTATCTGAGGAAGAATATTCTTGCTATGGCGGCAGTGCAGCGAAGGTTCACCAGACTGATTCCTGGGATGGTAGGACTGACGTATGAAGAGAGATTGGGTCGATTAGGCTTGTATTCGCTAGAGTTTAGAAGAATGAGAGGGGATCTCATAGAAACCTACAAAGTTCTAACAGGACTGGACAGACTAGATGCAGGAAGGATGTTCCCAATGGCGGGGGAGTCCAGGACCAGGGGTCACAGACTAAGGATAAGGGCTAGGCCATTTAGGACTGAGATGAGGAGAGATTTATTCACTCAAAGAGTGATGAACCTGTGGAATTCTCTACCACGGAAAGCAGTTGAGGCCAAATCATTAAATATATTCAAGAAAGAGTTAGATATAGTTCTTAGGGCAAATGGGATCAAGAGATACAGGGAGAAAGTGGGAACAGGTTACTGAGTTTGGGTGATCGGCCATGATCGTATTGACTCAAAGGCTCGAAGGGCTGAATGGCCTACTCCTGCTCCTATTTTTCTATGTTTCTATGTTTCTGTAAGGTCAGGAGTGTGGATGTTCGCTGATGATTGTTCAATGTCCAGCACCATTCACAATTCCTCAGATACTAACGCAGTCCGTGTCCATATGCAGCAGGACCTGGACAACATCCAGGCTTGGGCTGACAAGTGGAAAGTAATATTCCCGCCACACAAGTGCCAGGCAATGACCAGCTCCAACAAGGGAGAATCTAACCATCTTCCCTTGACATTCAATGGCATTATGATCGCCGAATTCCCCCACTGTTAACATCCTGGGGGTTATCATTGATCAGAAACTGAACAGGACCAGCCATATAGATACTGTGACTACAAGAGCAGGTCAGAGGCTGGGAATTCTGTAGCGAGTAATTCACCTTCTGACTCCCCAAAGCCAGTCCACTATCTTCAAGCACAGGTCAGGAGTGTGATGGAATACTCTGCACTTGCCTGGATGGGTGCAGCTCCAAGAACACTCAGGAAGCTCAACCCAATCTAGGACAAATAAGCCCACTTGATCGTACCCCATCCATCACCTTAAACGTTCACTCCCTCACCACCAATGCACAGTGATGGCAGTGTGTACCATATACAAGATGTACTGCAACAACTCACCACGCTTCCTTCAACAGCACCTTCCAAACCCACAACCTCTTCCACCTGGAAGGACAAGGGCAGCAGGTGCGTGGGAACATCACCATCTGCAAGTTCCCCTCCAAGCCACACACCATACTGACTTGGAAATATGTCACTGTTCCTTCACTGTTGTCGGATCAAAATCCTGGAACTCCCCCCTAACAGCACTGTGGGTGTACCCGCACCAGATGGACTGCAGCGGTTCAGGAAGGCAGCTGACCACCAACCTCTCAAGGTCACTTAGGGATGGGCAACAAATGCTGGTCTTGCCACCAATGCCCACATCCCATGAAATGAGTAAACAAATGTGATACATCTTGGTAAGAAGATCGAGAAAAGGCAAAATAAAGGATACAATTCTAAAGGAGGTGCAGGAGCAGAGGGACCTGGGGTATATGTGCACAAATAGTTGAAGGTGGCAGGGCAGGTTGAGAAAGTGGCTAATAAGGCATATGGGATCCTGGCCTTTATAAAAAGAGGCATAGAGTACAAAAGCAAGGAGGTTATGGTGAACCTTTATAAAACACTGGTTTTGTCTCAACTGGAGTATTGTATCCAATACTGGGCACCACACTTGAGGAAGGATGTAAAGGCATTAGAGAGAGTACAGAAAAGATTTACAAGAAAGGTTCCAGGGATGAACTTCAATTAGGAGGATAGATCGGAGAAGCTGGGTCTGTTTTCTTTAGAGAAGAGAACATTGAGAGGAGATTTAATAGAAGTGTTCAGAAGTATGAAGGGTCTGGATAGTGTAGATAGGGAAAAAATGTTCCCATTGGCGGAAGGTTGCGAACCAGAAGACTCCGATTTAAGGTGAATGTCAAAAGAACCAATGGTGACATATGGAAAAACTCCTTTTTCACACAGAGAGTGATTAGGATCTGAAATGCACTGCCTGACATTGTGGTGGAAGCAGATTCAATCATAGCTTTCAAAAATGAATAATTATTTGAAGAGAAAAATTTTACAGGGCTATGGGGAAAAGGAGAGTGGGACGAGCTGAGATGCTCTTGCAGAAAGCTGGCATTGACACAGCGGGCTGAATGGCCTGCTTCTGTGCTGTAACCATTCTATGATTCTATGGCTTGAGCCACTCAGAATAGTTTGTATGTAACATTTTCCTCCATCCAGACACTTCCCACACCCTAGATAATGCATGACACAGGCAAAGATCCAAGAAGCAGAATATTTAATGCTAAAGCTGGACAAAAGGACCAGGGTTTTCTGCTTTCATACTCGTCAGCCTGACATTTTCAGCTCAGTCGTTTTAACGGAAGTAGAAAACCCCAGCTGATGTGATCATAGGTCAAATACAAACATCTGACTCAGTTGCACTGTGACACATAACAAATGACCATCACCCAATTGCATCAAAGTGCACCACATGTTATGATTCCAGAATGGCAAACAAAGGATACACTTTTTGAAAGTGTAACCTCTTCTTTGAAGACATTGCCCGAGTCATAACTATCTCAGGATGAAAGGTCAAGCAGATCACCTGCTCCCAGACATCTGTCAACACTTCTCTAAAGTCAGACCCTTAAAATAAATGAGGCCAACTTGGGGATGTTTCCACCTTCAATTATTTCTCCTCCTCTGCCCAGACGTGTCATCCCTGCCATTGCCTCCTCACATTAGCATTAGCATCACAGGAATGAACTCATCTCCACCGTCTCCATGTCTCAGTATGTTAGGATTGCACTGTACTACATCACCAAGCCATTCAAGAGACATTCATTTTAAATTTGTTCTTGTCCTCAGTAACAGATATATTCTTAGTTGGAATAAATGTCTGGGCTTCCTGCTTCATGACTTAAATTGGCTCCCAAGCTGTTTATTGCCTGCTACATTCCTTGACAATGCATGTTATCTCTTCAAAGTCTTAGTGGGGGACTTGTTAGGCACTCTTAACTCCAAAATGAATACCACAGTACTAGTACGCTGCCCATCATAATTTTTGCCAGTGCCAGAACTGCAATGGCAAAATTCTAAAAATACTAAAGCAGTCATGTAACTCAAGAAATCCTATATAAAAAATACATTTGAAGAGTTTCAATCCTTTAGTGTTCACCTAGCAGATTATTCTATTTAAAAATTTTTGTTTTCAATTTTGGGCATATCAATATGAGAAGTGTACCACTTCTTTCTTTGCCGTCAGTGCCCAGCACACCTCAACCAGCTTCTTTTACATTGTGCCCTCATTTTGCCACAAGGAAGTTCCATCTACTGCATATCTCAATTTTTCTTCCAGTTTCCACAGTAGTAACCCATATGATCTGAGTGAGAATTTAAACTAAAGAAGTCATCTGCCCAGATTTCTCTTGTGGAGTTATAACTACTAGAAATCAGATGTCCCCAAAAAGCATTCCATTTAGGATTTTCTCACCAGGCAGACTTTCATCCCAACTCTGGCTGCACACAAACCCACACCCGAAAGGTGAAAGGACAGAATGTTAAATGACTATGCCATCAGTGTCCTCATCAAGCAAAATGCCCCTACTGACATGATTAAATCTGACTGGTTGCCGTTAGTTCCTGAGAAGCATCTCACCAATGGTTTTAAGCAGCAAGGAATAACTGAGACACAAAGTGTGCAGTGATTCAATCTAAATTCTAATGTTGTTCGAGCCCAGGATGTGTTAAGTTAGATGGAAGATTGATTAGTTGTGCTGCAGTGTCCGTCATTTACTCTATTACATTGGTCAGATGGCATAATCATTCAACAAAATGGGCCAGATTTTCTGTAGGAATGAACCTAATGGTCTTTGCCTTTAGTCAGACTTTCCCTTGCACATTTAGGTTCTCAAAAAACTTTTTATGTGGCAAGTTGCAAAAGTGCGAGCTGATAACATCGCAATGAGGGAAACAGGGCATCTTGGACCTGAGTGAATAGAATAAGTAACTGTGTGTCACCTTAACCAATCAGATTGAAAGACTGAGAAATTAACAGTGCAAGGACTGAAAAGAAAGTATAAATTAAGATGAGAGAATTCAATGTCAAATCAGGTGCACAAAGAGGAATAAAGAGAGGGAAAGATTGGATTAAGAGAGAAAAGGAACAAACATTTTTTTTTAAATTTACATTTACATTTTTAAAACCTCCAACAGCAATTAAAACATGAAACAATGAGACTCCATATTTGTAACAGTTTGTTTCCATGCCAGAGAAGTTTTTTTGGCAATAATTAACACTTATCATGTTGTTTAAATGATATTTCGATTCGAATGGATAAGATTTAACTTTTCATGGTGAGTTCCATTTGTATCTATTGCACAATGTAGCAACTTCACACCATTCCATGCATTTCAATGGTGAGGCAGGCAGTCAAAAGCCATTTTCAAAGAGCTAAAATGTGAGTGGCACAACTCGAACAGCAACTTTTGGATATCCGCATTTAATTGCACATCTCGCCTGAAGTTGCTGTACCATTTGTGCCCAAAGGTGAGCATCAATAGCCTCACGATTATTTTGACAGGAAGATCTGGGCTAATAATGTATTCTACAGAATACAAAACCACTTCTACATAGCATATCCTACATGTATCAGTTCAATGGAATGACATTTTCCTTTAAATAAGGACCAAACAAAACCTCTAACAAAGAGGGTTTCCATTTCCTCCATATTATGATCTGCTATTTCACAGACTATACCCAAACTATTTAATCTCATAGGGAACTGATTTTTTCATCCTGACCTTTCAGAAGTAAATGACGGACACTGCAGCACAACTAATCAATCTTCCATCTAACTTAACACATCCTGGGCCAGAACAACATTCGAATTTATATTGAATCACTGCATGATATTTACTAACCAAATGCAGTGGTATAACGTCCAGTTAGTTTTTTTTCCTCTCTCCTCAATGATTTTGTACTGTATTTTACACTAGAATTCATATTCCACGTTGCTCTCTTTGATTCTTCTTTGGCCTCCTTATCTCGAGAGACAATGGGTAAGCGCCTGGAGGTGGTCAGTGGTGTGTGGAGCAGCGCCTGGAGTGGCTATAAAGGCCAATTCTAGAGTGACAGACTCTTCCACAGGTGCTGCAGAAAAATTTGATTGTCGGGGCTCTTCCCTTGCGCCTCTGTCTTTTTTCCTGCCAACTGCTAAGTCTCTTCGACTTGCCACATTTTAGCCCTGTCTTTATGGCTGCCCGCCAGCTCTGGCGAATGCTGGCAACTGACTCCCACGACTTGTGATCAACGTCACAGGATTTCATGTCGCGTTTGCTGACGTCTTTAAAGCGGAGACATGGACGGCCGATGGGTCTGATACTCGTGACGAGCTCGCTGTACAATGTGTCTTTGGGGATCCTGCCATCTTCCATGCGGCTCACATGGCCAAGCCATCTCAAGCGCCGCTGACTCAGTAGTGTGTATAAGCTGGGGATGTTGGCCGCCTCGAGGACTTCTGTGTTGGAGATACGGTCCTGCCACCTGATGCCAAGTATTCTCCGGAGGCAGCAAAGATGGAATGAATTGAGACGTCGCTCTTGGCTGACATACGTTGTCCAGGCCTCGCTGCCATAGAGCAAGGTACTGAGGGCACTCTTTGATTAGCAAGATGAATAGAAAGGACCCTAATGCATTGCTGAAGAGAAGCCCTTCCTTGTAGCATGTCACGGAGAGATTTGGTGTTCTTGTCAGGTTGGCTGATTTAATGATGGAAGATTGCATTCAAGAATTTCTGGCTTCCAAGCAGTGTACACTAACAGCACAATTCTTAAACACCCAAGCATATACCGGGAGTCCACAGATGTCTTTTAGACAACCTATAGTGTCCACATGGGAGTTTGAAATTGAAGATCACTTGCTTTAAAATATGCAAAAGTAACCTTGTTTTGCATGTTGTTGCAAACTTGTAGTCATATAACATATGAAAATAATGGGCAGGGAGAGACCAGCTGGTACATCAAGCATGCTCCATACGATACCTGGGATTAACACGTGCAACATTTTTCAGTGGTTATATGGAGACAACATTCCCCTAAGGACGAGGAGCATGTCCTTTACTACACAGTTTCCTTATCAGAAGCATGGAGGAGTATTATGGCACCTAGCAGGAATCACCAGTCACAAGTGTCTGAGTGAAGGTGGAGAGCTACAGTTTAGAAGCTGTTTTTTTTTTCATTCATTCATAGGATGTGGGCATCGCTGGCTAGGCCAGCATTTATTGCCCACCCCTAATTGCCCTTGAGAAGGTGGTGGTGAGCTGCCTTCTTGAACCGCTGCAGTCCATGTGAGGTAGGTATACCCACAGTGCTGTTAGGAAGGAAGTTCCAGGATTTTGACCCAGCGACAGTGAATGAACGGCGATATAGTTCCAAGTCAGGATGGTGTGTGACTTGGAGGGGAACTTGCAGGTGGTGGTGTTCCCATGCATTTGCTGCCCTTGTCCTTCTAGTTGGTAGAGGTCGCAGGTTTGGAAGGTGCTGTCCAAGGAGCTTTGGTGCGTTGCTGCAGTGCATCTTGTAGATGGTACACACTGCTGCCACTGTGCATCGGTGGTGGAGGGAGTGATGTTTGTGGATGGGGTGCCAATCAAGCGGGCTGCTTTGTCCTGGATGGTATTGAGCTTCTTGAGATTTGTTGGAGCTGCACCCATCCAGACAAGTGGAGAGTATTCCATCACACTCCTGACTTGTGCCTTGTAGATGGTGGACAGGTCTTGGGGAGTCAGGAGGTGACTTACCCGCCTCAGGATTCCTAGCCTCTGACCTGCTCTTGTAGCCATGCTATTTATATGGCGACTCCAGTTCAGTTACTGACCAATGGTAACCCCTAGGATGTTGATACTGGGGGATTCAGCGACTGTAATGCCATTGAATGTCAAGAGGAGATGGTTAGATTCTCTCTTGTTGGAGATGGTCATTGCCTAGCACTCGTGTGGCGCGAATGTTACTTATCAGCCCAAGCCTGGATATTGTCCAGGTCTTGCTGCATTTCTAAACAGACTCAGGATCTCAGGACTCGCGAATGGTGCTGAACATTATGCAATCATCAGCGAATATCCCCACCTCTGACCTTATGATTGAAGGAAGGTCATTAATGAAGCAGCTGAAAATGTTTGGGCCTAGGACACTACCCTGAGGAACTCCTGCATTGTTGTCCTGAACTCAGATGATTGAACTCCAACAACCACAACCATCTTCCTTGGCGCGAGGTATGACTCCAACCAGAGGAGAGTTTTCCCCCTGATTCCAATTGACTTCAGTTTTGAAACAGCTCCTTGATGCCATACTAGGTCAAATGCTGCCTTGATGTCAAGGGCAGTCATTTTCACCTCACCTCTTGAGTTCAGCTCTTTTGTCCATGTTTGAGCCAAGGCTGTAATGAGGTCAGGAGCTGAGTGGCTCTGACAGAACTCAAACTGAGCGTCACTGAGAAGGTTATTGCTAAGCAAGTGCCATTTGATGGTACTGTTGATGACACCCTCCATCACTTTACTGATGATTGAGAATAGGCTGATGGGGCAGTAAGAGGCTGGGGTGGGTTTGTCCTGCTTTTTGTGTAGAGGACATACCTGGGCAATTTTCCACATTGCCGGTTAGATGCCAGTGTTGATGAGTGAAGATGTTTGGAGCTGCCTGACAGCTCATCAGCTTCAGGATGCTTCTACAATGCTCTAGCAACTGAATCTAGCTTGGATTCCTGTGCACCACCCATTGCACATCTGTGTACATGCAAACAGGTTGATATTGCTTACCTACCACTCTTTATCTACTATGGTTGCACTATTCTGAAATCGCCTGATCTCAAAAACTAACCAGAGTTAGGTCTGGTTAGTACTTCGATGGGAGACTGCCTGGGGATACCAAATACAGTAAGTTTATACGTCAGCCGTGGCTCAATGTTTAAAAAAAACAGGCATTTTACATGAGGCACCATGGAAGACCCAAAGGGAAGACAAAAGTAAACGAGCATAGATGCGTGGACAGGACAGAGAAAGCAAGAGATTAAGGAAAGAGTGAAAGGAAGAGAAACAATGACAGAAGAAAAGAGCAGTCATATAGAAAAAGCAGAGAATGAAAGATAGAGAATAAAAGAATGTAGGAAGAAAAAACAAATAATGGAAGAAAGAACAGGGAAAGAGAAAAAGAATAAAAAATCCGACTTGCCTTTTTAAAAAAGATGTTGGTCATTCTTAGTAAGATAATTTTTATAGCACTTTAAAATAGTGAGGACAAGATCCCTGGCCCTCCTCATTTTTTTGACAGTCAAATGCATTGCTATTTTGGAGCTAACCTCCAACCTGTTCCAGGTGAGAAATGTCACTGGTTACAAATCAATGTTATTACACATTTTACAACCAGTCCAAGTACAAGTACAGAACAGTTAAAATTCAGAGTCAGGCTCTCTCTGCTCTGGTCCAACAAAGTGCCTTCAGCAAGAGCAATACTGTGTACATAGACTTAACTTGAAAGATGTTGAACACAAAAGGCTGCTACTTAAGCTTGAAGAAACACTCTGTTCCGCACCTGAAGCTAAAGACCAGTTCTATGAACAACTCCATAACATCATTAGCAGCATCCCCAACACCGAACACCTATTCCTGCTGGGGGACTTTAATGCCAGGGTTGGGGCCGACCATGACTCATGGCCCTCCTGCCTTGGGCGCTATGGCGTTGGAAGGATGAATGAGAACGGGCAGAGACTGCTTGAGTTGTGTACCTATCATAACCTCTGCATCACCAACTCGTTCTTTCACACTAAACCCTGTCACCAGGTTTCATGGAGGCACCCAAGATCACGTCGTTGGCACCAGCTAGACCTCATTGTCACAAGGCGAGCCGCCTTAAACAGTGTTCAAATCACACGCAGCTTCCACAGTGCGGACTGCGACACCGACCACTCCCTGGTGTGCAGCAAGGTTAGACTCAGACCAAAGAAGTTGCATCATTCCAAGCAGAAGGGCCACCCGCGCATCAACACGAGCAGAATTTCTCACCCACAGCTGTTAGAAAAATTTCTAAATTCACTTGTAACAGCCCTTCAAAACACTCCCACAGGGGATGCTGAGACCAAGTGGGCCCACATCAGAGACGTCATCTATGAGTCAGCTTTGACCACCTACGGCAAAAGTGCGAAGAGAAATGCAGACTGGTTTCAATCTCATAATGAAGAGCTGGAACCTGTCATAGCCGCTAAGCGCATTGCACTTTTGAACTACAAGAAAGCCCCCAGCGATTTAACATCCGCAGCACTTAAAGCAGCCAGAAGTACTGCACAAAGAACAGCTAGGCGTTGCGCAAACGACTACTGGCAACACCTATGCAGTCATATTCAGCTGGCCTCAGACACCGGAAACATCAGAGGAATGTATGATGGCATGAAGAGAGCTCTTGGGCCAACCATCAAGAAGATCACCCCCCTCAAATCTAAATCGGGGGACATAATCACTGACCAACGCAAACAGATGGACCGCTGGGTTGAGCACTACCTAGAACTGTACTCCAGGGAGAATGCTGTCACTGAGACTGCCCTCAATGCAGCCCAGCCTCTACCAGTCATGGATGAGCTGGACATACAGCCAACCAAATCGGAACTCAGTGATGCCATTGATTCCCTAGCCAGCGGAAAAGCCCCTGGGAAGGACAGCATTACCCCTGAAATAATCAAGAGTGCCAAGCCTGCTATACTCTCGGCACTACATGAACTGCTATGCCTGTGCTGGGACGAGGGAGCAGTACCCCAGGACATGCGCGATGCCAACATCATCACCCTCTATAAAAACAAAGGTGACCGCGGTGACTGCAACAACTACCGTGGAATCTCCCTGCTCAGCATAGTGGGGAAAGTCTTTGCTCGAGTCGCTCTGAACAGGCTCCAGAAGCTGGCCGAGCGCGTCTACCCTGAGGCACAGTGTGGCTTTCGTGCAGAGAGATCGACTATTGACATGCTGTTCTCCCTTCGTCAGATACAGGAGAAATGCCGTGAACAACAGATGCCCCTCTACATTGCTTTCATTGATCTCACCAAAGCCTTTGACCTCGTCAGCAGACGTGGTCTCTTCAGACTACTAGAAAAGATCGGATGTCCACCAAAGCTACTAAGTATCATCACCTCATTCCATGACAATATGAAAGGCACAATTCAACATGGTGGCTCCTCATCAGAGCCCTTTCCTATCCTGAGTGGTGTGAAACAGGGCTGTGTTCTCGCACCCACACTTTTTGGGATTTTCTTCTCCCTGCTGCTTTCACATGCGTTCAAATCCTCTGAAGAAGGAATTTTCCTCCACACAAGATCAGGGGGCAGGTTGTTCAACCTTGCCCGTCTAAGAGCGAAGTCCAAAGTACGGAAAGTCCTCATCAGAGAACTCCTCTTTGCTGACGATGCTGCTTTAACATCTCACACTGAAGAGTGCCTGCAGAGTCTCATCGACAGGTTTGCGTCTGCCTGCAATGAATTTGGCCTAACCATCAGCCTCAAGAAAACGAACATCATGGGGCAGGATGTCAGAAATGCTCCATCCATCAATATTGGCGACCACGCTCTGGAAGTGGTTCAAGAGTTCACCTACCTAGGCTCAACTATCACCAGTAACCTGTCTCTAGATGCAGAAATCAACAAGCGCATGGGTAAGGCTTCCACTGCTATGTTCAGACTGGCCAAGAGAGTGTGGGAAAATGGCGCACTGACACGGAACACAAAAGTCCGAGTGTATCAGGCCTGTGTCCTCAGTACCTTGCTCTACGGCAGCGAGGCCTGGACAACGTATGCCAGCCAAGAGCGACGTCTCAATTCATTCCATCTTCGCTGCCTTCGGAGAATACTTGGCATCAGGTGGCAGGACTATATCTCCAACACAGAAGTCCTTGAAGCGGCCAACATCCCCAGCTTATACACACTACTGAGTCAGCGGCGCTTGAGATGGCTTGGCCATGTGAGCCGCATGGAAGATGGCAGGATCCCCAAAGACACATTGTACAGCGAGCTCGCCACTGGTATCAGACCCACCGGCCGTCCATGTCTCCGTTATAAAGACGTCTGCAAACGCGACATGAAATCGTGTGACATTGATCACAAGTCGTGGGAGTCAGTTGCCAGCATTCGCCAGAGCTGGCGGGCAGCCATAAAGACAGGGCTAAATTGTGGCGAGTCGAAGAGACTTAGTAGTTGGCAGGAAAAAAGACAGAGGCGCAAGGGGAGAGCCAACTGTGCAACAGCCCCAACAAACAAATTTCTCTGCAGCACCTGTGGAAGAGCCTGTCACTCCAGAATTGGCCTTTATAGCCACTCCAGGCGCTGCTTCACAAACCACTGACCACCTCCAGGTGCGTATCCATTGTCTCTCGAGATAAGGAGGCCCAAAAGAAAGAAAAAAAAGAAAGAAAGATGTGGATACAAGGTAAAGCCTGGGAATGGGTAACAAATTGGCTGCGGGCCAGAAAACAATGGATAAGTTTTAAGTGCGGGAAGTCCTGAATAAGGTACGTCAAGGATCTGTATTAGGACTGTTTCTAATTTATATTAACAACTTGATTCAGAAGCTAAATGCAAATTGGTCATATTTACAGCCAATATCAAACTAGAAGTGGCAATTAACTCTGAGAAGGAAGCCTAGGAACTAGAAAATTAGTTCAGTAAAATATTTAAGTGTGCAGAACAATGGTGGATGAAATTTAACACAGACAACTGTAAGATATGAATAGCATGATTATTCCATGAATAGTATTGAAATATTTAAGATATAAGGGACCTACAGGTATTAGTAGACTCAATAATCAATATATTCAATCACTGTCATGCAATAATAATCAGAACAAACAATTCTGGAGTTTTTGTCTCCACTATCCTACTCAAAAGCCTATTGTGACACTCATGTAAAGTGCAGCAATTGAAACTACAAGAACTCAACATGAAGACTTATAAAAATTGACTTTTCCTTTTTAAAAAAGTGGACAATATGCTTAAAAATGGCTGCTGAAGGTTCAAAGTCCTTGTCTTTGTGTATTCAAACTGTCTGGCAAGAACAAAAGAATGCATTCAAAACTAAGAGATGTGAATTACACCCATCCTGAACCCATCAAGAGACATTTTTGAACTGAATAGGCGATCTGAAAGAAGGTGTGAAGTAGCCACATTTGGGTCATTTTTGGTCACCGCAAGGAGGAAAATCTACCAACAAAGGCAACTGTGTGAAACTATTTTTGACCTTAAAAGTAGCTCTCTGGAGAGAGAGAGAGAGAGAGAGAGAGAGACCAGGAAGAAACATCACAAAAGCTTGTCCAGCTGAGAGCTGGGAAAAAAGCCAGCAAGCCAAGAAAGAAAGGCACCCTGCTGTGAATTCTACATTTGAACCTGTGCAGCAGAGAATTGGAAGTGATCCTTTGTCTTCAAACTGAACGTTCAACCAACAGAGAAAGCTACAAACACCTCAGGGCTGCCACTAAAGAGAATTTGACATCTGAGAGAATTCAACAGGTTTACTGTGAACCCTGAAACCCTACCTCACTTCAAACCTCTTACTTATTTTCCTCTCTATCTGTCTCTTCTTTTGTGTGTGTGTGCGCACGCAAATGAGTGAATGTGTCAGTGGGTGCAGTTGCGACAATTTTGGGATAAGGCATATTGCTCAATAAATAATTAATCTTCTGTTTTAAACCTACAAGAATACCTGTCGCTGTCTGTTTATTTGACAAATAAAACACAACGGGGTTAAAACCCTAATATCAAAAGCACTTGTTGCAGTCAGGTGGGAGTTGAACAGTGGGGACCACCCACACTCTCCACCATGTGGCTGTAACACAATTCAATTTGTGTGTGAAGTAACTCCTGACATCAATCTTAAATTTACACTTCACTATTTTGAACTCGTTTATTTTGAAGTGATGCTTTAGATTTCCCTTTTCCAGAATGTCTACCATCTTATTTCTCTGTAGCAATTTGCCTCTTCTAGAGGCTGAAAAGCCCAGGTTTTTCCAGTCTTTCCTCATAATTCAGTTTTCTCTGTACTGTCTTCAGGGCTTGAAAGTCTCCTTTGGGTCTTAGTGGCAAGAACTGGACACAAAACACTTTAAGTATCGTCTGACAGAGTGATGGACACCCCCTGACATGCACTGCCTTATTTTGATTATTTAGTTCAGTGTCATTCTAGCATAACCCTATTTAATGAACAGTCGCTTGCTTTGAAGGGGGCAGACTGTAAGTTCTTTCCAAAACATCAAAAATGATGCAAGAAGAGCCTGAGGGAGACAACCCTAAGTCTTTCCTATATGGCATTTTGGATTATAGGCCAGTTCCGTAGACTATACTTCCTCTTTAAGTGGCAAAATATGCAAGTCATATTTTGGACTATTTTCAAAAACCAGTTCTCTGAACCATGCCTTTAATTGTATTCATCCTTTAATCCAACTGATTTAATCTGTACATTGTTTTTAATAATCTCAATCATTGAAACACAAATCTAGCTGCAGTATCTTTTAAAGGCATGTAAGCAATGTGTTGTGGCACTTTGGTTATTTCAAAGAAAAATAAAATACTGTTAAAAAGTGAAAAGATCCAAATTGCTCTTTTGCCTCTTGAGTTTAGCACAGATTAACAGGATGGAGTCACAGTCTGTAGGAGTGAAATTGGTCTATGGCAGCAGTGGGAAACAGGCTCGTAGCCAATCAGCAGCCGTTTTTTCATTGTGCCAGAATTTATTTTCCATTGACTTGGAAAATATTGCCAAGATTTTTAATTTCACACCAATTAAAAGTGACAGTAAGACTAGGAAACAAGTCTCCAAAAAGCGCTTGAATTATCCTTCTGTGAACTTCAGTGGAAAGAGGATCGGGCACCATGAAGAAGAATCAGCTGCCGAATTGCTACAAGTCCATTTAGTGCTGCTGGGGTAGACCAATATCACCCCCTGTGTATATGTCTCTCTTTCTGTCTGGGGGCAACTTTAACTTGTTGCACCTGACATTAATGAAGCAGCAATAGCTACAAAAATCAAAAGTCGACTCTTCTGTGCATGTCTCTCTCCCCGTCTCTCTGTCTCACTAGAGGTAAAATAACACTGTGTAACAGGGTTCTATTGTATTAACTTCTCTATTGATAACATCTGTCGGCAGTAGTAAAGTATTGTCAGCAAGATTAAGTTATAATGAAGTGTGTGTAATAATGCCTCTACTCTGCCTGCTTCTATCTAGTCCTAACTGAATTATTTTCCTTTTTCTAGCAATTGGCTGGAATAGAAATCCATCTCCGATAGCTCTATGGTGTTTCAAAGGCCATTGTGCTGAATGTGAAGAATGTCAATCAGCAATAAACTATGTTTAGAATGCTGATCTGGCAGAATGCTGAGAAACTCTTGAGCTCATCCAGTAGGGGTTAAGTAAGGGAATCAATTGTAGGAGGGCTCCAGTTTATATAACCCCTCCTCATTGCCACCAACCTTCTCCATACCTAAAAAGTGACTGTCACACTCATATTAATGTCCTGTTATCTAAAGGCCATCTCTAAAAACTGCAGTTACACTTCAATTCCTGCCTGAACAACCAAATCGATCTGCTCTCATAATACAAGCATGTAAACTTTGCAATTCCTTCAGGCACCAAAGGAACATTCCTTACAGTCAGCTGTGAGGTCAGTATTGATACAGTGCTGAAACAGATGGGTCTTTATATTTTATTGCCAGCTCCCATTGGAAGTGATATGTAAACATGTAAAATGACCTTTCACGCAGTTTGGCTGTACAGGTTCCCAACAAGCTGAAATTTGCTGTCATCAAAGTCCAATGAATAAAGAGTCACAGGATATTATTTACACCATCATAGAATAAAAACAGAACATTTAAAAAGCAAATGGACTTAAAGGTAACAACTGCCATTGCTGCCAGTGATGGTCTCAATGGTCCAGATTTAGCTGACAAAATAACAATGGGGGAGAAATTTGTTTGCATACTAGACAGACTACATTGATTCCCTGGGAGTAGGCAGCACCTCAGGCCACTACCTGCGTAGCCTGCAAGGCATTCGTCAATGATATCAATGAGGAATGCCATGAGGGCCATGCAAATAACCGCTCACGGCGATGTCTGCCCCCAGGGAATGGAGCTGAATGAATTTCTTCCCCAGTCAGTTTGAAAGGCTGTCACTGTTTTCAATGTACAAATCGCCCAGCAGCGAGGAAGAGATACCCAGTGAATTGCAAATCGCCTTAAGCTGCTGAACGACTTGAACCACTCTTCTGTTGGCCGCACAAAAATGGCAGCTCACCCTTAACCTCCAAGCGTTTGAAGAATTTGCGGCATTTCAGTATTAAATACTAATTGACTTCACCCCAGAAAGTATGAGCTGCTACCTACCAGATCTTTTCAATGAGATTTATGTTCAACACTCAACCCCTCCAGCCCAGAAAAGCAACAATGGAAACTGTGGAATCTTAATTCTAATTCTTGTAAGAGGTTTAAAAAAAATATTTATTTTTACTTTTGAGTTA
Source organism: Heterodontus francisci (assembly GCF_036365525.1). Lineage (NCBI taxonomy): Eukaryota > Metazoa > Chordata > Chondrichthyes > Heterodontiformes > Heterodontidae > Heterodontus > Heterodontus francisci. The sequence continues at coordinate 94,572,678 of NC_090379.1, read as the reverse complement.
TCTTTTTTCTCTCTCTCTCAATCCAATCTTTCTTTCTCTCTCTTTCTTTCTCTTTCTGTATCTAGTTTACCCTATTTCTTCCTCTGTTTCTTTCTCAATTCTTAAATCTCATTGGTTAAGGAAACACACTCTTGGTACCATCATTCACCAAGGTACCAGATGTCTTGTTGCCCTCACCATGCCATTATCAGCTCGCACTTCAGTAACTTACAGGGCAAAAAACTCACGAACGATAAGGTCTGACTCGCAGGATGCAAATTCTGAGCCAATGTATTTTTAAATAGTGAATTACAATCACGTTTGCATGATAGATAGGAGAGGGGACTGCTCAGACAGTACCATGTCTTTACTCTTTCCCATTGACCAGCTGGCTTAGTGACTGATACAGTCTTACTAACCTAGGTGCAGACTGGTTTGCGCAGCAGTGCATACATAAGGCATGAGAGTTCATAAAAGTTACATTAAACAAAAGATAATAAAGGTGGTCTATTCATTGAAGAAGTCTCATCAAATCTACAAAGCAAAACTCAAATTATCTTAAAGTAGCAGGGCTGTTTTGTCCTGGAGATTTTAGGCAGACTTATCTCTAGACCGTGCTGTTCCAAATCTCTGCAGCAGCATCACTATATTGTTGAATAATACATTCTTGCTGGAGTATGAACTTAACTCATGTGATGTTCAGATTTTGTCCCAGTTAAGGTGCATACAATAGCACTCTCTATATACTGTTGCGATATCACTTTAACAGTCTCAGTACTTCATACATCATCACATGAAGTGACATCCACCAACTTGTGACAGTTCAGTTGGAGTTGTGTTAGTTACCCGGTCACACGTGTATTAGAGAGCTTTCTTGTAAACCTGTTACTTAATAATAAAGAACCCACTATTTACTTATCTTTCAACTCAAGATTGTTTGGCACTTTATTGCCGAAGAAAGCAATAATACAACATAGTGGCAGCTTGTGGTTTCTGAATCTTTTCGAGTTCTGAGCACACTATCCACAACCTGGTGGTGTTGATGTGCATTTGAAGACCACAGCATGGAGGTAGCAGAATGCATTGAAGTAGCATTACCACAGAGTGGCTTAGCTACAGTGTTCGATGGGGACAGCAATCACGAGTGAGACATCGGGAACAGTGATCTCCCCCATTGAAGTCCACCAAAGACAGGACTACGCAATGCATCGTCAGAGGTAGTGGTGATGGCATGACACTGTCAGGCTCGATGACCATCTGCTGTAGTCGGTGTCAGGAGTGTCAGGACACGAAAGGGGGTTGTTATTTCAATGGTGGCCAGCAAAAAAAGGAAAGAATCAGGCGGAATCGGCTGGGGAAAAGTGGGCAGAGTAGGTTCACATCCGGGCTGCAGAGCAGCACCGCCATTACGCGCCATGTGTTTTCCCGCCATAATTGCTGGTGGGCAGAGTCTCCCCAAGCGCAGGCTGAAGGCACTGAGTTCAGGATGTGGCTGATGCTGTAGACACAGTAGGCCTGCAATTTTTTTTTTCTCTTCAGGGAAAGCGTCGGGTAAAAAAAAGGGAGTCATTTAAAGGGGAAATCTCCAGCTAAGGATTCTTGCAGACCAGAAATTTGGCACAATGATTACCAAATATCTGTCAATGAATTGTAAAGTCCAAGATCTCCTCCATGAATTTCAACTCTTCAAGCAACGCATGGAGTTGTATTTTTTGGATCTGGCTGTGTCACAACTGAACAAACAAGTCATCACAATAAAAATCATGATCGGCAATGAGGGGCTGCACCATACCAACACCTTGGGACTATCTGAAGTGAATCAGCTGGATCTAGCAAGGTTCTGGACTACATTAGAGGATCAGCTGAAGGTCAAGATTCATTTCAGAATTCACCCACCTAGAATTGATGGCATACAGACAGCAGGCCAAGGAGACCATTGATAAATCCGTAAGCAGAAAATGCAAGAAAGGAAAAGCATGTGAATTCTCAAAGGTGGAGTTATCCAAAAGGATTGTGGAATTGGTCATTGCCAATAGAAGCTTTTCAGAAAGAGCTATTAGACAAAGAAAAAGAGTATAACATTGAAAGTCTCCCTGAGAGATGGAGGAGGTTTGAGGCCACTGCTGCAAACAGGCAGTGCATACAAGCACTTGGAACAATGAGCATAGGCCACGTAACCAGGTCATCTCAGCAAGGCAAGATACGTGGCAAGTGCGGTATGATGTACCAACCAAGAAATTATCCTGCTTACCTGGACAACTGCAAGTGTGTGGCAAGAAAGGTAAGGCTGTGCAGGAGGTCTGGCAATGAAAAACTGGCCAGAAGTCACAGCAGGCCACAACCTGACAAGAAACAAACACCACCTTGTGAGAGAAACAGGGATACATTCGTAAGAGGCCAATAGAAATGCAGACATGTCCAGGAGATAGACACGGACGCTGATGGTGAGCAAGCTTTTCACACTGTAACAATGTCACACCAGATGGATGCAATTACTCAGCAGGAAGCATTCACCACCATTGACATAATTTGCCCAAAGAAGACTGGACAACACAAACTGTGACTCAAGGTTGATACAGGGGCAAGTGCAAATATTTTGCCACTGAGAATACTGAAGAACATGTACCTGGCAAGATGGAAAGCCATGATGCAAGCAACAACACAAAGCTCACTGTGTACAACGGTTTCCCAATCAATTGTATGGGAGCACTAAAGTGGAATGTAGGTGTGGAAACTCTTTGTGGTCACAGCAAACATTCTATATTGTTGACACTAATGGTCCAGCACTTGCAGGGCTACCGAGCTTCAAATTGTGACAATCCATGAGATCAGCAGACTGCCAAGTAAAGGCTTGCTCGGGTCTGCAAATGAGACCAGACCTGAACCCGACAGAACCCCATCCGACCTTGAGCCCGACCCGGCCCAACCCGGCCCGAGTCCTTCCATTTTTTCCCGTGCCTGACCCGACCCGACCATTAGTTAACTTACCTTCCATTTTTCATTTTGTTCCTTACCTGCATAAGCTTAAAATAACTGTAACAAAACCACCTTTAAAGTGCAAAAAGTAAATGAACATTAAAGTCACTTACCTGAGGTGGTGATAGAGCGTGTCGGATTCAGCCCGACCCGACCCAGGCCCGAATGCTGGACCCAGATGTGCGACCTGACCTGAACCTGACACATGTCGTCAGGTTCCGTCGGAGTCGGGTCGGGTAGCAAGCCTTTAGTGCCAAGGACAGACGTGCAAACAGATGTGATCTCGTTGAATCCGTCCAAGACTTACAACAAACGTACCCGAATCGTTTTGATCCAGTGGGAAATTTCAAAGGAGAAGCTACTCTACATGTGAGAGAGGATGCCATTCCATCTATAGATCCACCAAGAAAATGTAGCATCCATATCAAAGGATAAACTCAAAGCTGAGCTGGATACTACACAGAAGCAAAGAATAATTAGGCACATTCAGCAGCACACGGATTGGTGTAGTTCTATAACAGTGGTGATAAAAAAACACAGCAACATCAGGGTATGCTTAGACCCTAAAAGACTGAACTGGGCATTAAAATAATGTCCTCATTAAATCCCCACCTTGGAAGAACTGAATCCAAAGTTCTCAAAAGCCAGATTCTTTTCCAAGCCAAGTGCAAAGCACAGATACTAGTCAGTCCATCTCTCTGACAGTTCACAGGAGTTAAGGACTTTCGGCACCACATTTGGAAGATACTGTATTTTGCACCTACTGTTTGGTTTATCAGTAAGCCAGGATTTATTTCAGCAACGTATGGATCATATCACAGAGAATGTTCCAGGGTGTGTCTGTATTGCAGATGATATAGCAGTAATGGACAGCACAAAAGAGGAGCACAATAGGAATCTGCACATCCTATGCAAACTACCAAAAGGAAGGCCTTATATTCAACAGCAAGAAACGTGTCATAATCAACTTCTTTGGCTCGATTTACACAGATACTGGCATAAGACTGGATCCCAGCAAGGTAGAGGATATCCAGTCCATGAGACAAAGACGACTATGGAGACGTCTCAATCTATTTAATTTCCTAGCTCCCTACATCTCTAACTTTTCAAAGAAATCTTCATCTCTATGGGAACTTATTAAAAATCCTACACCTTATCTGTGGCATGAGGACCACCAGCATGCATTTGATTTTCTGAAGCAATCACTGTTGACACAGGCATGTTTACAGTATTATGACCTGAATAAGGATACCATTCTTGAAGTAGATGCTTCATTGAAAGGTCCTGGAGCATGCTTACTGCAAACAGGTCAACCAACTGCTTTTGGATCAAACAGCTTGTCACTCACACAGGCCAGTTATTCCAACATAGGTATTCGGAATCATCAAGTTTCACACTTATCTTTTCAGCTAGCATTTCATAGTTGAGATGGACAATAAACCATTGGCTATGATAAGGCAAAAACCACTTACCAGTGCACCACCTCGACCACAGTGGCTATTAATAGAAGTGCAAGGATATGACTGCGAGGTCAGATATAAGCCTGGGAATCTTATGATGACCTCCAACACACTTAGTAGACTACCCAATGCCAGAAAGTGTGAAGATATTCCATTGGACATCCAGGTTGATGGAGTTGACATAGAACTGGAAGATGTACACAAGATAGATTTGATGCGGTTCGGACAAAGGAAGCATGAGGAACTATAGGAAGAAACCTCCAAAGACCCAGTTTTAATGGAGTTATGGCAATTCATTGTCAAAGGATGGCCTGACACAATACAAGAAGTTCCTGCCGAGCTCAGAGTCTTTTGTCCATACTGAGATGAGTTGGGGGTATTGAGTGGTGTGATCATCAAGGGAAGATGGGTGTTAATTCCACAAATGCTTCGCCATGACATTCTTTCACAGTTGCATTTAGTTCATAAGGGCATTGAGAAGTCCAAATGACCTGCGTGTGAAACTGTCTACTAGCTGGGAATTAACAATGATATTGAGCGAGCTGTAAGGTTATGTGATGCATGCCAAGGGCATCAACAAAGCCAACATAAAGAGCCACTTCTTCCACATGAAGTTCCATCCCATTCTTGGACATGGATAGCAACAGACCATTTCTCTGTTAGAGATGACAATTATCTATTGCTAACCGACTGCTTTTCCAAGTTCCCATAATCTGACAATTGAGGGACACGTCAGTCCAATCAGTTGGTAATACTATTAGTGCAATATTCAGCTTATTTCAACTTTCAAAGGAGATAGTTTTGGACAATGGACAACAATATACCACGAAACCGTTTGAAGACATGTGTAAGAAATGGGCAGTGAACCTTGCCACATCTTCACCACATTACCCCAGGTCAAATGGTCGAGCCAAAAGAAACCAGTGTCAAATCATTGATTGTGAATTGTAGAGAGACCAAACAAAATCTGCACATAGCCATTTTGCACCTAAGCGCAACACCAATCGACACAGGATTACCATCACCTGCGGAAATTATATTTGGAAGACAAACTAAGACAACTCTTCCAAATCATCATTTCATGAAACCTTCATCAATACAGGACAAACTGTTAGCAAAACAAAAAAAGATGACAGCAGTGCACGACAAACACGCAGGCATGGAACTACCACCATTACAGATTGTACAGAAGGTCATTGTGATCCATCTGCAGGAGAGAATGTGGTTTTCCCGCGGAGGTGTCCAAAGTCTGCAAGCAGTTAAGGTCGTATGAAGTTATCACCCCTAACGGAGATGTTCTAAAAATAAACAGATGTCAGCTGTAGGAACTAGCTAACAACATTGTGCCTGCCAATTGTCTTGAGAACATGTTCACATTCCAATTCACAGAATGTAATGAAGAAGAGCGACGAGTGTAATGTTCAAGCACATATACAGGTCAAAAAGGAAACAAAGTTAACAAGTCTAGTTCTCAACCAAGCTACACAGTGACGAGTGGCAAATGGTATGTTGGCCTTCATAACGAGAGGATTTGAGTACAGGAGCAGGGATGTCTTGCTGCAATTATACAGGGCCTTGGTGAGGCCACACCTGGAATACTGTGTGCAGTTTTGGTCTCCTGATCTGAGGAAGGATGTTCTTGCTATAGAGGGAGTGCAGCGAAGGTTTACCAGACTGATTCCTGGGATGGTGGGGCTGACGTATGAGGAGAGATTGAGTCGGGTAGGATTATATTCGCTGGAATTCAGAAGAGTGAGTTGGGATCTCATAGAAACCTATAAAATTCTAACAGGACTCACACAGGCCAGTTATTCCAACATAGGTATTCGGAATCTGACAGGGTAGATGCAGGAAGGATGTTCCCGATGGTGGGGGAGTCCAGAACCAGAGGTCATAGTCTATGGATATGGGGTAAACCTTTCAGGACTGAGATGAGGAGAAATTTCTTCACCCAGAGAGTAGTGAGCCTGTGGAATTCGCTACCACAGAAAGCAGTTGAGGCCAAAACACTGTATGTTTTCAAGAAGGAGTTAGATGTAGCTCTTGGGTCTAAAGGGATCAAAGGGTATGGGGTGAAAGCAGGAACAGGCTACTGAGTTGGATGATCAGCCATGATCATAATGAATGGTGGAGCAGGCTCGAAGGGCCGAATGGCCTACTCCTGCTCCTATTTTCTAGGTTTGTATGTGATCAGCTCGAGTCAGTAAACTACCTGTAAGTTTAGAGACACTTGACTGAAGGACATTAGAGTCAGTGCATAAGTAAATATTATTCAAAACTGTTCTTTTTTATTGTGAACATAGTTTATGTCTCGTGTGTTTCCATTTTAGGAAAGGGGATATTATGATATCACTTTAACAGTTTGAGTACTTCACACATCATCATAGGAAGTGATGTCAACCAACACATGACAGTTCAGTTGGAGTTGTTTTAGTCACCTGGTCACTTGCATTATATAGCTCTCTTGTAAAGCTTTTACTTAATAATAAAGGACCCACTATTTATTTACCTTTCAACTCATGGTTGTTTGGTACCTTATTGCTGAAGAAAGCAATAACACAACATATACAACAATATGTAAAGTGTTTCTCATGTTTAAGTACCATGAGGCACATTTTCCATCCACTCTTTACTATCACCAGTATTCAAGTTTCTAGCCCAACTACCACTGAGAGACTAATAAACATCCATTTGAATACTTGACTCCGCAGTCTCTACTGAAGATCTGTTCTTTAGTGCTGTTGCTTGCTTATTAAAGGTCACTAACAACAAAATTTAGGTACCTACCATCATAAACAGGAAGATACATATAAACGCTATGAATCCACCCTTCTTTTTGCCTTAGTTTCTGAACCAAATGAAGCCTCTAATTCAGTTATTTCAATCTTCATCATAGCTCCTGTTACATCTGCATTCACCATCCTCATGTCCCCTCTACACCTTTCCCTTCATATAAACCCTCCTACCTATATTCACAGCAACCTCTTTGACCTTGCCATTTCCCATGCTCTCCATCACTGACAAAGCTATCTCTAACTATTTCCTTATATCCTTCAGTCCCTCAAAAAAACACCCTCAACCTTTCTATCCATGTTAACTACTGTCCCTTCTCCAAACACCATTTCCTCTCCAAAGTCTTTGAACATGTTGTTCCCTTCCCAGATCAGTTCCCATAGTTTTCTAAACTCCCTGTCTAAATCTCTTCACTAAGGAATCGAACTCTCCCATTGCATTGAAATAGCCCTAAACATTGTCATGAACAATATTCTCTGTGACTGTGACCATGGTACATTACCCCTCCTCAACCCCTCTGCAGTGTTTGTCATGATACACCTCCAATACCTTTCCTGTCTTGTTCACCTCCAAAGACTGCCTTTGCTTGGTTCCACTCCTACCTACCCAATTGTAGCTAGGGCATCTCTAGCATTGGCTTATTCTCATACCCCATACTGTTACCTCTGAAGTCTTCGAGAATACATTCTTTTCCCCCTCCTCTTCCTCATCTAAATATTGCCACTTGATGATATAATCTGGAGACATGGGGTCAGTTTCCACATGTACATCAATGATAGCCTGTTCATCTCTCCATTACTTTTTCAACTGCTCATTGTCTTCATGCAGTCAGACGGCTTCTCTGACTTCCACACTTGGAATAGCCTTAACTTGCTCTGAAGCCATCATCTTTAGCACCCATCACAAATTCCGTACTCGCACCATTGATTCCAACCCTTCCCCTAACCATTGTTTCAGGCTGAATCTCGACATCCTGTTAACCTCTTATCTGAGCTTCCCCACCATTGCCTACTTCCACCATAATCCATTTCTACCCCTTAACTCAGTCTACCTCCTGTTGAAATCCTCATATAACTCTTTGCCATCTCCAGACTCAACTACCCTAATGCTCTTCCAAGCAGCCTCCCACCTTCCACCCTGCATAATTCTCCGCTCATTGAAATCTCTGTTGTTTATATCCTAGTCCACAAGTGTTGCTCATCTGTGAATCTTGGCATCCAGCCCACCAACCTGAAAAACTGAAAATCTTTAATCTTGCGTTCAAATCATGCCATGGCGTCTTCCGTCTAGCTTTACGCAATCCCCAAATCTTTCATTCCATTGTCTCCATCCTCTTGGGCATCCCCTCTCTTTGCCTCACAACTGACAGCGATGTTATCAGCTGCCTATGTCACATTGTCTGGAATTCCTTCCCTAAACCTCGACACCTCCCTCAGCATTTGGTCAACGTTCCTGGCATCATCTTCTGTGGTCAGTGTCTGTTTTCTTCACCTGTCGGTATTGAAGGCGCTATATAAATCCAAATTGTTTCTGTAATTGTTTGTATCAAATTCCTCTGCCTGCTATTTTAACAAAAGCATTGTTGCAAGATTTGTGTCTGCCTCAGATACTCCCTCTCGCATAGCATTGCTGGTCACTCCATTAAGTGGTTGAAGCAACATACATTTAGGACCGAGCCTGTACTGCTAATTTTACAACAGTATAACCCAAGGGTGTAACAATAGAATCCCACTGTGATTCCAAATGGATACTCTGCCCTTTGATTCCTCAAACTTTCAGTGGGTGGACTAAGAAGCACTTCAGTGAGATCAATGATGCTGTACATCATTAAGCTACTTTATTGTAGTGATAGCAAGTGAACATACAAAGTATAAGTCAAAACAAATCCTATTTTTGTTCATCAATCTTCTCTGCTTAGAAAGTGAGAAAAAAAATTAATGCACCCTAGCCCTTTCATGAGCTGACTGATTCGATTTTTGGAGTTATCTTTCTTTCTAGACAACTCTAGATGCAAGAATTGACATCCAGCATTTTAGCTTCAAGCTGGGAAGCTGACACCTCACAGTCTCCTAGTTAAAATCTGACTGACTGCCCATGTGTCTCCATTTCCTTTTTCTCTTTCTCTCTTTGAGTTGTGTAAAGGATTCACCAGTCAGTCTGTCTACCAAGCTGACCACCCCCTCTTCCAAAAGGATATTATCAGCAGCATAGAAACATCCTCACTTCAATGTTCACTGGAATATCTAAATTAATTTTAATTGTGAAAAGCAACCTGCCTTATTTGAATGCTAACCTATCTAGCCCAGCTCTGCTGTCCTGTGAATTTAGCTCTTGGAGACCTGCATTTACCTTAATAGCAGAATTTCTAACACAAATTACAGCAAGATCCTCTCCCAGATTAATGGCCTGAAATCCTGAAATGTGACAGGCATCAGGCTTCCATTCACATTTGGTAAATAGCAAATAGAGGAATTTTCCACTTGCATAGTAACATTCCTCACTAATATTGCACAGTGCAATTTCAACTTACAGGTAGTTAACCAATCCTTATAAAATTATATAGCACAGACGGAGGCGATTCGGCCCATCATGCCTATGCTGGCTCTTTGAAAAAGCTATCCAATTAGTTCCAATGCCTTGCTCTTTCTCCATAGCCCTGCAAATCCTTCCTTTTCAAGTATACATTCAGTTTTTACCTGTGCTCACAGACATTTCACCCACATAGTGTGCGGAAACTAAATGCTTAACAACAACAGCTTGCATTTTTATTGTACCTTTAACATAGTAAAATGTTCCAAGGCAATTCACAGAAGCATAATCAAACAACATTTAACACTGAGCCATGTAAGGAAATATCAGGACAGGTGACCAACAACTTGCTCAAAGAGGTAGCTTTTAAGGAGTGCCTTACAGGATGAGAGGTATAGAGATAGAGTGGCTTAGGGAGGGAATTCCAGAGCTTAGGGCCTAGGCAGCTGAAGGCACCATCTGCCAATGGTTGAGCAATTAAAATCTGGGATGCGTTATGATGCCATAATTAGAGGAGGGTAATGACTGGAGGGTTGTAAGGCTGGACAAGATTATAGAGATAGGGAGGGGTGAAAACATGGAGGGATTTGAACACCAGGATGAGAATTTTAAAATCAATGCATTCACAGCACTATTTGTAACCACATTTGAAACACACAGTTAATTCCATATTGAGGGCTGTATACTCAATGCAGATGTAACACAGCAGATTGATGGCCCAGCTCCAACCATTGCTCAGTTATATGATAATTCATTATTCACTTACTCCTAGAGTCCAGCTATTTATTTCCTTATTAATATTTGAACTTATTGAGGTGAGGGATGTGCATACTGGTGAATGGGACATTTTGCATCTCATGTCAGTGCCAAGTACTCCTTGCTTTGACATAGTGCAAGCTAAATAAAGAGTAAAACTTTCCCTATCTGGCCCAAGAATATGCCTTAAGGCATATTAACTTCAGGACATCATTCCTCAATATGAATATTTATTTTCACATCTGTCATTCTTCAAAACTCGGCATGAAGAACAAGCAGTTCTGTACTTTGTGCAAGCAGAGACATATAGGCCTCGATTTTAAAATTGTTAAGATCAGCAGGCTTCCACGATCTTGCCAAGGCCGGGTTCTCTGGCCAATTTCGAACTCCCCTGCACCCTCACTAGCTTCCCGCTAATATCGAGGCCACAACAAAAACACAATTTTCAGTTGAGACCATACAACGTCACCTCATTTAGCAGTTGATTCACTATGAACTATTTCAATGTTCTTGAAGGAGTTCCAAACCGAGGAACAGAATGACAGAGTGAAAGGCTTCCAAATAAAATTATCTTGTGCATCCGCAATAAAATTCCTAATTGGGTGCGAGATTGCATCAAAATTGCCCTGACTTTAGCTCCAATGTGAAGCACCGAGTCTGCAATGGCTCCATAATCACAGCATGGGGAACATTAGCACTTTTTCATAGAGGTCATATAGGTTTAAAAATGTTAAAGGCAGAATATCAGTCCAGGGGCCAGTGTTTGCTATGGATGGTATTCTATGTGAAATATCTGACGATTTGTTGGAGATGAACCACATCTTTCACCAGAGTTGGACTTCGGGTTGGGAGAGCCAACATGGCACTCTGCGCTCTTACTTGGGAAAGGGAGAACATCTTCTCGAAGGCACAACATACTTATTGATGTAACCTCCCTCCACCTGGAGTAACGTTCTCTTCTCTCATTATTTTTCAGATTCTTACACTGGTTTACATAATTGTATGTTGCGTGTACAGGGCATTTGCAGGTGCACATCTAAATTCAGTTGGGGGAATTTTAACTCTCCACACTCAGCAGTAATGGTGAGGGAAGAGCTGTTAAAATGGACTGGCTTCATTTCCTGCTGTGTTGCCATCAATTCCCCATTTTAATACCACTAGCTTTGGTGGCAGATAAGCCTCCCCACTGACTCTGGCAGCAGCCTCATTAATAAATGCAAATCGGGGTACTGTGATGTAAATAGGACCCAGTTGGCATTTTAAACCCCCTCCCTCAGTGAGATGCTTGATGTGGCCACCCAGTCAGGTAAAGCAGTCTGGCAAGTCAGTCGTGCCGATTTAGGTACGTTAAACAAATGTAAGGCCTGGACAGACCCCAAAAGGGTCTTCTGCTGAGCCACGCTCCCCACCACACCCCCACCGCACCCCCCACCAAGCTGCAGGACAATCACAACACCCCACCCCACCCAGACTTACCTTGGTGCCAGCTTTCTCTTGGAGGAGCCCACCCAATTTTCGCCAACCCACCCGCCACCACCTCCAAAGGCCATCTGTTGTTTTGCTATCGAAGCAGATGAGCAGTTGGCCAGCAGCATTCAACTGATGCCCAAAAGTTAAAATCTGCCAGGACTCTGACAGAGACTCCCATGTGGGATTGCTGTCGGGCCTCCCCCAGGCTCACCACTATGAGTTAAAACAGGCCCTAGTATGTCTGTTGGCATAGTTGTGTACAGAAGCTAGACAGGCTGAATGGGAGCTTGGGAGATTTCCTGAGTGTCCCTGTGAATGGTTCTGTATTATCAGCGCTCTGCTTTTCCCTGAGACCCCCCCCACCCCCCACCCAAAGAACCATGTGACCTTCAGACTCTGGATTCAATCTGTGCTTGATGGAGATGCTGGGTTTAAAAACCAAAAAAACCACATAATTTCCCTGCACTGACATATCCTTCAACTTGAGCACAAAATCACTCCCGTCATTTATTTTTAGTTCAACTTCTTAAACAACTGTTAACTATATATAATTTTTTTAATAAGTTAATTTAATGGCAATAGAGAAAGATTAAATGCTCTTAGAGGTTTGATGGACCACTAACCCGAAGTAAACAAATGAGACAGCTTGCCACTACGAAAGTTTATAATCTTTCAGAAACACCAGCAATAGCTGACAGAGGGAGCAGCCGAGCTGTTGGGAAAAGTGATTGAATATTCAATATCAGTAAGAGAGTCCTGCATCTCCTCTTAATTAAACATAACTGCACAGGAAAAATATATCAACAGAGGATAGGATACCCAAAAAATCCCTCTGCAAACTTCTACCGAGAAATTTTGTTAAGGTATTCGCCAACCCTTCTCTGAATTATTCAAGTGTTTATACATTTTTAATACATCTCAGAATGAAAATAAGAACTAGCCTTCCTTTTGGAATAACATTTAAATAATAATACAGCAATCGTTTGCTCCTAGTTTTCAGTATACCATGCTCCAGGCATATCTACAAAGATTACTCAGGGACGATACCACTATAAAGGGCTGGCCTAGTGCCTCTTCAGTTTCTAGATTCAGAATTCATGATCTGACCCTGTATCCATGGCAACCATCTTTGCACAGATTCATTTAGGTAGCATAATCTCCATTTAAAAAAAAACAAATATGCATGTTAAAAAAACAAGCCATGATACGTATTATTTGTATTTTTAACATTTTTGGGTGTTGAAATTCAAAGCACACAACCCTCCTGGGAAATCTAGCACATGTTCATTTGAAACCTGCTTTTTAAAGACTGACTAATATCTTTTGAGCTCCACGCACTACATCTCATTCTGCTAAATTCTAGACTCATGCACTATGCATCAGATCTTGTCGTAATATTAATCTTCTTTATAGGCCATGAGAAAAGCTGCACTTTGTTTGAAAAAGATGTCATTTAAAGGTTTGTTAAAGGGACAATGCTGGGCTATAGTCTCAAACCAGTAGTTGATATATAAATATTGCAAGGGCTTACATACCGAACAAATTATTTCCTAGCAGTTTTTTTCCCTCTTGAAATTCCTCTTGTTAACATGCTAAACTCCCACCAAACTATAATGAGCCCTTTATGACCCTTATTGCTTTGTCATGCTGACCTGTTATGCCTCACTTTCGGAAATGACTCCATTGCTTGCCGTCCCTTGAAGCAGGCATGTGTGGTAATATGCCTTTCTAACTGGTACAGTGGGGTTTGCTGCATCACCAAGGCTTTGGTCAAACTGCTGGAGCTTTTTAACTGAGGGCAGGGGTGTTTTAACCTCACTGGCTCAGCGGGTAACTGGTGGGATTGGATTGGGCAACTGGATTACAAGCTGCACAATTTTACTTTCAACTGATGGCAATGTGGTAGAAACCCCACAGCCTCAGGCAGACATGGACATTATTATGAGAATCAAATGATACACCAGAAATTTAAAAATGTACACTCCAATAAAAAAACCCTGACTAAAACTAATCATGACATGACACCTACAGAGTACGCTCATCATTCAGCTTACTACATTTTCGAGTGCACTGTGGAATGAAGTTTTTTTTAAGTCTTAAAATACCAGTATTTTTATGCTGGTAAGGTATGGCTAATATTGCCTCGGGGAAGGTTCTGACACGTGAGGAGGTCATGGGTAATAAAGAATGGATGTCTGATGCTAGGGACGCTAACTGAGATATTACCGTGACTTCCAAAGGGCTGAAAGCTGTTGGGATTCTACATAAACCCTAGAAATGGATAAGAATTTGGTTGAAGGAGTGGTTGTTGTGTCATATTGGGGGCTGTGGGGGTGGGGGAGATTACTGAGTCACATGCTTCAGAGCTCGGTACTGAGACCACTACTGTTTCAAATTTATAGAACTGATCTGGACTTAGAAAATCAATGCAAAGTGATCAGATTTTCAGATGATACCAAATTAGGGAAGGAGGTGTAATTGGAGGAGGCAGCTGAGAAATTATAGAGTGCATGGTCAAAATATGCAATGGTAGATGAAATTTAATGGCAATTTAAAGGCAATTAGGGATGAACAATAAACGCTGCCTTGCCAGCGACACTTACATCCCATGAATGAAAAAATTGTAGAGTTCTGCAAATAGGAAGGGAAAATAGACAATACATACACTCCACAAATAATGTTGGAATATCAAACTATAAAGATGAAAGAGATCCAGGAGTCATGGTTGGTTCAATGCTAAACATGTCCAACTAATGCAACTAATCAACAAAATCAATAGGACATTAAGAAAAGATGCATAAACTATATGAAAAAGAATATTGCTATTGTGGAACCTTGCAAAAACTGGCACATTTCCAACATTGAAACAGTGACTACACTTCAAAAGTACTTTATTGCTGTAAAGCACTTTGGGACATCCTGAGGTCATGAATGGTGCTCTATCCAAGCAAGTCTATCTTTAAACTACAAAGTCAAAACAGTGGAAATAATGATCAAATTTTTAGACTGCAGCATGCACATGCTTCGAGTTCTGGTCACCAAGAACAATTGGAGGCAGTGCAGAGAAAAACCACAAGGTTGATAGCCAGAGACATTGGGGAGGATTTTCCTCTGGGCTTCAGGACACTGCCATGAGGGCTCAAGTGGGGGTGAGAAGCACACACTGTGGCCGGAGTTTTTCCAACTCGTTGCTTCAAAGTTGGCGGGGCGCACGCGAGGCATTTGGCCCTTGGAGCCACCGCGATATTTAGGGTGGTGGCACATTTACATGTCTGATGATGTCATCGGGGCCAGGTGCTGCATCCCCGGCGCCATTTTTAAAGGGCTTGAGGCCTTTCTGAACCATTTACATTTTTGAAGTTATAGGGGAAAGAAAATTAAAGTTAAAAATGTTTTCAAAGTTTCAATCCCCTCTCCCACCCTCCCCCCCAATGACTAATCAATTTATTAATTACCCTCTCTCAAAAAAACTAATCTCGCGATCCCAACCTACCCGCCCAACAAAGTTTAAAACCTTTAACCTTCAACCCCCTTGCCACCATCGCCTCCACCAATTGTTTTAGTTTTCCCTGTCCCCCGACTCCCCCCTCAACCTCCCTGCCAAGTTAGCTGCTCCCCCTTCTCAACCAGTGTTCCACCTCGAATCCCCAAACGGAGATCTGAGGCATAGGAGTTCCAGCAACCGGCCGGAATATCGCAATAGGACGGCTGTTGCAACAAGGTAGCTATTTATTACTTTATTTAAATAAATTTAAATATTTTAATTCGGCTCCTGTCGCCATAAGGCCTCGCCGCCACCAGTAATGTGGGGCGGGGCCTTCCCAGTGGCAGGCCTATCCCGGAGGTATTTTCCGGGCCCCCCGCCATGACACCCGCGTTGGGGGGCTGGTTAAATTCAACCCTGTGTGGGAAACAGTTACCCATCTGTGATTTTCCTTGAATTGGCCAATTAATGACCAGAGGGTAGGCTCACCATCCAATTGAGGATGGTGGGCAGGCTCTCAAAGCTGGAGGGTAAATAGGAGGGTCAAGGAGCAGTAAGATGCCCTTACAGGTGAGTGAGGGAGAGAGCACCTCAAAATGGAGGTGACCTCTCTCCAATTTTTTTCAGATTTGCAAGCAGGTCACAACTGTGTGTGGGGATGCTGGGGTGGGAGTGGAGTTGTGGGTTGTGAGAGACCCCTCTATAGGGCGGCCTGCAGCTGCTGCTGAAACCAGTCAGATTGTGGGGGGGGGGGGGTGGGGCGGGCCTCCACCTTCAGGCAACTGTACTGTACCCTGCAGCCTCCTGGGACCTGGAGGCCAACTGGAAAGTCTCAGACGCTTGCGGGCGGGTAACCCGGCCACACCCCTCATCCTGCCTCTTAGAAGATGGCCTGGGGCTGGGATGGAGCTGGGGAACCCGCATGCTGGCCGTTGGCACGTAATTCTGCAACCTCCCCCCCCCGCCCCTGTTCCCACCCCTAGCAGGGCCTAAAAATCCAGCCCAGGGTCCAGTTCTTTGGAAAGAATGGAGAGACTGGGCTGTGAATCACGTGAAGGCTCGAAAATGGGCATGGGGATGGCGATGCACAATCAACTCACGCCCATTGCTTGCCTGCACCTTTAAATGATGGCTACATGCAGCCAACACTAAGCATGCAGTCGAATGCCGCACGGCAGAGCAGGGGTGCAAAATTGTGAAAAGCTAGCACCATTTAAAACCAGCCGGCACCTTTTCTGGCTGCAGCAGGTGCTGGAACTGGTTACAGAAGAGAGTGTGAGCTAGAACACTAATGATGGCACAACATGGCAGAAAGCGAACTCCAAGATTTTCCGATGCTGCACTGCAGGCCTTAGTCGAGGAGGTGCAGAGGAGGAGAGATGTCATCTATCCACAGGAGGCCAGGAGGCCCTCCAGACAAACTCTCAGAAGGCAGAAGCAGCAGATAACTGTGGTGGGCCATGCCAAGAGTCTAGCCCCGAGGACCTGGATGTAGTGGCGCAACAAGTTCAATGACCTCACACTAGTGGTCAAGGTCAGCTAATGCAATCAAAGGCCAAATCCCACAAACTGCACCCCTAACCTTACACACTGCTCACTGCACCACACCCCCATCAATCTCCTATCAACAATCTCCATCTAACATTCAAGTACTTCACCTCACCCTCACGCACTTTGCACTGCTACAAACCTCACACCAACAGCTTTCACACACTGCCAGCTATTCGACCGTGACAGCCATATCACCCAAACCCATTGCACCACACTCACTGACACACTTCCTTCTCTCTTACATGACAAGGTGGTGCAAAATCAGAGGCAAAGGAGCTAGCCTACAGAGGACAGGTGCATCGGATGTCCTCACACCCGTGGAGGCGATGGTGCTTGCCATCATTGGAGTGGCCGTTGTTAACTGTATATCAATTAGGTGTTAACTGGGGACTCACATGTGCCCATATATATATAGGAGCAGGCTGAAAGACAGCTTTTTAATTGGAGGTGCACAGTATGCAATATGCAATGTGCGTCTCTGTAAATAAAAACTCGTAAGTGAATAAAGACAAGGCTCCAGTATTCTATCCTGACTATCTGAATTTTAACAGCCATGACTAAGACTATGGCCAGCAGTGGTGCTGAAACCATTGAGGAAGATTGTATGCTCACACCTAATCCTCCTTTTCACACACCACTTTCCCCTCATCCCACAAACTCTTCTGATTTATAAGCTGCAGATGGTGTAAACATCCACCTCTTGCCTTTCCTTTCACCTCCCCTCCCCACAACCCGACCCTTATGCCTTTCTCCTTTCAGATACCAAGGAAATGTAACCTGGCTAGGCAGTGGGAAGAGATGGAGATGGAAAAGTACAAAGACAGTGATGAAGAAGAACCACTGTCACTCAATCTGACACTCACAGTCACCAACTCAGATACTCACACTGTGTGTAATTTAGCAGACAGCATAGAGGCAGGATCTGCACATGTTGAGACACTGGACACAAGTGGCCTGCAGCCATGGCAGCGGACAAGCTCACAAGCTCTGCTGCAGAGGACTCAGATGAAAGCTTCGATGGGACATTACAGAAGAAGGCTGATGGGTGTGCACACTGTATTGGCAGGCCTGCCAGAAAGGCTGCATTCACTGTTAAGGAACATGGAGGAATCTGGCATCAATTTGGCGCAGGACTTTGTGCAAGGCTTGGAGCCATCCATTCCAACTCCATTAGCACACTAGCAGATCCAACCGACATGCAGTGTCTGACGGCCGATGTCTCAGCTTCCATTACAGCAGCAGCAGAGGCCACCCAACATCTTGCTGCTGCAGTGTTAGCTCAAACTGAAGTCATATATGCTCATCTTGCTGCTACCCATGCTCAGACTGCTGTCATCTTAGCTGCAGATAGCCGGGTGCAAAGGAGCATGCAGGATCTCACAGTGGTCCAGCAATCTGTCCTCCGACACATTGCTAGAATTACTGAGGTGCCTCTCCACTGGAGTGCCAGAGGCTCCGTGCAGCACAAAATTGTTGTGATCTGTCAGGATGACAGCATTTGTCCCCCCACCCCCACTGTCACTCTGCCAGTGTCCTGACTGTTTCTGTCAGCCAGCCAGGGCAGACTGCTGCCGCCCATGCTGATGTGGTGTGGTCTGAAGCCGGGCCTTCTAGGCCCCAGAGCTGTGCGAGCTCACCCTGCAAGGCCACTGAAAGTCAGCAGCCTTCCACTAACCATGCTGTAGCCACTGGGGTAACTGTGTAGGAGCACTAGGATAGGCAAAGGCACACAGAAGACAAGCACTAAAAGAATGCACAAGGGGGATTAGTTGACTTTTGCATGGAGCATTGGGTGGTTTGTTTGATAAAGTTGGTTTGGAATGCTTGTATCTTGGTGGTTTTTATTTCAGTATTCTGGCCAAGAGGACTCTGTAATGGTCAGTATCAGAGGGAAGGTAAATGTGGGACTGTTGGTGAATGGGGATTTGAGGTTGCGTTCACTGGTCCCGTGTTGGATGAGCTGATCACAGATAGCCCAGCCAGAGACAGGATGTGTTGGTTGCTTCCTCCTCCTACTCAGCTGTATACCTGATGGTAAGGGCTGTGCCCTCATCATGGCGAGATTATGCAGCATGCAGTCGGTCCTGATAAATCGTGCCACATGCCCCGGAGAGTAGTACAAGGTTCTCCAGAGCTGTCCAGGCAGCAGGAGTGTTGCTTAAGCACCCCAATGGTCTGCTTGGTGGCATTTCTTTTGGCAGCATGACTTTTGTTTTATATATATGCTGCCCACGTGTGCATGGGTTGTGAACCAGAGTCATAGCCATGTGATCAGTGGGTAGCCCCTGTCACCGAGTAGCAACCTTTTGGTTTGTCATAGTGGCTCAAATACAGATGACACAGTGGACTGCCATAGAATGAAGGCATCAAGACTGCTGCCAGGATACTGGAGGCTGACCTGCATGATGTACTGAATATGCTCGCACCCCAGCTGGACATTGAGGGACTGAAATACCTTGCAGTTGTGGTAAATCTCAGAGTTTACATGGCGTGCCCACAAAGCAAGGTGTGTGCAGCCAATAGAACTCTGCACCATGGGGAAGCCTGTCCAGACAAAGTCAAGTTACTCACTCCGCCTGCTTCTCCATGGCAAGAGAAAATGAAATGTGCTCGGCTCTGTTTTCGTACAGAGCCTCAGTCACCTCTGTACGCTACAGTGGACGGCAAACTGGAAGATGTTGTGAATATCGCCTGCTCAGTCTGGAAGGAGCCCAATGCATTAAAGTTCATTGCCAAGGTCACCTTCACAGCCACTAGCAATGCCGTCCTCATCCTGCTCTGAGGCTGTAGTTTGGACCCCAACAGGTGGCAGATTTCAGTGGATATCTCCTTGGTGAAACAGAGGTTTCTAACGCATTGTTCCTCACTGAGGTTGAGATAGGAGAATTGCTTCCTGAAGACCATGGGCAGGTATGCCCACCTGCTGACAGCCCTTCTTCTTCCTCCTCCTCCTCTCTTCTTTGAGCAGCTTATCCTCCTTTGTATTGCCTCTGCCATGCTGCCAAGGGGGATAAAAGCGCAGCACCCATGTCTGGGACCAAGTGGTCTGAGCAGAAGCATTGAAGTCACAATTAAGGCCTTCACTCCAAAGCTAAACTTCTGCAACTTTTAAGTTAACTTTAAATAACAATATAAACCACCAAACACTTCCACCAATTCAACAGTAGCCAGCAGAAATCAATCAGTAGCTATCCTGAAAATAGTGAAGGTCCCATTAAATAGTATTTGTGGAGGTTCCTTCTTGTTGCTGAATGCATGTTCAGCTGTGTGAGGTTTAGAGAAGGTGTTAGCCGGAGCATCGAAAACTGGCATCAAATCAGCATTACACACTGACTGATCCATCCACTCTGCATTCTTCTGGCGCCTGGCTAATGCCATTACCAAAATGACATCTAGCGCAGTCCATACCAGAAATGTGTGTGCGAGGAACAGACGGCATTTGGACCCAAGATGGTACCCGTAGTGCCTAAACTACAGGCTTTACGCAACCGAATTTTGTGACCTGGGGCATTTCGACTTGGAAAGGAGGGATCTGATGAGTGATCTCATAGAGTTGTATGATTGTTAGGGGTACAGAAAAGGTAAGCTCGGTTATTGCTTTAAGTTAAACTGCATGTGTAGAACCAGACAATGCAGGTTCAGAAAGCATGCAGGCAAAAACCCTGGAAACAACTGAATGCTACAATGGGCATACGTTAGGATCTCTCTGGATGGATGAATTAATGTGAGTTAAATGTTTTTTCCAATCTGTAACTATCTTGTTATCTATGTTAGTTTGTCACTTTCAAGGCTTAGATGAATGTGCAATCACAGACAGTTCTACCAAGTATAGAACATATAGTCAGTCAGAGCACAGCAACATTAACAGTCACATTGTTCATCGTAATAATCCATCTTAAAATTCATTCATTAAACATATTTCTGAAAAAAATGTCAGAATTGTCCAATGAATATGATTTGTGTAAATGTAGACTATGAAATACAGGCAGAGTCCCAGAGAATTATAGCATTATCGAGTTATAGAGTCATTTACAGCACAGAACGAGGCCGGCTCTCCACAAAGCTATCCAGTCAGTCCCGCACCGCCCACTGCCCACCACCCACTGCCCACCACCCACTGCCCACCACCACCCCCCCCCCCCCTCACCGCTCGATCCCTGTCGCCCTGCAAGTTTATTTCCCTCAAGTGGCAATCCAACTTCCTCTTGAAGTGATTAATTATCTCCACTTCCACCACCCTTGTGGGCAGCGAGTTCCAGATCATTACCACTCGCTGTGTAAAGAAGTGCTTCGTCATATTCCCCCTGCATCTCTTGCCCAAAACCTTCAATCTGTGTCTCCTAGTTCTTGTACCATCAGTTAATGGGAACAGTTTTTCCTTGTCAAACCTATCTAAGCCTGTCATAATCTTGTACACTTCTATTAAGTCTCTCCTCAATCTCCTTTGTTCTATGGAGAACAAACCCAGCTTTTCCAACCTAACCTTGTAACTAAAAGCCCCCATTCCTGGAACCATTCTGGTAAATCTTTTCTGCACCCTCTCAAGGACCCTCATTGTGGAGATTGTAGGCAAATACTACAGACCACAAACTCTTGGGCTGCAGGAGTCCAGAACTGAATTGTAATTCCAAATCCGCCTCAGGTATGCAGGGATTTACAGACAGTAGTGTCACTACAGAATACACAGCAGCTTCAGTTAGCATATCATGGAGCATAAGATTAATTAATAGCTAACATAGACAGAATATAATTGGCATTTGTCATTGAGCAACCTTAAGGGTTTTGTACTCTATTAATTTTGGATCAGTAAAATTGTTCGGTATTCAAAGAACATTTGCATAGCATTAAGTGCTCCATGGGCTGTGTCAGTACAAGCACAATATGCTCTAAAGCTAAAAGGATTTGAACATGTTTCTCAGTGCATCACTGCAAAATGACTGATCAACATTTTGTGACATGTTGTAAAATTACAAGAACACAAGGAAGTCACTGATGCCCAAGACAATTAGCATGTATTTTTGGAGTCACCCTTAAGACCATTGCTTTGATGTGGGGGTAAGGAGAGGGAAATAGGTGTTTGATGGGTTGTTACAAGCTGCCTTTACAGTTAGGATTCCAGGAGCCTGGCACCCAGTTGTAGCTTCCCTGTTCACAGCTTCGAAATATGGGTCCATATCTTTGTAGCAAAACTTCTGCCTCATGGAAAACTAGCTCTGAGGCTACCAACAGTGTAAAACAGCCATATTTAGCAGCATAAACCCACAGACCTAGTACACAGTCTTGGTCTCCCCTAATCGTAACCAAAGAAGCAACAGTGTAAAAGTCTGTAAAGACCAGGAAAGCAGAGGAAGAAAGTTTTTTCTTTAAAACTGGAAAACCTGCTCGAAGAGCCAAAGCTGGCAGTGCAGAACACCTTTAAAATAGAAAAGAGTGAAAGAGATGAGGCAAGTCAGTCAGGTAATGACTGAAGTAAGAAAGGCACTGGAATATCCTATGAAGTGTAGATGACAGGTGACAGCAGTACGAGCCCAGGTAATCCCGAGATATTATTAGTGTGCAAGTGTGATGTGGCACCAGTTGTGTAACAAAGCTGTGAGATTTATGTCACCTTTATATTGCACGGGCTGAATTTTGTGAGCCTGTTGCCCAGCGGCAGGCCCAGCAAGGGGCTCCGTTCCTGAATATGATGTGGATGGCCCGCTCACCACGATCACGCAACTGGCAGCCACAGCCATTTTACAAACTGGAGGTGATGCCCACCAACCACCCCCCCCCACTCCAAATCACGCGGTGGGGGTGGGAGGTGAGTTGGTGATTACAGCATCGGATGACTGCAGAGCAGGTGCTGGTGTCACATTTAAAGACCTGCCAGCCCTGCATTCACTGCTGCTTTAGAATCATTGACAGCATTCACTGTACTGCTGAAACTGTTGCTGAGCTCATTTATGGAAACCTCAACCCCCCTGAGGAGGGCTGCGCTGGATGCCTGAGGCCAGACAGCTGGTGGCCCCATGGTTCAGCAATGCCTCCCTGCAGATTCTCCTCTGGGATGCATTAAAGGCAGGAGGTTCTCTTCTCCAGCGATGGCAAGAAGAGGTCCTCTCACCTACACTCTGTGGCGCTGGTGGACCCTTCTTGGCATGGCTGCCTGCTGTTGCTCTCGCTGTGGGGCTTCACGGACAGGCCCAGCAGCCTATGATCCCTTCCTCCATCGGAGGCACTGCATCATACCATGGAGGTCCAAAAATACAGGGTGTGTGCGACCCATGCCAGGTGATCTCTGGGCCTGCAGATCGCTGTTGATGCAGAGATGACCCTGCCTTGGCAACTGAGGTTCTGACAATTGACTTGGCAGAGTCGCTGCTGGACGTCAGAGCCCAACCTTGCTGATGGTCCACCCTCTGTTCCAGCAGTGTGAGCAACCAAAGACATCACAGCAATTTGTCAACCCTATCCTATCCCCCACCCCTAAACTCACATGAACCCCCTTGCAGAGCCCTCGAGACCCCAGACCCCCTTGCAGAGCCGCCGAGATCCAGAACCTCCTTGCAGAGCACCCGAGCCTCTGGACCCCCTTGCAGAGCGCAGCCCCCCCAACCCACCAAGACCCCAGACCCCTTTGTAGAGCACACAGCAATACAGTCTAACAGTGGCCCCACTCTTTTTTTTTTCATTCATTCATGGGATGAGAGTGTCACTATGCCAGCATTTATTGCCCATCCCGAATTGCCCTTGAGAAGGTGGTGGTGAGCTGCCTTCTTGAACCACTGCAGTCCATGTGAGGTAGGTACACCCACAGTGCTGTTAGGAAGGGAGTTCCAGGATTTTGACCCAGCGACAGTGAAGGAACGGCGATATTGTTCCAAGTCAGGATGGTGTGTGACTTGGATGGGAACTTGCAGGTGGTGATGTTCCCATGCATCTGCTGCTCTTGTCCTTCGAGGTGGTAGAGGTCACGGGTTTGGAAGGTGCTGTCTAAGGAGCCTTGGTGTGTTGCTGCAGTGCATCTTGTAGATGGTACACACTGCTGCCTCTGTGCATCGGTGGTGGAGGGAGTGAATGTTGGTGGATGGGGTGCCAATCAAGCGGGTTGCTTTGTCCTGGATGGTGTCGAGCTTCTTGAGTGTTGTTGGAGCTGCACCCATCCAGGCAAGTGGAGAGTATTCCATCACACTCCTGACTTGTGCCTTGTAGATGGTGGACAGGCTTTGGGGAGTCAGGAGGTGAGTTACTCGCCGCAGGATTCCTAGCCTCTGACCTGCTCTTGTAGCCACGGTATTTATACGGCTACTCCAGTTCAGTTTCTAGTCAATGGTAGCCCTAAGGATGTTGATAGTGGGGGATTCAGCAATTGTAATGCCATTGAATGTCAAGGGGAGATGATTAGATTCTCTCTTGTTGGAGATGGTCATTGCCTGGCACTTGTGTGGCGCAAATGTTACTTGCCACTTATCAGCCCAAGCCTGGATATTGTCCAGGTCTTGCTGTATTTCTACACGGACTGCTTCAGTATTTGAGGAGTCGTGAATGGTGCTGAACATTGTGCAATCATCAGCGAACATCCCCACTTCTGACCTTATGATTGAAGGAAGGTCATTGATGAATCAGCTGAAGATGGTTGGGCCTAGGACACTACCCTGAGGAACTCCTGCAGTGATGTCCTGGAGCTCAGATGATTGACCTCCAACAACCACAGCCATCTTCCTTTGCGCTAGGTATGACTCTAACCAGCAGAGAGTGTTCCCACTGATTCCCATTGACTCCAGTTTTGCTAGGGCTCCTTGATGCCACACTCGGTCAAAATGCTGCCTTCATGTCAAGGGCCGTCACTCTCACCTCACCTCTTGAGTTCAGCTCTTTTGTCCATGTTTGAACCAAGGCTGTAATGAGGTCAGGTGCTGAGTGGCCCTGTCGGAACCCAAACTGGGTATCACTGAGCAGGTTATTGCTGAGCAAGTGCTGCTTGATGGCACTGTTGATGACACCTTCCATCACTTTGCTGATGGTTGGGAGTAGACTGATGGGGTGGTAATTGGTCGGGTTGGCCTTGTCCTGCTTTTTGTGTACAGGACAGACCTGGGCAATTTTCCACATTGCCAGGTAGATGCCAGTGTTGTAGCTATACTGGAATAGCTTGGCTTGGGGTTTGGCAGGTTCTGGAGCACAGGCCTTCAGTACTATTGCCGGAATATTGTCAGGACCCATAGCCTTTGCAGTATCCAGTGCCTTCAGTCATTTCTTGATATCACGCGGAGTGAATCGAATTGGCTGAAGACTGGCATTTGTAATGGTGAGGACTTCAGGAGGGGGCCGAGATGGATCATCAACTTGGCACTTCTGGCTGAAAATGTTTGCAAATGATTCTGCCTTATCTTTTGCACTGATGTGCTGGGCTCCCCCATCATTGAGGATGGGGATATTTGTGGAGCCACCTCCTCCAGTTAGCTGTTTAATTGTCCACCACCATTCACGGCTGGATGTGGCAGGACTGCAGAGCTTAGATCTGATCCGTTGGTTATGGGATCGCTTAGCTCTGTCTACTGCATGCTGCCTATGCAGTTTGTCATGCAAGTAGTCCTGGGTCGTAGCTTCACCAGGTTGACACCTCATTTTGAGGTATGCCTGGTGCTGCTCCTGGCATGACCCCCTGCACTCTTCATTGAACCAGGGTTGGTCTCCTGGCTTTATGGTAATGGTAGAGTGGGGGATATGTCGGGCCATGAGGTTACAGATTGTGGTTGAGTACAATTCTGCTGCTGCTGATGGCCCACAGCGCCTCATGGATGCCCAGTTTTGCATTGCTAGATCTGTTCGAAATCTATCCCATTTAGCACAGTGATTGTGCCACACAACACGATGGAGGGTATCCTCAATGTGAAGGCAGGACTTCGTCTCCACAAGGACTGTGTGGTGGTCACTCCTACCAATACAGTCATGGACAGATGCATCTTCCTCTTTGCAACAATGCTCAAGGCTGTCTCCCCCTTGTGGCAATGTGGCCACTCGCCTCAGTGCTACCAGGTTTTAATGGTCTTGAATCTGAAGGAATGTGAATGCCGCCCACTGTTCACAAAGTCGAGTGCCAATCATTAAATCAGAATTAATTACATTCAGATGCATTTAAATTTGCATTTTTGCAATTTAAAGTAGCTTTCCATCACATTGGGGTGGCAATGCTGCCATGGCACATTCCCGCCATTGATAAAATCCGGAACCGACATCACGAAGTTGGAGTTCTGGGTCGATGGATCTGGAACAATTCTCCGTCCCCCCATGCCACCACATCCACCTTCGGTGGCTGCATTAAATTCTGCCCACAAGTGCACAACATTGCAAATGCAGAATTGTGAAGCGACTGTAACCTCGCCCTGCTGGGAAGCTGATGTCACCTCACCTTGCTGAAAAGCTTGTGCCACCTCACCCTACTGGGAAGCTAGTGCCACCTTGCCCTACTGGGAAGCAGGTGCCAACTCCCCCTACTGGGAAGCTGGTGCCACCTCGCTGCTGAGAAGCTTGTGCCACCTCACCCTACTGGGAAGCTAGTGCCACCTTACCCTACTGGGAAGCAGGTGCCACTTCCCCCTACTGGGAAGCTGGTGCCACCTCGCCCTGCTGAGAAGCTGGTGCCACCTTTCCCTGA
Source organism: Heterodontus francisci (assembly GCF_036365525.1). NCBI lineage: Eukaryota > Metazoa > Chordata > Chondrichthyes > Heterodontiformes > Heterodontidae > Heterodontus > Heterodontus francisci. The sequence continues at coordinate 94,546,040 of NC_090379.1, read as the reverse complement.
TGGGAAGCTGGTGCCATCTCGCCCTGCTGAGAAACTGGTGCTACCTCACCCTGCTGGGAAGCTGGTGTAACCTCGCCCTGCTGAGAAACTGGTGCCACCTCACCCTGCTGGGAAGCTGGTGCCACCTCACCCTGCTGAGAAACTGGTGCCACCTCACCCTGCTGGGAAGCTGGTGTAACCTCGCCCTGCTGAGAAACTGGTGCCACCTCACCCTGCTGGGAAGCTGGTGTAACCTCGCCCTGCTGAGAAGCTGGTGCCAGCTTTCCCTGATGGGAAGCTGGTGCCATCTCACCCTACTGCAAAGCTGGTGCCACCCCACCTAACTGGGAAGCTGGTGCCACCTCGCCCTGCTGAGAAACTGGTGCCAGCTCGCCCTGCTGAGAAGCTGGTGTCACCTCGCTCTACTGGGAAGCTGGTGCCACCTCGCCCTACTGGGAAGCTGGAGCCACCTTGCCCTGCTGAGAAACTGGTGCCACCTCGCCTTGCTGAGAAGCTGGTGCCACCTTTCCCTGATGGGAAGCTGGTGCCAGCTCGCCCTGCTGAGAAACTGGTGCCAGCTCGCCCTGCTGAGAAGCTGGTGTCACCTTGCTCTACTGGGAAGCTGGTGCCACCTCACCCTACTGGGAAACTGATGCCACCTCACCCTGCTGAGAAACTGGTGCCACCTCGCCCTGCTGAGAAGCTGGTGTCACCTCGCTCTACTGGGAAGCTGGTGCCACCTCACCCTACTGGGAAGCTGGTGCCAAATTGCCCTGCTGAGAAGCTGGTGTAACCTCGTCCTGCTGAGAAGCTGGTGCCACCTTTCCCTGATGGGAAGCTGGTGCCATCTCACCCTACTGCAAAGCTGGTGCCACCTTGCCCTGCTGAGAAACTGGTGCCACCTCGCCCTGCTGGGAAGCTGGTGCCACCTCGCCCTGCTGGGAAGCTGGTGTAACCTCACCCTGCTGGGAAGTTGTTGCCATCTCGCCCTGCTGGGAAGCTGATGTCACCTCACCTTGCTGGGAAGATGGTGCCACCTTGCCCTACTGGGAAGCTGGGAAAGGCAAAGTTCTAGATGTGGGCTCAGATGCATGGAACAAACTGATGGGAACATTTTAACGATTAAACAAAGGTGACAGGTAGACTCCACTTTTCAAAATCTAGACAGCAGCAAAAGGGCAACCATTTTTCTGTTTCAAAAATAAATATATGCAATTAGTGGACCTTTCTACTGGCTGATTCTAAACTGCAGCCAATGTGCATAGTTATAGGTGCAGGAGCAACTTTTCCAGGTAGCATTTGTTAACAGTGTGTTTTATTTTTGCACTGTGTTGATATCAACTTTAATAAACAAGCCTGCACAATTACTACAACCCAAAACTAGACCTGATGCTTAATACATATGATAGAGCAAGCTATGGGGCAAACAATGAATCCTTATACAAAGTTGGTATGCCGAAGTAGCACAGCTTGCACACTGTGTCCTCCATATCTCTGAATCAACTACAACACCATGCTGGCAGGCTATGGAGCTCAGGCTAAACATTATTGACCAAGTTTATTGTAAGAAGTAAAGCTAAGCAGAAGCAAAAATAAATTAGCAGATTAGACAGCATAAACTTAATTACTTAATTTTCAGGACATGAAAACACTAAATAGTCTTTTGAATCCAGCATAATAAATGCTAATTTAATTTTTTTTTTTTATTTCCAAAATATACTTTATTCATAAAAATCTGTAAAAATTACATTGCCAAACAGTTTCCAAACAGCACCAAAAAATACAAACATTGCAAGGGAGATCAGTTTCCTTCAATACTGTCATGAGTTTCTTCCCAACCCTTCCGTTTCACAATTGTCATGTCAATTACAGTTTTACATTTACAGCAATTGAGAATATTAACGATACAGTTCGAGGGGTTTCCCAGTGATCCAACCCCTCAGTCCAGCTTGGTGGAGGAACCTTACACTGTGGTCTTTCCCCATTGAGCCTTTGCTGCGGCTGCCCCAAGCTTTAGTGCGTCCCTCAGCACGTAGTCCTGGACCTTGGAATGTGCCAGTCTGCAACATTCGGTGGTGGACAACTCTTTGCGCTGGAAGACCAGCAAGTTTCGGGCAGACCAAAGGGCGTCTTTCACCAAATTGATAGTCCTCCAGTAGCAGTTGATGTTTGTCTCGGTGTGCGTCCCTGGGAACAGCCCGTAGAGCACAGACTCCTGTGTTACAGAGCTGCTTGGGATGAACCTTGACAAAAACCACTGCATCTCTTTCCACACCTGCTTTGCAAAGGCACATTCCAGGAGGAGGTGGGCGACCGTCTCTTCCCCACCACAGCCAACGCGGGGGCACTGTGCGGAGGGGGCCAGACTTCGGGTGTGCATGAAGGATCTGACGGGGAGGGCCCTTCTCACCACCAGCCAAGCTACGTCTTGGTGCTTGTTTGAAAGTTCTGGTGATGAGGCATTCCGCCAAATGACTTTGACGGTCTGCTCGGGGAACCATCCGACAGGATCCACCGTTTCCTTTTCCCGTAGGGCCTTGAGGACATTCCGTGCAGACCACTGCCTGATGGACCGGTGGTCAAAGGTGTTTTTCCGCAGAAACTGCTCCACGAAGGATAGGTGGTACGGCACCGCCCAACTGCACGGAGCGTTCCGCGGCAATGTGACCAGGCCCATCCTTCGCAACATGGGGACAGATAGAACCTCAGCACGTAGTGACACTTGGAGTTTGCGTACTGGGGGTCTACACACAGCTTGATGCAGCCGCACACGAAGGTGGTCATCAGGATGAGGGCCACGTTGGGTACATTTTTCCCGCCCTTGTCCAGAGATTTGAACATCGTGTCCCTCCGGACCCAGTCCATTTTACATCCCCAGACGAAGCGGAAAATGGCTCGGGTGACTGCCACGGCGCAGGAGTGGGGTATGGGCCAGACCTGCGCCACGTAGAGCAACAATGTGAGCGCCTCGCACCTGATGACCAGGTTCTTACCCACAATGGAGAGAGATCGCTGCCCCCACATGCCCAACTTTTGTCGTACCTTGGCTACTCGCTCCTCCCATGTTTTGGTGCACGCCCCGGCCCTTCCGAACCATATCCCCAGCACCTTCAGGTAACCTGCCCTGACGGTGAAGGGGACAAAGGATCGGTCAGCCCAGTTGCCAGAGAAAATGCTAATTTAATATATTATAATAAATACTAATATATAATAAATGATAATCCTGGAGCCCTGACAATTCTGTTTGAATAATCCATAATCATGCACACATCTAGCTCCTTGTAGCCTTATCTTGCCACGTTGACAAAGACCTGTGATAAGTAAATGGATTATGTGAACTGAATTAGTAAAAGATCATCATGCTTATCCCCAGATTCAGGCAGATTCTGTATACAAATCTGTTGAATCCAAATCAGGGGGAAAGAAAATGTTAACAGCATATATGCTAATTAGCCACATTACCCTGTGCCTGCAATACTAGCAAATGTTGATGTGACACAATATGCATCTGCCTCATCAGGTTAAAACAGTGGGGTAGACTTTTATCTTCACTTGCCTAGCTGTAAAGGTTCCTTCACTGTCGCTAGGTCAAAATCTTGGAACTCCCTTCCTAACAGCACTGTGGGTGTACCTACCCCAAATGGACTGCAGCGGTTCAAGAAGGCAGCTCACCACCACCTTCTCAAGGGCAATTAGGGATGGGCAATAAATGCTGGCCTGGCCAGTGACGCCCACATCCCATGAATGAATAAAAAAAACATGAAATGGGTTGGGGCAATTTTAATCTGATTACTAAATCTACCCAAAATTCCAAACTATGTGACAATTCATTAAAAAGCTCTCATTCGGAAACACCATAAGGATGATCCGTGTGAGAAAACAAATTAATACAGGTGTGGTAAGAAAGACTTACATTTACATAATGCCTTTCACAACCTCAGAACAACCCAAAGTGCTTCACAGTCAATGAAGTACTTTTGATGTGTAGTCACTGTTGTAATAGAGGGAACACAGCAGCCAATCTGCACGCAGCAAATTAAATTTAAAAATATAGAGATTACTCTGCAATTATGATTAAGGTACATGGTTGAGTGTCACCTGGGCATTCTTTATGTTGACACTGCATGCTCAAAATGGAAAAGTGTTCCATGGAAAATTGTTTCATCCCCTAGCACTAATATGCCTTGCCTTCACCAAGATTTCACACCAGCCAGATATCCCTGTTATTTTCTTTGGAACAGAAAAGGTTGAAGGGAGATTTAATTCAGGTTGATACAATAATGAGGGGCCTAGATAGAGTGGATAGGAAGGACGTAGGACCGAATTTTACGCCACCCCAGCGAGCCGGATGGTGGTGGGGGGGTGGCGTAAAATTGAGCAGGAGGCTCCAAGAGTCCTTCCCGACTCACTCCCACCTCCACCCCACTTTACGTGGGCCGGGGGGGGGTAGCATGAAATGGGCTGCCCGCCCTAGGCCAATCAAGGCCCTTAAGTGGCCACTTAATGGCCACTTAAGGTCCTTCGCCCGCCTCCACAGGGATTTTACCCATGGCAGCAGGTGTCCGGGAGATGTGATAGGTCGCCCAGTGAAAGCTGGTAGCCTCTCAGCACCCCGGGGGTGGGCCCTGACAAAGAGGCATAGGGTGCCCGATTGAGGGTTGCCCCCTCTTCCCCAACCACCCCCAGGACCCGAGACGCCCCCTTCCCCCCACACGACCACCCTTGCCTCGCCAGGGCGCCAGCGATTACCCTGGTGAGGCAACCCTAACTTACCTGTAGTCCTGGCTCCATGTCCTCGGCTGGACCACAGTCCCAGCAGTGCCACCGGGAGCCAGCAGCTCAACGAGGTGGGACTTCCTTCCACAAGCAGGTGGAAATCCCGCCTCGGAACAATTAAAGCTCAGGGACCCGTAAAATGCGGGATGGATCCCCGGGCCGGGCGGAAACGGGTTCGCCACCGACTTTTACGTCGGTGGCCAGCTCCCATCCGCCCAACGTAAAATCCAGCCTCTAGTTCCTTTAGCAGAGAGGTCAGTAACCAGTGGCGGTGTTGGGGGGGCGGGGAGTTGGTGGGGGGGTGAGGGAATAGATTTAAAGTGATTGGCAGAAGGAGGGGAGGAGAGCTGAGGAGTAATGTTTCACTCAGAGGGTGATGGGGGTCAGGAACTCACTGCCTCAAAGAGTGAAAGAGGCAGAAATCCTCATCACATTTTAAAAAACACTTGGATATGCACTAGAAGTGCTGTAACCTACAAGAATATGGACCAAGAGCTGGAAGGTAGGATTAGACTGGATAACTCTTTTTCGGCCGGCAAGGACACAATGGGCTGAATGGCCTCCTTCTATGATGCAAATCTTTCTATGTTTCTGTGATTCAGTATTATGATAAACACATGTTGCTACTATCACTTTTCTAGATTCCATTTCTAGAGAACCCCGGACCTGGCTGACAAGAAAAGTGTTGTAAGGGGAATCTATTAAACTGTGTTTAATAACAATAATTTGTCGAACCAACCTTATTACAAAACATGATTGTATTCTTTATTAATACTTACCTCACACCAGCTTCACTTTTCCTTTTCTGAAATTACCTCACTCTGTTTATACTTCATTTCACAGGCCCTCGACTTGCAACAGCAAGGTCAGTTGCGCAAGACAGAGCTAGTTTCCAATCTTTCATTAGAATTTAATACAGTACGATCTTTGCAAAATGTGCAAACCGGCAGTCAGACAACAAATGATGTTGGGTCATGTTGATCAGACAATGAGAGTGACATACAGCCACAACTGGTTCAAAGTGGCTGATGGCATATAGATGTCTGTTTCAAAGGATGTGCAGTATATGATGGTGAGAGGGGCATCACAGCATTGCAAAGCTGAGTTGAGACTGTTGCATTTTAATAATCCTTGCAAACCCCTTCTGAAAACCAAGTGCTTGAAAAAAAAGCTTTAGAAGTTAAAGCTGTGGTCTACTTAGATGAAAGAATCAGAAGAATTGCTTATCCTTTGTATTCACCATCAGGCAAAATCATAAAAAAGACTTGCATTTATATAGCGATTTTCACAACCACCGGCCATTTCAAAGTGCTTTTCAGCCAATGATGTACTTTTGAAGTGTAGTCACTGTTGTAATGTAGGAAATACAGCAGCCAATTTGTACACAGCAAGCAATGTAATAATGGCCAGATAATTTGTTTTTGTGATATTGATTGAGGGATACATATTGGCCAGGACACCAGGGATAACTCCCCTGGTCTTCTTCGAAATAGTGCCATGGGATCTTTTACAGGCACGCGGGGCCTCAGTTTAGTGTCTCAACCAAAAGACAGCACCTCTGTCAGAGCAGTACTCCCTCAGTACTGCACTCGAGTGTCAGCCGAGATTTTTGTGTTCAAGTCCCGGAGTGGGACTTGAACACGGAACTTTGTCTACACCTAGAAATCCACATCTAGGGAAATTAATGGAGTTAAAGGCTGACAAATCCCTAGGCCTGATAATCTACATCCCAGGGTACTAAAGGAAGTTTAGTGCATTGGTGGTCATCTTCCAAAATTCTATTGACTCTGGAGCAGTTCCTACAGATTGGAGGGTGGCAAATGTAATCCCACTATTTAGAAAAGCAGGAAGAGAATAAGCAGGGAATTACAGACCAGTTAGCCTTACATCAGTAGTGGGGAAAATGCTCGAGTCTATTATAAAGGATATGATAGCAGAACACCTGGAAACCATAAAAGGGATTGGACAAAGTCAGCATGGGTTTACGAAAGGGAAATCATGCTTAACAAATCTACTGGAGTTTTTTGAGGATGTAACTAGTAGAATAGATAAGGGAGAACCAGTGGATGTGGTGTATTTGGATTTTCAGAAGGCTTTTGATAAGGTCCCACATAAGACGTTAGTGTGCAAAATTAAAGCACATGGGATTGGAGGTAATATACTGGCCTGGATTGAGAATTGTTTGACAGACAGGAAACAGAGAGTAGGAATAAACGGGTCTTTTTCCGGGTGGCAGACAGTGACTAGTGGAGTACCGCAGGGATCAGTGCTTGGGCCCCAGCTATTCACAATATATATTAATGACTTGGGTGAGGGAACTAAATGTAACATTTCCAGGTTTGCTTACGACACAAAGCTGGGAGGGGGAATGTAAGCTTTGAGGAGGATGCAAAGAGGCTCCAATGTGATTTGGACAAGTTCGGTGAGTGGACAAATGCATGGCAGATGCAGTATAACGTGGATTAAAGGCCTGCTCGGGGCTGCAAATGAGGCCCAACCCGAGTCCAACAGAACCCCATCTGACCCCGAGCCCGACCCAGCCTGAGTCCTTCCATTTTTTCCCTCGCCCAACCCGACCCGCCCATCAGTTAACTTACCTTCCGTTTTTCACTTTGTTCTTTACCTGCACAAACTTAAAATAACTGTAACAAAACCACCTTTAAAGTCCAAAAAGTAAATTAACATTAGAGTCACTTAACCTGAGGTGGTGATAGAGCGTGTCTGACCCGACCCGACCTGACCTGACCCGACCCAAGCCCGAATGCCAGACCTGGAAGTGCGACCCGAACCCGACACATGTCATCTGGTCCCGTCGGGTTTGGGTCAGGTAGCAGGCCTTTAACGTGGATAAATGTGAGGTTATCCACTTTGGTTGTAAAAACAAAAAGGCATATTATTATCTGAATGGTGATAGATTGGGAAAGGGGGAGGTGCAATGAGACCTGGGTGTCCTTGTACACCAGTTGCTGAAAGCAAGCATTCAAATGCAGCAAGCAGTTAGGAAGGTGAATGGTCTGTTGACCTTCATTGCAAGCGGATTTGAGTACAGGAGCAAGGATGTCTTACTGCAGTTATACAGGGCCTTGGTGAGACATCTGGAGTATTGTGTGCAGTTTTGGTCTCCTTATCTGAGGAAGGATGTTCTTGCCTTGGAGGGAGTGCAAAGAAGATTTACTCGGCTGATCCTGGGATGGCAGGATTGACGTATGAGGAGAGATTGGGTCGACTAGGCCTATATTCACTAGAGTTTAGAAGAATGAGAAGGGATCTCATAGAAACCTATAAAATTCTAACAGGACTAGACAGGCTAGATGCAGGGAGGATGTTCCCGATGGCTGGGGAGTCCAGAACCAGGGGTTACAGTCTCAGGATATGGGGTATGCCATTTAGAACTGAGATGAGGAGAAATTTCTTCACTCAAAAGGTGGTGAATCTGTGGAATTCTCTACTGCAGAAGGCAGTGGAGGCCAAGTCATTAAATATATTCAAGAAAGAGATATAGATATATTTCTTAATGCCAAAGGGATCAAGGGATATGGGGAGAAAGCGGGAACACGGTACTGAATTGAACGATCGGCCATGATCCTCTTCAAATAATGAAGAAATACAAAAATATTTTACTTATAAGTTAAGACTGACTTATGGACAATATTGCTGCCAAGCTGCACAGGTGGGTGCACAGCATTCGGGAATGTGTAACACAGGGAACAAATAGGCCTTTTTTGAATGGCGGAGCAGGCCCAAAGGGCCGAATGATCTACTCCTGCTCCTATTTTCTATGTTTCTATGTTTCTACATTATGCATATAAAAACAAGAAATTGTACATCCAGTATGCATCTAATACACTTCAAATAACACACACCAGACATCACACTTGGGTAGAGATGCAATTTAAAAAAAAAGTAATTGAACTGGAACAGAAAATTAATAAGCATCGTCCAAACTACTATGAACTGTGATTGACCTCACCCTGTTTTTACTTAGCAGCAATTAGACTTTGTGATCCACAGTTTACAGCCACATCTTAGCTGAAGAATGTACTTAACTTGGTATAATTCTTCCTAATGTAACATTTCTACCTTACCATGTCACATTGGCATTCATTAGTTTATAACATTGTGTGTCAGCAAGTTAGTACATGGGTCGCAAGAGGATAGTACAGCAGCTCACAGTGCTGAAAACACAAATTTATTTATCCATAAGCAAGTTCATTCTAACTTCTGTTTGCTCTGCACAGCTGGATTGTTGTATTGTACAGTCCCTTTAAGATTGATGTGCAGTTACGCATGCTTGCATCTTAAAGGGAATGTTGCTTGTGCGAGGCCTATTTGCTCCCTGCGTTACACATTCCCGAATGCTGTGCACCCACCTGTGCAGCTTGGCAGCAACATTATCCATAAGTCAGTCTTAATTTATAAGTAAAATATTTTTGTATTTCTTCATTATTTGAAGAGGATCATTGTTCTGAAAAAAATGACATTACTATTTGACTGTGGGCATCATCTCTGTTGAGGCCAGTCCTCTCATTCAAATGTGTACTCCTTCCAGCAAGCATTTCTGAGCAATGGTCAGGGTCTGGAACCCTGGCTGAAATTTCTCCTCACTCGCCTGTGGGCTCTTAGGCCCACAGTAATGCCCAAGTGTTGCCTGATCAAGAGTAGTTAACTCAACATTGAATAGTATCGAATATGGTGTCTTCCTGGGATGTATGACTCAGTACCTATTTCACATTTCAAGATTTCATGACCAATTTTGCACAGAAAGAATTTGGTAATGAGCTACATTTTAAGTGGCGTAAATCTCTATTTCCAGCTGCAGACACTGAAGTAAAGAAGAATTTACATGTTAATGGGCCAGTCAGTAAAGATGTGTTCCACAATGACTGGAAACAACAGTCTGACTCATTATTTCATTTCAGACTTCCTACAAATCTTTTATCATTTGGATCACACAACTCACTTTAGCCCAACATGGGGTTTCTACTGTGAATCCACTCTTTGTGGGGTAGGGTGTGGGGAAGGTAGCTGGCTGATTTATTGACAGACCCACTCAATGAACAGGAGGTAGACAGGCAAATGGAAACCCCATTCTTCCCGTCCACTTCCTGTGGCCAAAAGTAAGAAAAAGAGAAAGGACCAAATGTGCCATTGAGTTTGGTGTAAAATCTGTTAAGACAAGTGATGGATGGATTCCCCTGTTTAAGAGACCGAACTGGACCAGTGAGGTTCAGTGATAAGATTGACAAGACAAAGCTTAGCAATCTGGCTAAATGAGATAGTGTGGGATGCTTCTTTGGGTCATAATTTTCTGTAGCTGCGCATCTAACAGCATCTACCATTCATTAGACATACCTTTGCATGTATTGGTTTTCAAATTTTTTGTATGGTAAGTTGCTGAAAGTGTGAGATCCTAATGACACAGCGAGGGAAACAGGGCATCAGGGAGCTGAATAAACAGGGCAAGAAACTGTGTGTCTCTCTAACCAGTCAGATTGAACAATTGAGAAAAAACCAATACAAGGACTGAGAAAGAAATGTAATTCAGAGTGAGTGAATTCAATATTAAATTAGATACAGAAAGAAAATAAAAAGAGGGTAAGAAAGATTGGATTAAGAAAAAAAGACAGAAAGGAAAAGTAAAAATAAAACTTTAAAACTTTCAACTTGACTTTTTAAAATCACTAACAATTAAAACCCATAGAAATGAGACTCCATCCTTGCAATTTTAAGCACTAGAGAAGTTGACTAGTAGTAATTAACATTTATCACGTCATTAATGCTTAACTTTCTGTGACAAATTTAGATTGTATCTACTGCTCAAAAACAGCAACTTCATGCCATTCAATGTATTTCAATGGTGAGGCAGAGAGCGAGACGTTGTCTTCGTTAAGCTAACGGAGTGATGCAACTTGGACAGAAACCTTTGCATTTAACCATTTGTTGCTGCAGCATTTGTGCATAAATAAAGTCGACTGCCATTAGCCTCACTGGTATTTTCACAGGAAAACATGGGCCAATATTTTGTTTGCTGTGGGAGGTAATCCAGTGTGGTGACAGTTACTACAAATGTTTCTGTTTGCTCACTTACTAATTAGAAAATAAACTAGTTGTGGATTTGCATTTTATCTCATTTCCTTACAACTATGAATCAGTTATGTCCTCTTGGTTACGCTATTAGATACTCGGCAATACTGGCATATTTCTGAACTTTAAGGCATGGAGGGCACCTATAGGAGTGACTAACACTGCTGTACCCAGGAAGATATTGAAGGACTAACCAAAATTAGGTGTATTCTGTATCAAATATCATCTGATAATTGTGAACTGTGATCACTGCTGGGTTGAAGCAGTGCAGTCAGGCACCTGGAATAAGTAGTTGCTTACCAAGGGCACCCACCCCTACTAGTTCATGAGTCATTCACCTGGAGACTGCAGCATGGGACTGGATGTCAGAAAAGTGGTTAATGGACAAAATGAAAGGACCTGGAGGAAGATACCTGTGTCTGGAGTAATTGCTGCAGCTACTCCTTGCTTCTTGATTAAGCTGATGATTTAGATACATTTTGTGTGCTCACTCAGATCTTCTACAGAATGTGACATATATTACAATAAAACACAGGCATAAAGCAATTATTTTTAGAAAGTTTAATCATCACTACACAGTTGGAAAATGATAAATACATTCAATGGGGATAAATAGCAGCATAAAAGATCTGGATTGTGACACCTTCCCCACGACTACAGCATTTGGACGATCAGAAACTCACACCACACAAATCCTTCCTTCTACCAACACCCAACCTTCCTTACTGAGCAAGACCTGGACAACATTCAGGCTTGGGCTGATAAGTGGCAAGTAATATTCGTGCCACACAAGTGCCAGGCAATGACCATCTCCAACAAGAGAGAATCTAACCATCCGTCCTGATGTTCAGCAGCATTACCATTGCTGATTCCCCACCATCAACATCCTGGGGGTCTCCATTGACCAGAAACCATGGACCAGCCATATAAATACTGTAGCTACAAGAGCAGGTCCGAGGTTGGGAATTTTGTGGCGAGTAACTCAACTTCTGATGCCCCAAAACCTGTCCACCATCTACAAGGCACAGTCAGGAGTGTGATGGAATACTCTCTGCTTGCCTGGATGAGTGCAGCTCCAACAACACTCAGGAAGCTTGACATCATCCAGAACAAAGCCGCCCGATTGGTTGGCACTCCATCCAGTGCCTTAAACATTCACTCCCTCAACCACTGGTGCACAGTGGCAGCAGTGTGTACTATCTACAAGATGTACTGCAGCAAATCACCAAGGCTCCTTCAACAGCATCTTCCAAACCCGCAACCTCTACCACCTAGGAGTACAAGGACAGCAGATACATGAGAACATCACCACATTCAAGTTCCACTCCAAGTCACACACCATCCTGACTTGGAACTATATTGTCATTCCTCAACTGTCGCTGAGTCACAGTCCTAGAACTCCCTTCTTAACAGTACTGTTGGTGTACCTACACCACATGGACTGCAGCAGTTCAAGAAAGCAGCTCATCATCATCTTCTCAAGGGCAATTGGGGATAGGCAATAAATGCTGGCCTTGCCAGTGACTTTCACATCCCATGAATGAATAAAATAAAGAATGTGACCAACAATGACAACCAACTCACAGACAGACAAGGACAATGATCCCAACCCTGAGGACTGAGAACAAATACATTTCTTTAACTCTTAAACCTGCATTGCTTCCAGTGACTCCATAGTTGTGCCAAGAAACCTTAATGCATTAATGTACGCCTCCTGGAAGCACTGGGCACAATGCCTTGGTAAAATATATATGTGATTATAAAATTCTGGAAAGTACAATAAAAACAGGTCAATTGTTCTAAAAAGACAAAAAGATTATCAATGAAGAAGGGCTTGGCAGACAGATCCTTAGATCTCTTTTTGACTCTGTTGCTCCAATACAATAGAATTTGTGATCAAAGATATCAACAATGTCTGATAATGTTTGACAGACATTACAGCTGAAAAGAGTGAGCCTGACTAACATTTTTATAATTCTCCATTAATATTTTATTATGAAGTCTTTGCCACAGACAATTCAGACCCATCTTTGAAACTCTCACCATTCTGCTTGTGTATGTGTTGAAAGATAATAATTACCTGCATTATGAGTCAGTGGGCGAGACATTGTACTCGTATCTTTGGTATCTACACTAGAAGCCAGCCCAGACTGATGGGTTGAGTCTCTTCTGTCTGCTGGATGTAATATACCGGAATGACACAAGTCTGGGAGACTCAATCCAATTCTTGGTAGGCCCACACTCGGGCGGCACAGTGGCGCAGTGGTTAGCACCGCAGCCTCACAACTCCAGCGACCTGGGTTCAGTTCTGGGTACTGTCTGTGTGGAGTTTGTAAGTTCTCCCTGTGACCGCATGGGTTTTCGCCGAGTGCTCCGGTTTCCTCCCACAGCCAAAGACTTGTAGGTTGATAGGTAAATTGGCCATTGTAAATTGCCCCTAGTATAGGTAGGTGGCAGGACAATGGTGGGGATGTGGTAGAGAATATGAGGTTAATGTAGGGTTAGTACAAATGGGTGGTCATTGGTCAGCACAGACTCGGTGGGCTGAAGGGCCTGTTTCAGTGCTGTATCTCTAAATAAATAAATAAATAAAATTAGCACAATAGGGTTTAAGCTAGTTTTCACACATCCGCTGATGACACCCAACTCTACCTCACCAGCACCTCCCTCGACATACGAACATCCGGACTAAGAGCAGGGGGTAGGCCATTTGGCTCTTCAAGCCTGCTCTGCCATTCCATAGGATCATGGCTGATCTGTTTGTGGCCGCAACTCCACTCTCCTGCCTACCCCCGATACCCTTTGACTCCCTTGATTGTCAAGAATTTATCTACCTCTGCCTTAAAAATACTCAATGACCCTGCCTCCACCGCTCTCCGGGGAACTGAGTTCCAAAGACTCTCAGCCCTCTGAGAGAAAAAAATTTCTCCTCATCTCCGTCTTAAATGGGAGACCCCTTATTTTTAAACTGTGCCCCCTAATTTTAGTCTCTCCCACAAGGTGAAACATTCTTTCCACATCCACCCTGTCAAGTCCCCTCAGGATCTTAAATGTTGCAATAAGATCACCTCTCATCCTTCTAAACTCCAATAAATACAAACCCAACCTGTCCAACTTCCTCATATGATAACGCTCTCATCCCAGGAATCAGTTGAGAGAACCTTCTCTGAACTGCTTCCAATGCAATAATATCCTTTCTTAAGTAAGGAGATCAAAACTGTACACAATACTCTAGACATGGTCTCACCAATGCTGTAGCAAAACATCTCTACTTTTGTATTTCATTCCCCTTGCAATGAACAACAACATTGCATTTGCCTTCTTAATCACTTGCTGTACCTGCATACTAACTTTTTATAAAAGCAAAATACTGCGGATGCTGGAAATCTGAAATAAAAACAAGAAATGCTAGAAATACTCAGCAGGTCTGGCAGCATCTGTGGAGAGAGAAGCAGAGTTAACACTTCAGGTCAGTGATCCTTCTTCAGAACTTTCAGAACTAACTTTTTATGTTTTGTGTACCAGGACACCCAGATCCCTCAGCATCTCAGAGTTCTACAATCTCTCTCCATTTAAATAATATGCTGCTTTTCTACCTTTCCGGCCAAAGTGGACAAGTTCACTCTTGCCCACATTATACTCCATCTGCCAAATCTTTGCCCACTCACTTAATCTATCGGTACCCCTTTGCATACTCCTTATGTCCTCTTCACAACTTACTCTCCTACTCATCATTCTGTCGTCAGCAAATTTAGCAACCATATTTTCTGTCCCTTCATCCACGTCATTGATATAGATTGTAAATAGTTGAGGCCCCAGTACTGGTCCCTGTGGCACTCCATTAGTTACAGCTTGCCAACCTGAAAACAACCCATTTATGCCTACACTTTGTTTCCTTTTAGCAAATCAATCCTCTATCCATGCTAATATGTTACCCCCTCTTAGAGGCCTGCTCAGGTCGGGAAAAAAGAACCCGACCCGTACCTGACCAAACCACCGGGAACCCGAGCTCGACCTGGCCCGAGTCCGTCCGATTTTGCCCCGAGCCTGACCTGACCCGAACCTGCCCCAACTCGACCCGACCATCCATTTACTCGCCTTCAGACTCGGAATCTCCACATAGCTGCAGCGCAAGCACGATGACGTCATCGTGGCATCACTCGCTCACTGCGCAGACTCGGTTTCGTACCGGACTCCCAGCTCAGGTATGTTTTTAAAATTTCAATACTTACCAGCAAAGCACTTACCGCGTGTGTTCGGCCCGACCCGACCCAACTTGACTTGGACTCGGCCCGACCCCGAACGTCATACCCTGAAGATGGGCCCAACCCGACCCGAACCCGACACATGTCATTGGGTCCCGTCAGGTTTGGGTCAGGTAGCAGGCCTCTACCCCATATACCATAGGCTCTTATTTTGTTTAATAACCTTTGATATGGCACCTTGTCAAATGCCTTCTGGAAATCCAAGTACACCACATCCACAGGTTCCTCTTTATCCACGTTGCTTGTTACTTCCTCAAAGAACTCTAATAAATTAGTCAAACATGATTTCCCTTTCACAAAGCCATGTTGACTCTTCCTGATTGCATTGAGAATTTCTAAATGACCTGCTATAACCTCCTTATTAATAGATTCCAGCATTTTCCCTATGACAGATGTTAAGCTAACTGGCCTGTAGTTTCCTGCTTTCTGTCTTCCTCCTTTCTTAAATATGGAGTTACATTTGCCATTTTCCAATCTGATGGGACCTTTCCAGAATCTAGGGAATTTTGGAAAATTAAAACGACTGCATCTATCTCAGCAGCCAATTCTTTTAAGACCTCAAGATGAAGTCCGTCAGCACCTGGAGACTTGTCAGCTTTTAGTTCTAATAATTTTCTCAGTACCCTTTCCCTGGTGATGGTAATTGTTTGAAGTTCCTCCCTCCCTTTCAACTCTTGAATCACAATTATTTCTGGGATATTATTTGTATCCTCTGCAGTGAAGACAGATGCAAAAAATCTGTTCAATTCCTCCGCCATTTCTTTTTTTTTCCATCATTACCTCCCCAGATTAACTCTCTAGAGGACCAACACTCACTTTACTTACTCCATTGTAGATAAATTATCAGAGAGCTTATCCGACATCCTGTACTGGATGAGCAGAAATTTCCTCCAGTTGTATACTGGGAAGATTGAAGTCATTGGGCAGAATTTTCGATTGCATGAGGAGATGGGACCAGAGGCGGGCAGGCCCACAATTTCCCGGCACCAGGTAGCGTGCTGATTTGCTGGCTTGTTCCTGCCTCCGGGCCATTTCGGATCATTGTGGTTCAGGTGGGAAATGGTTACTCACCCACAAGCCAATGAGGCCTATTACTGGGCCTATTGAGGTCCCTCTCCCACTGCCAACTGGAAGTTTCCAGTCAGCAGGCAGGCTCTCCACAGTGGCCTGAACCTGGCTGGGGGATGGATGTGGCCTCCAGCATCAGACCAAGAGAGCCAGCACTCCAGTTGGCTTTTTAAAACCAGGCCCCCATCCCCCGACTGCCCACACCCCACAGCAATGACTTATAAATGGCCACATCTGCGGCCACAGGTCACCCAATGGAGGGGATCCCCCTCCACAATGGCACTCTGACCAGAGGTATGCAGGTCATCCAGTTAAGGATGGTGGCGGGCTCCTAAGGTGGGAGGGCCAATAGTAGGCCCTCCAGCATGGAGCGAAGCAGCCCCACCTGCATCTTGAGGCATCCTCTCTCTCTTACCCTGCACTGGCAGTGCCCACCTCTGATGGTGGGGCTGCTTCTCTCCTGGCCACTAATTGGCCATCACTTCAAAAATCATGTCAGGCATCTGACGCCGATGCGATGCGGGGTCAGGAGCTGGAAATTCACCTGAGGCCGGAACCTGACTCCATAACGAAAGTCCAGCCCACTGTCTTTGGTCCCCACTCCAAATTCCATTCCCTTGCTACCAACTCCATCCCTTTCCCAGTGACTGTCTACAACTAAACCAGACAGTTCGCAACCTTGGTGTCATATTTGACACCGAGATGAGCTTCTGACCTCATATTCGTGCCATCATTAAGACCGCCTAGTTCCACCTCCATAACATTGCCCAACTTCGCCCCGTCTCAGCTCATCTGCTGCTGAAACCGTCATGCCTTTGTTACCTCTAGGCTTGACTATTGCAACACACTCCTGGCTGGTCTCCCACATTCTATCCTCTAACCTCGAGCTCATCCAAATCTCTGCTGCCCTTGTCCTTACTCACACCAAGTCCTGTTCCCCTACCACCCCTGTGCTCACTTATCCACTATGGCAGGAAGAATAATGAAGCAGCGTATTATATAAATGGAGAAAGATTGTAGAACTCTGAGGTACAGAGGGATCTGGGTTTACTGGTACATGAATCACAAAAGGTTGGTATGCAGATACAGCAAGTGATTAGGAAGGCAAATGGAATGTTATCATTTATTGCAAGTGGAACGGAATATAAAAGCAGAGATGTTTTGCTACAGTTGTATAGGGTATTGGTGAGACCACAT
The DNA here is from genome assembly GCF_036365525.1 of Heterodontus francisci. NCBI lineage: Eukaryota > Metazoa > Chordata > Chondrichthyes > Heterodontiformes > Heterodontidae > Heterodontus > Heterodontus francisci. The sequence continues at coordinate 94,528,671 of NC_090379.1, read as the reverse complement.
CTGGAGTACTGTGTACAGTTTTGGTCTCCTTATTTGGGAAAGGATCTAAATGCATTAGAGGCAGTGCAGAGAAGGTTCACTCAACTGATACCTGGGATGGGGGGGGTTATCTTATGAGGAAAGATTGGACAGGTTCGGTCTGTATCCATTGGAGTTAAGAAGAATAAGAGGTGATCATATTGAAACATATAAGATCCTGAAGGGACTTGACAGGGTGGATGCTGAAAGGATGTTTCCCCTTGTGGGAGAGACTAGAACTAGGGGACACAGTTTAAAAATAAGGGGTCTCCCATTTCAGACGGAGATGAGGAGAATTTTTTTTCTCTCAGAGGGTTGAGAGTCTTTGGAACTTTCTTCCCCAGACAGAGGTGGAGGCAGGGTCATTGAATATTTTTAAGGCAGAGGTAGATAAATACTTGACTAACAAGGGAGCCAAAGGGTATTGGGGGGTAGGTGGGAAAGTGGAGTTGCGGCCACAATCTAGTCAGCCATGATGTTATTAAATGGCAGAGCAGGCATGAAGGGGCCGAATAGCCTACTCCTTCTTCTAATTCGTATGTTCGTATGACCTACATTGGTTCCCGGTCAAGCAACGTCTTGATTTTAAAATTCTCATCCTTGTTTTTAAATCCGTCCACGGCCTTGTCCCTCCCGATCTCGCATCCAGCACATCTGACCCAATATTTCCTTATGTGGTTTGGTGTCTTATTTTATTTTATAATGCTCTCCTTGGAATGTTTTATTACTTTAAAGGCACTATATAAATATAATGTTTTGTTGTTATGATAAGGATAAAGAGAGCTAATTGATTCTACACTGTGGTCTCATCGTCTCATCTTAATGTACTCTCAGCAGATAACTAGGAAGAGATTTCTTTTTCACACTGGCTACCTGTAGTGTAGGTTAGAAGTTTTCCATAATTAACAATGCTACAAACTCATCTGAAGCTCCCTCAAGAATATGAGTGGACAGAAAATAAGCAGCATTGGCTTGGAGTAAAGCCTCATTCTTAAATTCCCAATAATAAACTTTGACCAAGCAAAACACTATTCCTCAGGAGACGGCTTCCTCAGTTACAAGTAAAAATAAGTGCAGGACTATCCATTAAAGCAGCACTTTGTCTCATCTATTGATTCCTCTGCTGAATTGAAGCACATTTCTGACTGAACTTCAATATAAAAATCGTCCACGGGGGAATTGAGTGATGCAGCAGGTTAGAACACTCTCCTTGTGCACATGGGATATCTAATAGCCCCAGACTGGCGAGATGAAAAGTCTCATCTCGCTAATTACTTTAATGGGTTTAATTCCCCCTGTACATTATTTTTTAATACACTTGTTAACACATTTACATGAATTTTTGTCTGCAATAAAAATGGTGCAGTCAGGAATTTATGCAAATACATTAATGAGTTCACTTAACATGGTGTACAGAGGGAATTAAAACTTAAAGAGTCACAAATCTTTAAATAAGTTTGTGTCAATCTCAACGAAGATCCTTGTGGATCTGGGTCCACAGTACAAAACTGCCCCTAATATGGAGATAATGGGCATTAGAGCATGCACCGTTAAGGTGGAAGATAGACAATGTCACATTGTTGCGGAATGGCGTTTTCTCAGGTTGTAACTAAAGCATATTCGAGAGGGCATCTTATGTACAGTGAAATTCTGAAAGCAATCTATATAAGCATGATCATAATTTTGATACATATAGTACCAAGGATATCTTTTTCCATTGCTGGGCCTTAGTAGAGAATTCTATCTAGCCTATGTCCACACCATACTATGGGCTGGATTTTGTTCTCAGCCCGGTGTTGGGTTCCATAGCGGGGGGGGCGGAGCAGCGGAAAATTGGAGTGGCAGCAGCTGCCACACAACCTGATGCTGGGATTTTCGGGCCCAATCTTCCCAGCAGCAGGGAAGCTCTGAGGCGCCCCCTCCGCCACTCTGCAACAGGACCCGACTTAGCATATCTAAATATAATATTTGCATGAATTAAAATATAAACCGCAGCGATCTATCCTTCAGTTCTTGATCCTCAGCGTGGCGAGTGGCACTCATGTGCCTTCATTTTCCCATCCAGGGAAATCTGGTGCCACGGAAGTGGGGAAGGGGTGAATTCTGCACTCTGATGGGTGGTGGGGGGGGTGGGGGTTGGGGAAGGGGTGAACTCTGTGTTATGGTGTACTGTTTGCATGGCTGGCAGCCTTTTAAAAATATTGCCAACACCTTCTCCTTCAACAGGTGACGCAGTCAACGGCGTCGCCGAGGCCAGCCCGCCACATGATTGGATGGGGCAGCCACCATGAATATGTAAAATGGACACCCAGTGCATAACCGTGTCGGCGTGGCGGCACGGGTCCCGTGGGGGATGGCCGCCATGTTCTGCTCCTGGCGGCAGCAATACAAAAGCCAGCCCTCTATCTCACCTAGAAGTGGCTCTGGTACTGACAGTGATTAGCTTAATGAGCAGACAATTGCTTCCAAAACAAATTTCTTTTAGAAAAGTCAAATTCAGAAACATACAATCATGCTGCCTTACTAATTCCCAGTAAAATTCAGAAATGCAAAACAAAAATGATTGCATAATAATTCCTGATTATGAACAGAGGCTCCCCAGGTATAAGAAAGAATTGCAAAATGTCTCAACTAGTCCGGTATCTAGATTTGCAAATTCCTTGCTAAAGAAGTTTCCTTCTCTGCTGCCCTCATTATCTCTTGCAAGTGCCACCATAATTGAGCTCTACAACAACTTGTATTTATTTAGCGCTCTTATTATAGTAAAATGCTCCAAGGCGTTTCGCAGGAATGTAATCAAAGATTGACACCAAGAAAAGAGGTATGTTTTAAGGAGCGTCTTAAAGTGCAAGGGAGAGAAAGAGAAAGGTGGAAAAGTTTAGGGAAGGGATTCCAGAGTTTTTATCCTAGGCAGCTGAAGGCATGGCTGCTAATGCTGAGGTGAAGGAAGTCAATTAGGGTTAATGCACTAACTGAGATTAAATTTGTAACATCACCCAAGGAGATACTAAGAATTTCTATGCCACAGGCAGCGGGAGATTCTCTCCTCAGCTTGGAGGCAAAGGTATACTTATGTCGACATGTGGTTCTCCTCTGTCTGACCTCAGAGTGCTTAATATGTGAAAAAAGTGGAAAAAAATTAAACTCTGCTGCACTGTTACAAAATAATGTTATATGGCTAACCTTAGAAAGTAATTAATGCCCAAAGTCCGTGATAAATGGGCACCTTCATCTGATGGATTCTCTTTCATCTTAATAATCTTTAAAGTTAAATTATTTAAGAAGTCCAATATATTACAAACAATTCGATCAACCTAGGCAGCTACCTGCAATGTGGGCATTTGAAGAAAATTAAATTAGACAAAAATAAAGGTTTTTTTTTGCAGGATGGGAAGGAAAGTAATAAATTAGGAACACATTTGAGAGTAAGCATCTTCAGTAAGAAAAGAGAAATGAAAGGCCCAGGTCAGTGCCTCAGCACTACACATTCAATCCCGGTCACAGTTTATGATTTTTATAGATAATACAATTGTAATGAGATTTCTAAGGCCACATATTTATTACACAAGAGGAAACTGTATTTTGGCTTGAAACAGACTGAGCTATAAGGCACAACCATATTTTGTGTTGTGTTTCTTTGGTGCTAATGTGTGTGATAGAAATGTAGATTTTTCCAAACCACGTAATACCTATTTGTTATTCATCAGTTTTGACCAGAACAGTCACAATTAAACCCCTCATCAAAATTTCTATGACCTCCCAAACTCCAATCATGCCAGCAAAATAAAATCATACTGTACAATCCACTAAGCAACACCATTAGTACATTTAGAAGTAAACCCTCTGGAGACTGAAGCAAGTCACAGGCTCATTAACTAGAAAGGAATTCAGCCATTCTTTATTGGATTAGACTATGCAAAACATAAATCCGTTTTCCTTGAACCTGCTGCCACCTCAACAGAATATCTAAGTAATATAATTTTGTAATGTCTGAGACAGTATCTATTTGCAGATTTATCGACATTGTTACGACCAGGTGAGAAATGTGTCTAGGGGTCTTTTACTGTCTTCACCTGGTCTTATTGTAACAGGGTTTAATTTTAAACACACTGTGTTTTGAGCTCCCCCTTGGTTGATCCTTATTCACCACTTTCCAATTATAAGGCAAAGAAATGAGCATAAACAGGTTTTCTTAGATTTAAAGAAGAAAAGTGAAATGTATTAATATTTAAACTTAAACTCTAATTCGGGAAACGCCTATGGATACACGCCACACCCCACGCTGGCATGCATACGTGATATGCACATGTAAATAGAGACAGAAAAGAGCAGGAGAAAAATAAAGTAGAGAGGTTTGAGGCAATATCAGAAGTGTTTCTTGTTACTGTATTACTTTAGTCCTTTTATAGGTAATTCTTGCTTTTCGTTGGGGCCCAGTATTCTTCTTAAACCTTGTTCACTGTAGGAGACTTTTCTCTCTTGGAGTTCATATGTCTTCAATGGTTTCGAAGCTGGTGAGAGCGAGATGAGAGCAGACAGGAGAGAGATCTTTTCAGTCCAGCAGCAAACAACTTTCTGAGTTTTAAAACTCTGTGGCAAGTTCAAATTCAAAAACTCCAACTGCCAGTGACTAAACTGGTCTGACCAGCTCTTCTGCATATTGAAGAAGCAGGGATCGGTTCCTTTGTTCCAACACTGTCTGCTAGCATGCAAAAAAGGTGTTTCCGGCGAGCGGCCTGGCAATTCCTTGTGATAGGCCCTCTTTTCTTCCAGCAGCAATTTTAAGTTTTAATGTTCATGTGGCAAAATAAGGTGTGCCTTAGTCTTGGCAGGTGGGGGCCTGCATAACAACATGCTTAAAAATACCAAAGACAAATCATGTTATCTGTTTTTGATAACATTCGCAGTTCAGGAGAATCCTTTGGAAGCATTTCTCTTACGGCTACAAATAAAGATGGCAGACAGTCAGATGAGGTATTTGTGGCTGTGTTTATCATCTGTGATAAAAACTGTTATCGGCCTGAAGCATTGACTGGAGGTTGTTATGTGCTGAAGGGGGAAATCAACCCTATTTTATTCTAATTTAACATTAGTTGTGATTTCACTTACTGCTCCACTGTATTATTCTATCTGATTATCTTATGTTGCTGTGGATCAGTGATTAAATTTTCCCTGCCTCGCCAGCTGTCCCTGCACTTGCAATTCCTTTGGCATGGTAACTCTCTATCTATAAAGATACTTCTTCTGATGCAAATATTTCAGGCTTCATAGAAAGGGCAATAAAACAATCCACTGAAATTGGGCTCTTTGAATATTACAGTATGGATCCCTAATATATTTACAAAGAACTTCATTACAATTTAACACAGCACTACCCAAATAAAATACGAGCTAGCGATGTTAAAAGACTGGACAAAGCAATTTAACTCATACATTAAGCATTCAAATAGCAATATTCAAAGGACTCCAACTTCCAGATATACTGGAGGTATTATTCAAATAATTTTTTAAAATAAATAAATACAAATTTTCCTCTACATTTCTAAATTTATGAGGAATCTGCTGGGACTGGAAAATTTTTGCGATGAAGTAAGATTGGGTAGGCTAGTATACTCTTTGAAACAGAGGAGGCTGAGGGGAGATTTAATTGAGGTGTATAAAACTGTGAGAGGCCTTGATAGAGTGGATAAGAAGGATCTATTTCTGTTAGCAGAGAGGTCAATAATCAGGGATCACAGATTTAAAGTAATTAGTGGAAGGATTAGAGGGGAGTTGTGAAGAAATGTTTTCACCCAGAGGGTGGTTGGGGTCTGGAATTCACTGCCTGAAAGGGTGGGAGAGGCGGAAACCCTCATTGCTTTTAAAAAGTACTTAGATATGCATTTGAAGTACTGTAACCTACAAGGCTTTGGACCAAGAGCGGGAAAGTGGGATTAGGCCGAATGGCTCTTTCTCGGCTGGCATGGACAGAATGGGCCGAATGGCCTCCTTCTATGCTGGTATTTCTATGATTCTATTCTATGAAATAGGTGCCAGTTCAATCCAGTGTTTCTAACAGGGAACAGCACTTGCAAATGACTGCATCCTGGGAAACGGTGGACGTACAGTCACAGGGATGAATTGATCACAGGATCACTCCTTAGTAATTATCTGGTTAATTAATCTCGTGTTGACTAAATTTATGTTGTGAGTTGAAATATCATCAAGATGAGGATGTCAGAGCTGAGGAATGAGACACTTCTACTTTGTGCACTTCTGGGGCTGGACTTTCGGTTTGGGGGGGGTGGTGAGGAACAGTAGACAGGCCTATTTCTGGGTCCCGATCCCACCCTCGATGGGGGGAAACAGTCACTGACTGAAATTTTGACTGGGGTACACCTTTAACTAGCATGCAGCCAGGTTCCCTGTCCAATTAAGGGTGATGGGCGGGCTCTCAAAGCTGGAGGGCCAGTCAGAGGCCTTCCAGCTTCAGAGAAGCACCCAGCTGCAATAAAAGGGAAATAACTGAGAGGGCACTTCAACAGGAAGGTGTTCTTAGCCACTTTAAAAAAAAAATTAACTAAAAATTACAAAAAGCCACCAGGCCACCACTGGTGGGGCATGTGGTGGGGGAGCCCAGTGCTCCAGGCAGGCAGGGCCTGTATGCCTGCCTGGAGTGCTGACCACCCACCCACCTTGGGTTGCCGCTGGTTGCCCACCTCCGGGCAGTTGAACTGCCTCCATTACTTACCCTTAACAAGGCTCTTAACGAGCCTAATTGGCTGTCTGCCTCTTGGCGGCGGGCGGCTTTGCCAGGCCCCAAACACACCTTGGCCAAAATGGCTGATGCCAGGAACAGGATCAGGAAACCAGCATGCTAGCCCGTGCTGGTATTTTCGGTCCCCGTCCACCTCTGTTCCCAGCCTCAGTGGGGCCCGATAATCCTCCCTCTGGTGTCAGCATCAAGCTTTCTCTGGTTAGATTCAGCATATGCCACTGGGTAAAATCTCCTCTGTTCTGCCTGAACTGCAACCTCTTGTGTATAGGTGCCACAGGGAGTTGGGGGATTGCACCTGCATACACATGAAAATTGTGATCAGAGTCCAATGGGAATATGCGGAGTGGATTTGAGTAAACTGTATGCACTTTTTCCTCCTATATAACTGTAAGAATACATAACAATGCTTGGAATCTACTTTGAGTCCATCTTACATTTGGCCTCTGCACAAGAATTAGGCAGGCAAGAGTTTGGAAGGCTTGGCAGGACAAAGCTGAAAATCTAAATGAAGAAATGTTTGAAGCTCAGAAAGGGAGAGAATGAGATGATGAAGAGTAAGACATATGGGATATCATCAAAACAGGCTCATCTCCCTAGAAGACAGAGGGCAAGAAAAAACAACTTTGAAAGATACTCACAGTGACGCTTCCATAACAGGAACAGATTTTTTTTTTTAAATCTAGAACACTCTGCAACAATTGAAGATGACAGGAAAAGAATGATATTCTGTGGGCCGAATGCAGTTCAGTGGGATCTCCTTGAGGTTCTACTACATTACAATGAAGATTCAATTGCTAACCTAAGGATCTAATTAGTATTCAGCATTTGCAGCATCACAAATCAGATTTCACCATGACACAGCAGCACATGACTGTTAAGAATGTACAAAATAGAGCAAGAAAAGGTTACTCCCTTCATAGTATCATCAAGCTTGTTCCGCCACAGACCAAAAACATTTCACAGGACCCATACAATCTATTAAACCTCCTGAGGGAAATAACCAGCTACCGATACACCCTCCAAGATAAAGTTCAAGGCTGTTATATTTCTTGCACTCTCAGAGGTGATAAAGTAATCATGGCAATTGATCATATTATGCAACTTATTCTATTCAACCCTGCCCAGTTGCAATCCACACACCCATTATCTGCAGCATCAGAGGCACACAGTTTTGTCCTTTAGAGTACTGGACCATAGATTTTGTTATTAATGCTGGACTTTGTAACATGATTATGTTTTAAAAACTGCGATTTTTGTAAGTTTAAGATGGCGTCAGAGAAGTCAGGTGACCTCACATCAACTCTGTTCAAAGACAAGACAGAAATCTTGGTTAGCCAGGACAAGAGAGAACACAGATCAAAGACTTTTTTTTTGAAAAGCAGAGACGGCAGGGGTATAGCAGCTGAAGGACAATGGGTTTCAAACTCCCAGACTAATGGATCCTAAACAAGGAATCAATGATTTGGAGGATGTAAATGTGCATGGCAGCTGTTAACATCTGGAAACAATGAAAAGCCTGAGTGGCATTGCTGTAGCCAAATTTGTGGACTTTGCATATTGAAAAAGGACAATAGGGCTACTGACTTTTGATTCAAGGTAAATCTAATAGATTTTCGGAAGGCAGACAGACGATAAGAAAGAAGGGAGACCAGCAGTAGCAGCCTCAGCACAGGCTGTAAGAAAGGAATACAATTAACCAGCAGTGGCAGGTTCAAGGAAGAGAAAGGGAAATCCTGCTCTCAGAAGGCTGATACAGCAAAAGTCTGTGAAGACTTGAACCTGTTTTGAAAGTTTAAGTTTGCGGAGAAAAAAAGACCAACAGGATCACCAGGAATCGCTTTATTCACGGACATCCAGGTCGAAAGTGCTTGGTGAAGTGAGCGAAGAGGATATTGACTTTGAGAAAGGGCTGGGAGATCCAACCCATTGCAACAGGGAGGAGTTTGGGACTTCTAACTACTAAGATTTTGCCATCAAGAAGGACAGTGTGGTGTGAGGTTTTCAAGTGTTTTAATAAGTAAAGACAATTCCTTTCTTTGTAATTTGGGGTATCAGCTATTTACAAAGTCCTATTTAGTTATTGTGGATTTCTTCTAGTTTAGTTGTTATAATAAAAGTCTTAAAACATGAAATCTTGTCGTGTAATTCTTCAAATTGGTCTGGGTGTTCATATCTCATATTTTAACGTTAACGGTCTCACTAAGGTCGTAATCGTTTCTAGATTTACCCGTGTATCCTGCAAATCATTCTTCAATTGATTTTTTTTTTATCCAGCTTTTTCACAAAAAAATTAGGCACAGCATTGACTAGTTTGCATGGGAAGCCATTTTACATACCTGATACTCTATCAGGGGAAATGTCCTTCTCATCTTGAGTTTTGTTTTAAGCAGGTTATTTCTTTTGTACTCAAGTCCTCTAGTTCTGCACCCACAATCTATATTAGATAACCTGTTTTATCAACAAAATCCACTCTTTTCATGATTGCATAAAGGATCTACATCAGGTTTATTTGCAACTGCTTTTATGCAATGAATACAGGTTAAGTTCTAGGAACCCACCTTCATAACTTTTAGTCCTAAGCACCAGAATCAACCTTGTTGTTTCTCTTTGTACTCTGTCAGTGCAACAACATTCATTTCAAGCAACAGTGCCCAAAAGTGCACAGAATATTCCAATTGTTGTCTTGTCAGTAATTTAAACAGCTTTAAACATGTCAAATTTGAACAGGTTAAATGCCTTGAAATGGACCCAAAGACTTGATTGGCTTCATTACCAATTGCTGGGATACTTACAGTAAATGTCCATACTCACAAAATCCTTTTACTTTTCCACGTTTGCTATCAGATATTCATTCATCAAAACTGTGCACTTTCTTTCACTTATTCACATGAAAATGCAACTCCTTAATACATTCTCTTAATTGGTTTAGATTACTTTGAATGCTATCAACCTCCCCTACACCAATCATCTGTTCAGCTTGCTGTCATCAAATGCAATACTAGTAACGGCATTCCTTAATATCATGCATGAAGAGTGCATACAGTACAAGATCTAGAACACACCACTGAAATTACACCAGTGCCCAACTCTTAGGCAAAGCTTGTTTTCATTTCTCATCAACTTTGGCTTTGTACTGCTGAAACAACTATCAGTTCAGCTTCAACAAAAACAAGAAATGCTGGATTCACTCAGCAGGTCTGGCAGCATCTGTGGAAAGAGAAGCAGAGTTAACGTTTCGGGTCAGTGACCCTTCTTCGGAACTGACAAATATTAGAAAAGTCACAGATTATAAACAAGTGAGGTGGGGGTTGGGCAAGAGATAACAAAGGAGAAGGTGCAGATTGGACCAGGCCACATAGCTGACCAAAAGGTCACGGAGCAAAGGCAAACAATATGTTATATGTTGAAACACACCATTAACATATTGTTTGCCTTTGCTCCGTGACCTTTTGGTCAGCTATGTGGCCTGGTCCAATCTGCACCTTCTCCTTTGTTATCTCTTGCCCAACCCCCACCTCACTTGTTTATAATCTGTGACTTTTCTAATATTTGTCAGTTCCGAAGAAGGGTCACTGACCCGAAACGTTAACTCTGCTTCTCTTTCCACAGATGCTGCCAGACCTGCTGAGTGAATCCAGCATTTCTTGTTTTTGTTTCAGATTTCCAGCATCCGCAGTATTTTGCTTTTATATCAGTTCAGCTTACTTACTTGTCATTAATTCCAGCAGCTTTAATCATCCTTAAAAGCCTTACTTGTGGAACTTCATTAAATTCATTACAATATCCTACTGAACATCCTCACGACCTTTGGCAGATGACAATATTAGTAACGTCCAAAATATTTTGAAGCTTTCTTTATCAAAGTGCATATTGTGAAGTACCATACATAGGCTTATAAAATCACAGGAGATCTCAAACATACGCAGGCAATTAATGGGAATATCTAATAATACTGAAACAATTCCTTTAGGAAGGAAATCTAGGAACATGCATTTTCAGTCAGAGATGGTTATCTTAGGGAATCTCTGCTGATCTTTTCTCCCCAAAAGACCATTGCTATTAACATAAGAACATATGAAATAGAAGTGAGAGTAGGCCATACAGCCCCTCAAGTCTGCTCCATCATTCAATAACGTCATGGCTGATCTTCTATCTCAAACCCACTCTCATGCCCTTGATTCATACCCTTGTCACTTGATTCCCTTACTGGTCAAAAATCTATCGATCTCAGTGTTGAATATACTCATTTACCGAGCATTCACAGTCCTCTGAGGTACAGAATTCCAAAGATTCACAACCCTGAGTGAAGAAATTTCTTTTCATCTCCTAAATAGCCAATCCTTTTTCTTGTCAGGTGTCAGCTGTAGATCAGTTGGTAATACTGCGGCCTCTGAGACATAAGGTTCGAGGTTCAAGTCCCACTCCAGGATTAATTAAGGCTGACACTCCAGTGTGGTACTGAGGGAGTGCTGCACTGTTAGGGGTGCTATCTTTTGGATGAGACATTAATTTGAGGTCCACTTACCCCCTCAGGTGGATGTAAAAGATCCAATGGCACTATTTCATAGAAGTGCAGGGGAGTTTCCCTGGTGTCCTGGTGAATATTTATCCCACAATTAAAACAGATTATCTGGTCATTATCACATTGCTGTTTGTGTGAGCTTGCTGTGTGCAAATTGGTTGCCACATTTCCTACAACAGTGATTGCTTTTCAGATGTACTTCATTGACTGTATTAATGTAAGTCTTTCTTATTTTCTTTTTTGAGACTATGACCCCTAGTTCTAGACTCTTTAGCTAGGTGCAGTAGCCTCTCAACTGCTACCCTGTCAAGCCCTCTTAGAATTTGATACAATTCAATGAGATCACCTCTCATTCTTCTAAAAGCCAGAGAATATGGGCCCATTCTACTCATTCTTTCCTCAGGGAACAGCTCTTTCATCTCAGGGATCAATCAAGTGCATCTTTGTTGCACCCCCTCTAAGTCAAGTATATTCTTTCTTAGGTAAGGAAACCAAAACTGTACATCCAGGCATGATCTCACCAAAGGCCTATATAAATGCAGCAAGACTTCTTTACTTTTATACTCCAACCTCTTTGCAATAAAGGCGACCAAACCATTTGCCTTCCAAATTGCCTGCAGGTTAACGTTCTGTAACTCATGTACAAGAACACCCAAATCCCTCTGAATGCCAATATGTACCAGTTCTCTCACCTTTTAAACAAAATTCTGCTTTTTCTATATTTCCTACCAAAGTGGATAGTTTCACATGTTTCCACATTGTACTCCATCTGCCACTTTCCTACCCAATCACTTAGTTGGTCTGTATCTTTCTGCAGCTTCTTTGCATCCTCCTCACAGTTTACTTTCCCACCTAGCTATGCATCATCAGTAAACTTGAATATATTACACTCAGTCCATTCATCGAAGTCATTGATATAGATTGCAAATAGCACTGATAGCACGGATCCTTGCACCAGTCCACCAGTTACACCCTGTCACTCAAAAATGATCCGTTTATTCTTATTCTCTGTTTTACATGCATTAAGCAATCCTCAATCCATATTAATATGTTACTGTTACATTTTAGGTAGTCAAGCAGTGGAAAATAGAACTAGAGCCTAGTCTTTACACACTTATAAGTTTTTATTTACAGTGACAAACAAACATGCACTTCCAAACCCAACCATCACAGTTTCAGTTTGCTACCATACATAGGAGCAAAAGTGAATCCCCAGCTAATGCTTACAACCTGAATACAATTAAACATTCAGTTAATATACAACTAACAGTTTCCCCCAAGCACATGCAACAGTCTCTTGTGTGGTACCTTAATGAATGCCTTATAAGAATCCAAATATACTACATCCACTGGTTCCTCATTATCTACCCTACTAGTTAGATCCTCAAAAAGCCTTCCATAGAAACGTGTTGACTTTGCCTAATCATATTCTGATTTTCCAAGTGCCCTGTTGCTATGTACCTAATAATAGATTCTAGCATTTTCACTATGACTGGCCTATAGTTCTCTGTTTTCTCTCCCCTTCCTTTCTTTGAAGAGTGGGGCTATCTTCCAATTTATTGGGTCCATTCCAGAAACTAGGGAGTGTTGGAATATGAAAACCAATGCATCCACTATATGTGTAGTCACCTCTTTTAAAACCCTAGGGTATGGGCCATCAGGTTGTGGGGATTTGTCAGCTTTCCATTCCATTAATTTCTCCAGTACCTTTTCTTTACTAATATTAATCACTTTAAGTTCCTCACTCTATGACTCGTATTAGACACTTGGTTTCCCACAACTTCCGGTATGTTTTTTGTGAATTTTACAGTGAAGGGAGTTATAAAATATTTATTAGGTGTCTTTGCCATTTCCTTATTCCCCATTATTATTCCTCCTGTCGCTGCCACTAAGGGACCCATGTTTACTTTCGGTACTCTCGTCCTTTTTACATACTTGAAAAAGCTCTTACACTGTTTTTAATGTTTCTTGCTGGTTTATACTCATTCTATTTTCTCCCTCTTTATCAATTTTTTGGTTATCCTTTGATGATTTTTAAAACCCTCCCAATCCTCAGGCTTACTACACTTCTTCTGGCAACACTGTAAGCCTCTTCTTTTATCGACCTATAGGTAACAATCATTATACCACTTTTTAGTGGAGTTTTTAATTACTCAAGGGAATGTATATTCATTAAGAATTATGAATTATTTCTTTAAATGTTTGTCTTTGCATATCTACCATCATAACTTGTAATCTAATATCCCAATCGACCTTGGCCAACTTACCCCTCGTACCTCCATATTTTTTATTTAAATTTAAATTTTAAAGATTTATTTAAAGATTATTTAAATTTAAGATCCTAGTTTTGGATTTAACCACATCACCCTCAATTTTAACATGAAATTCTATCATATTATGATCATTCTTCCCCATAGTTAATATAAGATTACTACTTAACCCTGTCTCATTACATTTCTGATGCTAGACATTAAGAAGTGATAAGGCAATGAAACAATGATGCCCCCCAGTAAAGAGGTGACAACATTTCACAAGGGATGTTAAAATGTAGAAGAAACAGCCCACAGACTGTCAGGAAGGTTAGATGAATTTTGGGAATGTGAGGATGTGCTAGCTCTTTGTTTGCAATACAACCACATTTTAATTAGATATGGAAGGTTAAATTATGCTTTTTTAGAGTTTCAAGTACGTCTAATAAAATAAAGAACTTGCATTTGACTAGCACGTTTCACAACCCCAGGATGTCCCATAATGCTTTACATCCAATGCAGTCTTTTTGAAGTGTGGGTACACTTCAGCCAATTTATGCACAGCAAGTTCCCACGAACAGAAATGTGATACTGACCAGATCGTCTGTTTTGAGGTGTCGGTTGAGTTATAAATATTAGCCAGGACACCAGGGAGAGGTCTTCTGCTCTTCTTTGAAATAGTGCCATAGGATCCATACATCCAGCTGAGAGGGTTGACGGGCTCTCAGTTTAACAACTCATCTGAAAGACACCTCCAACACTGCAGCACTCCCTCTGTACTGTATTGGAGTATCAGCCCAGAGACTGTGCTCAAGTCCCTGGAGTGAGACTTTGAAGCCACAACCTTCTAACTCAGTGGTAAGAGGTCTACCATTGAGGGACAAATGCTACCACAATCCCAGATCAACAGCACACAACCCTTTCTTTCTCTTCATCTTTTTATACTGTTTTGTAGGATGCACAATTTTTATGATGAGGAGATTTTCCTCCAGTTCAACACATTATGGTTTCATGTACTTAAGGAAATAAAATACTGTAAATTTAAAAAGACCTTTCAAAGGATTATTTAACATGTTACTACGAGTAGGAATCCTGACTGATCTTCTCCTTAACATGGGGGTACAGGGGCAACTGTTGCACCTCTACTGTTGTCCTGGCTTGACCAGCTAACCCAGTTATTGAAACAGTTATCTTCCTGGTCTATTTGGGCCTGTTATTCACAGGTAAACTTTCTGATTCCATGATACTGAACAGTTTTTTTTTAGTGACACTGCCTTGGGAGAATATTATTCTTAGAAAAAAAAATTGGAGGAAACCTCACTTCTGATCCCATCTTGCATCCTTTCTTGTAAACGGCTAATAGTGGTGCAAATGGTATTTGGCCTGGGGAGACCAAGGGCCAGGAATAAATGAGATTTTTGCATAACCATAAGGAAAAATATATTCTTCTTTAGGGCTCTACAATGACTGATCCCCAAAAAAGGCATCAAAGTATTTTTGTCTTCAGATTTTGAGGATCAGTACATTGGCATGACAAATGGCACAAAAAAAGCTTTTTATTGTTAATTTTTTCCCATCCTTTTCTGAATGAGTTGTCTACTGGCTCGAGTAAAGTTCCTCTCTTAGCTTGTCCATGGGGCTATTATTCATTTATCTCAAATGCAGTGACTAGTGTCAAACTATTCAGCTCTTGGGCATCACATGTCAGCATTACCTAGTGCTCACCTAATGTCCACATGTGCACATTTTCAGCAGGGCTTACTGGAGAGTGATCCGTCAAACTGATTTTTCCCACTCTGACTAAGGAATATGGAGATCAGTTAGCTCAGTCCAAATACCGAATTTACAACCTTCCTGGTCTGAATGAGTTTATTAAATAGCTGAGCTAATCAACTATCAGAAGACTCTCTGTTCCATTGTGCCACAACAGAATAACTCCACTAAATATGTTTTCACTTTTAAAAAAGAACTTGGACTTGTGTTCATATACCACCTTTCACATCTAGAGAACGTTCCCAAGTGTGTTATAAACAATGAATTATTCCTGAAATGTTGTTTTGTAGAGAACTGCCAATTTTCACACAGCAAATTAAAACAAACAGCAATGGGGTTAATGACCAGTTAATCTCTTTTGCTTGTGTTCAGAGATAGATATTAGACACAACAACAGGAAAACTCCTCTACTCTTCTTCAAAAAATGCAACTTTGGATTATTTACATCCACCTGAACAGACAACAGGGCCTCGGTTTAATGTCTCATCCAAAAGACCGCCAATAATAAAGCACTTCCTCAGTACTACACTGAAGTGGCAGCCCTGTGCTCAAGTCCTGCTGTCTGGCTTGAACTCACAAATTTCTGACTCAGAGAGGGCAGTGCGCTGAGCCAAGTTAATACAGTAACAAAATTTATTCCATTGTGGTCATCCATGAAATACATTTTTCACAACAACCCAGCATATAAGTGGTCATGCTAGAGGCCCACCGAAATCCAACATTGAGAATTGAATGAAGCATTGTATCTTTTCCCATTCTGATTAGCAACAGTCAGACATTTTCATTTCTTGCTGCCTCCTTGAATTATCCAAGGGCTGTAACTGCTCTCCAACATCTTGCCCAGGTGGCCATGACTCATGCATTAACTTCAACAGGGAGCACTGGTAGGCCATTTGACTGTAGTGGACCTCACAGTCAGGCTCGGTTCTATATTCACCTCCTTCAATCCCAGCTGAGATCAGCGAAATATCAGCACAGAGCAGATCTGCAATCCAGAGAACGTGGAATCTTCTGTTCAGTATGGCACAGACAAGGAAACATTAGCCCAAAGCTTCCCAATACTTTTTATTAAAGCTGGAGATTTCCACAAATCTGACATCTGTTAAATATCACAGCTATCCTTGCATGATGTATTTGGCGAGTAATCTGTATAAAGTGTCATGTGGGCCCCACTGTTTCCTCTTTAAGAAGTTTTTTTGCATGCTGAAGAAGCGACAGTTTACAACAAAGCACAACTGGCAAATAAGTATCAACACACCTTGAACATGTTTCTTCTGTTGTCGTTTGTGCAATGAGAATTTCAATGTCCACACTCATTACGGTATTCAGTGCCTGCTGTCAGCTGTCAACAGATGCAATGTTAAGCGTAGAAAGTTGCAAGCCATTAATTATAGAGATCAGAGTGATATACTATCAAGCTACCCTATAATCCTCTTCTCTCAGCTTCATGGTCACGACTGAGGCTTAAACAAATCCTCAAAATCAGATTCTGCACCAGGAAATGGCTATGCCATTTTAAACCTTAATCTTTCTTGCCAACTCCAACCCACGTAGCAGAGAATGGTGCAAGAATAAGTCCTGCCCTATCTTGGTAAATGGCATTATTAATTATTAATGACAAGTGAGAAGTCCTGTCATTTCACAACACATTCATTGATATTGATCTTATTTAACATAGTGCCAGCTTTGGAGGTTTAAAGAGTTTTGTATTAATCAAGTTACATTACAGCAAATATTCTGATTAGCCATTGTTAATTTAGGGCAGCAATTCACAACACATTCTTAAATTCAAAGCCTGCTGCTCACAAATAGATCAACCCATGCCAGACCAATTGGCTTCTGAGATGCGCAGCAGATAACATGGGGTGGATCCCCTCTGCGGGATTTATTTTAAAAACACTGACAGGACCATGCAAATGAGTGCTTAAATAAAACCACTGCTCCAGTTATCAAGGCTAAGTACTGAATCGCTCTTGATATGTGCAACAATGGCAGCAGTTATGACGAACCTGCTTTAATGAGTTCCAGCTTGTTATCAGCACTCGAACCTTTGCCTCCTGAAATGTTTGCCTTGTACAAGACAGAAACACATTTGCAGGGCATTTACTGCTGGAGCTGTCATTACACCAAGGTCTAGCTGGTCAACTGAGAAAGGAAGCCAAGTGTAAGCATGTGAGAGAGTGTGTGAATGTGTGTGAAGCGAGCAAGAGTGTATGTGTGTGGGCGTGTCTGAAAAGAGAGTGTGCGCTTGTGGAGAGTAAGTGTGACAGAAGAGTATGTCATGAGCTTCTTTGTGTTATATTAATCAATGCAATGAAGTATGTGGATTCCGGTTCTCTGAAGATCTCTAGATTTATTAACAGCTAAACTAGTCCATACAATACAGAGCAAACTATATGCAGAACCTTTGTCCAGGGTGTTACAGTGCAGACTATGGCTTCTAGTCACATGACTACATCCTGGTACTTAACTCATTAGCATACTGAGTTCTTAAAGAGACAACACACTTAGAGCAATCATACAACATCCTCTTTCTTTCCTAAGATAAATCTCATACACGATCAGTAAAAACACATAAAATTGGATAGTATCAAAATATAAGGACAGAGACTATGAAATTTACAAGTGTAGAAGTTAAGAGTCCATATATCGTTTTAGTGGTTTGATAACTCTTCCAGATCTTGTTATGGTATAACACTACAGGGATGTGGATTTCACCCTTGGCTGTTCTTTGTTTCGCAGACATGGTGTCAATGTGTTGGTTGTTGTGCTGTTGTTCCGTCACTGCATGTCGCTCATGCACCATCTTCATTCTACCTTGTGTTTCGAGCAGTGTCTCCTGCATCTCGGAGAATTTGCGTCTAAGCTGTTGCTGTTTTCCTGCAGTTTATCCCTTTCTGCATTCAGTTTCTGTTGCTCTGCCTTCAGGCCTTTTCTCAGGATGACCACTTTTGAGGCTTTGTCATTCTTGGAAAGTTCTGGCACCTCATCTCGAAGAGCCAACAGACAATTCTTCAACTCATCCTTCCTTCGCCTCTTCTCATGCTCTGTGTCTGAAGGCCTGGGGCTCAGGGGCGAGGACTTGTTGGGGGAGGAGTACTTGATCACAAGGAGGTACCTGTCCATTCTGGCTCGTTTTGGTGCTGTCGGTTCTCTGGAGAGCAGAGGTGAGTGCATGGCATAGTAGTGCTGCTGCTGGATTGCCACACAGCACCATTTGATGCCGGCCAGAGTCTGCGAGTGGGTTCTGGTCCTTGGAGACTTTCCTTTGGCAATGCTCCCCACTGCCAGCCTTTGCTTCTCGATAGTTACAACATCAATCTCTTCTTCTGAGTCGCTGGGGCACGAAGAGACATTGCCTGTCAATAAAGAATTTTCATTGTCTGAATCTGGATCCTCATTCTCTTGGTGTGGCATCTCTGTGAAGGGGCTGATATTCTCCAAACCAGCACTACTGAGATCCTGGAAGAACTGTGACTCAATCCCAGACATCAGGGGACTGGACACAGGAAGTGCATCCTCTCTGAGGTGCAGTATGGCATCGCCTTTGAAACCTCCTATGGCGTCGAACCTGACCGGGTACATTTGTTGTAAGTCCTGGACTGACTCAATGGGGGTACCCTTGGTCTCTTCTGCTGTAATGGGTACCCTGTGATCTCGTGGATTGTCACAATGTTGAGGTCCTTACACGCTGGTAGTCCTGCCACTGCTGCTCTGCTCATGTCTACTAGGTAAAATATTTGTGGTTTCCATGCCAACTTGCCATAGCTGCATTGCATTGTTAGTGCGCCACTGCAAGGGATGGGTGACCCATTGTATACAGTTAACTTTGCAGCTGTTGGTTGTATCATTGATTTCCAATGACTCTGGTACATATCCTTCAGGATTCAAACTGGTAGGATATTTGCACTAGCTCCCGTGTCAATCTTAGTCCTGAGTGTGTGTTGCCAACTTTCTTTGGGCATATGATGTTAATCGTAGCAAAAGCTTCCATTTGTTTGACTTCATCAAAACAATGTGTCAGGTTCACAATGTTAAATGCCTGCTTGTCTTCTGTCTGAGAATTGCTCCACTCTGAGTCATGTGTCAGGTCTATCTTGCTGTGGACTTCATGTATCAGCTTATGTTTACGCAGATCTCTGGCACTCTCCTTGCTGCTGTTGCCCCATTGCTGCACCTGTCTTCAGTTTATCTGTGTCCAATTGTGACTTCTGGCTGTGTCTTTGGAGCCTGATTTCTTGCATAGGTGGGCCCAGCGCCCTTTTACACAGCACACCTTACACAGATCTTGAAATTCAGGACAACTTCGCGGTGAGTGGGACAAAGAGCACTTACCACACAGCTTGCTTGCTTTTTGTAACCTGGCTACTGTGATGATACTGCCAGGTGCACCTAGTGCTTGCAGATGTTGATGTCCAACTACAATTGCTTCATATTTCCTGCCATCTTGTAGCAGCGCATCAATGCTGTGACCTTTCTTTTACCGCAAGAGGTCTTTTTGAAATGCTTCAATAGGTGTTGAGACAATCACAAGCTCCATTATCCACTCCAACAGCTCAGCTTCTGAAAAATTGCATTCGTTGCCCTTTCTACGGCATCTACTGATTCCTGTGGCTGTTGCCCGTAAGACATCAATTCCAGGCAATGAATTCTAAAATTCGCTCTTACCCTAAGTTGATCTTCTAGCACTTTCCATATCTTTGCGGGATCTTTCTGGCCCTCTTCTGATAAGCCAGATGCATTGATTTTGTATCACCCCTCATTTCCAACTGCTATCAGTATTTCCACAGCCTGCTTCTCTGGTTCTGCAACCGCTTGGTCTACGAAGCATAACTGCATTCTTTGTTTAAAAAGTTTGAATTCAGGTAGGATATCAATGGCCTTCCAGTTCATGCTGGGAAATTTGATATCCATCCTTCTGCTGTTCTTTTGCTTTCTGCTCTATATTAACTTTGCTCAGCTCTGTGTGCGTCTTCAGCACTGTACTTATTATGACTTTTCTATTTGTGGCTTAAAACCTGTTCTATTAACTCTGTACTTTTCCTCCTTTAATAAATTCTTTTTTTCAGGCTAGCTGCTTTGATGTAGTGTAACAGGTGCTTGACAGTGTTCTCTTTTTTTCTCTTTCAGCACTTTGCTTGTATGTTTGCACAGCTGTTCCATAAGCACTTCAAGGATTTTTCCCCTTTGCTTTTTTGCTCGCTGGAGTTTAGTTATCTTCTTCACACTTGACAGGTTTAATGATTTTTCAGCTTGACTGCCTTAATGGAGACTCTGCTGTGTTCTGGGTTTTCCTGCACTTTTTTCACTATCCGACTGTTTTTTTTTAGTTCACACGCTTTTCAGCATTTTCTCTTTTTTTCTCTTACTCACACGGAGCCTTTAGAAAATGAATATTTTAAAACTCTTCTAAGGCTTTTTTTAAACTGGGATTTTTTGATCATTGGCACAATAACTCACCTGATCACTGACTTTTCAGCCACGCTTCCATTCTATGGAGCTTTTCTCAGCCTTCGAAGGTATGTAGCTTTTTTGCATTCTTTTCAGGTACTTACATTAAAGTTTCTTCACTTGTTGCTTCAAATTTTCTCTTTTGTCTTCTCTATTGCTTTTACATTTTGTTTGCTGTTTTACCCGTCATCTTCAAACTTATATCTTATCTTTTCACCACTGCTGCCACCATATCAAGAGTGTCTTTGTGTTATCTTAAGCAACACAATGAGGTATGTGGATTCCAGTTCCCTGAAGATCTCTGGAAGGTTTATTAACAGCTAAATTAATACATACAATACGATATACAGAACCTTTGTCCAGGGTGTTACAGTGCAGAGTTACTATGGCTTCTAGGGAAAAAAACAAAGGATTGGACAGGAGACAGACATGATTGGCTCAGCCTAGCCAGAACAATGTGGTGCTCTCTGATTCAACGATCTGAGATAGCCTGTGATCATCCAAAGAGGGCGACATGCATTGACTTTGAAAGAGCCAACTGCCACCCCCCCCCCCCCGCCCCACCAAGTATGTTTGGGTAGCCTGTGGGAGAACCTTGGATTTCAGAGGAAATTCCAGATGAACCACATTAAAACACAAGGAGGTGGTCATGTCATGTGACCACTTGTGCAACTCTGGGAGATTGAGAATTCTGACTCAGAAGGTAGACTGTAACTGAAAGTCATGACGCGAACAGCTTTCTCCTCTCTCCCTCTCCTTCTCCAGTAGAGATCCAGAGAAGTCTTAAGCTGCAGTTGGTAAAGACTCAAACCTACAGCCGAGCACAGCCAGCAATTAGGGGACAAGGATCAAAGCCCATCTTTTGCCTTCTGGAACCTGAGAAGCAAGCCTGAACTGTGTACATGGCCCAGCGAGAAATTCAGGACTATAATTTTAACCAAAGACTCTGAGACTACTGAACTGTATTTCAATTTCATTTATTATGGACTCTACTCCAACCTTCCAACTCGATTTTCCCCTCTGTAATCTATTTGTGTGTGTGTGTGGCTCTTGTGTGAATGTGGGTGTGGATGTGTGTGTATTTTCAGCAATTTTAACCTGTTTAGAGTGCAATACTCTCAGCACTACATGAACTGCTTTGCCTGTGCTGGGACGAGGGAGCAGTACCTCAGGACATGCGCGATGCCAATACCATCACCCTCTATAAAAACAAAGGTGACCGCGGTGACTGCAACAACTACCGTGGAATCTCCCTGCTCAGTAAAGTGGGGAAAGTCTTTGCTCGAGTCGCTCTAAACAGGCTCCAGAAGCTGGCCGAGCGCATCTACCCTGAGGCACAGTGTGGCTTTCGTGCAGAGAGATCGACCATTGACATGCTGTTCTCCCTTTGTCAGATACAGGAGAAATTCTGCGAACAACAGATGCCCCTCTACATTGCTTTCATTGATCTCACCAAAGCCTTTGACCTCGTCAGCAGACGTGGTCTCTTCAGACTACTAGAAAAGATTGGATGCCCACCAAAGCTACTAAGTATCATCACCTCATTCCATGACAATATGAAAGGCACAATTCAACATGGTGGCTCCTCATCAGACCCCTTTCCTATCCTGAGTGGCGTGAAACAGGGCTGTGTTCTCGCACCCACACTTTTTGGGATTTTCTTCTCCCTACTGCTTTAACATGTGTTCAAGTCCTCGGAAGAAGGAATTTTCCTCCACACAAGATCAGGGGGCAGGTTGTTCAACCTTGCCCGTCTAAGAGCGAAGTCCAAAGTACGGAAAGTCCTCATCAGGGAACTCCTCTTTGCTGACGATGCTGCTTTAACATCTCACACTGAAAAGTGCCTGCAGAGTTTCATCGACAGGTTTGCGGCTGCCTGCAATGAATTTGGCCTAACCATCAGCCTCAAGAAAATGAACATCATGGGGCAGGACGTCAGAAATGCTCCATCCATCAATATTGGTGACCACGCTCTGGAAGTGGTTCAAGAGTTCACCTACCTAGGCTCAACTATCACCAGTAACCTGTCTCTAGATGCAGAAATCAACAAGCGCATGGGAAAGGCTTTCACTGTTATGTCCAGACTGGCCAAGAGAGTGTGGGAAAATGGCGCACTGACACGGAACACAAAAGTCCGAGTGTATCAAGCCTGTGTCCTCAGTACCTTGCTCTATGGCAGCGAGGCCTGGACAACGTATGTCAGCCAAGAACGACGTCTCAATTCATTCCATCTTCGCTGCCTCCGGAGAATCCTTGGCATCAGGTGGCAGGATCGTATCTCCAACACAGAAGTCCTCGAGGCGGCCAACATCCCCAGCTTATACACACTACTGAGTCAGCGGCGCTTGAGATGGCTTGGCCATGTGAGCCGCATGGAAGATGGCAGGATCCCCAAAGACACATTGTACAGCGAGCTCGCCACTGGTATCAGACCCACCGGCCGTCCATGTCTCCGCTTTAAAGACGTCAGCAAGCGCGACATGAAATCCTGTGACATTGATCACAAGTCGTGGGAGTCAGTTGCCAGCGTTCGCCAGAGCTGGCGGGCAGCCATAAAGACGGGGCTAAAGTGTGGCAAGTCGAAGAGACTTAGCTGTTGGCAGGAAAAAAGACAGAGGCGCAAGGGGAGAGCCAACTGTGCAACAGCCCCGACAAACAAATTTTTCTGCATCACCTGTGGAAGAGCCTGTCACTCTAGAATTAGCCTTTATAGCCACTCCAGGCGCTGCTCCACACACCACTGATCACCTCCAGGCGCTTACCCATCGTCTCTCGAGATAAGGAGGCCAAAGAGAGAGAGAAGATGTTGCAGTCTTCATTCCAGCTACCTGTCCAATGGCACTACGGTTCTGGTGGTGTAAACATTACTCTGAGATTTCTGCTGACTATCCTCCCAATTTTATTCATAAAATTTGTAAAAATATATTACATAACTGATCAAATTTGGCATTAGAGATCAGTTTCTTTCGATACAGTTCATGAGGTGCCACACTACACTTGCCATTGCAGGTTATAATTACAATGCACATTTACATTTCATTCAAACATTCTCTGGTACATACAGCCGAGGGGTTTTACACAGTTTCCAGCCCCTCAGTATACTATGGCATGAGGGCCTTAGACAGTTGCCTTTCCCTACTGAGTCTTTGCGGCACCTGCCCCAAGCTTTACTGTGTCCCTCAGCACATAGTCCTGAACCTTGGAATGTGCCAGTCAACAACACATGGGTGTCATCAGCTCTTTGCATTGGAAGATCAGCAAGTTTTGGGCAGACCACAGAGTGTCTTTTACCGGGTTGATGGTCCTCCAGCAGTAGTTGATGTTCATCTCGGTGTGCATCACTGGGAATAACCTGTAATACACTGAGTTCTGTGTTACAGAGCTGCTCGGGATGAACATCGACAAAAACCACTGCATCTCTTTCCAGACCTGCTTTGCAAAGGGGCATTCCAGAAGGAGATAGGCGATGGTCTCCTCCCCACTGCAGCTTCCTCGAGGGAGAACTCTCAAAGATATTCTACCCAGATTAATCAAATCTGTTTTCACACAGTATCAGATGCTGCATTACCCTCCTTTAAAGGAGCACTATCTTTGTGCATTTTTTCTTTCTCATGAGCAGATGCAATAGAATGGCATCTTCCACGGGATTGAAAAACATTGTTGGGCTACTCTTGTGTGATCTTATTAGGAAAGAATGAACAATGTTTGTATATTTGTCTTTCATGGTTTCAGGCTTCCCCAAAGTGCTTCACAATGAAGTACTTTTGTTTTGCATATTAGTCACTGTCGTAATGTAGGGAAATTCAGCAACCAATTTGCACATAGCAGGGTTCCGCAAATAACAATGAGATAATTGACCAGGTAAATCTGTTTTAGTGATGTTGGTTGAGAGATAAATGCTGGCCAGGACATTGGAAAAACTTTCCCGATCATCTTTGACTATTTCGATGGGATCTTTTACATCCCCCTGGAAGGACAGATGGGTCCTCAGTTTAACAACTCATCCGAAAGACAGCACTTCCACAAAATTGTGGCAAATCCCTTCCGTACTGCAGTGTCAGCCGAGAATATTACAAAGCATTATATAGGTTATAGGGCACAGAAACAGACCATGATGCATAAATCTTGGAACCCATGTGTGCTTGAAACCACGAGCTTCAAATTCAGAGGTTTTTTTTAATTTCCAAAATATACTTTATTCATAAAAATCTGTAAAAAAATACATTACCAAACAGTTTCAAACAGCACCAAGTCAAAAAAAACAAACAGTGCAAAGGAGATCAGTTTCCTTCAATACAATCATGAGTTGCCTCACAATGCTTTTGTTATGCCATATACATTTTTACATTTTACAGCACACAAAATTTTCCCCATGCAGTTCGAGGGGTTTCCCATGGATCCAGCCCCTCAGCTCAGCTTGGTGGGGGGATCTTACACAGTGGTCTTTCCCCATTGAGCCTTTGCTGCGGCTGCCCCAAGCTTTAGTGCGTCCCTCAGCACGTGGTCCTGGACTTTGGAATGTGCCAGTCTGCAACATTCAGTCATGGACAACTCTTTGCACTGGAAGACCAGCAGGTTTCGGGCAGACCAAAGGGCGTCGTCACCGAATTGATAGTCCTCCAGCAGCAGTTGATGTTTATCTTGGTGTGCGTCCCTGGGAACAGCCCGTAGAGCACAGACTCCCGTGAGGTGACAGTGCCACCATCGAGCCAAGACTGACATCTGATGGAAAAAATGAAATGATGCATGACCCTGCTCTTCCCCAAACACCTTTTCATCAAGGTGGCGTCCTTTTAACAGAGAAGATGATAATGAGGCTCACCATGCTTTTATCTGTTGCTGTGTTAACAGTCAATAGAGTAATGGAATTCAATTTGTATGCAATCATTTTGGATTTGGATTTGCTTCCGCTGAATAAGTTCCTGCCAACAATTTCTGTTCCCTGCAGTCACGCTGCTGGCAACTGTTTGCAGAATCCCAGAAAAGACTCTGGAAGGAATTCATGACTGTGTGCCACAGCAAGTCATGTAATGCTATAAAATTTCAATTGTTTGATTTTGAGAGCAGATTTAAGCCCCTAAGAAATCAGTTTCAGAAATGGAGAAAGCTAAAATGAGCCTTCAGCTTGTTCACATGGGATTTTTCAACAAAATAAATGACAGATCTGTATTTCTACTCAATTTCAAAAGCGGCTGACAAATGGGATTTCAACTTGGAATCTTCCAGGTGTCTGTGGCTGATGCTGGCAGTAAATCACACCGTTATTCATGAAACTGGAGCCCAAAGGATGCAAACTTGATTTATGTGCATCATAATATGACTAAAAATGGAGGCTCCATGTAATTTGAATTTTAAGCATATTCACATACAGTATCAAACAATTTGGCAGAGGCACATTACACTGGTTGATCCCACCTTCATCTTTGTTCCAATATTTACCAGACATTGGATCTAAACAAACATCATAAGTGAGAAAGAACTTGTATTTATATAACGCCTTTCATAGCTTCAGGACATCCCAAAGGACTTTACAGACAATTAAGTACCTTTGAAGTATAGTCACTGTAATAGTGTCGGGAAGCAATGGCAACACATTTGCCCACAGCAAACTGTTTTGTAATGCATTTTTGCAAATTTGTATGAATCAAGTAAATTTTTCGAGAAAAAACTCTGACAAACGGCAACATGATAATGACCAGGTGACTTATTTCAGTGATGTTGGTTAAGGGATACATGTTGGCCAGGAGACCAGGAGAACTCACCAACTCTTCTTCGAATAGTGCCATGAGATCTTTTACGTCCACCTGAAAGGGCAGGCAGTACCTTGATTAACGTCTCATCTATAAGGTGGAACCTCTGACAGTGCGGCACTCCTTCAGTACCAGTGAGTACCCATCATCTATACAGGATTGCAAGTGGTAAACCACATTACTGGCCTGTACATCCAGGCGACCAGCAGTCATGTAAGTTACTGCTTTAGCTCTTCTGGCATAGCTGTGCCATACACCTGCAATTTTGTGCCACCTGTAACAATAGTCAGTTTTTATCTGTCCAGACTGTTTTGATTTGTCAGTTTAAGGGGTATGTCTGTTGGTGGGTTCATTTGGTGGATGGTTCCTAGCGCTGCAGAGGCACGTGGTGTGCGAGAAGGACTGGAGCGCCTGACACACGTATTGCTGCCAACGGTTGGTAGTGGCAGCTGCGGTGGCTGAGGGTGCTGGTGGGGGGGCGGGGGTTGGGGTTGGTGGAGACAAAAACAGAGGAAGGTAAGGGGAGCCCAAAAGTAAAGCTAACTTGGCTGGAGAGACTGTTTCCATGAGGGATGGGATGGGATTGATGGGAGGGATGGGGAGAGCAAGAGCGAGAAAGGGATGGCGTGGGAGGGATGGAAGGAATGGAATGGCAATAACATGAGAGGGATGTCATGGGAAGGATGGAATGGCATAGGATGCGAATGGCATGGGAGGGAGGGGATGGCATGGGAGAGAAGGCAGGGGTTGGCAACGTGTCCATACACGGACACCAGTATCCGTGGTAAAACATTTTGAGGTCCGTGATGTTAAATTCCAGGAAGCTTGTTGTGGATGGATGATGCTGGAGCCTATCTTTACTAATTTTTGCATTTATTGTACAGAGTAAAAGGATTACAAACAGTAGCTCCTCACTCAAACGCTTCACCAGTCTCAGTAAGTGCCTGTTTATAATTGCTCAAGTAAGACCCAATTAACACGTGACTGGTAATTTCAGGGATGATAAATTTCCCATTGGCTTCTTCTTTGCGACCAGACTGGCTTGAAAAAAAAACCGCACTGTCCATTTCACAGCTGAATTGGAATTTCTAAGCTCAGAGCTTTATCGAATGCTCATTAATACTCATTTCCATATTCACAGCTGACAGGTGCTGGGAGTGGGAACAGAGGCTTCCGAAGTTCAGACAGATTCGGGGCTTTCTGGCGAGTCCTGATTTTTTTTAAAAGCCTGCTGGAAAACTCCGAATCTGTCTGAAGCTCAGAAGCTGCTGCTCCCACTCCCAGCACTTGTCAGGACAGCTGAGGGGTTTTCTGGCAGGTTCTGCTTTTTTTTAAAAGCCTGCCGGAAAATCAAAAAGCTGTCCGAAGTTTGGAAATCGCTGTTCCCGCGCTCAGCAATGGTTGTGGGGGGGGGAGCGGCCAGCAGAGACAGAGAGGCGAGGGGTAGCAGACAGAGGGGGTGTGGGCAGAGAGAGAGAGAGAGAGAGAGAGGGCAGAGGGTGAGAGAGGGCATAGAGAGCAACGGAAAGAGAGAGCAGGGAAAGAGAGAGAAAGGTCAGAGAGAGGGAGTGGATGACACAGAGAGGGGGAACAACACAGAGGGAGGAACACAGAGGGAGGGGAAAGAGACAAGACGGGAGGGGGAGGAGAGAGCGATCAAGATCACTGCTGACAGATGGACATCTATCTAGAATACTCCACATCGCTACAACAAGTGTGCAGGAAGACATTGACTATTTGTGCAAGCAAAAAAAAGGGCAGGTATCTCACTAAATCATTGTCCAACATAGGAATGAGAAAGTAAGTCAATAAATTAGTCTTCGCATCTAAAGTTCTTCACAAAAATGCACATTTGCTGTTGTTTTGATTAATAGTAAGATCAATTTTTAATGCCTTCATCTATCCAACATTGTCTCTCCGGCCCCTATGTAAGACAAAAATTGTCATGTGCCCCCCCACACAAAAAACACCCCTGCTCCAAGCCTTTAACCTTGTGTTTTAGAATAACCTAGCAGTTGGTTACCTTAAAACACAGGTTTAAAGGCTTGTATTATGTAACTCATTTGAAAATGGCAAAAGTCACTTGGGGAATGTCTCAATTTCTGTGCTCTGGCACACATTACTTTCAATTGGGACACAGACTCAGTGACATTCTGAAAGTTGCTGAACTCTTATTTCCATATAAATGTCAGAATTCTGCTGTTCTCCATTTGGAATCACATTGTTCCAGAACTTGTACTGAGAAGAAAACAGGTAAGAAAATCCAAGGAATCTCCAGAGGTTAGCACTGTAAGTTCCTCATGAATACAAGGGTACAGTATAATGGGGCTGTGATATTGGCAACAACAGGATGCTGCTGACCCATATACAATAGTTAGTAACTCCAATGTAACGGATAGCTTTAATAAACCTTAATCTTTGAAAAACTGTCTACAATTTAAGAAAATCCATGCTGCATTTTCAGTTTTAAAAACTGTCAGGGAAGACATAGTAAAATTTTATTATGTTTCAATGAACCATGTTAGTAAGTCATTAACAGATTTTTTTTGCTGCAAAATGGATTAAAGGTCAAGTTTTACAAGAATGTCAAAGATCAGTAACTGCAATATGCATCATTTACTATACAGTTTTGAGGCCAGATAACCTGAGTGGCTAATGACATTTGAAAGTTGTCTGTATCGTATAATTACATTACATTAAAAGGGCACTTTTGCTGACAGCTAAGAGATTTGGCTTGGACATAAATTGGTTCGTCTGGAGTACAATCTTACAGATAGTGACTAAACATTTTGTAACTGAATAATGCATGCAGTAACAACTGCTCAACATTTTGCAGCTGAGCTTTGTGTTAATTATCTTGTCAAAGCTGAATCAGAATCGACAGTGACAGACTGAGATATAGGCATAAATGAATTTAAGAGAATTGCTTTACTGGAGGAACTGAAGGGTGCTCTTTATTTGTAATTGTGTTCATCTAATTTTGTCACTAGCTTTGGTGAGTAAATGACATTTTGTCCCTGAGAGATGTTTTTTCTGTATTTTATAATCCAGCACCTAGTTTAACAACTTGTCATGATGAATAAATCTCAAAGGTAGAGCTCCCAAGTGTGTTGGCACTAATCAAACAGAGATGGCTTTGGTGGATCGGACACATCTGCAGGATGGAAGATGGTTGCATACCCAAGGACCTACTGTATGGTGAAGTAGCCAGAGCCAGAAGACCAGTGGGACGTACAAAGTGCGGTTTCAAGGATGCTTGCAAGCGTGGCATGAAGGCCCTAAATACCAACTATCGCACTTGGGAGACACTGGCTGGCAAAAGAAGGAAATGGCAACATATCCTGTGGACTGGTGTGCAATGCCACGATGACCAGTTGCTACAGCAGTTTGGCAACAGGCGCCAACATCAAAAAAAAACTGACAGTGTCATGTGGCAGTTTCACATGCAGCACTTATGGCAGAACCTGCCACTCAAGGATTGACCTTCACAGCCATCAGCAAAGGTGCACCAAGAGAAGACACCCCATCTAAATGGATTGTTTGCTGCGTGCCCATCATCTTTGTAGATGGAAGGATGCCAACCAACCAAATTGAATAAACTAGTCTTGGATACTTACCATTAATCTCTCTGTCCCTTCCTGTCCCACTCTGTTTTTCTGTTTTACATGACTCTTCTGAAGTACTTTCTGCTCCATCCTATAAAATTCTCCTGACTTGGAGATCACTGCCCTTTTTTTGGCTGCCCTGTCTTCTGACACATATTACAGACAGGTGAAGAAGTTGCAAAAAAATTTGTAACCCGCACACATGGGGCCCCAACGTCGCGGAGCCGCTGCGATACCAAACGCGGCAGCTCATTACCAAGTGGAGGGATGGGCGAGCCATCCCCGGCAACAGTGTCCGGCGCCAATGCGCAGGCGCTATTTTCAAAGTGCTAACAGCCCTAACTGATCATTTGAATTTTTAAAGAGATCATTAATGTTACGTTTATAGAAATGAATGAAAAAATATTTCCATGCCCTCTCCCAACCCCCCAACTGCATGACACATAATTTCTGCCCTTCCCCCCGCCCCCCCCCAACCCCGGAATACCCACCGATAATATTTAACCTTTCCAACCCCCCACAAAGTTCGGAACCTTTGTCCTTTTCCCCTTCCCACCATCCCCCCAACCAATCCGAAGCATTTTAACCCCGTTCCCCACTCCTGCACTGAGAAAATCACCTTCTTCCCCCTCCCCACAGGTCTCGGGCCCCGTTTCCTGAACGGAAACTCGAAGGCACCGCATTGCCGGCCGCACGAATGAAGATCGGTGCAGCGATTAAGGAGGCAACGGGACCTTCATTAAGTCAGGTAGGTAAATTATTTCAAATATGGAAATCGTGGTCTTGCCACCAAGCAGCAGGGTGGCCGTCACCAAGATCGGTATGGGGCCTGCTGGCGTGGGTTCATTGGCGGGCCTCCTCCGTTGCTATTTTCATTCCCCCGCCACCATTCCCGGCGACGGAGAGCCTTTAAAATCCAGCCCAATGTTGCTACAAAACTTAAATCTTAAATAAGGTCTTTGTCATGGAACAAGATTGGTAGTTAGGGAGCTGTTTTCTTTGATGGCAGATTTCAAGGAAATAGAGTGTTCGAGGCGGCCAACATCCCCAGCTTGTACACACTACTGAGTCAGCGGCGCTTGAGATGGCTTGGCCATGTCAGCCGCATGGAAGATGGCAGGATCCACAAAGACACATTGTACAGCGAGCTCGCCACTGGTATCAGACCCACTGGCCGTCCATGTCTCCGCTTTAAAGACGTCTGCAAACGCGACATGAAATCGTGTGACATTGATCACAAGTCGTGGGAGTCAGTTGCCAGCGTTCGCCAGAGCTGGCGGGCAGCCATAAAGACGGGGCTAAAATGTGGCGAGTCGAAGAGACTTAGTAGTTGGCAGGAAAAAAGACAGAGGCGCAAGGGGAGAGCCAACTGTGCAACAACCCCAACAAACAAATTTCTCTGCATCACCTGTGGAAGAGCCTGTCACTCTAGAATTGGCCTTTATAGCCACTCCAGGCGCTGCTTCACAAACCACTGACCACCTCCAGGCGCGTATCCATTGTCTCTCGAGATAAGGAGGCCAAAGAAGACAGTGTTCATTCCTTGAATAATATCGAGCTCATCAGATGTAAACCCTTTGCAACGCAGGAGAAAACAGTTCCAAATTATACTTTCATATTCTAAACAAGTCATAAGACCAGACTCTTGCCAAAATTTGTATTTATAATCCTAGGCCGGAAAAACAACTTTATGCAGCTTTTTCCAGATTGAGAAGTTTTGATTCTGTTAAAGTCTTTGGTGAAAGAAACAACTAGAAATCCTATATTTAAAGATGTACTTTTGCAATAAAGATACTAATTTGACCG
The DNA here is from genome assembly GCF_036365525.1 of Heterodontus francisci. Lineage (NCBI taxonomy): Eukaryota > Metazoa > Chordata > Chondrichthyes > Heterodontiformes > Heterodontidae > Heterodontus > Heterodontus francisci. The sequence goes on along the minus strand of NC_090379.1, from coordinate 94,496,740 downwards.
CAAATGTTTGGCGGGCCTCTGCTGGTATATTTATAACCTCCTCAACTGGTGTCAGCCGCGGCTCAGTTAGTAGCACTTTTGCCCCTGAATTACAAGGTTCTGGGTTCACGTCCCACTCCAGGGCTTGAGCACAAAAGAAAAATCAAGGCTAACACTTCAGTGCAGTCCTAAGGGAGTGTTGCACTGTCTGAGGTGCTGTCTTTCACATCAGAAGTTAAGCCAAGGCCCCATCTGCCTGCTTAGGTGGCTGTAAAAGATCCTGTGGCACTATTTTGAAGAGAGCAGGAGCATCCTGGCCAATATTTATTCCTCAAACAAAATCACAAAAAAAATTATCTAGTCATTATCATATTGTTGTTTGTAGGAGTTTGCTGTGCACAAATTGGCTGCTGCATTTCCTAAAACGGTGACTCCACTTCAAAAGTACTTCATTGGCTGTAAAGTGCTTTGAAACGGCTGGTGGTCATGAAAGGCACTATATAAATGCAAATCTTTCTTTTCTTTCAGGCTAAATCTCATGTTTTGCCTCAGATCGTGGTTAGCTGTTTAGGCTTCGCTTTTGCAGGTTTATGGCAACATTTGAAAGCTTTGGCTGATGAAACTGTGTTTTTGGTGAGCTGCCCATACTACACAATTGTTTAGTCACTGAGGTATGATGGTAGGTGTTGCCAGGTGCAGTATAACTTTGCATCTCAAGAGGAACATTGATTGGAAGACATAAGAGTCGCCTGTCTCAATTGTTGATACTTTTTGGTACCTGAGGGGATCCTGGTGAGCACCAACTTTAGGTTAGACACAGTTTTTGAGGACTGTAGCTTTGATCTATCTCTAATGACTAAAACGGAAAAGGGAGGGAGGGCTGCTGTCTACAATCGACCTGCTACTATGTAACTTGCAATTGAAATCAGCCTCACATTAGCTGCATCTATTTACCAAAGCCTCTCACGTGTGGTACTAAGTGCACCGCGGCAAGTTGTAGAGCTGAATTCAATAAATCTGGTAGGGTAGCATCAGAAAAAATAGCCATGAAAGAAGCCTAACTGATTCATTAATGTCTTTCAGGGAAAGAAACCAACCGCCTCTACCCAACCAGGCCCAATGCCCTCTGAAGTCAACCAGCAAACCACACAGTTGTACAGGGCAACTAGGGAATGAGCAATAAATATGGACATGCCAGAGGTGCCCACAATGCAAGTATTACAAAATGCATGTTTGCCATTTGTGGAGAATAGGCAAGCAAACTCTGCTGAAGCTTCGATCCTCCATCTGGTCGAACCACCATTTTCATTGAGTGTGGTGTGTGCCCATGCTTTGGTCAAGACAATAGTGACATGGACTCACATTTTATGGCAAGCTGGTGAGTACTTCCTGACATGTGGTGTCTGCCTACTGGGGGTTCAAACTTCAGTTGTCAGTTGTTTAATGACAAACTGGTGAGTACTGCCCTGGGACAATTGGAGAACAACCACAGAACTACAGAATTATGCAGCAAAGAAGCAGGCTATTCAGCCAATCATGCCTGTACTGACTCCTTCTTCAATTAGTCCCACACCCTTGCTCGTTCCCCACAGACCTGCAAATTTTCATTCCCAAGTATATCGCCATTTCTCCTTTGAAAATTGTTATTAGGGCCTCTTTTGTCTCCATGTTAGTGCAATTCATCAGATAGCTAAGCCAGCCAGATCCACAGCACTCTGGGCACTTAGCTAGTCAATCTGTCTCATTAATTGAAGCAGGACGATAAATAACCTTCTTACTGTTAATCAGATCCTTTGCAAGCTCATGCTCCAGCAGACCCAGCTGGACAAGCAGTGGGAAACATTCCTGAGCACATGTCCTGGTAAATGACACACCTTTATCTAGTTAAACGTGTGCAGTATCTATGTGCACACATAGGGATTCAAAAGCATTGGCTGGAGACAACAGGAGCATTGCTTGTATGGAAAGCTTGGCAGTTTGGCTTGGAGACTCTTAAACAGCTGGTGGATTTCTAAATATCAGGTGTGATTAAAAAACTGTTGAAAATCACTCCTAGCTAACCAGTGCACTCCATACTGAGTTAACAGAGAGAGATTTCTGAAACTGTCAGTGTTATAGTGTCATGCATTCTAAGGCAATAACAGCAATTACAACATTAATTGACACCAATACATCTGTTCATGCATAGTGTTTCACTGTAGTTCTACCAATAACCATATATTACAGATGCATAACTTAGCATAGAAATTGCAAAGTAAATGGAGTTTCAAATAAAGCATTAACATTACAATAATACTTTTGCAGTTACACACTAGTTCACTGGTGTTTGATGACTGACAGTGTCATTGCAACTTCATAACTTTCATTCACTAACTAGCAATTCTTTCATGGTAAATGTAATGGCAGGACAGAGGATATACTCTTTCATAACAACACTGTCTGTATACCTTATGAGGTACAATATATTTGCTTTGCTGAAGCACAGTGGTGTGTAAATTACCATGTTCCTTTAAGGCCACAAAGTAAAATGGCTGTGCCATTCTGGGTGAAAGAGAGGTCAGATTGTTTTCGTATTAAAACATATTTTTTAAATTGTGATTGACTTGTATGATTGACAGGGTACCATCTCACCTATGTTAGCCATAAATATACATGGTGAGCTGCATTTCTGAGCAGAGCCTCAGGTCAATCAGAGTTTAGTTGCTCGCTGAGGGAACTGTCAAGGGTAAGGTCAGATTTCAGATTGCAAGTCAGATCCAAGGCTGCATTTTTTGGCTTTCTTCCTCTTTTTTAAAAAAGTGATTACCAAGCTTACTTTTTAAGTGATACACTCCAAAGAACCTGAGTCTAATGTCAAAAAGACATTTATTGTTGTTGATGTATTCTTAACGTTCCAAACAACTATCTTTCTCATTTTCCTGGGAGAAATCTGCATATAAGCTAATTAACTGCCTCAAATTAAAAGACATTTGAGCTCAGATCCAAACAATTCAAATCCTCTCACGTTATGGCTTGTGGATTGTCACTTTCAATTCTGTTGGCAGTAACTCTCATCAAGTGCTGCAAAACATTGCTGACGTTGGTTCATGCAAGAAATCGCTTCTGTTTCCCCTACTTTCAATGCAGGTTTTTGAGAAGATCTTGTAATTACACATGATGTTATTGGAAAAGAGGTGGCCAGTCTTATATTGACAAACACACATCTCTGAAGAGACCGTGGGGGCCGATTCCTCTGTGATATCATGCCCAGATGTTGAGCAAATTCAGTGCAGCTTTCTTTATCTTTTCTATGCAGTATCAGTATACCCAAATCTGGTGGGCCTGCTATAGCAACAATGGCTGTGTGATTAGGGTTGGTAATTGCATGGGAGGTAGGAGACAAAGAGTAGGGAATAAAGGGAACATTCTCTGATTGGTGAAATTTGACAAATGGTGTTCCCAGGAATCTGTACTGGTACCACATTTGCAGATATAGGTTTGCACTAAGACACGAGGCACAGTAAGTTCTGTTGGAGAAGGCAGGAAGTTACAAAGGAACATTGGCAGATTAAGAAATAAAAACAAAATGTGCTGGAAATGCTTAGCAGGTCTGGCAGCATCTGTGGAGAGATGAGCAGAGTTAACGTTTCAGCTCAGTGACCTTTCTTCCTTTCTTCCCCCCCGAGGCAGGATTGGAGGTGGATGGGAGGGCGGGGCACAGAGTATCTCAATGGGTGGCAGGAAGCGAGGCGAGGCTAAGAGCCCGTTGCCCAGCAATCTTCCCGGGGGCAGGATAGACCGACGACGGCCTTCCTGCTCAGAGGCCAATTAAGGCCTGGTCTGCTGTGCTTTCCATCAGGGCCCCTTTTCCTGCACTGGTGTGGTGTACGTTGATTAAACCTATGGGTTTTCCCTGTAACTTCCAGCAGTTAGCTTGAAGGTGACCTGCCTTGTTGCAATGGAAACATACAGACTTTCGGGCATCATTCCTGATCTCAGCACCTTCCCTTTATGGCCTGAGGAGGGTCCCCTGTGTTCCCAGCTTTGCCTTCTCACCCATGGCTGTTCATCCTCCTATCATCCTCCCATCTTCTTTCCTTTTCAGGTTTTTTGAGATGACTAGGGAAGGGTTTCTTTTGGGGCAAGGGCTTGTGGATAAGCTCATAATCATCAGCCAGGGTTGCTGCCTGCCTGGCTCTTAGAGCCTTTCGTTCCTCCACATCGGGTTTTATGGAAAAGGAAAGCAAGTTTTTGAACTCCTTGAGCAGGATGACCTCTCCGAGGATTTCATAGGTAGCCTCTATCTTTATTGCTCATATCCATTGGTCAAAAGTGAGTAGCTTAACCCTTTCAAACTCGACATAAGTTTGTTCTGGCAATTTTCGGACAGTTCAGAATTTTTGGTGGTATGCCTTCAGTACCAGTTCGTATGCACTCAGGATAGCATTTTTGTCATAGTTTGATGAACTGTTGTTAGAAAATAGGGAATAAACCTCATGGGTATTTCCTGTTAATTTGCTTTGTAGCAGCAGGGTCTACACCTCAGCTGGCCTCTTCAACTGTTTTGCAAGTTTTTCAAATGAGATGAAAAATGCTTCCACATCCCCCTCATTGAGCTTTGGTATCAACTGGGAGAACTTTAACAGATCAGCACTCGGCCCTGAGCTAGGAGTAGTTCCTTCACTAGCGGTGCCTTCACTGTGTACATTGGGCCTTCCCCTATTCAGTTTGAGCTGTCTTAACTCTCTTTCCCGCCTCTCCTTCTGGAAAGCTCTTTCTTTTTCCCTTTCCTGGAATTCTCACTCTCTTTCTGTCTTGAATTCCAGTCACTTCCTTTCCTGGAATTCTCTCTCCTCCTTCTGAACCTGTCCCTCCCTTTCTTTTGCTCAGAATTCTAGCTCTAGTCTCCACAGTTCCAGCTGTATCTTGGCTAATGCTATTCTGTCTGTTTCAGGTTCCATGCCTGTCTCCGGTTCTCTGCATTTGTTTGCCCTACCTTTCCCCTTCAAGGGAAAATACCTTGACTGTGCCTGAACTATCTCTTCTTTGAAGATAGCCCATTGTTCAGCTACTGGTTTTCCTGCCAACTTTTGACTCCAATTTATTCACCCCAGCTCCATTCTTAGCACACTGAAATTGGCTTTCCCCCCAGTTAATTACCCTTACTCTGGATTGTTCCTTGTCCTTTTCTATAGTCAGCCTAAACCTTATAATACAATGATCACTGTCCCCTATATGGTCTCCTACTGATACTTGATCCACTTGGCCCACCTCATTCCCAAGAACCAGGTCTAGCAGTGCCTCCTTTCTCATTGGACTAGAAACATACTGCTGTAGAAAATGTTCTTGAACACACTCTAGGAACTCTTGCCCCTCACTGCCCTTTACACTACTATTATCCCAGTCTATGTTTGGATAATTAAAGTCCCCCATTATAACCACCCAATAATTTTTGCACCTCTCTGTAATTTCCTTGCAAATTTGTTCCTCCACGTCCTTCCCACTAGCTGGTGGCCTATAGACAACACTGAGAAATGTAACTGCACCTCTCCTTGTTTGACTGCAGCAGGTTTATTTCTTTTTGAAGTGGATATACTTGCCAATTCAATGAATGTTTACCTGTTGAGACGCAGTGATCAGAAAAAAGAACCAATCGGACAGGTTTTCTTGAGTTTAACAAAGAAAGAGATTAGCTTTATTATATTAAACCAATCTAAGTAAGAAAAATAAACTACACTCGGACTTTCTCACACACACACATGCACCCACACACAAACAGGTGACAGAGTGGGGAAGTATAGATTGGTCAAATTAGAGTCCAGAGAAATAAAAGAGGTATACAGTCTGGCTTCAGGTTGAATTCGGTGGTATGCAACCTTCCTTTGGTGGGCCTGAGGCTGCCAATTTGAAGACATGGATGGCTCATTTGGTAGTTCTCCTCGAGAAAGTAGTGCGGCTGATTTCCTTCAAGAAGTCTCTGTCTGCAGCAGGGGTGTCTTTCAGTGGTCACGGTCAGCAAAGAGGGTTTGAAGCTTGCAAGGTGTATTGGAGAGAGAGAAAGGAAAGAGGGACCCCACTTGGGTCTTCTCTTATCAATATCTAGCTGCTTGTCCCTCTACTATACAGAAAACACTAGCTTAAGTGCACAAAGGGTTGGCCTGTCACATGACCGTAATCCAGTGATTCAAGCATGGTGGTTACTAACGTATTCCCACTTGCAACTTAATTAGTCCATGTCTAGGAACCCCCTTCTCACAGCGAGGGTCCCATTGTTCAAGTGATTAGATTTGAGTGGTTCGTCTCTATCAGTTGAATACCTCAGGTAATGGTCTTGATGCCTTGCTAATGGGAACAGGATAGGTGGTTCATTCAGATTCCTCAGTTCATTGTCCTTGATGGGTCTGTGCAGACATGCTGTCTCCATCTCAATGGCTGGAATGTGGAAAGTACAGTGATGCAAATTGGGGTAGCCATCTTTAGCTACAAGCATCGAATCACCTTCAATCTCTTTTTTGAAAAAAAATTCAATTCAGATTTCCAGCGGTTGGATTAAAAATCATCATTTGTGACATTAGTAAACACATAGAATCTATTTCTACTGTTGTGGGGGCAGGGGAAGGGGGTCCAGATCTTAAAATGAAGCTAAGTCATTCAAGAGTGAAATCAGGAACTACTTTTCCACACAAATTGTTGTGGAAATCTGGAACTCTCCCTCTGCTACCAAAAAGCTGAGGATGCTGAAACAACTGGAATTTTCAAGACTGAAACTGATAGAATTTTGTTGGGTAATGGTATCAAGGGATAGTGAGAAAAGGCAGTTAAAATCCAGAGCTGTCATGATCTACATGAATAGGTGATCATGCTTGCCAGGTTGAATGGCCTACTTCTGTTCCTATGTTCTTACTGCTCTCCAAACACGACAGTCAAAAGGCCTCCAGCACGTTCCTGACTCGATGTTACAGAAAAGAAGAAATGGATTTATTGACGGGTCTGCTTCCTGTCTTCCTCCACTCTCTCATCGAGAATGACTGAGCATAAGATCTTAGGGCCAAATGCATGCCTGCCTATTGGAGGAATGAGAAGATGAGGCCAGATATGTGGGAACCACCCTTACTTCCTAGTTTAAATAATTTCTGCAGCCTGCTTCTATTACAGGTACAGGCTGTTTGCTGAGCCCCTTCTCAGAAAATCCCAGGCAATGTCAAAGGATGGTGACCAAGTGTCCCAGGTCTCCATTGATCTCCTCTGGTTAGCATCCATGGAATCAATGTGCCTCACAGTAAAATTGTCCCCTAAAACTTTCGCCACTGTTTAATAAATTAGTATACACTGTAATATTCCTGAACTGTTAACATATAAATCCTGATAAACATCTTTATACAATGGAAAATTAAATAAACAAGGCAAAAAGATAAAAAATGAATAAGATCAGACAAAAATAGATAATTCAACATGAATTAACTGTCAGTAATGTTATTTGCATTGTTACGACCAGGTGAGAAATAGGTCTAGGGTTCCCTTTCAGCCTTCACCTGGTCTTACTGTAACAGGATTTAATTTTAAACACACTGTTTTTAGCTCCCCCTTGATGAATCCTTGTTCACCATTTTCCAATTATAAGGCAAATAAACCAGCACAAACAGGTTTTCTTAGGTTTAAAGAAGAAAAGTTGAAATTTATTGAACTTAAACTTAAACTCTAATTCGGTTAACGCCTGCAGATACATGACACGTCCCACGATAGCATGCATATGCGATACATACATGCAAATAGCGGCAGAAAAGAGCCAAAGAAGAATGAAGTGGAAAGGTTTGAGGCAATATCTGAAGAGTTGTTGTTTTGGTTCTTCGAGCTCAATGTAGATCATGTAGAGTCCTTGATTGTAGGTAGATCTTGCTTTTTGTTGGGGCCCAGTATTCTTCTTAAACCTTGTTCGCTGTAGGAGACTTTTCTCTCTTGGTGTTCACGTGTTTTCAGTGGATTTAGAGGCCTGTGAGAAAGAGATGGGAGCAGACAGGAGAGAGATCTTCTCAGTCCAGGAGCAAACAGACCACTCTGTCCAAACTGATACACATTCAAAAAACTCAAGTTACCCAGCAGGTTAGTCATGTGACTAGCTGATTTGACCAAGTCTTTTTGTGTATGCGGACATCTTAGCAGTCAACCTGGAACGTGAGCTCCCCCACCTTCAACGCTGGTGATCAAATGTCCATTGTGGGTTGAATGTCAAGGAATGGCTGCTTTGTCCTTCCAAAGTTTGTCTGTTAATATGCAGCCACGGCTGACCTGTTAAACAAGTCTTCTTCACTCCAGTAACAGTTTAAAATCAATGTTCATGACAAAATTAATATGCCTCATTCTTGGCAGGTGGAGGCCTAGCATGACAGCATGAATGAGCAAGCTCGTGTCCTGGCCTATGTATTTCCCTCGAGGCACATGTCAAGAAAATCTATATGTGCTATAGCTTTAACCACTGCTGCCCTGTTGCGGCCATATCATTTAGCTATAATTATGAATAATACCGCAGAATCACAGGGGGAATTTTATGCTCTCCGCCGCGGTGACTTTGGAGACGAGGAAAGCATATCATCGGGCGGGATGATGGCGGAGGGGTATCCCACCACCTTCCCACCTCCACCCAAATTAAGTCCAGGGCGAGAAGACCTGTGAACAGCCTTCCCACCCCGTTGCCAATTGAATCCCTTAATACCTTGGTCAATTAATACCCAATTAAGGGCTCATCCTGCCACTGCCAGAATTAGCTCAGTGGCCGTCGGGCCTGTTGCTGCACAGGAAGCATGCCAAGCAAACCTGTGCAAGTTGTTTGCTGGCTCTGGGGGTGGGGTCCCTCATTACAAGACACTTAGTGCCTGAACAAGGGACCTGGCATCGGGAAGGGGAAGGGGGGCCACTGAGGGCCACCCCCTGCCCTTGCTACTGACCCTCCTATACCCACCTCCCCCGCGAACAGGGTTCGGCAAAGTGTCCGTACACGGGCACCAGGGGCCGTAGTAAAAATTCTGTTCCTGTGACTGGCAATTTCAGGAATGAGAAATTCCCCATTGACTTCTTCTTTCCTGACAAGACAGACTTAAAAAAAATTCACAGCTGTCAGTTTCAGTTTCACACTGACATGTGCGAAGAGCAGAAACAGCGGCTTCTGAACGCAGGACAACCTCGTTTTTTTCCAGTGGGTTCTGATTTTCTTTTTAAAAAGCCTGCCATAAACTCCAAACTTGTCCTGAGTTCGGAAGCCGCTGTTCCTGCTCCCAGCACCTATCAGCTGTGGAAATGCCAGCTGCGAAAGTTTTTTTCAAAACTTACCAATCACAAAGCTGCTCTGGGGAGAGTTTCTGCTCCCTGCAACTGTCAGAGAGAGGAAGAGGGAGAGGGGAGAGAGTGAGGGGAAAGGGAGAGGGGAAAGAGAGAGAGGGAAGAGAAAGAAAGGGAGAGGGGAGAGAGAGGAGGAGGGAGAGAGTGAGGGAGGGAAGAGGGAGGGAGAGAGGGGGAGAGGGAGAGAGAGAGAGGTGAAAAAGCCGGAGCGAGAAGAGGTAGAGGGGCAGAGAGAAAATGGGAGGGGGAGAGACCGAGCGGGAGACAGAGGGAAGGAGAGAGAGAGGGAGGAAGGAGAGAGAGAGGGAGGCAGAAGAGGTAGGGGGAGAGAAGGGAAAGAGAGGGGCAGAGAGAGTGGGGGAGGGTGTGAGGGAGGGGAGAGAGGGGGAGAGTGAGAGGGAGGGGAGAGAGAGAGAGGGTGACAGAGTGGGTGAGAAACAGTGGGTTACAGAGAGGGGTGAGAGAGTGGGGGAAATAGGAGAAGGGTGAGGAGGGAGTGAGGGGGAGAGAGAGAGGAACAAGAGAGAGGGAGAGAGGTGATAGACAGAGAAAGAGGGAGAGAGAGGGCAGAGAGAGGGCAGAGAGAGGGAGAGAGATGGACACAGAGAGGAAGAGGGAGAGCAAGAGGGGTGGGAAAGAGATCAAGATCACACCTGACAGATGGACATCTATCCAGATTCTCCACATCGCTACATCTAGTGTGTGGGCAGACATTGACAACTGCTGCAAGCAAAAACAATACCAGGTATCTCACTAAATAGGGAAAAATGCGTTTTAAATCAGACTGTGTTTTAATGGTATTAGGTTGCCTAAACCCTTTATATACAAATTAATTGCTCCCATGTCCATGGCTGAGTCAATAATTTTGTCAAATGTCTGTGGTGTAACATGTTCGTGCCCGCGAACCCCTCCCCACAAAACCCCTCCTGCCCTGACTTACCTGTGACCTCGATCCAGCACCTCCAGTGCGTCCAGTACCAGCAGCAGCCACTGCCTCTGTGGTGGTGCTGGTTAGTTAAAGAGCTGCCAGCCTCTGATTGGCCAACAGCGTTCAGAGCACGGGAGTTCCGTCACCGATGTCCTTGATCCTGGGAAAGGCCCGCTGCTGTCCACTTAAGTGCCTAATCGGACCCTGATTTGGCAGGCCTTCCTGAGAGGAGGAGATGCAGAGCTCTCGCTGGCACATTAGCCAATGGTCAAAATCCCTGTGCCCAGATAAAGCCCGGCCACAGCACAGATGGAGGTTATTCAGCTCATCGTGTCTGTGCTGACTCTCCAAAAGAGCAATTTACCTAGTGCCACTCCGCACCTCCGCACCCCCCTCCCCTTCTCCCCATAGCCCTGCACATTCTTCCTTTTCAGAAAACAATCCAATTCCATCTTGAATGCCTCGATTGAACCTGCCTCCACCACACTCTCAGGATCCGAACCACTCACTGTGTGAAAAAGATTTTCCTCATGTCACTATTGCTTCTTCTGCCAATTACCTTAAATCTGTGCTTGCTTGTTCTCGCTCCCTCCACCAATGGGAATGGTTTTGCCCAATCTACCCTGGACAGACACCTCATGATTTTGAATACCTCTATCAAATCTCCTCTTCAACCTTCTATTCTCCAAAGAAAACAGTGCCAACTTCTCCAATCTATCTGGGTAACTGAAGTTCCTCATCCCTGGGAACCATTCTTGTGAACCTTTTCTGCACTCTTTCCAATGCCTTCACATCTTTCCTAAAGTGTGGTGCCCAGAACTGGACACAATACTCCAGTTGAGGCCGGACCAGTGTTCTGTACAAGTTCCACATAACTTTGCTTTTGTACTCTATGCTCCTATTAATGAAGCCTGTATGCTCTATGAACCACACTCTCATCAATGATTTATGCACTAAAACACCCAGGTCCCTCTGCTCCTGCACCCCCTTTAGAATTGCACACTGTATTTTATATTGTCTCTCCACATTCTTCCTGCCAAAATGAATCACTTCACACTTCTCTGCATTAAATTTTATCTACCACTTATCCACCCACTCCACCAACCTGTCTAGTCATTTTGAAGTTCTATGCTATCCTCCTCGTAGTTCACAATGTTTCCAAGTTTTGTATCATCCACAAATTTTGTCATTATGCCCTGTACACCTAGTTCTAGGTCATTAACATATATCAGGAACAGCAAGGGTCTTAATACTGACCCTTGGGGAACTCCACTACAAACCTTCCTCCAAGCCGAAAAACATCCATTAACCATTACTCTCAGATTCCTGTCACTCAGCCAATTTCGTATCCATGTTGCTACTGTCCCTTTTATTCCAGGAGTTATAACTAGGAGTTATAACTATGCTCACCAGTCTGCTGTGTGGCACTTTATCAAGTGCTTTTTTGGATGTCCATGTACACCACATCAACAGCATTGCCCTGATCAACCATCCCAGTTACCTCATCAAAACAGTCCTGCATGTTATTTAAACACGATTTTCCTTTCACAAATCTGTGCTGGTTTTCTTTAATTAACCCACATTTGCACAAATGACTATTAATTTTGTCCTGAATTATCGTTTCGAGAAGCTTCCCCACCGCCGACGTTAAACTGACTGGCCTGTAGTTGCTGGGTTTATCTTTACATCCTTTTTTGAACAAGGGTGTAACATTTGCAATTCTCCAGTCCTCTGGCACCACTCCTGGGTCTAAGGAAGACTGGAAAATTATGGCCAGTGCCTCCTCGATTTCCACCCTCACCTCTCAGTATCCTTGGATGCATCTCATCCGGTCCTGGTGCCTGATCAACTAATACAACTAGCGTATCCAAGACCGCCTCCTTATCAATTTGAAATCCTTCAAGTGTCTGAATTACCTCCTCTTTCTCCATGACCTGCACAGTATCTTCTTCCTTGGTAAAGACCGAGGCAAAGTATTAATTTAATACCTCAGTCATGCCCTCTGCCTCCATGTGTAAATCCCTTTTTGGTCCCTAATCGGCCCCACTCCTCCTTTCACCACCCTTATACTATCAATATGCCCATAGAAGATTTTTGGATTCTCTTTTATGTTAGCTGGCAGTCTCTTTTCAAACTCAGTCTTTGTTTCTCTTATTTGCTTTTTCACTTCCCCTCTGAACCTTCTATATTCAGCTGGTTCTTGGTTTTATTATCCACCTGACATCTGTCATAAGCACACTTTTTCTTCTTCATCTTCATCTCTACCTCTTTTGTCATCCAGGGAGCTCTGGATTTGTTTGCCCTACCTTTCCCCTTTGTGGGAATATACCTTGTCTGTGCCCGCACATCTCTTTAAAGGCAGCCCATTGTTCAGTTACCGTTTTGCCTGCCAACCATTGATTCCAATTTATCTGGGTCAAATCCATTCATAGCACACTGAAGTTGGCTTTTCCCCAGTTCATTATTCTTACTCTGGATTGTTCCTTGTCCTTTTCCATAACTAACCTAAACCTTATAATACAATGATTACTGTCCCCTAAATGTTCCCCTGCTGATATTTGATCCACTTGGCCTCTTCATTCCCAAGAACCAGGTCTGGCAGTGCCTCCATTCTCTTTGGACTGGAAACATACTGCTGTAGAAAATTCTCCTGAACACAGTCTAGGAACTCTTGCCCCTCTCCGCCCCTTACACTACTACTATTCCAGTCTATATTCAGATAATTAAAGTCCCCCATTATAACCACTCTACAATTCTTGCATCTCTCTGTAATTTCCTTATATTGACCATATTATTATGAACCATATAGAATTGCTACATAAATCAAATAGGTGCTGATATACTGATTCATTCTCCTTCCCCTGCCCCCCAGAAATGTACTATATAAATGACTGGACATAGATGAATGGAGCATACATATGGAATTCAAAGTCCCCGCTTATATGGAGCATGTATACAGAATGCAAATGTTCCTCTTCTTTGTACTTTTCTGAATATCACAGATGAAACCTTACACATTCTGCATTATCTTTATCTTCCTCCCAGTTATTCCCCTCTGTTCTTGAAGGTGGTGAATCATAGTGAAGCTTGCTTCCACAACCAGGAACTGCTCTCCAGGACCTTGCCCAAGTGATCATTCTTCATGATTCTGCTTAGATAGCAAGTGTCAGCAGGTTAATCAGTCATAAGGGCAAAACCAAATCCAAGAGTAATTTCCAGCAGGTGTCACTGAATATATGACATTTTCTGTCTTTCCCAGCCCAGGGACACCTGAATCAATTGCACCATGTCTATTGTAACATGTGTAAGTTTATTTCATGCTTTCTCTGCACTCACTCCACAATAACTTGACTTGTCCTCTCGGGTTACATGCTTAAGTAAAGCAAGTTTATTACTGATATACATCTCGCCACGACGTGCCATGATCCCAGATCACTTGTAAAGCAACATTATCAATATATCAGACACTGCCTTAACAAAAGCAGAGTATTGTTATCCTGTGTCAAATAAGGAAAGATGTTAAGATTTATGTGTTATCCATTTTGTTTTGACTAGACTTCAGACAGACCAGTTATATATGATTTTAAAATTGGTTTATGATATAATAGTAACTTTGTTTATGTGAACAGACTTTTGGTCTGAAGCACATAGCTGTCACATGCTCGGCACCAATGATCACTCCCAATGATGACCCCACACCCCAATGAACCAAAGTATGACCTCTAACCAAAATATCAGATATTATGGAACTGTCTAGGGAGTCAACAGAACATCTTTCTTACTGTAATTGGCTCAGGGAAATTGAGAGGAACCCTCTCATGTCCTCCTAGTCTTTGATTAATAAAGGAATAACTCTGTTAGATTAAATTCTAAGACATTCAGTCTATAAGGCAAGTTTTTGTTCAAAGCTGAACATTAAACAGGCCTTAGCTGACCTAGCTGACAATGACTGTGGGCAAATGCAAATCTTTATCATCAAGGCCAATAACAATTGTAGCGAACACACACTACAGCACATGCACATCCTGTGAAAGAAGCAATCAGCTGTAACATCAAGCATGCCTCCACCTCCTTGCAGACACGATGTAATGCTGTCCAATTTGGATGCTATTGCAGCCAGAATAGAGATGATTAGGGTAACTCCCCCGTCAATCATGCCTGGAGTCCACCCTGCTGTAACTAACTGGGATTGATGTTATGCATATAATTTGTATCTGTAACTATTGTACACTCACTACATTTTGCTGGAGAAATCACCCAGCCTTTATTGGGGGACGTTGCTACAGTTTTGATCATGAGCTCTGTTTGCTGTAGTTCTAGAAAATCTTGTTAAATAGAGCCTGTTCATTGAGTAAATAGACTTTATTTGCTCTAAAATAGGTTTTGCCGTGAGTCTCGCACCCCGTTTCCAACTCATTGGCCGACACAGTCATGTCAACAGACATTGAGCTTTTCTTCTAGGCATTAAATGAATTAGTGGTCTCCTGAAGAACAATGGGCATTAGAACTGTCTATCAGAGATTACTGCTGACAAATGTTTATCTTTGGGATTTGGCAGAGCCTTGGTAGCAGACTAATTCAATGAAAGACTTTACATTTCCATGCCTACCAACCATTGATTCTCCACCCATTCATCTTAATGGATGGAAAATTATGGGTTGATGAGCTCAAAAGCAGAAAACCCACAACATTCACTTTAGTGACTGACCTATTGATGACTTTACTTGGCAGGGAGCTATAAAGCTGCCTGATAAACAGTTATGTCATGGCTGGCTACTTTGAACAGAGCAGCATTGCTGTTGTGACTTAGTTTAGTTCAGACATCAAGCTTTGCATGTAGTTTCTGGCTTTGTGAGCCTCAATTTTCCAATGAGCACAACTTTAATGCAGGTGGTAACACACAAGTGTTAAAAAATGGCACCAATCAGAACATCCAAGTTTTGTACTGCATGCAGTGGACAGGAATATTACTTCAGGCACGTGCAAAACACCACCACCTACAACTTCCTCCCCAAGCCACACACCATCCTGATTTGGAACTATATCACCGTTCCTTCACTGTTGCTGGATCAAAAACCTTGAACTCCCTCCTTAACAGCACTGTGGGTGTACCTACATCACATGAACTGCAGCACTTCAAGGCGACAGCTCACCAACATTTTCTCAAGGGCAATTAGGGATGGGAAATAAATGCTGGTCTTGCCAGTGATGCTCACATCCCATGAACAAATAAAAAGAATAGCAAAACTGTTTCCTTCAAAGTCTTTCATCAGGACAGATAAAAGGTCACAGACTTGGAACGTTGGCTCTGTTTTTCTCTCCACGGATGCTGCCGGACCTGCTGATTGTTTCCAGCACTTTCTGTACTTATTTCAGAGATCCAGCACCAACAGTATTTTGCTCTTATTCCTTCAAGGCCTTGCTGTTATCAGACTACATACAGAATATGTTTAAAGGATGATATTTTAGCCCCTTGCAGATTAATTTATCCTTACTGACTTCTAAACGGCTGATTTTAATTCTAGTGGGAATCCTGCAGGAGTTGTCGGCAATCCTGCCAGGAGATGTGATTCGGAGGCTCAGCAGATTTTAACTGATCTGAGGTCGACCTGTCAGCTGCCTGACGGCTTCTGGTGAAAAGTGATAACTGGCCAGTGGGAGAGGACAAAGATGAGGCAACCCAGCAGAAGACACTGGCACCATGTGAGTCCAAGAGGGGCAGGAGAGAGTTTTCAAAGCTCTTTCTGGTGGGGAGGGTGGTGGACCATGGGACAGTGGAGATCCAGACTTTCCCTGTGGGGCCCAGAGAAGCATTCCTGATCATGGTATAGCGATTTGCATTTATTAATGAGGCTCGCACTAGACTCAGGTGGGAGGCTCAGCTGCCACCAAAACCAGCAGTTAAAATTGCAGAATAGAGCGGGAAAGGGATCCTGCTCCATTTTAATTGTTTCCTGTTCCATCCACCTTAAATATCTGTCGCGTTAATACTTGCTGTGTGTTACTGATTCCATGTAATTATATTACTTACTAATAAATTTCTCTATTACTTTTAGCCTGAGGCTTCTCAAAATACACAGGTGAGTGCAGTGGACATCTCTTCTGAATGATTATGGACTTTCGTGTATTTGAACAGTGAATTGTTTGTCTTGTAACTTACTATCCCTTTCACGGCATTGAGACTCACTCTACACATGATAACCGTTGTCATGGAGGCGCCCATCTGCCAGGAATGAGGCACATTAATTTCGTCACATGGACATTAAATTTCAATTTGTTGCTGGGAAGAAGAGGAGACCTCTTACAATGGGTTGTCAAGCCCCCGGCTGGAAATACATTTTTGCATATTAACAGAGAGTGTTTGGGAACAAAGGAGCTATCCCCTGCTCCAATACCATCCACAAACAGATGTGGTCAGACAAGCTAGTCACGTGACTATCCTGCTGACCAACTTTGGGAGTTTTAAATTGTAGAGGCAGTGTTTGAACTGGCAGAAAGCAGAATGCTCCTGGACTGAAGCAGACCTCCTCTCCTGTCCTGTCTGCTCCCATCTCTTTCTCACGGAACTCCAAAAAACTGACTGAAGACGCACGAACCCAAGAGAGAAAAGTCTCCTACAGTGAAAAAGGTTTAAGAAGAATACTGGGCTCCATCGAAAAGCAAGATCTACCTACAAAAGGACTCTACAGTGAGTACGAAGAACCGTAACAACAACTCTTCAGATATTGCCTCAAACCTTTCCACTTTAATTTTTCTTCTGCTCTTTTCTGTCTCTATTTGCATGTGTGTATCACGTATGCATGCCAGCATGGACGCGTCATGTATCCACAGGCATCAACCGAATTAGAGTTTAAGTTTAAGTTTAATAAAATTTCACCTTTCTTCTTTAAACCTAAGAACGCCTGTTTGTGCTTGTTTCTTTACCTTATAATTGGAAAGCGGTGAACAAGGATTCACCAAGGAGGAGCTAAAAACAGTGTGTTTAAAAATAAAACCCTGTTACAGAAAGACCAAGTGAAGGCTGAAAGGGAACCCTAGACCTCTTTCTCACCTGGTCATAAGACCATGAATACAGTTTAAAATTAGTGGGAGAAAACAAGACTGTAGCAACTGCATTTACTCCAACTCTGGTTCACAGAAGCTAAGTTGACGCTAAATGGGGATTGAATCTGAGATGTTTCTCCTGTTTCTCGATTTATCCATTGATTCATCAGGGGAGCGATATGTTGTCTTTTCTTTTCACATACCCACTCCCTTTTCCTAAAGGCGCAGAAATTGTAGTATTATATGTCCTCAAAGAAATTGCATCAGCAAGAAAGGTGCGGTAAACATTTTTATTTTGGTAATAGTTATCCTTGCCAGTAAACATGTTAAATGAAAATTGATTGGTAGCTGCTGAATTCCAATTAGTAGAATCAGAATTGCATTAATCAGATTGCACAGTATTTTTTTTATTCATTCATGGGATGTGGGCATCACTGGCAAGACCAACATTTATTTCCCATCCCTAATTGCCCTTGAGAAGGTGGTGGTGAGCTGCCTTCTTGAACTGCTGCAGTCCTTGGGGTGTAGATACACCCACAGTGCTGCTAGGAAGGGAGTTCCAGGATTTTGATCCAGGGACAGCGAAGGAACGGTGATATATTTCCAAGTTAGGATGGTGTGTGGCTTGGAGGGGAACTTGCAGGTGGTGATGTTCCCAAATATGTCAGCAGTTGCAGTCCAGAATTTGCAATGTAGCTGGTTTTCTCCAAAGCAATGTTACAATGGCTAGAATACTTAAAGGTGGCAGTATCTTGATAAATAAGGTTGTTTCCACTGGCTAGAGAGTCCAGAACTAGGGGTCAGGTTCAAGATAATGGGCGGCACAGTGGCGCAGTGGTTAGCACCGCAGCCTCACAGCTCCAGCGACCCGGGTTCCATTCTGGGTACTGCCTGTGTGGAGTTTACAAGTTCTCCCTGTGTCTGCGTGAGTTTCCGCCGGGTGCTCCGGTTTCCTCCCACAGCCAAAGACCTGCAAGTTGATAGGTAAATTGGCCATTATAAATTGCCCCTAGTGTAGGTAGGGGAATTGTGGGGGTGTGAGAGGGTACTGGGATTAATGTAGGATTAGTATAAATGGGTGGTTGATGGTCGGCACAGACTCGGTGGGCCGAAGGGCCTGTTTCAGTGCTGTATCTCTAAATAAAATAAATAAATAAGTGATCAGCCATTTAGGACTGAGATGAGAAGAAATTCCTTCACGCAGAGAGTTGTGAATCATTGGAATTCTCTACCTCAGAGAGCTATGGATACTCAGTCATTGAGTATGTTCAAGACTGAGAGAAATAGATTCTTGGGCACTAAGGAAAGCAAGTGATATGGGGATAGGGTGGGAAAGTGGACTTGATGCAGAAGTTCAGCCAGAATCTTATTGAATTATGGAGCAAGTTTGAGAGGCTGTATGGCCTACACCTGCTCCTATTTCTTATGTTCTTACATTCTAATGAAGACTTGGTAAAGCTATTGTTGTTCAGGGCAAGAGAAGACTTGTTACATCACTAAGGTATCTGCACAAGTGATGCAATGCTGCCTTGTGACATGTTGTATATTAATAACCTAGACCTTGGTGTGCTGGGCACAATTTCAAAATTTGTGGATGATACAAAACTTGGAACTGTGAGGAGGATAGTGTAGAACTTCAAAGCGACATAGACAGGTGGGTGGAATGGGTGGACAAGTGGCAGATGAAATTTAATGCAGAGAGTGTGAAGTGATTCATTTTGGTAAGAAGAACACAGAGAGACAATATAAAATAAAGGGTGCAATTTTAAAGGGGGTGCAGGAGCAGAGGGACCTGGGTGTATATTTGCATATATCATTGATGATGGCAGGACAGGTTGAGTGAGTGAGTAATACAGCGGACAGCATCCTAGGCTTCATTAATAGGGGCATAGAGTACAAAAGCAAGGAAGTTATGTTAAATTTGTAAAGAACACTGGTTCGGCTTCAACTGGAAAATTGTGTCCAGTTCTGGGTGCCACACTTTAGGAAAGATGTGGAGGCATTAGAGTGCAGAAAAGATTCAAGAGAATGGTTCCAGGGATGAGGAGTTGGTATGCAGGGTAGATAGGGAAATATCTTCCCATTGGTGGAGGATCAAGAAAAAGAGGGCACAGATTTAAGGTAACTGGCAAAAGAAGCAATAGCGACATGAGGAAAACCTTTTCATGCAACGAGTGGTTAGGATCTGGGGATCTGGAATGCACTGCCTGAGAATGTGGTGGAGGCAGCTTCAATCGAGGCATTCAAGAGGGAATTGGATTGTTATCTGAAAAGGAAGAATATGCAGGGCTACAGGGAGGGGGGTGTGGGGATGTGGTTGTGAATGCCACTAGGTAAATTGTTCTTTCAGAGAGCTGGTGCAGATACAATGGGTCGAATGGCCTCCTTCTGTGCTGTAACAATTTTGTGATTTACATCAGTGTATTATGGATTTGTTAACATATTAAGTGTCTGTCAAACATTTTTTTTCTGTGGATGATGCCCTGAAGGCCACAACCAATTCTGATCACTGGAAGACAGGGAAGAAGTTCAGGTCCTAGAGGTGTTCAAGTAAGAGATAGAAGATTGATCTAGCGACACGAGATAACATTAAGCAAGAAACTGCGAATCCTGGGCTTTCTTATTCTAGGAAGGAGGTGACTGAATTAAAATAGTGGCAGTAGCTCTTCAGGGTGTGCTGCAAGTGCGGTGTTGCAAATCCTACAGAAGGAAAATACTTTTGTTGGCCTTTCCTGAAAATGTATGGTGATAGCAGCCGACAACTTGTTATTAACAATTTGATGGGCAAAGAATAAACACATGGAAAGAAAAAGATACCCTGCACTGAAAGAGAGGGAGAGATGGATTAGAGAACTGGCAGCAATAGAAGGCCAATAAACAACTGGGTGAGTTGGCAAAAGGAAGAAATGCAAAAACAAACAAAAGACAGGGAAAAGTCTCAAAAAATATGAGAGTTCTGTTTACTAGACAGAGATGCAGGGAAACTGAATTGTTGCAAAATCCTGGAAGATACCAGTCCAATTACACAGGTCTCCCAGGCCAATGCTTTGTTGTCACATTTCAAAATTCCATTAATAAAACTGACATAGTTGCAAAACTAGGCAACGGGATTTTGATCCACACAAGTTTGTGTTGCTGACATTCATGGGAACAAAAATGTTACTGTATTCTCCAAAGGATTACAGTGTCGTGACGACTTAGTTTCCATGGAGACAATCACTACTAAATCCATTTTCACTCTCTACTTGATTTTGGAGAATTTCAGAACTACGCAGTACGACAAGATTAGTCAACCCTGTGTGACAAACCTACTGAACAAATTACTCTGGTAAAGTGCTTGACAACATAAATAAATAGGGTAGATGAATGGACAAATTTGGTGTTTTTACATATAAACCACCCTCTCATTCTTTCTATAATACTTGGCTTCTCTCTGTGTACTCAAATTGCTTTCATAAATTCTCAAAGCTGGAAGGACTGGATGCAGTTAAACTTCCACCTATCAAAGCCAAGTATTCAGAGTGATGGAATAAAATTTAGCTTCTCTCTGCTGGTTGTAAGGGTTCTAACTGAAATCACTTTGCACAACTGTGTCCCAAGTCCCAGTGATTGCTAGCTGACATTACAAACTCACAGTACATAAAATTTAAACAGTAGAGAAACAGGAAAAAACAAAGGGTTCTTAAGTACTCGAGACAAAATCAACCAAATGGCTTTTGTCTGAGCCTTTACCAACTTTTATTGCTATTGGACCTATCATGACCCTAGGATGTCCTAGGGTGTTACACAGCCAATGAAATACTTTTCAAGCGTAGTCCCTGTTATAGAAAAACATAGCAGCCAGTTTCCACACAAGGTCCCAAAAACAGCCATGTGAGAATGAACAGTTAATCTGTCTCAATGATGTTGGTTGAGGGATAAATATTGGCCAGGACACCAGGGAAAATTAATCTGCTTTTCTTTGATAGTGCCATGGGATCACTTATGTATACTTAAGGGGTCTCAAATAACATTGCATCTGAAAGCCCGGCACCTATGACAGCAGCACTCCCTCAATATGGCACTCGAGTGTCAGCCCTAATTAGGTGCTCAAGTCTATGGAATTGGGCTTGAACCCATAGCCTTCTGATTCAGAGACAGAGCTGCCAGTAAGACAAGGCTTCCTTAAAGGGCCACACTTTGTTCAGGGAAGGAAATTCATGCTTCACTAGCTCACAACGATGTCAACACCAATCATGCCATTTGACTGCTTCATGTGTTTGTAAACAAATGAAAAAAGTTTCAGTGAGAGCTTTTTTCCACAGAGATTGTACTCATAACTCATGCCCACATGTCCAGGCATTTTATTTTTGATGATATCTCATCTCCTGGCCATTGCAGGAGTCCGGCACTCACTTTAGGAGCACGATGACCTGAAAGTTCTGAACACTAAGCTTAGCACTTGCTGGCTGCAGTGCTGACTCACAAGAAAATACCATTATACTGTCACAGTGCCTTCTGAGCGGGCAGCATTTTCACACTTGTCGTCTCATTAACTGCAAGCTGGCCCCCATCTGAGTGCTTTTCCATTTACTCCCATGGGAGCAGATTCCGAGTGCAAGCAAGACATTATGCTTATTAACACATTTTTCCACCTGCAGCACGTCCCAGCAATCTAAAGGTGACCTTATTCCATGTGGTGCTGTAGCCTTCAACGATTAATCACCTAGGGCTACATTGCAAAATGTATCTGAATATGCTAATAGATTACACATAAAAGGTGAAAATATGGGAACAGGTCGTCTTTTTGCATTACACATATGCCCACAATCTTCACAGCAGGATGTCCAAACTGGGGTCCCTAGGCCCTTGCAATCCAGGCCTGGAAGCCCTTATTCATGCTTATGTTTCTTACTTGCTGGTTTGTCCTGTTAGAATTCTCAACACCAAGATGTATTAATATCAGCATCTTGAAATATATGCAAATAAACTGCATGCGGATTTAAACTTTATGCACAGTCCTCAGACCCTGCAGCAGACACTTGCACCCCCATAAAGACAAAACGTTTGAATACCCCTGCAGTAGAACGCAAATAGTTTACTT
This sequence comes from Heterodontus francisci, assembly GCF_036365525.1. Classification (NCBI taxonomy): domain Eukaryota; kingdom Metazoa; phylum Chordata; class Chondrichthyes; order Heterodontiformes; family Heterodontidae; genus Heterodontus; species Heterodontus francisci. The sequence continues at coordinate 94,474,394 of NC_090379.1, read as the reverse complement.
TTTGATTTTAAACCTTTATGGCTCTATTAATAAAAATTAACCATTTTCTCCCTGCATATAACATGAGGTAAATAATGTACTTTATCACATACATCAGTGATTTCAGAGCATGGTCCTAGAGTTATGTTCTCTGAGCAGCCATTTTAGGCATCACACGCAAGAGGAATAGACACAATCAGCCTTAACTGAGGATGAAGATAGTTACATGATGGCTGTGGGGAGGAAACATGTATAACCACGGAGCAAGATGAGAAAACTGACCTTGGTGTGCTGTGGTTGTCTCAATTCAAACAGGCAGTGCTGTCAATGCCAACTCTTTAATCCATATTTCTCATCCTACAATGTGTTGAGAGGGTGAAATCCAGGCCCATAATTATGGCACTAGCATAGTTTTCCACAGAACCTCCAAGTCAACTGAGTTTTGTACATTTGGGCTGCTTTTCTCAGTGGTGCTGCTTCAGCTCTTTTGGTGACCTGTTCCATAGTCTGTCTTTGGCTGTGTGTCAATTTTTATCTGATTACGTGCCTATGAAGTGCCTTGGGACATTTTACTACAACTCAAGGGCATTTAGGGATAGGCAATAAATGCTGGTCTTTCCAGCAATGTCCACATCCCGTGAACGAATATATATATATATATTTAAATTAAAGGCACTATATAAATGCATTTTGTTGTTGTTGCTTCATGTCAGGACATCTCAAATAAAATGAATATTGGTATATTGTAAACAGAGGTGACTTGACTGCAACTCATGCATTTCACTCTATCACTGATCATGTTTACTAATACTAACTTATAAGAAAGAATTGGGAGAGCATTTATATAATGCCTCATCACATCTCTCACAATATTCCAATCACTTCAGACCTAATGAATGAATTTTGAAATGTGGTCACCTTGTTATATACAATATAATTTCTGGGGCAAAATTAAGATGGGATCTTCGCCTATTGTCAATGAATAGGTGGGAGTGATGGAGAAGGAGGAAGGGCTAACTCCAGTCCTGTTAATCAGTAGAGTGCAAATTTGCCATGGCAACTAACTGGACAATTTTTCAACAGGCCATCCTCTAACTTAGACGCCCCAGGAGCTCATCAGAACAACTGGTTTGACAAGAATTGATACATTCTGCCACTTTAGAGAGCAGGTGACAGCTTGACATACACTGTCTCCTGTTCATAATTTCATCAAAACAAAAGTTGGCATGAACACAAAATTGGATTTCACTCTGACTTCTTCAGTACAACTATTGACATGACTTCCCTGTGCCAGAAATCAGATTACCCTGTCTTCTAAAAGCAACTGGCTACCCCTCCCCCCGCCCCATTTTACTCATCTTAATTCACTATTCATGTACAAGGCTATGAATCATCATTGGTTGTGTTCCCAGCCTCCATCATTTCCAAGTTCTTCTTTAGAGCACGTCTTTTAGCCCGTTTCGGACTAGAATCATGGATGATCCACTTGGACGCCAAGAAATAAGATAAAAGGAGAGGAAATTAAACAGTTTAATGGGAGTGAGTATCCTTCTGCAACTGAAATGTTATTTTACCCACTGTTTTATTTGGCTTTTGCTCCCTACCATATCCTCTGGCTGAGAGAGGGGGCAGGTTTTCAAATGAGGTGCAAAATGGCAATAGAAACATGGAACTGGAGTAGGCTATTCAGTTCCCTCAGGCCAATTCCGCCATTCAATTAGATCATGATTTGTACCTTATTCACCTTAGCTCCATATCCCTTGATACCCCTGATCTAACAAATCTCTATTGATATTGAGAGAAAAATTTTAATCCAACTAACAGTTTGCTGCTATCCCTTTGATGTGGGAGGATAGGGGGAGGAGAGAAACACAGGATGGAGGAAGGCAAGAGTATTCTTGGTATCACCCCAACAGCATGCAAGGAAGAAGGGTGAAAGCTGAAGGCGAACAGGCGAACTGATATCCTCCTTTTCTAATCCACCTAAAAAAAATCCAGGGCCTCAAAAGATGAATTGGCTGTAATAGAAACTCAGAGCACCGCATCAAACTGTCAAAGCATCAGATTTACTGCCAGGTTAACCTGTTACAGGCTGTAAATGCACTTGAATACAAATGATACAGTGGGTCCACTCTGACAGGATGACAAATAGATAGTGAAGGAAATTGAAAAGAACAAAAAAAAAGCAAAGCTACACAACTAATGAGGGGTTCGTTCTTGTTATCTGCTCTAGCATACAAAGCCACTAGCACATTACTTAACCAGAAAGAGGAATGTTTAATGGTAGGGAATCCAGTCTCACAAATATTTTTCTCTGATATTGAGTAGCACCAGAAAAATATCACTGGAGAATATCAGAAGTAATTTTGCTAATCCATCTCCCCTCCCATATCTGAAAGTTTGATGCATTAAAGTTTCTAAGTATTACTGAAAGCTGAGTAAAATACATAACACTTAGTTAAATTCTTCCCTGAATTGCATTTCATATACCTGCACAAAAGTTCTTTTTAATTAAAGCAATGCTCTACTGCTTCAGGCAAATCTTGATGTGCTGGGGGATTGGGCTCATGACTGGTAAATGATGTTTAATTTGGAAAAGTGCAGTGTTATGAATGTGGGAAAAGCAAACACTCAACATACAAACACCCTTCAGAGAAAAGCATTAAAGAAGGTGGAGAAAGAAAGAGGTCTGAGCTGTTACGGCCAAGTAGTAAGGAGTGTGTAAATAAAAGCAAAATATAGCGGATGCTGGAAATCTGAGTAATGAGGAGTATGGGTGGTTTCCACTGTTCAACTCCCAACTGGCCGCGTAAGTGTTTTTGTTACTAGAATTGTAACCCCTTTTGTTTTATTTGTCAAATAAACAGACAGCGACCGGTTTTCTTGTTGGTGTAAAACAGAATATTAACTATTTATTGAGCAATATTCATTCCCGAAATGGTTGCAACCACTCCCACGCACACATTTGGCTGCATTTTAAGAAGCCCTCGATGCCGTGATCTGTGGCAGGGGGGTGGGGGTGGGGTGGGGTGGTGGGGGCCTGAACATGGCTCTGGATGAGGCCTGCCACGGACCTCCATGCCAGCAGGGCCCGGCCTGATCCTCCCGGTGGCGGTGAAGCTCCATGGCAGCCCTCCTGTCACTGGGCAATGGGAGCACAATTTGAATATTCAAATCAATAAAATTAATTAATTTGCATACACTTACCTTAGATCTTGAGGGCCCGCTGCGATCTTCGGCATGGAGGTTGGCAGTCCCGAGCCTTCAGATCCCCATCCGGGGAAACGAGGCTCGACACTGGTGGGGAGCGGGGAGGACGTAAGTTTGTTAGTGCGGAGGTGGGGTTGGGTGGGGGGGAGAGCAACGGGGTCAAATACATGTCATGGGTGCAGGGGATGGTGGGAAGGGTTGACCTTTAAACTTTGTGCAGTTTGGCGGGGGGAAGGTTAGATGTAAAAAGCTACATTTGGGGGGAAGGGCAAATACTTATTGTAATTGTTATTGCGGGGGGGGGGGGGGGGTGGGAAACGGGCAAACAAAATGTATTTATTTAATTTTGGTGCATATTTCTTTAAATATTTAAATAAGCTGGCACAGCTGGCTGCTCTTTAAAAATGGCACCAGTGGCTGCGTACAGGTAGCTGATGCCATTGCCGGGGATGGATAGTCCGCCCCCTCTACATGATTGGGGGGCGGTGGGCTGCCCTGACTATTTAAATGAGCCGCCGCACTTAAGATTGCGATGGTTCCTTGGCATGCAGCCTGCACGGGTGGGCTGCCATTTTTTGAGCTCACCACCGACCTCATAGAATCCAGCCCATTCAGTCACACACACACACATACAAGAAGAAATAGATAGAGAGCAAAATAGGTAAGTGGTTTGAAGCGCGGTAGGTTTTCGGGGTTCATGGTAAACCTGTTGAATCTTCTCGGAGGTCAATTTCTCTTTTAAAGATGGAGGCCTGGGTTGTTTGTAGATTTCTCTGGTAGCTGAGACTTCAATCTAGAGTCGGGAGATCACTTTCAGTTCTCTGCTGCATAAGTTGAAGTGTAGAACTCACAACAGGGCACCTTCTTTTGATTTTCCTGGATTTCTCCTATGTCTCAGCTAGACAGGCTTTCATGATGTTTGTTCTGGTCCTCTCCTCTCTCTCTCTCTCCAAAGAGTTACTTTTTAAGGCCAAAAATCTCTCCCATCTTGCTCTGTCAGGAGACGCAGATCCCCCTCCCTGGGGTTCAGGATGTGGCTACTTCACACCTTCTCATTTCAGAAGAATCAATTCAATTCAAAAATGTCTCTTGATGGGTTCAGAATGGGTGCAATTGACACCTCTTAGCTTGGAATGTATTATTTTGTCCTTATCAGACAGTAAGACAGTTTGGATATACAGTTTGACCTTCAGCAGCCACTTTGAAGCACACTGTCCACTTCTTAAAGGAAAAGTCAATTTTTGTAACTCTTCAGTTTGGTTTCTTGTATTTTCAATTGCTGCACTTCACATGCGTAACAGCATTCTAGTGCATACATCTCCAAATATTCACAAACAATGGTGTGAAGCTACAACTAGAGTGAATATAGTGTTGGGGTGCATTCATAGGATGATTGATTATATGACAATGCATAATATTTTATCCTTGTAGAAGAATGTGGTCAAGCCTCATTTGGAATACTATGTCCAGTTTTGATCTGCTCAAATGGCGGGTGATATTAAGGCTTTTGAAAGGGTGAAGAGTAAGGCCACTAGACTAATTCCCAGTATAAAGCATCTTAGTTATCAAGATAAGCTAAAAGATTTGGGACTTTACACTCTAGAAAAGCATAGATTTAAGGGTGATCTGATAAAGGTTTATAACATGATGAAGGGAATATATTGTGTTCAAGATGACAGTTTGTTCCAATTAAGTAAGTTGGGGGACTGAGGTCCCCATTTTAAGTTGCATAAGGCCAGATCTAAGTTAGATGTCCAGAGATGGTCCTTTTCCCAGGGAATAGTGGACCTCAAGGATTGGCCTTCACAGCCATCAACAAAGGTGCACCAAGAGAAGACACCCCACACTCAAAGGACTGTTTGCTGCGTGTCCATCATCTTTCGTAGATGGAAGGATGTCAACCAACAGTGGACCTCTGGTACAGGCTGGCAGCTCACGTGGTGGAAGCTGATTCGTTGAATTTCTTCAAGAAACAGCTGGACATGTTTTTAGTGAGGACGGAGATCACCTTTTACAAAACGCAGGTACTATAGGGAATTCTGGGCCAGAGTGATCTCATGGATTAATTTCGATTGACTGGGGGTTAGGGGGGGTGGGTGGGTGGGGGGTGTCAGAGAGGAATTTTAAAGACTTTGTTCCCAAATTGGCTTAGGCTTTTAGTCTGTCTTTTTTGCCTCTCCCAGGAGGTGACAAAGTTTTTGGGTGGAGTGGATTGGGATATACAATTGTGTAAGGCAGTCTGGATAGACCAGAGTGTCTTTATCTGTCTGCCATTGTCTGTCTGTGCATTCGTAACTTATGTGATGGACCAAGGCCAAGAACCAATTCTGTGTTGCTACTGAGATAAAATCTGAAGTTATCAAGAACATCTGGTGTTGGTGTTGTGGCTGTAATATTGGTTGAGACTGTAGTGCAGGACACCAACAAGATAGAAAAGAAGAACTGTCTCCTTCAATAACCAAAATATGAATTATCTCTCTATTGTACTTTGCTTTTACTCCCTACAATATCCTCTGGCTGTGAGAGGTGAAAGGGCAGATGAAATTGTGATTAGGTGATGAGGTGATAAAACCCATTACTAGAGGAAGGGTTGAGAAACAAGTTAAGGTAGAGGATGGCGTGAGCTGTCTTGTTTTCAAAACAGTTAGAATACATAGAGGAGGGAGACTGTGCAGGATGGCAGATTGACAGCTTAAGGAGAACAAGAGAGGAGAGGATTAAAATATGTAACACATTTCATAATATTTGTCTCCAGCAAATGCAAACATGGGCTTTTGCTTTGCTGCTCTATGAAGCTGCACCAGTGTGTAATGCTCCCACAATGTAAATCTTCAGATTCCAGTTACAATCAGGAGCATACCTGACTACAAAGCGCAGACAACAGAAAGTTACCTATGGCTAATTTTCCTTTTAAATATGGTTCACTGAACGCAATTACTAGTTATCTCCCCTGCACAAACTTATCGTTGTACTTATCATTCCAAGGCAATGCAAGTGTGATTTCATACATGATTACTTGCAGAAAAACACAAAAAAATCCACAAACCCTGCAAACAAACCACATCACCATAGCAAGAGTAATGACAGGAGGGTTAGAAGCTGTTGCCCTCCCAACATGCCTGCAACATCAACAAATGCAGGAACACCCCTGTGCTCCTCTGTAGTCAGTGTCTGATATCCATGCTGCAGGCTATGCATCAAGTTTAAAGAGCACTTCCTTGCTGAAGTACTCGGTAAACCTCTTAACTGTTTCCTAAAGACTGTGAAGCAATGACGCAAAATCTAATTGAGGTGTTTAAGATGATCTAAGGAATTGATAGGATAGAGAGAAACTATCTCCTCTGGCGGGCAAGACCAGAACAAGGGGGCAGAACCTTAAAATTAAAGCTACGCCATTCAGGGGTAATGTCAGGAAACAATTCTTCACACAGAAAGCTCTTGAGGCTGGGTGTCAACTGAAAATTTCAAAATTGAGATTGATAGATTTTTGTTAGGCAAGGGTATTAAGGATTACGTTACCAAGTCAGGTAGATGCAGATAAGATACAGATCAGCCAAGATCTAACTGAATGGTGGAACAGCCTCGAGGGGCTGAATGGCTTACTCCTGTTCCAATGTTCCTAAGTGTGATTGTGCCACAAAATATTATTGCATAATATGATCAGGACATCTGGGTGTTAAAATAACAACCAGCAGTTGCACTGTTCGACTTCTAGCGTAAAGAGAGCAGCATTATCTGATCCAAATTGCTGTTCTCCTTCCCTGACTCATGTACCTTGCCCAAGCGGCCTTTCTTAATGTGCCAGAAAATGACTCAGCCCTGCAGTGCTGTCACAGGCATGGCCAGTCCTGCCTTAACCTGTACACATGGGGTTGAATTTCTGGGGAGATAGGAGGGTGAGAGAGGGGTCTTCCTTATCATGTTCCGTAACTCTGGCAGAGTATTCTCTAAACCCCAGAGAACACTGTTTACACTATCTCTCTGGGGTTTCTGTGACTCTTCCGATAATGTTATGGTAGAGGATCAAGAAACACCCATGGAAATTCAACTCCATCGACTTATTTGGCAGGGAACATTGGATAATGATCAATAGTGGGAACCGTGGCTAAATGTTTTCTCTCTGTAGCTTCTCAGGACATGGGGCTAACTGTAGTGTTTCCATCATCGTTCAGCTAATGCTACATGAAATGGGAATGGAACCTGGGACTTACCTAGTCTGTATGGCTCAGATTCACATTGGGCAGTGGCACCAGCTATAGAAGGGATTTCTTTCCCCAGATATAGTGTATAAATTTCCTTTTAACACAACCCATGTTGACTGAATATTGGTGGTTTATTTGTGGTAGATTATTTTTGACGCTGATACTTCTCTTAGTTCCTGCAATTCCATAACTGATGGGTGTTTGTGCCAAATGATGGCATCATCATAGAGCAGATAGGGTAAAACTATTCCCTCTGGTGAGTGGGTTGATAACCAGAGGTCATAGGTTTAAAATCATTAGCATAAGATTTAGTGGGGAGATGAGCAGAAATTTATTCACTCAAGGAGTGGCTGGGACCTGGAATGATCTAACTGAAAAAGTGCAGGAAGCTGATACCATAAATAATTTTAAAATTGAGTTGGGCAGGTACCTGAGGAGGAGGATCTTATAGGATTATGGACAAAAAGCCAGGGTGTGGGATTGAGCATGTCTGCTCTTTCAAAGAGCCAGCATAGGCAAGACAGGCCAGATGGCCTCCTTCTGTGCTTTAAGTTTCTATGATTCTATGATATTTTCTGCAGTCCAATTCCTCATACCAGCACTCACTATCAGTTACAATGGTCTTCTCATTGCTACGAGGGCCATGTCTCCACTGAACCATGTGACTACTCCTAAGAACGGCAACACAAACACAGAACAGGCTTCCGTCTTGGTAAGGCGTAGCAATTAACCTGGGACCTTTCAATTAAATCACTTCCATATACTTCTTAGCACCAACCTTCGCGGGAACCGAGGTGACCTTAATGAATTTCTGTAGAATGCAATAAGGCTGCTAAGAGCCACTCACAGTCACTCTGAGGGAGAAAAAATGTCAACAGTTAATGAAAGGAAAGAATCTGCCAGCATAATGTTACCTTCTTGTTCCTGATCATGGAGCAGCCATAGGGAGGCTGGGGCAGTCACTGTGTGATGGATAGGTTAGTGGACACCTCTAAAGAATTCTGGCACATTTTTTTTTGCAAAATCTCGAGAGTTGAGCTCTGGCATGTGGGACTGAAGGGGAAGAAAGGGATGGTGTCTAATAATTGGAGAATACAATACAGGCCCAATTGGATACCGCAGCACATGCAATGAGCAGCAATTACTGCAAGTGTTGAGTGAACAGTCCTAAAACCAGCATCAAAACATTAAATAAAAACCAAAGCAAGCTTTAATTTTCAAATATTCTTCATGGATTTCACTATAAATAATCTCAACATCTTTTGATTTGTGACTATTTACTCCTAACAGGATGTTCTACCAAAGTGCTTTCAGGGCACAGTGAATGAACTCCGTCCCTGTAAAATCTTTGTCGTTTGGATCTATGCCCATAAATAATGGCTGTGCTATAATTATTCAGCTGCTGTCTGACAGGAAAGGAGAAAAGACCAATGCACTCCTCAGTTTATTTGCCAGTGGCAATTGTTGTGCTGGCAGAATACAGGAAGTATCATACAGATCTTGCCCTGCTGATATACTTGTAGCAGTAAAGTCAGTTAAAGGAAAGCACTGAGAAAACAACCCCAAAAATCCTCCTTGGAAATCAATCGTTTCCAAATTACCAGACGGCAAACAATATTGAGAATAGACATTCCCCAATATATTAAAGATCTTCCTCTGTGCCCTAAAATTACATGTGCTGGAAGCAGCCATTTTATTCAGGAGGCAGATCACTGAGCTAGGTGAAAACAGGAGCCTCTCTCGCTTACAAGCAGGCAATGTTGTTTCATAAATCCTTCTCCTCCCATCCCATCTGCACATTTAACAAAGCTAAGAGGCCAACACATTGACGTCATCATCTGCAAACCTTGCTTGAAAAAGATTATTGACTGCCTTTATTACTTTCTCTCCTTTTCATTTCAGCTTAATAGGAAGTTAAGATTGGTCAGTGATCAGCAACTAATTAATAAAGCATATGGATATAATTACTGGAATTTCACTTGAAATAAATTCAGCAATACTTCAAACAACCTATATGTAAGATTTCCTCTGAGCACTATGAATATCAATGTATGCTTATTAGAGTAAGATTTCCTGTGCCAGGTAATTCTAGAAAAATCATAAATACTTTCAGATCCGACATATATACAATTTTACTAGTCATTAACAATGAAGGAAGTACAAATGCACCTGCAGAGCAACCAGATGGATTCTTCCCCTCAGCCCATTTGTAAATTATGAGGTTAGTGATGCAGTGATGTCATCACATTACCAACTATTTCCTTAGATTCATCGTTTTTTTAAACGGTGAACATAAAAGCCCCACCACAATATTTCCTCAGGGTAGAGGCTCCATAAGATGTGGTATCTGTTCCAGTCCCAGTTTCTATAGTCTGTCATCACCTGGCTCTGCAGCAGAGGTTTTGGAGCAGCCTGTTCTGAGTTGCTCCAAGAAGTGAGCCTACTCTAAAATCCACAGCAATACCCCTTTAAAACCACAGGGCAGTTGTGGGGCAAATGGCAAAATTTGAGGACAATTGTTGTGGATTTATTTCTTCCTGTGTGATCCAGTCAGTCTCAAGCATGTTCCCTCCTCACTAGTACCTTCATTTTAATTAGTATTTTGTGCTAAAATGCCAATGTCAACTTCTCTACGCCTGTGTAACACTGAGGCTAGTTTCAGCTGGTTGCAATCGGTCCACTTAGAATTACACAGAATTATGGAGAATATACAGCACTGAAACAGGCCATTCGGTCCAACTAATCCATGCCAGCTTTTATGCTCCACTGGAGGCTCCTCCCATCCTTCCTCATCTAACTGTTTCAGTGTAACCCGCTATTCCTGCTCCCTTATATACTTATCTAGCTGCCCCTTAAATGCATATATACTATTGGCCGCTACCAGTTCCTATGGTAACAAGTTCCACATTCTCACCACTCTCTGGGTAAAGAAGTTTCTTCTGAATTCCCTATTTGATTTCTTGGTGACTATCCTACATTGATGACCTCTGGATTTGCTCTTCCCCATAAGTGGAAACACTCTCTGTGCCAACCTTTTCAAAACATTTCATAATTTTAAAGATTTCTATTAGGTCAACCCCTCAGCCTTCTTTTTTTCAAGATAAAAGGTACTCAGGTTATTCATCCTTTCCTGATAAGTATAACTTCACAGTTCTGGTATCATCCTTGCAAAACATTTTTGCACCCTCTCCAGTGCCTCTGCATCTTTTCTATAATATGGCAAACAGAACTGTGCAAAGTACTCCAAATGTGGTCTAACCAAGGTTTGATACAAGCTTTTTTATTCGTTCATGGAATGTGGGTGTCACTGGCAAGGCCAGCATTTATTGCCCATCCTTAATTGTCCTCGAGAAGTTGGTGGTGAGCCGCCTTCTTGAACCTTTACAATCTGTGTGGTGGAAGTACTCCCACAGTGCTGTTAGGGATTTTGACCCAGCAACGATGGAGGAACAGCACTTTAAAATATGGTGGTTAAAACTAAAGTGCCAATTATAATAATAACTTACATTCCTATAGCACCTTCAATGGAGTAAAATATTGCAAGGCGCTTCACAGGAGCATTATCAAACAAAATTGGACACTGAGCCACATAAAGAAATATTAGGACAGGTGGCCAACAAACTAGATCGATGAGGTAGGTTTTAAGAAGCAACTTAAAGAGGAGAGAGTGGTCGAGAGGTAGAGAGGCAGTGAGGTTAGGGAGGACATTCCCGAGTTCACAACCCTAGGTAGCTGAAGGTTCAGACACCAATGGTGGAGCGATGGCCAGAATTGGAGGAGCGCGGGCATCTCAGAGGGTTATAACCTAAGTGCAATTCTGATCTCCTTCTGCCTAGCCTTACTGTCAAATGTGAAATAAAGGAGTATAGGTTCTAAAGTTAAGAAATAGGCTTTGATTTTTTTTTTTGGATTTAGGAAAGTGTGAAATAGATTTTAAATTGAATTTTTGTAATAAACTACTCAGACAAATCGTTGCATTAGTCAAAGGCTGAGGTGTGTGTAGGGCTATTAGCCCAGCATCTATTAGAAAATTTCTATCCCATTAAAACTAAATCTCATTGTGACTCTAACCTGTACTGCTTTTGCTAATTTAAGAAAAGCCATAATTGAGTTTAGCTGCCACCAGGCTCAGAGTAATTTATGAAGGAAAGTAAAGCTTCAAAGTGGATACAGAGAATTTTTTTATTCATTCATGTGATGTGGGCATCGCTGGCTCGGCCAGCATTTATTTCCCATCCGTAATTGCCCTTGAGAAGGTGCTCGTGAACTGCCTTTTTGAACAGCTGCAGTCCATGTGAGGTAGGTACACCCACAGTGCTGTTAGGGAGGGAGTTCCAGCATTTTGATCCAGCGGCAGTAAAGGAACGGTGATATAGTTCCAAGTCAGGATGGTGTGTGGCTTGGAGGGGAACTTGCAGGTGGTGGTGTTCCCATGCATCTGCTGCCCTTGTCCTTCTAAGTGGTGGAGGTCGTGGATTTGGAAGGTGCTGTCTAAGGAACCTTAGTGCGTTGCTGCAGTGCATCTTGTAGATGGTACACACTGCTGCCTCTGTGCGTCGGTGGTGGAGGGAGTGAATGTTTGTCAATGGGGTGCCAATCAAGCGGGCTGCTTTGGCCTGGATGGTGTCAAGCTTCTTGAGTGTTGTTGGAGCTGCACCCATCCAGGCAAGTGGAGAGTATTCCATCACACTCCTGACTTGTGCCTTGTAGATGGTGGATAGGCTTTGGGGAGTCAGGAGGTGAGTTACTCGCCTCAGGATTCCCAGCCACTGACCTGCTCTTGTAGCCACGGTATTTCTATGGCTACTCCAGCTCAGTTTCTGGTCAATGGTAACCCCCAGGATGTTGTATATCTTATTGTTGGTATTACTGCAATTAATGCTCCAGGTAATAAAACCTGATGAATATTAATGTTGAAGACTAATGGGACAGCTTAGTCATTGAAGATTAGGATACAAATTCCCAGGGCCACAGAGTGAGAATAAATACAGGCTCATGCCCCATTCCACTCAGCTCCCACATTCAGGGAACAAGTGCAAAAGACATCTTCTAGAAGGAAAAGGAAAAACAAAAAACAAAGAAAGAAGAACCTGCATTTATTTAGCACCTTTCAAACATAAAAATTGGTAACAGCGCTAAATTGTGTCAGATAGAGGATCAACATTGCAAAGTATCATTGTGTCACCCATGTGTAATATTCCTGCTCATCATATTAATTTATGGGCTGTTGTACAATTGCCTTTAAGAATGATGTCCCTTTAAGATCTTATTATGCTAATGAGCTAAGCAACAGGATGGATTCCTGTGACTACATGCCAGGGTCATTCTGCAACTGTAACATCCAGAGTAAGGTTCTGTAAATAGTTTGTTCTATACTTTATATATTAGTTTAGCTGTAATAAACCTGTTAGAGATCTTCAACAAAATGGACTCCATGCATCTCATTTATGTTGTACTGAGCGAATGGTTCACCCAATCAAATCACTTATCCTGAAATGTAGGACAACAAAACAAGATTTTCGTGTTGCCATACTACACCTGAGCTACACCTATAGATATGGGATTCCCATCACCAGCAGAGATCATACTTGGCAGACAAGTGCGAACGACTCTGCCAAGCCATCATCTGTCCAAATTCTCCAAGATGCAGGAGACACTGATCGAGAAACAGGGGAGAATGAAGATGGTGCATGACCGACACATAGGCCATAGGGCCATGGTCATACACCCCACAGTAAGAACATGGTTACCCGCAGAAGTATCCAAAATATGCAATCAGCCTAGGTCCTACAATATTACAACATCTAGCAGAGTGGTGTTGAGAAGGAATTGAAGCCAACTAAGAGAAGTGTGCAATACTCCAATTGCACACAATGGACTCAAAAGAACATAATCCGACAATGAGGATGTGATGGAACAACAGGACAACAACCAACACATTGACAAAATGCCTACAAACCAAAAACAACCAAGGGTGAAATTCACATCCCCGGAAGGTTACACCATAACCAGATCTGGAATACTTGTGGAACCACCGAAACAATACAAGGACTCTTAAGCTTCTATACTTGTAATTATGATCTATATTCCACATAACTAATTTTGATGTTATCTAATTTTATGAATTTTTACTTTTAGCATACGGGACTTACCTTTGGAAGGACATCCCTTTAACATCTTGGTATGCTAATGAGCTATGTACCAGGACGTAGTCATAGAGTAAGGTTCTGTAAATAGTTAGTTTTGTACTGTATATAATAGCTTAGCTGTAATAAACCTGTTTGAGATCTTCAACCAACTGGACTCTCAGCATCTCATTTATGTTGCATCAGACAACATCAAGAACTCATTACATGGGCTACAGGGAAAAGGTAGGGGAGTGGGTCAAGGTGAGTTGCTCTTGCAGAGAACCAGCACAGACTGGCTGAATGGCCTTCTTTGGTTCTATGATTCTCTGATCACAGCTGTTGCATCTACCTTTTCCCCTGAAAAATGGCTGCAATTGCCATTAAGGGTCCCAGTTGAAACGAGTGTGGCTTTAGTCTCATCACGTTTGCCAGTAGACATAAGAGAAAAGTACAAAACTGTGCATAATTTGGGCTTCATTATAGCAATGGCATTGACTCTCTGCTTGTGGGAGGATTGTCACAGGAACATCACATCACTGCAATGGGAAGTGGACTGCTGAGGTTGGCACTAGGGCACTTTGTTAGATCAGAGGGAATTTTATATCACTTCTGGCTTGTACTGTGGTTGACCTTGGAGACAAGCATAGAAAAATATTCTATCCCTCACAGCATCAAAGCAAATGAATAAACTATTCACTTTGAACATTCATCCTGCACACATTCCTGTGATCAGGGTGACATCTCTGAAGCTTGTGAGTGAAAGCGGCTAGTCATGTGATTTATAGTAACGTGCTTCTTACAACGGGTACCTGGTGTGCATAATCTATAACTTATTTTAACACAGCCTCATTTTCTATTTATGCACATCAAAGAAAGGAATCCACATGCTGAGGAATGGAGCATTTCCGCATGCCGTGCCAGCATCAAACACTCACAGATTAGATATAGCATCAGAGTAAAGCTCCCCGGTACATTGTCACTTGTATGCCTCAGCTTCAGTCTCAAAAGATGCACCCCTCCTGTATTAGTGTGACATTTTCATCTTTGTGGCTTCTTGGTGTGAGGTTGAAGCATTGCTAGTCACTCCTGAATTGGAATTTTATTTTAATGCTCATGATTCAATGCGGGACATCTAAACCTGCTTACATTTCTTGTGCAGATCTTGGAGCTTATGAGTGAATTGTGAGTTTTGCCAACACAAAGACTATCAATTTAATGCTAATTAAACCAACTTCAAAGCAAGAAATTAAAGAAAAGACCATTAAACCAACTCAATTCAGTCCATGCACAACTGGCACTATCGTGGGCTCTACCCAATGGACTTCCTCTCCTGAGGGAAGCAACTGATCTGTCAAAACCCCCAAGAAAGTAAAGCTGTGTGAAGTTCCTACCCCCGCTCCCTCCCGTCCAATAAATCCAAAGGGATTCCAGAATATTGATCGAACTCACACTCACAATATTTACCAGCTGTACTTCACATGTGACTCATTCCTGCACACAATAATGCAGGAATAGAAACACAGAAAATAGGAGCAGGAGTAGGCCATTCAGCCCTTCCAGCCTGCTCCGCCATTCAGTATGATCACGGCTGATCATCCAACTCAGTACATTGTTCCCGCTTTTGCCCCATATTCTGTGATCCCTTTAGACCCAAGAGCTATATCTAACTTCTTGAAAAATTATGACAGGTGACAAATGATGACAAGCATTTCTAGCATTTTTCGTTTTCATTTCAGATTTGCAGCATTGGCGGTATTTCATTTCTCTTTTCATGCAAGAATAATTGTGTTGTGTAGTGTATGATCACCTGGGTCTACGCTTAGAGTCTTCAGTCCCAACCTTCAACACATTTAACCAGCTCATCTTTCAAGAAGGCATTCAACATAGCATAAACAATACACCTGATTTTCCTCAATCTTCATTCAATTCATTCAGTACACTGACTGTTACTCCAACTCATTCATCCCAGGCTTTCCCAAATGTAGAATTCCTCATCGCTTCAATCATCTTTTCCTTCTGTAATCCACAGACTTTACTTGGCATCCGATAACCACTAATCCTCAATTTCTTGCATCTCCTTTCCTGCTCTACAAACCTTGGTGGTGTCCGACATCATGAGCTTCAATCCTTTGCCTAGATTTCCCAATTAAAAAGAGGCCGTATACAATAAGTTGAGAGGGGAGGTGAAGAGAAAAATAAGACAGGCAAAGAGAGAATATAAGAATAGAATGGCAGTCAACATAAAAGGGAACCCAAAAACTTTTCTACCGGCATGTAAATAGTAAGTGGGTAGTAAGAGGTGGAGTGGGGCCTATTAGGGACAAAGAGGGTGCTATATGCTTAGAGGTGCAGGGCAAGGCTAATATACTTAATGAGTACTTTGTATCAGTGTTCACTAAGGAAGTAGAATCTGACACAATATCGGTAGAAGTGGAGAGATTAGAGGCAATGGAGAGGGTAAAAATTGAAAGGGGGGGGGAAGTACTAAAAAGGCTGGCTATGCTTAGGGTAGTCAAGTCACCTGGTCCAGATGGCTTGCATCCCAGGTTACTAAAGGAAGTGGGGATGAAGATAGCAAAAGGGCTTGCTATAATCTTCCAATCTTTCCTGGATATGGGGGAGGTGCCAAAGGATTGCAGAGTGGAAAATGTGACACTCTTGTTCAAGAAAGGGTGTAAGAAGAGTCCTAACAACTGCAGGCCAGTTAGTTTAACATCAGTGATGGGTAAGGTTTTAGAAACAATGGGCTTGATTTTAACAAGCCCTTGACGTCATGATCTGTGACGGGAGGGGGTGGGGGGGGGGGGGCCTGAAGATGGCTCCGGATGAGGCCCACCATGAACCTTGACGCCGGCAAGGCCTGGCCTGAACCTCCCGCTGGGGCAAGGCTCCGTGGTGGCCTACCCGTTGCTGGGCAGCAGGATCACAATTTCAATATGTAAATCAATAAAATTAATAAATGTAAATGCACTTTCAATCTTGAAGGCCTGCCATGTTCTTTGGCGCAGAGGCCAGCACTCCCGTGCCTTCAGATCCCCATCCAGTTAACGCGGCGACACACTGGTGGGGAGGGGGTGGAGGTAAGTTTGTCAGTGCGGGGAGGTGTGGTGTTTGGAGGTGCAGAATGGGGTCAAGTATATGTAATGGGTGCAGGGGATGGTGGGAAGGGTGGAACCTTAAACCTTGTGCAGTTTGGCGGTGGCGGGGTGGGGGGGGGAGGTCAGATGTAAAAGGTTTTGTGGGGGGGAAGGGCAAATAGTTATTGTAATTTTTATGGGGGGGTGGTGGGAAAGGGGGCATAAGAAAATTATTTATTTAATTTTGGGGGATCTTTCTTTAAAAGTTTAAATATGCTGGAAGGGCTGTCTGCCCTTTAAAAATCGTGCCAGTGCCTGCGCACAGGTAACTGATAACATTGCCGGGGACGGATAGCCTGCTATCCCCACAAGTTTGGGTGAAGGGGGGGTGGTGTTGGTGGACTGTGCCAGCTACTTAAATACGCTGTGGCGCTTAAGATCGCAGTGGCTGTATGGCGTGCGGTCCACGAAGGCAGGCTGCCATTTTTTGAGCTCGCTGCCAATAAAATCCAGCCCATTTAATAATTAGGGAAGAGATCAACAGACACTTGGAGAGGCTTCAGTTAATTAAGGAGAGCCAGCATGGATTTGCAAAAGGCAGATCATGCGTGATGAATCTAATTGAATTTTTTGATGAAGTAACGGAGAAGATTGATAAAGGGAATGTGGCGGATGTTGTTTATATTGATTTTAAGAAAGTGTTTGATAAGATATCACATACAAGGCTGCTTAGAGTCATAGAGTCGTTAACAAAACTGAGGCTCATATAAAAAAAATTGGCTCAAGGACAGAAAACAGCGAGTCCTAGTAAATTATTCTTTTCAGACTGGAGGATGGTAGACAGTGGTGTTCCCCAAGGGTCAGTGCTGGGACCACTGCTTTTTTTGCTATATATAAATGACTTGGATCTTGGAATACAGAGTAGAATCTTAAAATTTGCCGATAACACCAAACTTGAAGGTGTGGCAAACAGTGAGCATGACATGAACCGCAGGCAACAGGACATAGATAAGCCAATGAAGTGGGCAGACAGGTGGCAGATGGAACTTAATACTGTCAAGTGTGAGGTGATGCATTTTGACCGAAGGAGAAGGGAGAGGCAATATATACTTATTGGCACAGTTCTAAAGAGTGTGCAGGAACAGAGGGACCTGGGAGTACATGTGCATAGATCTTTGAAGGTTGTAGGACATATTGAAATAGTGGTTAGTAAAGCATATGGGATCTTGGGTTTCATAAATAGAGGCATTGAGTACAAAAGCAGGGAAGTTATGCTGGACCTTTATAAAGTTCTGGTTAGGCCCCAACTGGAGTACTGCTTCCAGTTCTGGTCACCACATTTCAGGAAGAATGTGAGGGTGCACAGGAGATTTACTAGAATGGTTCCAGGGATGGAGGATTATAGTTACAAGGTTAGGTTGGAAAAATTGGGGTTGTTCTCCTTAGAACAAAGGAGATTGAGGGGAGATTTAATAGAAGTGTCCAAGATTATGACAGGCTTAGATAAGTTAGACAAGGAAAAACTGTTCCCATTAACTGATGGTACAAGGACTAGGGGACACAGATTGAAAGTTTCGGGCAAAAGATGCAGGGGGAATATGAGGAAAAACTTTTCTACACAGCAGGTGGTAATGATCTGGAACTCGCTGTCCACGAGGGTGGTGGAAGCGGAGACAATCAATGACTTCAAGAGGAAATCGGACAGCCACTTGAAGGAAATAGACTTGCAGGGCTATGGGGATCAAGCGGGGGAGTGGGACTGACTCCATAGCTCCGTGGAGAGCCAGCATGGACTCAATGGGCTAAATGGCCTCCTACTGTGCCGTAAATAATTCTATCACTCTGTCTATTATGTATACGAGCAGTGCTACTCTTGAGAAATATGGGGGAATCACATTTAAGCACAGCAGTTTTGTGCTGTGAACATTACCTTCTGGGAAAGAGGTCAAGTCGGCCCAAACTCATTTCACTTAAGAAAACCATAAATTATATTTTGTATAGCACTCAGAACACTTGGCAAAAACAGAAGATTTTATGAGGGATGACAAAAAGCTTGGTCAAATAATGAGTTTTAAGGAAGGTATTATTGTAGGAGAGGGAGCTGGAGAGGCGGAGGAATTTATGGGAGGGGAGTTCCAGCACGAGACCTAGGTGGCTAAAAGCACAGCTGCCAATGGTAAGGAAAGGGTTGGGGGGCTGTTCAAGAGTCTGGGGTCAGTGGAATGATCAAAGTGGGGGGGGGGGGGGGGGGGTGGTTGTTGTCGCGATGGAGCAAGTTACAAAGTTAGGGAGAGGCCAGGCCCTGGAGGGATTTAAACATAGGGATGAGAATTTTAACTTTGAGGCATTGGGGAGACTGGGAACTAATGTAGGTTACAGTTTGCTTTGCAAATATGAAAGATTTGCCAAACATTAGTCCCAATGTTATTGATTGGACCATGCACCAGGGAGTACAAAACCTTCTGGATTTTAAATTTCTCTAGTGCATATTCCTAGAATTTGCTCCAACCTCCCTTGAATAATTCTGCTTGATTCTATCGAATACTGACAAGTACAGATAAGCACCTAAGATATAAATGATTCCCTTATCACTATTATTCTGCCAAATCCATAGTAGCACTATTTCTGTGAATTCAGCGCTATCACACATTATTTTAATCTGACTTTTTTAAACAGGTTATCATTCAAAGAATTGAAAATGGAAAAAGAAGTGAAATAGAGTTTTTCTTTATTTGAGCAAAATC
Organism: Heterodontus francisci; assembly: GCF_036365525.1. NCBI lineage: Eukaryota > Metazoa > Chordata > Chondrichthyes > Heterodontiformes > Heterodontidae > Heterodontus > Heterodontus francisci. The sequence goes on along the minus strand of NC_090379.1, from coordinate 94,455,054 downwards.
AATTATAAAGGCCAGAGATGACATCATAACAGACCACTTGCCCTTGAAAGTGCAAGTTAAATGCAAGTATTACTAATCTATTTGACATTGCCTTACCATCAATACTGTGAGCATTGAATAGCGTATAAGATGTTAGCCTTGGCTCAGTAATGGCACACTTACCTCTGAGTCAGAAGGTTGTGGGTTCAAGTCCCACTTCAGAGACTTGAGTACAAATTTTACTGACACTCCAGTGCAGGACTGAGGGAGTACTGCATTGTCAGAGAGACATCTTTTGGATGGGACGTTCAAACAAAGCCCCATTTGCCTTCACGGGAGGATGTAAAAGGTCCCATGGCACTATTCAAAGAATAGTGAGGTCTCCCAATGTCCTGGCTAACATTTATTCCTCGGCTAACATTTATTCCTCAACTAAAACCTAACAAATAGATAATCTGGTCAGTTATTTCACTGCTATTTGTGGGATCTTGCTGTGTGTAAATTAAACTGCTGTGTTTCCCACATTACAACAGTGACTACATTTCAGATGGACTTCACTGGCTGTTAAGTGCTTTGGAATATCCTGAGGTCATGAATGGTGCTACAGAAATGCAAGTTCTTTCTTTCTTTGTAGATTGTACATTACTGTAGATCAGATGTAGAAGTTACACCATGGCTACGAAATCTCCATATTTGGTAACCCAGGCATGACCCACTGTAATCCAAGTCAAATATTATACACTGTTGTTACAATGAGCTAGTTTTATTTGGTGGGCACCTAGATGGCTATTGTCTGTGGTTCAGTAGCCTATTATTTCTATGAGTGGTCCAGAGCTACTGCTTATGTCAGTAAATAAGTGAATAAGAAAGAAATATGTTTACACTGGAGGATTAAGTATGAAAATGTTACAGACGCTGAACCTGTAGACTGGGATTTGACAATAAGTGGGTTTTTGCTAATCTGCTCCTTTGCATGCAGCAACTAGTTTGACAAAAATGTTTAGTCCATCATAAATTACATTACAAACATGAACCAATATTCAGTAGTGAAATTTTCCCACTTCAAGAGATTTAAACTTCGGGTTAGTAGTGACTGATTCAACATCGAACAAGTCCACGTTGATCTTGTCATAAGTTGAAACATCACATGAAGTCTACTGTCATTCCAAAATTATCAGCAATTGAAGTGTTAGATGAAAAAAAGCTGTTCTAACAGGGGAGAAATTCAAAAAGAATAAATTCCCAATTTCGCTAGAGGTACTCTCCAGAGGAAACCTTCAGGGGCACATTTAGTGTTGTTACACAAAGTGACCAGTGCAATTATTTTTCTCCCCTTGGTTGCCAAATTCTATAGCAACCACAACAACTAGAATTGCTAAGTATATCTATATAACTGTGTCACAAAATAGGAACATTTAGAGTTCATATGGAAATCTTTACCCACACTAGCAGAAGCCCTTTCCTTTGGTATATTTAATTCATTGCAGGCAGTAATTATTCATTTTAAGGCAGAGAACAGTTTGCCAGCATATAACTGGGAACAGAATGTGTTCACTGTGTGCAGACCAGGTGTGACTGTTATGTACAGAATATAAGCTGTTGTGTGTTCCCATTCTGAGCCAGATTGCCAAGCATAGCAGCAAAGGAATGGATAGTGGAGTGTAGCAAAGCAGGGAAGCCTCGGCTAGAGTACTGAGGCTGACTACCATAAGAATGACGCCAGATCTGAGAGGGCATACTTATTAGGACAGGCTGAACAGGCTGGGGCTCTTTAGAAAAGAAATGGCTGATGAGTGACCTGATAGAGGACTTTAAGATAATGAAATGGTGTGTTAGGGTAGACATAGAGAAAAATTTTCCACTTGTGAGGGAGTGAAAATATAAGATAGTCACTAATAAACCCAATCGGAAATTCAGGAGAAACCTCTTTACCTAAAGAGTGCAAGAATGTGGAACTTGTTACTACAAGGACTAGTTGAGACAAATAGCATGGAAACATTTAAGGGGAAGCTAGATAACCACATGAAGGAGAAAGGAATAAAAGGATATGGTGATAGGATTAGATGAAGAGGAGGAGGCATAAACGTCAGCATATACCAGCTGGGCCGAACGACCTATTCCTGTGCTGTCGGTATGATGCAACTTGATGGGAGAGGAGTGACTGGGAATTGGATCACAGTGGTGGAGGGAGTTGGTAAAGACAGCATGTTAACGGAAAGGCAGGTTTGGAACACAAGGCACTGGAGATTGGAGTAGATGGGGGGACAGAAACAGAATACAAGATTTTTCTATTATACTAACTGGGCCTTGAGGCTCCTCTCTCTGTCACAGTGACAGGGATGTGTTGAGTTGTGTTGAAGCTACTGAGAGAATTATTTTTCCTGGATTCCATTTCCAATCAGATGACTGTATCTGGAATGCATTGTTAAAATCTGCGCTGACTGATTATAATTGACTAATGTTTCTCCAAATACTTATTATACGTATTTTAAATTCCAGTAGTTCACCAGCAATTGAACTAAGACCAGCCAGCCTGTAAGGTTGTTTCTGTTTATTTGGAGAAAACACAGGTTAACATCGTTTACAGACCTGCTGTGAACAAACTTTGTTTTTTGTTTCCAATTTATAGCTTTTCCTCTTTATGATGTTGTTTATTTATTTATGTTATCAATAAAACCTGTTAAAATCCACAAGAATGCTACAGTCTGCACTGTGTCTGAATCCCTAGTATTCCACAGGAGCACTGGAAAGATCATATAAGGTTCTGTTCATCAAATCAGTCTCTCAGCATCTATTTAAAATACTGTATTCATAACTAGTTTTATTTTAATTATTGCTCTCTGACTCTTTCCATTCGCGAATTTCACTGAACTGAAATGTGCAATACAGATTTCTCAGTTTATAATTAATGTTTACGTGCTCCTCTCTCTCTCTCTTTTGGATCTCCAGAAAAGGATAACAATTAGTAATCAAACTATGAGGGGGTGTTTGTTCACACCATTGCACATACTGGCTGTAAACTGACTAAAACTTGAGGCTTTTTCAGACAAGCTCTTGCTAAAATGTCTAGTTCCCTGTTAAGACATTCATGACAGGAGCCTCCAAATGTTTTGGCTTTGTGTTGGATAATTATCTGAAGAAAACAAATCTGCAGGGTGACAGGAAAAGACAGAGGAGTGGGAATAGCTGGGTTGCTCTTGCAGAGAGTGGCACAGACACAATGGGCCAAATGGCCTCCTTCTGTGCTGTAGCCATTCTATGATTCTATGGTTCTATTTGTAGTTCACAACTCCATTAGTTAACAATTTATTTTATTGCAAGTTAATTGCTAAAATTGTACTTCAAGTTTTGTTTTACTACTAAGGGTTTTAAATTCCACCCAAGCTCAAGAACTGCAGAGAACTCTTGCTCTTAGTCTATGAACCTGTGAAGTAGGTTGTACCCAATTTGGGGCAACAGACCAATTATAGTTTTGACGTCTGAGTCCAGCCTACTATGAACGAGGTGGAGACGACCTCAAATACATTTTATCTTAAAGGTGGAAGCAAGGAGAGATTAGGGCGGCACAGTGGCGCAGTGGTGAGCACCACAGCCTCACAGCTCCAGCGACCCGGGTTCAATTCTGGGTACTGCCTGTGTGGAGTTTGCAAATTCTCCCTGTGTCTGCGTGGGTCTCCTCTGGGTGCTCCGGTTTCCTCCCACATGCCAAAGACTTGCAGGTTGATAGGTTAATTGGCCATTATAAATTGCCCCTAGTATAGGTAGGTGGTAGGGAAATATAGGGACAGGTGAGGATGTGGTAGGAATATGGGATTAGTGTAGGATTAGTATAAATGGGTGGTTGATGGTCGGCACAGACTCGTTGGGCCGAAGGGCCTGTTTCAGTGCTGTATCTCTAAACTAAACTAAACATTACCATACCATCAGTCTGAGCTGAATTCAAACGTAGGTCCCAGAAGTAAAAGGGCCAGGACAACGTAGAAAATTTCATCGCCATGAAAGGTGTCGCCACACCTTATCTTTGAAGATTATGGAAGACCAATTAGAAAAAAAAATCAGTAAAACAAAACTGCAAATAATTATCCTAAAGGATATCATACTCAGACTCTATTAAATGCAAATAGCCTGTGAACTGGTTTGCAATACACATGCTCTCTATGTACCACCTTTGATCCAGACACTAACCGTTTTAACAGTATTCAGCCCTCTGGATTGTATACTGCCATTAAAGTTTCCTACAGAGAAATTAAAGACAGTGTGTGTCCAAAGGGAAGGGAAGCTGTTGATCTTATGGAGATTTCTTCCACTTACGGTGCTGTTTCTTTCACTTTGGGTTTCTAATGCATTACTTTCCATCCTTAAGGGACCAAAGGTTCCATGACCAAAACTTCGAGCCCCCAATACATTGATTATGCTTTTCTCTAGTAACCAACTTCTGTAGTACTCAATAAATTGGTAAGGACTGATTCACACTTGCTAAATCTTTAGCGAGGACCTTACAAAGTATGAACTGCAGAGAGCCTCCTGGCTGATGTCTGTCATGATACGCAGCCTTAAACGTAAAACAGCAAGAGCAGGAAAGAAAACTCTCCCCGACAACTGAACAACAATAGGTAGCATTTATTTAGCAGGTTGAATCTAGTAAAACGTCCCAAGGCGCCCCAAGTTCCCACCACATATTGTGCAAAATAACAGATACAACTTCAAAGCAGTGATCAGGGTTCAGATAATAAATTTAAAACTGCACTTCTGTGGCTTATGATATAATCAGACCCCCTCAATGAGCTCAATGCCATGTAATCACTCCTGTGAAACCATCATTCTCTATTTAGAATCCAAATGAGATTTTCCCTCTTAGATAGTACTAAAAAAGTGAGATCATTCTAAGTTCTTTGCACTTCAGTATTCACTGCAGTGCCCCAACCTGACAAAACAGGTAATGGATCTGACCTTGTCCCAAACAGATGGACAGGGGTTACTTGCTTTCTCTGCACTGCAATTAAGCTATCAGCCAACAGAGGGATTTCCAGGATTGATATTACTGTTTGTGGATGGACTGATAACCTTTTCAAAATTGCTTTAATGACCCTGACCTAAAGCCTTTTCTTCGAGACAATCACACTATTCTAAATTCGACATTCCACAGTCTACTTTCCACATTTCAGATTCTACCTAAATTACCAGGCTGCAGCACATCAATGCAGGTGTTTGTGGAGATATAATCATAAGCTCGTAATACTGCTGATGAACATTAATGAGCAAAACTGAAATTGTTGTAATCTTGACTGGTAAATGGTCAATGGCGCTAATTGAAATAGTATCAGGGCAGTTATCTGATACAGGTAGAAAGTACTCAGCTAATGCGAATTGTAGCCAACTACTTTATCAACATAGATTCAAATAGTCTGTTGCAACCATGCTTGAGTCACGACCAAGGTCTAACAGAATAGGATAGTGTAATGCAGCCACATCCCCTCTCTACATCCCCACTACTATTATGTTGACAGCATTCAGCCTTAAGGGACCGTATTTTCAAAGTGGTAGCGGGTGTTGTGTTTATGCTGAGTTACTGGATTTAGTTTGGATATCCAATTAATCAAGCAATCAAACACATGGAACACAGATAAGTGGACAGACTGATAGAATCAAACCTTGATCAATCAAACACGACAGTGGGAAACAGGAGATTGGTCTGCTTTTTGGTCTAAAAGCTGCCACTTCTGGGAGCTGATTCAGATTGCAATTTTCAAGTGGAAAAGACTTAATTGGTACGGAGATGCGCTTCTTGCCCAGTGGGATTGAAAATGCTGGTGGATTAGATCAGGTGTGGGGTTCATAGACTGCCACGGCAGCCATCACTGAGGCTGCTGGTTGCCCTGAGGGAGAGATCTGCCTTCCACAGCACCAGAGGGAAGCAAGATATCACAGGGGAGCTGGAGGCCCGGCACTAGAGGCAGGGAAAATCCTTGCTTCATCGATGCCCACCTGGATCTAATGCTGGAGGCCATGAGGGAGAGGCGGAAGGTCCTCTTCCTGGAGGGCAGCAGGATGAGGCCTCCTCATCATGCAGCAGAGGCACCTCTCTGTTCAGTGTTATCCTCCTCCACCCCCTCTTCCTCCTCCTTCCCTGATAAGCTGTCTCCTTCCATGGCCTCACTGTCCTCAAGGTCCACACCTCTCTGGAGGGCCATGTTATGGAGAGCACAGCAGACCACTACAATGATCAAGACCCTTGCAGAAGGGTATTGGAGGGAACTCCCAACTGGTCCAGGCATCAGATTCGCATCCTCAGAAACCCTGCTGAGCAGTTTCCATTGGCTGTTTCCCCTCTGTGCCCCTGTCTAGGGTTCCCATAGAGGGGTCAGGAGTAGGCGGTGGCGTAGTGGTATTATCACTGGACTAATAACCCAGAGACCCAGGGTATTCCTATGGGGACAAGGGTTCGAATCCCACCACAGCAGAAGGTGGAATTTGAACTTAATAAAAAATCTGGAATTAAAAAACTAGTCTAATGATGGCCATGAAACCATTGTCGATTGTTGTAAAAACCCATCTGGTTCATTAATGTCCTTTAGGGAAGGAAATCTGCTGTCCTTACCTGGTCTGGCCTACATGTGACTCCAGACCCACAGCAATGTGGTTAACTCTTACATGCCCTCTGAAATGGCCTAGCAAGACACTCAGTTGTTCCTAACCGCTACAAAGTCAATAAAAAGGAATGAAACCGGACGGACCACCCGGCATCGACCTAGACACCAGAAACAACAACGGCAAACCCAGCCCTGTCGACCCTGCAAAGTCCTCCTTACTAACATCTGGGGGCTTGTGCCAAAGTTGGGAGAGCTGTCCCACAGACTAGTCAAGCAACAGCCTGACATAGTCATACTCATGGAATCATACCTAACAGACAATGTCCCAGACACTGCCATCTCCATCCCCGGGTATGTCATGTCCCACCGGCAGGACAGACCCAGCAGAGCTGGTGGCACAGTGGTATACTGTAGGGAGGGAGTTGCCCAGGGAGTCCTCAACATTGACTCCGAACCTCATGAAGTCTCATGGCATCAGGTCAAATATGGGCAAGGTAACCTCCTACTGATTACCACCTACCGCCCTCCCTCAGCTGATGACTCAGTATTCCTCCATGTTGAACACCACTTGTAGGAAGCACTGAGGGTGGCAAGGGCACAAAATGTACTCTGGGTGGGGGACTTCAATGTCCATCACCATGAGTGGCTCGGTAGCACCACTACTGACCGAGCTGGCCGAGTCCTAAAGGACATGGCTGCTAGACTGGGTCTGCGGCAGGTGGTGGGGGAACCAACACGAGGGAAGAACATACTCGACCTCGTCCTCACCAATCTGCCTGCCGCGGATGCATCTGTCCATGACAGTATTGGTAGGAGTGACCACCGCATAGTCCTTGTGGAGACGAAGTCCCGCCTTCACATTGAGGATACCCTCCATTGTGTTGTGTGGCACTATCACCGTGGTAAATGGGATAGATTTCGAACGGATCTAGCAATGCAAAACTGGGCATCCATGAGGCACTGTGGGCCATCAGCAGCAGCAGAATTGTACGCAACCACAATCTGTAACCTCATGGCCCGGCATATCCCCCACAGTACCATTACCATCAAGCCAGGAGACCAACCCTGGTTCAATGAAGAGTGCAGGAGGGCATGCCAGGAGCAGCACCAGGCATACCTCAAAATGAGGTGTCAACCTGGTGAAGGTACAACCCAGGACTACTTGCATGCCAAACTGCGTAAGCAGCATGCAATAGACAGAGCTAAGCGAACCCATAAGCAAAGGATCAGATCTAAGCTCTGCAGTCCTGCCACATCCAGCCGTGAATGGTGGTGGACAATTAAACAACTAACTGGAGGAGGTGGCTCCACAAATATCCCCATCCTCAATGATGGGGGAGCCCAGCACATCAGTGCGAAAGATAAGGCTGAAGCATTTGCAACAATCTTCAGCCAGAAGTGCCGAGTTGATGATCCATCGCGGCCTCCTCCTGAAGTCCCCAGCATCACAGATGCCAAACTTCAGCCAATTCGATTCACTCCACGTGATATCAAGAAACGACTGAAGGCACTGGATACTGCAAAAGCTATGGGCCCTGACAAAATTCCGGCAATAGTACTGAAGACCTGTGCTCCAGAACTTGCCGCACCCCTAGCCAAGCTGTTCCAGTACAGCTACAACACTGGCATCTACCCTGCAATGTGGAAAATTGCCCAGGTATGTCCTGTACACAAAAATCAGGACAAATCCAACCCGGCCAACTACCGCCCCATTAGCCTACTCTCAATCATCAGTAAAGTGATGGAAAGTGTCATCAACAGTGCCATCAAGCGGCACTTGCTTAGCAACAACCTGCTCAGTGATGCTCAGTTTGGGATCCGCCAGGGCCACTCAGCACCTGACCTCATTACAGCCTTGGTTCAAACATGGGCAAAAGAGCTGAACTCAAGAGGTGAGGTGAGAGTGACTGCGCTTGACATCAAGGCAGCAGTTGACCGAGTATGGCATCAAGGAGCCCTAGCAAAACTGAGGTAAATGGGAATCAGGGGGAAAATCCTCCGCTGGCTGGAGTCATACCTAGCGCAAAGGAAGATGGTTGTGGTTGTTGGAGGTCAATCATCTGAGCTCCAGGACATCACTGCAGGAGTACCTCAGGGTAGTGTTCTAGGCCCAACCATCTTCAGCTGCTTCATCAATGACCTTCCTTCAATCATAAGGTCAGAAGTGGGGATGTTCGCTGATGATTGCACAATGTTCAGCACCATTCGCAACTCCTCAGATACTGAAGCAGTCCGTGTAGAAATGCAGCAAGACCTGGACAATATCCAGGCTTGGGCTGATAAGTGGCAAGTAACATTCGCGCCACACAAGTGCCAGGCAATGAATCCCCCACTATCAACATCCTAGGGGCTACCATTGACCGAAAACTGAACTGGAGTAGCCATATAAATACCGCGGCTACAAGAGCAGGTCAGAGGCTAGGAATCTTGAGGCGAGTAACTCACCTCCTGACTCCCCAAAGCCTGTCCACAATCTACAAGACACAAGTCAGGAGTGTGATGGAATACTCTCCACTTGTTGGGTTCACCTCCAACAACACTCAAGAAGCTCTACACCATCCAGGACAAAGCAGCCCGCTTGATTGGCACCCCATCTACAAACATTCACTCCCTCCACCACCGACACACAGAGGCAGCAGTGTGTACCATCTACAAGATGCACTGCAGCAATGCACCAAGGCTCCTTCGACAGCACCTTCCAAACCCGTGACGTCTACCAACTAGAAGGACAAGGGCAGCAAATACATGGGAACTATATGTAAGTTCCCCTCCAAGTCACACACCATCCTGACTTGGAACTATATCGCAGTTCCTTCACTGTTACTGGGTCAAAATCCTGGAACTCCCTTCCTAACAGCACTGTGGGTAAACCTACCCCACATGGACTGCAGCTGTTCAAGAAGGCAGCTCACCACCATCTTCTCAAGGGCAATTAGGGATGGGCAATAAATGCTGGCCTGGCCAGCGATGCCCACATCCTGTGAATGAATTTTTTAAAAAAGTCGCCATCGCTTCAAGAGACTTCCCTTGTCCCCTTGGAGCCAGCCATGCACTTTAGGGGACGAAGTGAACTACCGAGCCACCCAGACTGGTGGAGGGTGAAGGAGTCATGGCAGCTGCCAGGAAAGCAAGCGCACACATGGAGGAAGCTCTTGTCATGGTCGCAGACTAGTTGAACGTTGAGAAAGTTGAAGCCATTCCTGCTGATGGTTCTCATTGGCTGGTCGCTGAGTGCCTTGATGGCCACATGGGTATAATCGATGATGCCCTGAACGTGAAAGAATCCATCAATGGCGTCAAACCCCAATGCCCTTAGTGCAAGCGCAGGCCCATCTGTGTCAAAGTGGGTGTCATCCCTCCCCTCCTTAAAAGGGTATCTATGACCTGCCTGATGGACTAAGAGATGCTGACTGTGAGATGCCGCCTAAGTCCACAGCTGATCCCTGGAATGGCCTAGTTGCATACCTAGTTGAAACCTTGATGAAAGGAAACTGCCAAGGAAGTCGTTTGGCCTCAGGTCATTGTGGATCAGAGCACGCAGGACTGAGAGCATCTGCCTGGACAGGCACATGCCTCATACAGCACTGGCGCTCTGTCAGTTGCAGGTAGCTGACTCTTGGGCTATGCACCCAATGTCTTGGGTAGCGCCTTCCTCCCCTTGCTGCACCCCCCCCCCCCTCCAGCTGTGCTCCTCTGGCCTCCGGCTGTCCAGGAGGTTCCTGCTGCAGCTCATCCTGGCTGCTCTGTCCAATGTCAGAGTTGTCTGTTCTTAACTGACCTCCATCAGCTGAGCCTTGAATGCTTACCAGGCGTTCCTATGCCAACCCTAGCTGCTACTGTGATTCCAGTGGCCTCACTTCCTGATCTGATTTCATGCCATTCTCTAATATAACATTCAACTCTACCAGATTCAACAATCTCCACACAGAGATACAGCTGAGGCAGCTAAGCTTTATTTGCTGCCTCTGCTTTAATTTAATCAGCCCTTCCCATAGCCCTCATGTCTCTCCACAATGTTCACGTGTTCAAAACACTGTTGCGTTCCCCACATGGCTTTTTCCCCATTCCCAGCCTTTAAAAATAAACCCCTACTCTTGACAAGCCTGTTAATGAGCTCTTTAATGAGTTAATTAATTGGCTGCGGGTGCCCAACCCATTCTGTCCCTGCTGGCTGCACTTTAAAAGTAGCACCACGTTCCGGAGGTGGCAGGACCGTGGGCGGACTTCCGAGAAGACGATATCCAAATCGTGCCGGCACCTGTTCCTATTCTCAGTGGGGTTTGACATTCTGGCCCAAGTGTTTGGATTTCTGCTCAGTACAGATGGCCGAACAAATAAAAGACAAGCTTTGCTTTTAATTGGTTTATTTCTCTGAAGCCAAAGTTTGGGTTATCAAACCATCTAAACATATTCTGCTTTAGCCAACCAAACAACTTAAAAGCATGTTCCTGCTCAATTTCCTGCTTAAGGCAGCAGGGACAGACAGAGTTCACATGGCCTAGCCCATGTATGCTGTTCAATACCCCGTATCCATGCTGCTTTATAATTGGTAAGGGTGCTTCCATGATCAAGTGCTCTACTTGTTCCTTTTAGTGGCTTAGACCCAAAAGCAGCACTGAGCTCAAGTAGCAAGTGTTTAGAGTGCAGCACGCTTACGGCAGCTCCACCAGGCACTGATAAGCGCATATATTTAACCACTAGTTCATTCCATCACTTCAGTAGAAATCAAATAAGGTCCTTTATTTCCAACCTCTGTTAAAATATTAAATTACACTAATGAATGTAGTAATATGACTGTACATTATGTATTTAGACAATGTTGCTATAATCATTCAATGGGAAAATAAACTACAGATGTGGAATTAAGGTATTAATATGTTGTAGATATACAAGGTGAGCATATATAGGGAAGGTTATGATTGAAGAGAAACTTTGGAAAGTCAGAATCATTTGGTGCTGATTTCTGAAGACAGCATATTCATCTGTTATTACTCCCTTTATTTAGACCATCAAATTTCTTACCAATACAAAAATAACCCTGAAAGGAAGTTCATTCCTATACAAATGAAGGGACAGTAACAAGGTTGTAAGTCAGCTACTGTCACATACCTCAGTCACCTTATGCTGTTAATAACTGACTGTGTTTTCATAAGCTCAACATTCTGTCAGCAAAGGCTTCTGCTCTAATCATAGCAATGCATATAAACAGCACGCAATTGAATGAGCTTTGTCAGTAACAAGCAGGTGTGTACCACTAAGCCCATGCCATAATTTGTGTGGCATTGCAATCTTTTTGGGAATTTCATTCTTATGGCCCTATATTTTATTCCTTTTGTAGCTTTGTATGTTTAATCCCCTTTGCTGCATCCACCGGCCCTGATACTGACAAGCAAAATCCCTATCGCAACCAACTGAAAGGCTTCACAGTATAGCCACTTGATTCTCCTATCTAATTACCCTCCCTTTGCTGAAATATATTTCAGCCTCTGATTGGTATCTACTACTCCATGTGACTCAGATTGGAGCATCTGCTACATCACAGACCTGAAACGTTAACTCTGCTTTTCTCTCCACAGATGCTGCCAGACCTGCTGAGTATTTCCAGCACGTGCTGTTTTTATTTTATCCACAGATTGTATATTCTTTTTTGTTGTTCCAGACTCTGATCCAACTAATCTGTTCTTCTTCACTCTGTAACCTATTTGTGTGTGTGTAATTCTCACCTGTGTGTGTGTGTGAAAGTTGGAGCATAGGTTATTATTTATTTAGATCGGGTTTTGGTTTTAAGTACAATAAACTAACCTCTTTCTTGTTAAACTCAAGAAAACATGTACAATCGGTTCTTTTCTGATCATAGCACATAAAAGTGTTAAACACTCAGTGAATTTATCCACTGTTTAAAAGAAATAAACCCTGTTGTGGTCAAACAAGGAGAGGGACAAGAAGGGAGCCTTTTGACCTCTTCTCATCTGATCATAACAATATATAAACATCACAAGGTATTTTTGAGAGGGCAAAAATAATAATGAGCGACTATCAAGCCATTTGGCCAGAGGTGGGAGAGGTGAATAAAGATTGAACCAGAAGATGGTTTTTGAGAAGGTTTTTAAAGGTGGAGTAATAGAGAGTTGGGGGCGATTGGGGAGACAGTTTGAGTAAACAGCTACAGTGGCTGAAGGCTCTGCCACTAATAGTGGGGGAAAGGGGCAGGGGGGTGGAATTCACAAAAAGCCAGAGGAGCAAGGTATGTTGAAGGGGTTGTAAGGCTGGTGAAGATTGCAGAGGTAGAATGGGAAGAGATCTAGGGCAGATCTGAAAGTTAGGAGGAGGATTTAAAATTGAGTGTATTGAGGAATAAGCAGCCAGTATGGATCAGTGAAAAAAAGGGATGAGTGGTAAACTGGATGCAGTGCCAGGATAAAGGCTGCAGGTTGGCAGTGATGGCATTGGAGAAACTAGCCACAAAGTTCAGCCTCATAGCGCCCATAATTTCAGCGCAAAGGCACTGTTTTGATTCCAAAATAGTGTGCGTGCTGCCCGAGCACTCTTGCAGAATGGCCCACAATGGATAGCACTTCAGGGAGGTCAGTAGCGTGGGCATTAGGATTGTGCACTGGAAGTAGGCAGATCAATATGTCTGTCAGAGGGTAACGCGAATCTCATGCCAGCGCCGTCATTTTCCGCCTCGCTACTCCAGCTGATGCACTCTCTTTAACATGCGCAGTTGAACAAGCGTCAGCAGCAGGGGTGACCCCCCCCCCCACCCCCAACCCCCACCAGCACTAGTTAAAGGGATCATCAACCGCTCTCAGTTCAGTCGCTGATTAATCTCTACTGGCTCTATTTCAGTTTATAGAAGTGCTTGGTGGTTTGCAGAGTTGTTTAATATTGGTGACGTCAACAGAGAGTGGTGCTGTATGTGGAGAAGGCCTTGGTTCTGACTTCAAGGGTTCAGGTCGGACCAGTGTGTCATGGATGCAGCACTTACCATCACACTTGGCCTGCAGCATGGGAGGGAGATTGAGCAGAGGCAGCACAGAAGACAAGGGAGGAGGAGAAGAAGGGCTCTCAGCAGGAGACTTTGTCCACCCAAGGTTTTCAGAGAGCAATTCTCTCACCTCAAACTAAGCTAGGAACAGTGTATATGTTTACTCTGTTTTACGAAGGAGGTGCTCACTGAAATCTGCCACATCTTGCAGTCATACCTGTAGCCTCAGAGCAGGGCAAGGATGGAAGTGCTAGTGCCTGTGAAACTGACCGTGGCCTATATTTATCAAAACCTACCTGCTCACCTAATTAACGCCTCAAGATCTCAGCTGTTAGGTCTTGCTGTCTCCCGTTCCCTCTCTCGGATTGCTCCTTATTTTATACAATACCAGAACAACACCTCTTCCCTCACAGTGCCAAATTTACCCACTCACCAAATTCCCGAGTTAAGTACTCTGTAGAAGAAGTACTCTGTCAAGCTGGACTTGGTGCTACATACTTCCAGTGAGGGTGAGGTGAGACTATGAATGTTAGGTACAAATTGTGCTTGATTGAGACTGTTAGTAGGTAAGTGAAGGGAGTGTGGTGAATGGAGCAGTGTGTGAAACTAGTGGTTCATTGTAAGGATAAGGCATTTGAAGATGCATTCACTGGCCTTGACCATTCATGTGCGATCATGAAACTTCTTCCTGCACTGCATCTAGGTCCTCAGGGCTAGAATGCTTGCATTGGCAGGATGGTCATCTGCTCCCATTGCCTTCTCAGTTTCTGTCTGGATGGCCTCCAGGATTCCCCCCGCCAACCCTTTTAGGTAGATGACCTCTCTCCTCCTGCCCACCTCCTGCACTAAGCCCACTATTGCTGTATCAGAAAATCTTGGAGCACTCTCTATGTCCTGTTTTGCCATTTGCACTGGCCTTCCTGCTCAGAACCTCTTCCGCAACCACTTCCAGTGCCTGCTGCAGCCAGAATGCACTTCCCCTTTAAGAGGTGCAGGCTGGTCTTAAGTAGTGCAGGCCAGCTTTAATTAGCGTTTGCCTCACATGACCTTGGGCCCCCTGCTGAGACGTGCAGCCACTCAGCAGCACGTTTAGTGTTGGGCTGCACACTACTATCATTATAATAAGCAGGTAGCACAAAGTCTGTGTACTGCCTGCATCACAACGAAGAGGTGGGGTTAATCGGGCATCACAATGAAGAGGTGGGGTTAATCGGGCATCGCGATCCCATGCCCATTTTTAGGCCATATACAGCTTTTCCTCCATGAGTCTGGAGGTGACAAAGGTTTGGAGAAGAATTTTGGATGAGGGGGTGAGGTCAGAGCATAGGTAACATTAGAGAGGTAGGAGTAACATGGTTTAGGCAATGGATAGGAAATGGCGTTTGAACCTTAACAATAGAGGGAAGTGATGGAAAGGTAGAGCTGGGCGTAGTTAGCAGATAGATGGTTCAGACATATCCTGTGGATAATGTCATTGAAGTGCAGCACATAACTGAAGAAGAGAAGGGGGCCATGGACTGATCCTAAGAAAACTCTGAAAGGTAACTGCACCCAGGCAAGAAAAGGAGTCATCACTGGACTTGTGTTGATTGAGATTGAATAGATTTGGAATGGAATTACAGAAGAGTAGTTTTACTGGGCTGGATAAAAGTGAAGAAGCAATGGGAAATGATGGCATGGTCAACCATGGAGGGATAAAGCACCATTTTCAGTGGCACAAAGGATGGCATTTGTGACTTTGGCTAAGGTAACCACAATGGCAGAAACAGAGCAGAAACCAAACTGAACGGATTCGAACAAGGAGTTTTGGGAGAGATAAACACGGAGCTGGGAAGCAAGGCTATATTTGAGTATCTTAGAGAGTTCCTCGATCCACAGTAGATGATAAGTTTTAAGAAAAAATCCCTGTTAATGCGGCAGATCTAGAGTCCGAAACTCTAAATTAGCTTCAGCGCTGAGTGGAGAGAATAAACTGGAGAGATACAGTTCAAGGAGGTTTCTGTGTTACCTTCCCTTCCCTCCCATTGTGTAGGAGCAGAAAAGAGTCCCCAATTATCTATATTTTTTCCTGCTGAATGCTTTCCACATTAAATATAATTAAACCACTGACAAATTGCATTGAGGGAAAGCAGTGCATTTTTGAATTCTAATCACTTTTAAGCAAATTATAGGTGTTTGTTCATTATTTTCTGTTGTTTTCATTCAGATTGAATCACTGAATGGGTGATTAAATGGGCTGTGGTGCAAAGGTTTGCAAATTGGCTGTTCTTTGTGGTGAGCAAAGGCCATTTAGTCCTTGAGCTATTCCATGGCCAGCATATCGCCAGCATAGGGCGGCACAGTGGCGCAGTGGTTAGCACCGCAGCCTCACAGCTCCAGCGACCCGGGTTCAATTCTGGGTACTGCCTGTGTGGAGTTTGCAAGTTCTCCCTGTGTCTGCGTGGGTTTCCTCGGGGTGCTCCGGTTTCCTCCCACATGCCAAAGACTTGCAGGTTGATAGGTTAATTGGCCATTATAAATTGCCCCTAGTACAGGTAGGTGGTAGGGAAATATAGGGATAGGTGGGGATGTGGTAGGAATATGGGATTAGTGTAGGATTAGTATAAATGGGTGGTTGATGGTCGGCACAGACTCGGTGGGCCGAAGGGCCTGTTTCAGTGCTGTATCTCTAAACATATCGGCTTATAATTATGAAATAGGTGGAGTGATGAACAAAAGGGAATGATGAACTGCTGAACTGGCATTATGTCCTTTTTGGCTTCAAAGATATCACTGCAGATGAGCATTGCCCAAAAATAGACTGGCTTCATTGATGAAACTTCTGTAATTTCATTGCGCATATATTTTATAACCTAACCTGGTACTGAAAAGATATTTTTAAAAGAGGCAGAGAAAACAGCTTCACTCAGGATATCTTTGACAGTTTGCAAAAGCTTTCTTATGACTGAACATATTGTCACGCAGCTAGATAAGTTCAGCCTCTGCTTGTCTCACCCGCCTATCCATTCTCAGCCCTGGTCTTGCCCTGTTTCTCTTGCAGCATGACTTGGCTTGGCTTGGCTTGGCTCATTCTACCCAACTGACATCCTCACTTATGGCTGCTCAGAGATGCACTGCATTTGAGTGATCCTGATGTGGAGGATCCTGTCAAACCATTTTTATCTGTCTTGGTGGCATACTCGTAAGTCTCTGCTCCCCAGGAATTCAGGAATTTGGTTAACAGAAATTGTCTTCCAAGCACATCACTTCTACAATGCAATTGTGTCCATCAGGATCAACAGTAGATAAAAATACAAGGAAGCATAGAATGGAAGCATGGAATCCATTCAGCCAACAAAGCCCAATGAAATGGAAAATCCACTCTGGTAAAAGACTGTACCCAACCCATTTAACCTTGTGTGGAAACCTTGTGTTGCTCTCTGTCTCATAGCTAAATCAAGCAAAACATCACAATGCTGAGCTAAAGTTACATAACAGTGGTCTTCCTTGGCATGGCATTTCCAAACAGCACAATGCAGGAAGTAGTAGGTTGTGAGTGAACAGGCTTAAGCATTGGTCTATTGTGATCAATTATAAATTCCTCACTTCGAAAGTTGGTATACCTTTCAGCTAGAGCACCTGTTGCAAACACGAGTGAAAGGTGGAGCATTGTATTTTCAACAAAAGCTATCCAAGGCTTTCCAGTGCCAGATCAGATATGGCAAGACCAGTTCAAAGTAATCATTCACTTTCTGGACAATGACAATGATGGAGGGATAGGGACATAAGTATGGAATTCTGCTCAGAATGACTGGGGAATAGGATGGAGTGGTTTAATGTTGGATCAGACGATAGAGAAGGATAAGGAAATCCATTTGTTCCATTGTTGCTCTTCATTCTAAAGGAACCTCCAGTCTCCCCTTTACCACGTCACAGCATCTAATTATTTTTTAAATCATTTCAGGGACTTTGCCTCCACCCCCCTATCTAGAAGTTCCTCTCACATATGGATCACCAATTGTGCAAAGAGGAACTTCACACATCAGTCTCACATTTTCCTTTCACTATTTTGAGCCTGTCCTACTGGCACAGTTGAGCTTAAACTAGTGTTTAACTTCTCTATTCTTCTAGTTACATTTTTAATAAACATCTATCTATTTCAGTCTTGAAAGCTCTAATTGTCCTACCATTCCAAGCCTTTTGGGGAGAGAGTTCCAGATTGCAAAGTGCCAAAAGTATGAAAAAACAAAAAGGAAGCTGATAATTTCTTGTTTTTAGTTTTTAGTCCTTGGTCCTCTTACTTTTCCTCAAGTGCATTACAAGCAGCTGTCAATCTCTTAGCAATGAGCCTTTAAATATCTATTTAGCCCATTCCCCATAGGAAATCCTTGGGCAATGGTCTTAAAGGGAGAGGCCAGGTTAAACATAGCACCATTTCAAACATCAAATTCATGCTCTTGATCTCAGACTATTGACACAAAAAGCCACAAGACATTAGCTAGTACTTAAAAATAATCAGTACATGCATCTATTCCAATGAAGAAGAATCAAGTTACATGTTTTGGTTCAAAGATAAATGTCTTTGCGAGAATTTGGAGCTTATATCATGTACATGTCTATCTGGTAATGCCAAACTTAGGAGCAGTCATTGTTTGCCAGTGGGATGGTTGTAAAAACAAATGGCAGCATTAATTGTGGGACATCTTCAGGCACAATGTCAATTCAGTACATCAGCATCCAAATATCACATGATATACATCTTGCGATCAGTCAAGCACCAGCTTCGACCAATATGGGTGACTTCACAAAGAAGACTTGCATTTATATAGCGCCTTTCACAACTTCCCAAAGCACATTATAGCCAATGAAGTACTTATTTTTGCAGCGTAATCTCTCATGTAATATAGGAAATACAGCAGCCAATTTTTGCACAGCAAGCTCCCACAAACAGTATTGTGATAATGACCAGACAATCTGTGTTTGTGATGTTGATTGAGGAATAAATATTGGCCTGGACACTAGGGATAACTCCCCTGTTCTTCTTCGAAATAGTGCCATGGGATGTTTTACATCCTCCTGAGAGGGTAGGTGGGACCTCAGTTTAACGTTGCATCTGAAAGATGGCACTTCTGGCAGTGCAGCACTCTCAGTACTTTTTCTTTTATTCGTTCATGGGATACGGGCATCACTGGCTAGGCCAGCATTTATTGCCCATCCCTAATTGCCCTTGAGAAGCTGGTGGTGAGCAGCCTTCTTCAACTGCTGCAGTCCATGTGAGGTAGGTACGCCCACAGTGCTGTTAGGAAGGGAGTTCCAGGAATTTGACCCAGTGACGGTGAAGGAACGGTGATATAGTTTCAAGTCAGGATGGTGTGTGGCTTGGAGGGGAACTTGCAGGTGGTGGTGTTCTCATGTATCTGCTGCCCTTGTCCTTTTAGGTGGTGGAGGTCATGGGTTTGGAAGGTGCTGTTACAACTGACCCGCAGCTGACACAAAAATCGTGCAATTCCCCCATTTTATTTAATACCAACTGGCATAACTCCCTCTTCACTGTTCCCCTGCATCCACACTTTGGCATAGCTAAAGACTATTTCCAACAATCTACCTTCCAACTCACACCACAGAGTCCTTCCAATGCCTTGGGAACACAGCTTCTGTGCATCGGGGTGTGCAAGTGAGACTTGGGCCGGGAATTTATCTGGGCAACGAGGGTCTCGACCTCTGGTAAGAGCGTTGCCCAGAACCCTGTGTCACCCCTTCTGTGGGAGGCCCGCCAAAACAAGTGCCAATTAAGCACTTAACTGGAGAGTGGCAAGCCTTTTACAGGATCAAGGGCCCCAGCGATGGAAGTGCCACCCTCTGAGAGTTGCCAGTCAATCAGAGGCCAGCGGCTCTTTAATTGAGCAGTGCCACTGCGGAAGCGATAGCTGCTGCTGGTGGAGCACCCACCCGAGGCGCAGGAGCAGTGCTGGACCCAGGCCACAGGTAGGTCAGGGTGGGAGGGATCTTGCGGGGTGGGATGTGCAAGGGAGGGGATGTGGGGGGGGGGGGGGGGAGAGTGGCAAGGGCAGAGGGGTGGCTCCAAGTGGGCCCCCCCCCTTCCTGATGCTGGGTCCCTCGTTCAGGGAGTAAGTGCCTTTTAACGAGGGACTCAAATCCCTGGAGTCGACAAGCAACCTGCATGGGTTTGATTGGTGTGTTCCCCTTGCAGTGACAGGCCCACTCACAGCTGTGCTAATACCAGCAACAGTTGGATGTGGCCCTTAATTGGGCACTAATTGCCCACTTACGGGCCTCAATTGCGGGGGGGTGGTGGGAAAGCTATGACTTAATTTCATCGGAGGCAAGAAGATGGTGTTGTCCCCCGCCCGCCACTATCCCACCTGATTACATGCTCTCTCCGCCTCCAAACCCACGCAGGGAAGAGCATAAAATTCCCCCCTTGGAGTTTGATCATCAGACATCCAGTGTTCACGAGCTGAGACTCCCTTCAGTTTCATCACCCATACAATATTTTAGCTGTTAGTGGCTCCGCAATGAGGTCAATACTGTAAACATTTACAGGTTTCCAGCTGAGAAGCCTGAGCAAACTGTTTTTTCCTTTTAACTCAGACACCAATCAGTTTCAGACTATACGTCTATGTCCATATAAAATGTGCGAAAAATAACCCTTTAATTGTGTCTCTATTTTTTTTAACATTAATAAATACCAATTGATAAATCTTTTGAAAAAGTGTGTAAGATAAACTAGAATACACTATTTTCCAGGCAAAAATTTAATATTTTCCAGGGAATCTTCCCCCATGCTTCCCTGAAACATGGGCCTGTGGGTGGAGGACAGTCTATCCTTTGGAAGAAGTAAATTTGTTGCTTTTAATCCCTTTGTACATTGTCTCAAGACCAAATTAGACATCACATACAAAAACAGAAGTAACAAAGCGAAAACTCCAGCGTTTGCCCTAATTGTGAGTTCTTAGTCTCAGGCCACCTCGAGGCACCACTGAGTGCAGTAGAATTACTTTACATTAGGGAAGATGGAGGGAAATGAGGTCAAACTGTATCAATTCTATGTACTTCAATGGCTTGGGAACAGGGTAGCTTTCTCGTATAGTCGGAGGATGAATCCCCATTGAAATGATTTGGATGCAGAATTTTGTATTCATACTCGTTGCACTGTCTCCTACTGTTAACTCATGATTGTACCCCAGAGCTTAAAATGTTAATCCTCATTACTTCCCTCAGTCTTTGTTTCCTCCTGGACTCTAGATGCTTCAAAACTCTGGTTTTGTGTTTACTAACATGTTTGATTTACCTTGTCTCCTACCCTTTACAACTTTGGTGGCATCCTTGCAGCATGGGCCTATCTCTGTCAACTAAAAAAAACCAAAAATAGATTACAGCCTCAAACTTGAAGTATTAAAGGAAGGATAAAGAACATCAGAAATACCCAAAATAAATAAATAATATGTCAATTTATAAATTAGAGATCAGTTATAGGGCAGAGATAATTCAACATATTCACATTTATTCTTTCCTTTTTGCCGAGAGTGCGGGGCAGAGAATAAATGAGTGATGTCCATGGCAGGAGAAATGCCTCTTTCCAGCGAGAGCCTTAATCATACCTCGTTTAAATAAGCCATGGGTACATGAATAGCGGTTGTACCTAATAATATTGCTTCAATCCCAACCTCAGGACAGTTTTCATCATTATGACACCTTCACGCCCCTTTCTCCTCCCTCAATATATCCACAGTCTCTCTAAGTGACTAATGCCCAGTCAGGTTGCAATTGCCTTGTCACCTTTATGCATAATATGAACTCTCCCCACTCCGTTGCTTGAAAGAGCTATCAGACAATATTTATGCAGCATCACAATGATGTTCTTCCTTCTTTAAAGGGCAGCTGTCACCACAGTAAAGTTTCCTCTGAGATTCTTTATCAGGTCCACATACGGCCGAGTAAACAATGATTTGTTGATTGATGTTGCTACGTCTGCCAGCACATGCTATTTCTTTTTATAGTACTCTGACTAAAAATGATCCCTTTGCAAAAGAGACAAAATAAATGCATCAGAAATATCACATGACAGTGATGTAGCATCTGCTAGATGCTATATCCTGGCACCCACCAGGGTGGATATTTGTGAGCAGTTTTGATTCAGACACAGAAGTTGTCAGAAAGGTTCCTGATGTATTGTCCCTTTAAAAAATACCTTCCAGCTATATTTTGATTTTTGACGAAATGATGTTCTTGTTTTGCTACTTTAAAGGAACTATATAACTGCAAGATGTTGTTCTTATTGTTGTATCGCCCTTCATTGCTTTATATTGGCTTTTATGGACCACTGTCAGGGGACGATTTTAAATTATGTAAATATTGCAGTGAAACTCTTTCTGTGAATAAAGTTGACATCTGCATTTTCTTGTACCTTGGAGCTCACAAAGAGGGACTGTAGATGGTGCCTTTGTTACTGAACTGCTTTCAAATCACTTACGAGGTGAAATGTCCTTATCCCCATGTTTTCAATGCTGAATCCAATCCACCTCGCCTGCAATGAACACCATCACTTTTTGCCATTTTTCACCACTGAGAAGTCTAGGGAAAGGGCCACAATCCACATTGCATGACCATGAATGAAAAACAGAAAGACTTGCATTTATATGCACCATGCCGTTTACGACTTCAGGGCATCTCAAAGCGCTTTAAGCCAATGAAGTACTTTTGAATTGTAGTCATTAGATGTAAAAGGTGGCAGCCAATCTGTGCACAGCAAGGTCTCATAAACAGCAATGTGATTTCAACCAATTCATCTGTTTCAGGTGCTGGTTAAGGGATAACTATTGGCCACCAAGGATAATTCTTCTGCTCTGCTTCAAATAGTGCCATGAGATCATTTACGTCCAACTAAAATGGCAGATGGGACTTCAGTTTAACATCTCATCCAAAAGATGGCATTTCTGACAGCTCAGTACTGCACTGGCGTGTCAGTCTAGATTGGAGTGGGACTTGAACCTACAACCTTCTGACTAAGAGATGACAATGCTACCATTGAACCAATACTGAGAAGAGTAGGATAGAGGACAGATTAAATCAAGCAACTGCAATTACGAGATTCAAAGTTTGAGTTTTTAAATACTGGTAGACTGCAGGAGGAAGAGATGTCTAAAGGAGGCAAGTCACTGCATAGATTTTGAGCTCCTGGGAGGGATCGAGTCAGAGTCACAGATGCTATAACAAGTTATGATATCAAAAGAGTGGAGACAAAGGGAGAAGGATGAATGTGCAGCTTAGGAGGAACAAATGCTGGAGTAATGATCATAATAGTATTAATAACTGGGTGATGAGAGGGAGGGAGACAGGAGGATGGGGACACAAGGGAAAAAAGAAAGTGAGTGAGCAAGCGAGCAAGGGAGGTGAGATGAGACATCACAATCATTTACCAAAAAAACAACCTTGACAAGTGGGTGAAAAACTGGAGATCTAATTCAGTGATTTCAACTTACATAACTTATCCAATAGCCAGACTGGGAAATCCAATTTTCCTACTGAATAGTTTGGATCTGAAAGAGAAACCCTCTCAACTGCCTGGAGATGCTAATGCGAAGAAACACATGAGAAAAGCTACGAGTACCCAAATTTCTATTTTGGATATGTGCTTACAAAGCTAAGCACGCACTTTGATATTGAGCACAGCCAGTTACTGCTTGCTGTGCTTAACAAATCCTAAGCATCCCCTTCAGTTATGATGGCAAAATTCCCTTCCCTCAAGGTAAAGTTGTTGCTGCGTCTTTGTAAATCATCGAATAAAGCAGGAGCTCAGCGAGGTATCTGGCAGTTCTCATTGTTAACAGCAATGGACTGCCATAAACCTGTGATGCTGTCCCACGTACACACTAGAACTTTCTTGTCAGCTGCTGACAGCTCTCCCTGAAGGACTTCTACAGCACAGCCTTTTTCAGCATTGAAAGGACAAGAAATCTTTCAGATGTGCAACTGTATAGGATGTCCCAGAAGCATCTCTACAACAACTTATGAAAGCTAAACACCTTGGGCTGGATTTTCATTCCAGGCTCAGGACCCTGATTCCCGGATAGTTTCCAGGTTCCGACCCTGTGCCAGGTCAGCATGGCTGGCGCAATGTCATTTTCAAATGTCAATGATCTAATGATCTTGAGGTGCATTCAGGAGAACTTTTTTGCCCAGTATGTAGCAAGTCCAACAGGAGAGGGCACAGTTTTAGACTTAGTTTTAGGAAATGAAGATGGGCAGGTGGAAGGAGTGGCAGTGGGAGAGCATTTTGGTGGTCGTGATCATAATTCAGTCAGTTTTAACATAATTATGGAAAAGGACAGAAATAGAACAGGAGTTAGAGTTCTCAATTGGGGAAAGGCCAATTTTACTAAACTGAGGAGTGATTTAGCAAAAACGGACTGGAAACAGCTACTTGAAGATAAATCAGTGTCAGAGCGGTGGGAGGCATTCAAAGGGGAGATTCAAGGGGTTCAGAGTAAACATGTTCCCACAAAGAAAAAGGGTGAGACGGCCAAATCTAGAGCCCCATGGATGTCAAGGAGCTTACAGGGTAAGATAAGGCAGAAAAGGAAAGCTGATGTCCGATACCGAGAACTCAATACTACAGAAAGCCGAGTATAGAAAGTGGAGGGGTGAAATCAAAAAGGAAATTAGAAAAGCAAAGAGAGGGCATGAAAGAATATTGGCAAGCAAAATCAAGGTGAACCCAAAGATATTTTATCAATACATTAAGAGTAAGAGGATAACGAAGGGCCCATAAAAGACCAAAAAGGTAACAAAGAACAAAGACCAAAGAACAGTACAGCACAGGAACAGGCCATTCGGCCCTCCAAGCCTGCGCCGATCCTGATGCCTGTCTAAACTAAAACCTTCTGCACTTCCGGGGACCGTATCCCTCTATTCCCATCCTATTCATGTATTTGTCAAGATGCCTCTTAAACGTCATTATCGTACCTGCTTCCACCACAGCCCCCAGCAGCAAGTTCCAGGCACTCACCACCCTCTGCACATCCCCTCTAAACTTTGCCCCTCTCACCTTAAATCTATGTCCCCTAGTAACTGACTCTTCCACCCTGGGAAAAAGCTTCTGACTATCCACTCTGTCCATGCCGCTCATAACTTTGTAAACCTCTATCATGTCACCCCTCCACCTCCGTCGTTCCAGTGAAAACAATCCGAGATTATCCAACCTCTCCTCATAGCTAATGCCCTCCAGACCAGGCAACATCCTGGTAAACCTCTTCTGCACCCTCTCCAAAGCCTCCACGTCCATCTGGTAGTGTGGCGACCAGAATTGCACGCAATATTCTAAGTGTGGCCTAACTAAAGTTCTGTACAGCTGCAGCATGACTTGCCAATTTTTATACTCTATGCCCCGACTGATGAAGGCAAGCATGCCATATGCCTTCTTGACTACCTTATCCACCTGCGTTGCCACTTTCAGTGACCTGTGGACCTGTACGCCCAGATCTCTCTGCCTGTCAATACTCCTAAGGGTTCTGCCATTTACTGTATACTTCCCACCTGCATTAGATCTTCCAAAATGCATTACCTCACATTTGTCCGGATTAAACTCCATCTGCCATTTCTCCGCCCAAGTCTCCAACCGATTTATATCCTGCTGTATCCTCTGACAATCCTCATCATTATCCGCAACTCCACCAACCTTTGTGTCGTCCGCAAACTTACTAATCAGACCAGCTACATTTTCCTCCAAATCATTTATATATACTACAAACAGCAAAGGCCCCAGCACTGATCCCTGCGGAACACCGCTAGTCACATCCCTCCATTCAGAAAAGCACCCTTCCACTGCTACCCTCTGTCTTCTATGACAGAGCCAGTTCTGTATCCAACTTGCCAGCTCACCTCTGATCCCGTGTGACTTCCCCTTTTGTCCCAGTCTGCCATGAGGGACCTTGTCAAAGGCTTTACTGAAGTCCATATAGATAACATCCCTTCCTTCATCAATCATCTTTGTCACTTCCTCAAAAAACTCAATCAAATTAGTGAGACACGACCTCCCCTTCACAAAACTATGCTGCCTCTCGCTAATACGTTTGTTTGTTTCCAAATGGGAGTAAATCCTGTCCCGAAGAATCCTCTCTAATAATTTCCCTACCACTGATGTAAGGCTCACCGGCCTATAATTTCCTGGATTAACCTATGTGTAGGGGCAGAAGATGTTTATATGGTTCTTAATGAATGAGTGAAAGTATTAATGGAATTAGCATCCTTGAAAGTTGATAAATCACCAGGGCTGGATGAAATGTTCCTCAGGCTGTCGATAGAAGCAACAGAGGAAATAGCAGAAGGTCTGACCATCATTTTCCAATCCTCACTGGATACTGGTGTGGTGCCGGAGGATTGGAAAACTGTTAACATTGTACCTCTTTAAAAAGGGAGCAAGGGATAGACCGAATAATTACAGGTCAGTCAGTCTAACCTCAGTAGTGGGAAAATTATTGGTATCTATTCTTAGAGACAGGATAAACTGTCATTTAGAAAGGCACAAGTTAATAAAGGATAGTCAGCACGGATTTGTTAAGGGAAGATCTTGTTTGACCAACTCGATCGAATTTTTTGAAACAGTAACAAGGAAGATTGATGAGGGTAGTGCAGTTGATGTGGTCTACATGGATTTTAGCAAGGCTTTTGACAAGGTCCCACATGGCAGAGTGCTTAAAAAATTAAAATCCCATGGGATCCAGGGAAATGCAGCAAGGTGGATACAAAATTGGCTCAGTGGCAGGAAACAAAGGATAATTGTTGACGGGTGTTTTAGCGACTGGAGAGCTGTTTCCAGTGGCATTCCACAGGGCTCAGTACTGGGTCCCCTGCTTTTTGTGGTATATATTAACGATTTGGACATAAATGTATGGGGCATGATCAAGAAGTTTGCAGACAACACAAAGATTGGCCGTGTGGTAGATAGCGAGGAGGATAGCTGTAGGCTGCAGGAAGATATTGATGGTCTGGTCAGATGGGCAGAAAAGTGGCAAATGGAATTCAACCTGGAGAAGTGTGAGGTGATGCATCTGGGGATGTCAAACAAGGCAAAGGAATACACTATTAATGGGAAAATACTGAGAAGTGTAGAGGAAGTAAAGGACCTTGGAGTGGATATCTACAGATCCCTGAAGGTAGCAGGTTGATAAGGTGGTTAAGAAGGCATATGAAATCCTTTCCTTTATTAGCCAAGGTATAGAATATAAGAGCAGGGAGGTTATGCTGGAACTGTATAACTCATTGGTTAGGCCACAACTTGAGTACTGTGTGCAGTTCTGTTTACCTCATTGCAGAAAGGATGTAATTGCACTAGAGAGGGTTCAGAGGAGGTTTAGGAGTATGTTGCCAGGGCTGGAAAAATGCAGCTATGAGGAAAGATTAGATGGGCTGAGGTTGTTCTCCTTGGAACAGAGAAGGCTGAGGGGAGATCTGATTGAAATGTACAACATTTTGAGGGGCCTGGATAGAGTGGAGGTGAAAGGCCTATTCACCTTAGCAGAGATGTCAGTGACTAGGGGGCATAGATTTAAAGTAATTGGTAGAAAAATTAGAGGGGAGATGAGGAAAAACTTTTCACCCAAAGGGTGGTGGGGGTCTGGAAGTCACTGCCTGAAAGGGTAGTTGAGGCAGAGACCCTCAACTCATTCAAAAGGGAGTTTGGATATACACCTCAAGTACTGTAATCTGCAGGGCTACAGACCAAATGCTGGAAGCTGGGATTAGAATAGGTGGATCGTTTTTCAGCCGGCACAGACACGATGGCCCAAGTGGCCTCTTTCTGTGCTGTAAATTTTCTATGATTCTAATTGGGCCGGGGTAAATGTGGTGCATAATCAGGGGCTGCTAAGTCCGGTATGGAGATGGGAAGCGGCTCCAGACTGCAATGTTGAAAGGCAGGCAGCAGCCATGACAGGGCTTGCTGTTGCTTTGCAGAATGGTGCAGGCAGCAGATCAGAGGGCCAGCAGCGTTCAGGTGCAAACAAGTGGTTGAACAGTGAACAGGAAGGCAGGTGAAGCACCATGTTTCAATCACACTTTTTTCCCCGATTCCTTTGAATAATTATCAACATCAAACAATGTCCAGCTGCATTGCTCCCGACAGCTCATCACTTACATACACCAGACTGTTCACTCCTCCTGCTCTCCTCTTTGAAAATTCCCTTCTGGCCCTCCCCAGCCTGTTAACAAGCTCCTCAAGGAGTTGAGCAGCCCGTTAATTGGAGACGAGTGAGTTCCTGGCTTCCCCCACCCCCGCCCTCCCTTTGAAAACTGCAGTACATTCCGGAGGCATTGGGATGCAGAGACAGCTTCTGGGAACGCTATCTTCAATTCACGTCTGCAGCCGTGCTCGTCTCCAAAGTGCTTTGAAAATCCAGCCCGTGGTGTTTAATGTTCCTGTGTGTGAATGTTAAAGCAATAATAAAGATGCACTGGTAAGCCTCTGCCTTTCACTTCACCCAAGAAGAACTGTATTAATTTTATTAGGGGTCCAAGGGCAGCTATTCGCACCCTTTGTCAATAAGCAAATAACAAATAAGAAGATATGCATTTATCAGAGGGTTTAGCACATCTATGGGGAACTTTCTAAAAGTATATATACTTACCATGTTGAGAACATAAATCTAAAATAATACCGTCACATATGCTGGGGCAGCAGGGCAAGAGGGCACTGGTTCATGGCCGTGAAAGGCAAATTAGAGCAGACATTTGGAAATATCTTTTTGCACAGAGTGGACAGCTGTCAAAAGGTAGGTCATATAACAGCTAGATTCTGTTAACAGCAAAAAAAGAGGACTAGGGTGTCAGTCTTGGTTTAGTGGTAAAATGCTTGCCGCTAAATCAGAATGTTATGGGTTCAAGCCCCACTCAAGACATATCTATGCTGACACCAGTGCAGTACTACTGCACTGTCAGAAATTCTGAGTTCCCTCTGTGATGGTAAAAAAATACCATGAAATACTTCAAAGACTAGGGGAGTCCTTCTGGCATCCTGGGTGATACTTACCCATAACCAAAATCATTCAAAAATTATCTGCTGATTTATCTCACTGCTTTTTTGGGGGGTCCTACTGTGTCTAAACCGATTGCTGCATTTCCCTACATCACAACAGTGGCGACACTTCAAAAGTACTTCACTGACTGTGAAACACGTTGGTACCTCCCAAGATCCCTCACCCTGATGCCACTTTGATAAATCTCCTTACATTCTCTCTAAGATCTTGACATCCTTCCTAAAGCGTGGCGATCAGGATTGAACACAGTACTCCAACTGAGGTCTAACCAGTGATTTATAATGGTTTGGCATAACTTCCTTGCTATTGTACTCTATACTTCTATTTATAAAGCCAAGGATCCCATGTGTTTTTTATCAGCCCTATCAAGTTGTCCTGCCACCTTCAAAGAGTTGTGTTCGTACACCACCTAGGTCTCTCTGTTCCTGCACATTGTCTAAAATTGTACCAGTTAGCGTGTGTTTAAATTTCTCACTCTACAGCTTTGCCCACTGTGCCATCTTCCTTAGGAAGACTGAGCTCAGACCCTATATAATAGGAACATTGACAGCGTTATGAAATATTTTACAGTCTCAAAGGTTAGATCATTCAAAAGTGTTAAGAGACTGGTTGCCAGAGAGACAAAGGCAATCTTCAAAGAGAACAGCGAGATCACAGCGCAGTTTTTTCACTGCAAGAAAGATGAAAAAACATGTCGAGTTTTCAGAAACCAGGACACAGGGATTTCTGAAATTGTGTATGTTTGTGTGCACGCACGCTTTAACAGTATATAAATACAACTGTCATTTGTTTACTTAGTTTGTTTCTCTTTTTGTTGCCCAGTATTGCTTGAATTTTGATGATGATGCCTTTCTCTTTCCCAGAAACAAGATGTCCCATTGTATAGGCTCATTCAGTCTCTCAACCTAGTCATGCCAAGGACACAACAAAACAATAGTGCATGTTTGTGCTCTAAGATCCTTACATTTTCCTCAAAACTTTGGCACACTCTCCAGTCTTCTTGGCTCTCTAAGGTAATGACACAGTCTGAGTCCTGGACTTACATTGAAAATAGGAGCAGGAGTAGGCCATTTGGCCCTTCGAGCCTGCTCCGCCATTCATTACGATCATGGCTGATCATTTAACTCAGTAGCCGGTTCCCGCTTTCGCCCCATACCCTTTGATCCCTTTAGTCCCAAAAGCTATATCTAACTCCTTCTTGTAAACATACAATGTTTTGGCCTCAACTGCTTTCTGTGGTAGCGAATTTCACAAGCTCTCCTCATTTCTCCTCATCTCAGTCCTGAAAGGTTACCCCGTATGCTTGGACTATGACCCCTGGTTCTGCACTCCCCCACCATCGGGAACATCCTTCCTGCATCTACCCTGTCAAGTCCTGTTAGAATTTTATATGTTTCGATGAGATCCCCCCCTCACTCTTCTGAACTCCAGAGAATATAATCCTAACCGACTCAATCTCTCCTCATACGGCAGACCCACCATCCCAGGAATCAGCCTGGTAAACCTTCGCTGCACTCCCTCTATAGCAAGAACATCCTTCCTCAGATAAGGAGAACAAAACTGCACACAATATTCCAGGTGTGGCCTCACCAAGGCCCTGTATAATTGCAGCAAGACATCCCTGCTCCTGTACATGAATCCTCTCGCTATGAAGGCCAATATACCATTTGCCTTTTTTACCGCCTGTTGCACCTGCATGCTTACCTTCAGTGACTGGTGTACGAGAACACTCAGGTCTCGCTGCATATTCCCCTCTCTCAGTTTATAGCCATTAAGATAATAATCTGCCTTCCTGTTTTTGCTACCAAAGTGGATAACCTCACACTTATCCACATTATACTGCATCTGCCATGCATTAGCCCACTCACTCAACTTGTCCAAATCACCCTGAAGCCTCTCTGCATCCTCCTCACAACTCACCCTCCTACCCAGTTTTGTGTCATCTGCAAATTTGGAGATATTACATTTAGTTCCTCATCTAAATCATTAATGTATATTGTGAATAGCTGGGGTCCTAGCACCGATCCCTGCGGTACCTCAATATTCACTGCCTGCCATTCAGAAAAAGACCCATTTATCCCTACTCTTTGTTTCCTGTCCGCCAATCAATTTTCTATCCATCGCAATACACTACCCCCAATCCCATGCGCTTTAATTTTACATGCTAATCTCTTATGTGGGACTTTGTCGAAAGCCTTCTGAAAGTCCAAATAAACCACATCCACTGGCTCCCCCTCATCAACTCTACTAATTACATCCTCGAAGAATTCTAGTAGATTTGTCAAGCATGATTTCCCTTTCGTAAATCCATGCTGACTCTGCCCGATTCTACCACTGTTCTCTAAGTGCTCTGCTATAAAATCTTTGATAATGGACTCTAGGTTTCTCCACAGTGTTATGAAAGTGCTTCCATTTTTTTTACTTTTTTTTGAGGACTTGTGTTAAAACCGAAAAGATTCCATGGATGTGTTTTTTTTAACCAAGTTCACTGAAAGGACACTTGTTTGAAAACCACCTGTGCTGGAAATCATGTGCTTTGGGCTCAGTAAACAACAGAACCCTTGTTGACCTGGGGAAAATGGTTACAGAGAAGCCACATGTCAAGGTTTATGGAGGTCAGGAGGTCGATTCTCTGTTTGGGGATTGGGTATTGTTTTCAGTTTTAGTTGGGGTGTGAACTGTTTGAAGGCAGTTGGTGTTTTTGCTGCCAAGGGAAATGAAACTGCCAGCTCACCTCTTTCTCTATCTCTTTGAGGAAATCCTGCAAAGATCCAGTGTGGGAGAGCTAAAATCCCAGGTGCTGCATAGCTCCTGAGAAGCTGGAAGAAAATCCTGCTATTCAAGTGTGTGCTGGTAGAAAACTCTGATGCCACATTTCTCCTAGAAAGCCTACTAGAATAATTCTCAACATCTCTAGAATGGACTGCTTTTGAAACTATCCTAGTGACCCATCTCTATATACCCGGACGCCAGACCAAAAAAGGGACAACTGACATCGTTCCATATCTTCTCTTGTTTTCATCAAGAATTAGCAAATATTTGGCCAAAGTAGTCTTTTTTTGTAACAGACCTCTGCAGAGAGAATTTCTGAATTTTCTCTAGCGTGTGTGAGAGTGTAATTGGGAAATTTAAAAAGGGAACATTTATATTTCAATCTGTGTGTTAATGCTTTGCTTTGTTACTGGTTAAGTCTTGTTTCATAATAAACTGATAATTTTTTCCTATTAAAGAAACCTGGTTGGTGTATTTTATTCTGGGATTTTAAAAAAAATTGATTATATGATTGGCTGTATCAGTAACCGGGTAAACATTTAAATATATGTTGTGACCTGTGCAGAAATGGAACTAGAAAAGACAGTGCGCTCCTCCCACCTCGGTTGTAAAAAGAGTCATTGATTAAACATTTGTAATTAACCAGTGACTCACTTCCCCCCTCCCCCAAACACACAATACTCCACATGCCATTCAAAAAATATCTTTTTTATGCTTATCTTTTTCCATTGCACTTGACAATATTCAAATTTACTCATGGTTTTACTCAGTAAAGAGATCAGAGGTGTCAGCATTTCTGACTAAATTGCATTCTTAATAAAATGACAATGAATAGCTACCATATTTTTGGATATTTATGTTTGATAGTTCCTCAGGTTCAGTGTCACTGGGCACGCCTATAAGCAATGTTCACATCCCTACCTTAAATACTTATGTAAATGTTAGCAAGATCCAAGGTTCGTAACACAGACTTTTTACACTGTACATCTGCTACTGGAATATATCACACACCATATGATTCTCCTCTCTCTGAATAGCAGACCGAATTGGCATGATGTCAAGCTGAGACTCTAACAGTGATGTAACAAATGGTTTAATTTACATAACATAGGTGAACATGTATATAGAAATCATACATTTCCCTAGCCTCCTTTATACACATCATAACGACATTGCGCACTTTCTCTGAAGACATGGCCCAGTTTCTATACTGACCTGGCAAAAAGAAACTAAATTAACAACCTTAGGCTGCTGCTGCAAAATTAATACTCATTGCTGTCTGAATTTCTTATGCCAAAGAAATATGATCAAACACTTTAACGTTATATAGAAAGAAAGGGCAAACGACAAATCTATGTCATAATTAGAATCACAGAATTATTACAGCACGGAAAGAGGCCATTTGGCCCATCATGCCTGTACTGGCTCTCCAAAGGAGCAAATCACCTAGTGCCACACCCTGCCCTTTCCCCGTAACCCTGCACAGAGTCGTAGAGAGAAACAGCACCGAAACAGGCCCTTCGGTCTAACGAGTCCGCACCAACCAGCAACCACCCATTTATCCTAATCCTACATTAATCCCATTTTCCCTCTCACATCCCCACTTCCCTCAATTCTCCTACCACCTACCTACACTCGGGGCAATTTTTTTTACAATGGCCAATTTACCTATAAACCTGCAAGTCTTTGGCATGTGGGAAGAAACCGGAGCACCCAGAGGAAACCCATGCAGTCACAGGGAGATCTTACAAACTCCACACAGGCAGTACCCAGAACCAAACCCAGGTCACTGGAGCTGTGAGGCTGTGGTGCTGACCACTGCGCCACTGTGCCACATTCTTCCTTCTCATATAACAGTCTAATTCCCTTTTGAATGTTTCAGTTGAACCTGCCTCCACCACACTCTTAGGCAGTGCATTCCAGACCTTAACTACTCGCTGTGTGAAAAAGCCTTTCCTCAATTTACTTTAAATCTCTGCCCTTTTGTTCTCGATCCTTTCACAAGTGGGACTGTTTCTCCCTATCTACTCTGTCTAGACCCCCATGATTTTGAATACCTCTATCAAATCTCCTCTCAGCCTTCTCTTTAAGGAAAACAGTCCCAGCTTCTCCAATCTATCTTCATAACTGAAGTTCCTCATTCCTGGAACCATTCTTGTGAATCTTTTCTGTACTGTCTCTAATGCTTTCACATCTTTCCTAAATCACGGTGTCTAGAACTGGCATAATACTGCAGCTCAGGCCGAATTAGTGTCTTATACAAGTTCAACATAATCTCCTTGCTCTTGCACTCTATGCCCCTATTATTAAAGCCCAGGAAACTGTATGCTCTATTAACTGCTCTCTCAACCTGTCCTGTCACCTTCAACGACTTATGCACATATCTCCCCAGGTCCCTCTGCTCCTGCACCCCCTATAGAATTGTACCCTTTATGTTATATAGTCTCTCCATGTTCTTCCTACCAAAATGAATCACTTCACATTTCTCTGCACTGAACTTCATCTGCCACTTGTCTGCCCATTCCACCACTTGCCTATATATTTTGAAGTTCTACACTATCCTCCTCACAGGTCACAATGCTTCCAAGTTTCGTATCATCCGCAAATTTTGAAATTGTGCCTTGTACACCAAGGTCGTGGTCATTAATATATATCAGGAAGAGCAAGGGTCCAACACTGACCCCTGGGGAACTCCACTACAAACCTTCCTCCCTTCATTAACCACTACTCTTTGTTTCCTGTCACTCAGCCAATTCCATATCCATGTTGCTACTGTCCCTTTTATTCCACGAGCTATAACTATACTCACAGGTCTGTTGTGTGGCATTGTATCAAATGCCTTCTGGAAGTCCATGTACACCACATCAACAGCATTGCCCTCATCAACCTTCTCTGTTACCTCTTCAAAAAACTCCAGCAAGTTAGTTAAAAATGATTTTCCCTTGACAAATCCATGCTGGCTTTCCTTAATTAACCTGCATTTGCCCATGTGCCTATTAATTTTTCCCCAAATTATTGTTTCCAGAAGTTTCCCCACCACTGAAGTTAAACTGACTGGGCTATAGTTGCTGGGCTTATCTTTACGCCCTTTTTTGAACAAAGGTGTAACATTTGCAATTCTCCAGTCCTCTGGCACTACCTGAGTCTAAGGAAGACTGGAAATTTAAGGCCAGTGCTTCCGCAATTTCCACTCTCACTTCCCTCAGTATCCTTGGATACATCAGACGCATTGTCATCTATCAATATTGAATGGATAGCCAATCTTTGACAATGGCAAAGAAATCTGTGATTGAATTTAATAGCTCCAACTAAGTAAAGAATTAACATCCTTGACTCCCAATTTTGCTTTCCCTTATGTCTTGACACCTTACGAGGCCCTTACAACTAACCTTTCTGGACTCAGATTGTTGCTCTTCTGCTGAGATGTACACTGTGTGATGTTGACTGATAACAACTTGCATCCAATTTCTAACAACACAACGTACAAGTTTGAAATCCATCACAAGTAAAAATCCATTTCTGACACAGTAGCACAGAGTAAAACAATAGCTATTGTGATGCTCATCACTTTTCATGAATAGCTGGTATACTGTTGATGTGTTCAGCCATAACTGATGTGGCAATTAAGAATAGGTATCTGGATTAGACAGTGCAGGCACCTTCACAGTGTTGGATTCATTTAATGAAGTTTGGCCTAAGACTGCAGGTCTTCCCACTTTCCAATTGCATTCAACAACATCTGGTAGAGCACGTTACTGCTTAAAAGTGAAACTGAGTCAAAACAACTTTGTGGCCTGACCTTTCCGTTCAATTAAATCCCACAAATCCATTTATTAATGTGCATAAAAGTCTGTAATACTATTGCACTGCGAAATTATAACGACTCTCTTTCCAGCTTTGTAATAAATTACTGTCTGTTTGATATTTATTTTAATCAAAGATTAGGCAATAACTCTTTCCTTTGACGTCGCTCCTCTGCAATTAAAAATGGATTATACTTCCAAACTCTTATTTTGATGTAATTGTCTTCCCACTGAGCAAATTAGGCAGCTTGTGGTGTGAAACAGAATAAAAAATTCTACATTTAAGAGATGGAATTGCTCATTAAGGCTAAACAATTTGTCACTCTGTCAGAGTCTGCATATTTGTATTTCTAAAATTCAAAATCCATTTGATTCATTGTATGAAGGATTGTATGTACAGCATTCTATACTTAGATTCAACCTGATTGTTATTTTGACTATTTGCTTGCTTCAAACAATCTCAGTCTGCAATGTCCTTTCAAGTCCCACTCACCATGTTTATCTCTCCATGAAAGCAGTAGCCATTCCGTTATAGTTAATGCTACCGTCAGGCAAGCCCCCCACCTACCAAGACTGAGGTACACATTATTTCGCCACATTAACATTAAAACTTAAAATTGTGATTGGGAAGAAAAGAGGGCCTATCACAAGGAATTGCCAAGCCCCTGATTGGAAAGACATTTGCATGCCAGCAGACAGTGCTGGAACAAAGGACCCAGTCCCTGCTTCTCCAATACACAGAAATCCTGCTCATCCCAGTTTAGTCACATGACTAACTGGCTGTTGGATTCTGAACTTGCTGAGAGAAAGAAACTCAGAAAGCTGGACTGAGAACATCTCTCTCCTGTCTGCTCTCATCTCACTCTCACCAGCTTCAGAAACCACTGAAGTCATATGAACCCCAAGAGAGAAAAGTCTCCTATAGTGAACAAGGTTTAAGAAGAATGCTGAGCCCCAATGAAAAGCAAGATCTACCTACAATCAAGAAACCTACAATGAGCTTGAAGCACAGAAAAAGAAAACCTCTTCAGAGTTTGCCTCAAACTTCTCCATTTTATTTTTCTTCTCTTTTCTGTCCCTATTTGCATGTGCGTATCGCGAATGCATGCTAGCGTGGGGCACGGCGTATATCCATCGGCGTTAACTGAATAAGAGCTTAAGTTTAAGGTTTAATAAATGTCACTTTTCTTCTTTAAACCTAAGAAAACTTGATGTGCTCATTTCTTTGCCTTGTAAGTGGAAAGTGGTGAACAAGGATTCACCAAGGGGGAGCTCAAAACACAGTGTGTTTAAAATTAAACCCTGTTACGATAAGACCAGGTGAAGACAGTAAAAGCCCCCTAGACACCTTTCTCACAACATTCTGTTTTGTCTATTAACTTGCTTTATTTATTTAGAGATACAGCACTGAAACATGCCCTTCGGCCCACCGAGTCTGTGCCGACCACGAACCACCCATTTATACTAACCCTACAGTAATCCCATATTCCCTACCACCTACCTACACTAGGGGCAATTTACAATGGCCAATTTACCTATCACCTGCAAGTCTTTGGCGGTGGGAGGAAACCGGAGCACCTGGCGAAAACCCACGCAGTCACAGGGAGAACTTGCAAACTCCATACAGGCAGTACCAAGAATTGAACCCGGGTCCCTGGAGCTGTGAGGCTGCGGTGCTAACCACTGCGCCACTGTGCCACCCAAATACGTTCAATACTGGCTTTGCTATTGCACTACACCCCATTGTCCAGTTAGAATAACAGTCGAGCAGCCTGTAGCCCTGACTATAACTAAATCAGATTTGGTTTTTCCCTCTCTATTCCTGACAATTCTCACTAATAATGTATCTGCTGACCTATCACACATCCTCCTCCATCTGTACAGATGTTTGGCAATCTGGCATGATGTTCTCCATGCTCATTAGTGGTCTATATTGTTGTTTTTATTTTTCCCCATGAGGAACCTTTCTTGTCTCCCTCTGACAGTCTATCCAGCAGCTTAGCCCAAGAGTCATAGAGAGATACAGCACTGAAACAGGCCCTTCGGCCCACCAAGTCTATGCCGACCATCAACCACCCATTTATACTAATCCTACATTAATCCCATATTCCCTACCACCTACCTACACTAGGGGCAATTTACAATGGCCAATTTACCTATCAACCTGCAAGTCTTTGGCGGTGGGAGGAAACCAGAACACCCGGTGGAAACCCACACGGTCATAGGGAGAACTTGCAAACTCCACACAGGAAGTACCCAGAACTAAACCCGGGTCACTGGAGTTGTGAGGCTGCGGTGCTAACCATCTGCACCACTGTGACACCCAAGAGCAGATGAAATTTACCAAAACGCAGCTCTGAGGCCTTGAAACTGAGCAGATCTCAGCAACCTGAAACTTGGCCTTGTATTATAAACCTAGCTGAAGCCAAACCAAAACAACCTTACTCTAAAAATCCTACTCCTTATTTTCTTTAAATCTTACTATTTTGCTTTATTTTAACTTTCACCCTCTAGCTTGATTATTAAAGGGGCCTTACCTTCTGGTAACCTTTCTTCCAAAACACTTAACCAGGTTTGTAAAGGTAGAAAAACATTAATACTTCATAAAAAGTTTAACATAAAATACAGTGAGCAAGCATAAACGCTGTGTTACTCTTGTTTGCACTGCAGCATAAACAGCAGTGTATGGTTACATTGACCTTTCATCGATGGAACTCGAGTTCAAATCATACCCAAACAGATGGGATAAAAGTCTTTTCTTTCTACTAGCTGTGAGGGTCCTGACTGAAATGTGTTTGATGACTCGATTCCTCCAAGACTTGAGATCACAGAGCATTACTGCCTGTGAATCAGCACTAATTTTCAGTAAATGTAGTGTTAGGAGAGAAGTCTGAAAGATGCTCGGTGAAGGAACTGGTCAAAATTTTCACATTGGTACTGCAGGAGGTATGTTTTTAAGCTGTGGTTAATCTTAGTGTTCATGTATGTCCTGCTGTATCCGATCTCAAAAGGAAAATGCTCCATTGCCAGCATTAATATATCCTCTTGTCAATGAGTGCAACCTACTCTACCCCACAATCATGAGAAAAATTAAGAAGGAAGAGCTGAGGTTTCATCAGGTAAATTCTGTTTTTGAACAAAGAATGTGACTGAGAAGGTTCCTCATAAAGTTATTGGGGGTAATTTTGATTTTAGATGACAGTGTAAAACAGGTGACGCTGGCTTGGCTACCCATTAAACATTCCTCTCAATTTCTGCAGTCATGAAAATTCTGACCAAGTTGGTATCAGGCCTTTCACACTGGCGTTCAAAGTCAAAATTACCCCATTAACTTGTTTCTAAAGGTAAATCTAGCATGCCATGGTAGTACAATAAGGCGAACCAGCAAAATGAATGCTGAATGGTCAATTTAAGAAGAACTGAATACAAAGAGTATCAATGTTTTGCAATGGAAGCAAAAATGATTCAAGATCCAGTTTTTGTCCTGATGGTGAGAGCTATAATGTGTTTTTCTCTAGGGTGAAGGTGTTAAGATTCTCCACATGGTCTTCCTCATCTGTATTTATCTTGCAATCTTGGAAAATACACTGGAAGAGCTGAAGAACATATCCTACCTCAGCAGCTGAGTGTTTTATCCCTGTCTTTTTTAACGTAAGAAATATTTCAGTACAAGGGACTATAAAACCCCTTAAGCATGAAATGCACAAGTATCACTGTAACTAATCTTCATTGCCTGGGATTTATTTTCCACTGAAGTGTATAAAAATTTGAAGCTGTACATTTTCATGTGCCAGTGTGGTTTCTTAACTATATTGCAGTTGCTATTAGACAGCATCAATCGTGAATATCAAGCAACTAAATTTCATAGCTTCAGAGATTTAGGGTGAGTGCAGACTGCAAATGAGCGCTGCCACAAACGAAACACCAACTGTACAGCCGCTGAAAATACCTCTCGGTTTGTGACTTATTTACGTCAATCGAGCCAAAGTGTCCTCACTTTCTTCACAAGACACTAATAATTTTCGACCATCTCACACCAGTATGTGGAACTATGAATTCAAAGTTCAATTGGATTAAGTCCCACTTTGCACCAGCGATATATGTATGGAAACAACTAATAGATTCTACAACAGCTCCATGCTGGTTTATCTTCATGCGTCTCTCTTCAGTAGACAGGAAATGCCAGTCAAGTGCCGTCTGTGCTTCATTTCCTTTGAATAAAATCTAATAAAATCATCTGTTGCATTTTATTTCACAGAACTGAAGAGGAAACCCTCACTTCACTCGTGATTTTAATAACAGCCCAAAAAGAATGCGAGAGAGGGGAAAATAAATAAAATTCACACTCTTTCAGTAATTTTATGTGGATGCAAGTTTCCTCAAATCATCATGAGATGGTCTGGCTGAAAAAAGAGATTATCAGCAAAATTAAGGAGAGGGGAATGCTTAGGGTTCTAGTCGTGGGTCAACCGTGGAAATTGGAAGACATGATGTTAAAGGCCAATGCCTTCTGGTAAACATGGAACTGTTAAAGACAATGTAGCAGGTGAGTGAACATAGGAGAATCCAATGATCAGATAATTCTGTATGTAGATGGCATCATTGCATTTATGATTATGTTAGAGATTACAGAAAGACTTATAGTGTCTTTCAGGACCATCGGACGTGCCAAAGCACTTTACAGCCAATGAAGTGCTTTTGAACTGCAGTCTCTGTTGTAATGTTGGAAAACACAGCAGTCAATTTTGTGCACAGCAAGCTCCCACAGACAGCAATGTGATAATGATCAGATAACCTTTTTTTGTGATGTTGATTGAAGGATAAATATTGGTCAGAACACCAGGGATAACTCCCCTGCTCTTCTTCAAAAAAGTGCAATGGGACCTTATATATTGTCCTGAGAGGGCAGATGGGGTCTCAGTTTAATTCCTTATCTGAGAGGCAGCACTTCTGACAGTGCAGTACTCCCTCAATACTACACTCAAGTGTCAGCCTAGATTTGTGTGCACTCAGGTCCTAGAGTTTGATTTAAACTCACAACCTTCAGAATCAGAGGCGAGTGCACTACCAGCTAGGCTATGGCTGATTATTGCAGAGGCCACTGTATAAGAAGTGTTTTGAGATGTTTCTGAGAGATCCAATAAGGCACAAGGATTACAGTTTGGGCTGTCTGCCAATCTACTTTATTAATTCTCACTGCAAAAGACAGCTTCAATAAGTAAGGACATGCCTCACGTGAACCAAGAATTAACCTTATGTGTGTACTGAATGATACATAGTGGGCTTCAGGGATAAATATCTACCATTGTGTAAAATAGTATCGAATGAAACCCACATGAGTGCAGGTACATAAAGCCATTAAAAAAGGCCGATTAAATTTAAGGTTTTATAAATGGAGCATATAGTACAACAGCAAAGCAATAATGATAAATGTGCACAAAATATTGGCTCGGCCACTGTTAGAGTACTGTGTGCAATTTTAGACACCCTGTTTTAGAAGCATATTAAGGCTCTAAAGATCATACAGCCTGGATCATGATGATGGCAGGTTGGGAAAATATAGGGCTGAGTTTTACGAGCCGCGGTGAGTTCAAAAAATGGCAACCCGCATATCTCCCACATGGCGGCTCATTTAAATGGCCAAGGTAGCCTGGCCCCCAATCAGGTGGAGGGGGCGGGTTGTCCGTCACCGGCAATGGCAGCAGCTGCCTGTACGCAGGTGCTGGTGCCATTTTTAAAGGGGCAGCTAGCCCTGCCGGCATATTTAAATTTATAAAGATACCCCCCAAAATTTATCAATTACATTTCGAATGCCCCTTCCCCCCATTGAATAACAATTACATTAACGATTTTCCCTTTCCCCCCTCCCCAAAACATTTAACTTTTAAATCTGACCTTCCTCTGCCCCAAGACTGCACATAGTTTAAAGTTCACCCCTTCCCACCAGCCCCAACATTGATTACATTTATTTGACCCCGTTCCTCCGCATCCCTCTCCACCCCCCCCCCCATGAAAATCTTAACTCCTCCCCACCAGTATCACGCCGCTTTCCCCAGACAGAGTATTGAAGGCGCGGGAGTGCCAGCTGCCACCTGGAGAACTGCGGTGGGCCCGGAAGATTAAAGATAGGTTTGTTTAAATTTATTCATCCCATTCATTTAAAATATTGTAATTCAGTTCCCGTCGCCCAGCGGTAGGGGGGGCGGGGGTACTGCCATGGAGCCTTGCCGCCGCTGCGTGGATTGGGCTAGGCCCTCCCAGTGTCGGCCTCCATGGCAGGCCTCTGCCGGAACAATCTTTCACCCCACCACGCAGCCTAACATAGGAGGCTTGGTAAAATCCAGCCCATTGTGTGGGAAACCTAATGGTTTCCATCCTAGGGTATGAAAAGAAACAGGTGGGGAAATTGCAAATGTGTTAGTCATGATTTTTCAAAGGCTCTCTAGATTTTTTTTCTCTCTCTCTTGATCCAATCTTTTTTTTCCTTTATTTTTCTTTCTGAAATCTGATTTGGCATTGAATTCACCCACTCTAACTTACACTTCCTGGTTCTCATCTTGCACTGTTCATTTCACAATCCTTCAATCTGACTGGTTAAGGAGATACACTTGGGAGTTGCTTGTCCTGTTCGCTCAGGTTCTGGATGACCTGTAGAGAGCGCTGTGCTGTTTCTATCTCACATTTTCAGCTACATACAATGTAAAATATCATGGTGATTAAAACAAACAATGGCAACTCCAACTAACAGTGAGCGTCGTTCATTGACCGGTTATGGGAATTTTCGGGCTATGATATATAAGGATGTACTGGCTTATTGCAGTTTGCACTGGTTCCAAGAGGCACAGAGGCAAGATGCACCAAGTATCCATAGTTTGGAACACTATAACTGACAAAGGATCAGGTAGCTTTTCTCCTTCTGACAAGTGTTTCCCCATCTTACAGGTATCTGCAATCGATGGAGCTCAACTGACTGGCTTATTTGTTTAAGTCCAGTGAACTGGTTCAAAGCTGCTTTGCTTTTGGACTGACTTCAACATGTCACTGTTATGATTTGTGTTAGTAGTTTAGTCTGTTATGAAAGAGTCAAGTGTAACTCTTATTAATTGTCCTCTGAAATGACTTGGGTATACAATGGAAATCCTAAATGGAAATCTACAGACAATAAAAAGGTTTACTGTTAATAAAAGCAAAATATTGCAGATGCTGGAAATCTGAAATAAAAACAGAAAGCACTGGAAATACTCAGCAGGTCTGGCAGCATCTGTGGAGAGAGAAACAGGTAACGTTTCAGGTCTGCAACCTTTCTTTTACTGTCTCCACTGGGGATGCTATTCTAAATTTACATGGCTATGGGACTTGCCTTTCACATTGGGCATAAGAGAAAGAATCCATTGAAGCTGGAATTGGAACAATCATCACCTCATACATTCTGCTTAAGACAATTACCTGATACACAAAGCTACATTTAAGTTATAACTGCAAAGCTTCTGACGGGTGGCCTCAAAAGAGCGATTCAACAAAAAATAAGTTAGGAGAAAAGGAAAGGATTTGTTTCTCATATAAAGAATACATTTCCATGGATTATAAAGGACTCACAAGGGTGTCCCAAGGATCCACAAAGCCAGATTTCTGTGTCTATCAGTGTTTTGATTGCTGTATTTTCCCATTTGTTGACTGGCTATCACTTTAGTTCTGGTGCTTTGTAGTGATAAGGAAAAACACATTTTATGCAATGGTGAGGTCAGTTTCCTTTGGGTAGCTTATGCAGTCTTTCAGAATTTAGAACTGGAGGAGTGAGGTGGGTTGGGGGGGGGGGGGTGGCGGGAGGGGTGCAGGTAGCTTGCTCATAATTGCAAGGGGTCCTTGACATTATGTAAGGGATTATAAGGAAAAACCCTTAAGTAGTTCCTCTGCTTACAAAAACCAGACTTGAAAACACTATTACATTTTTTACTATAAAAAAACAATGGGGAATAGACAGAGAATCAATCACATTTTTGCAAAACTAGTAAACTCTTGTTATGCTTACTTACGATAGTCACTGCTCTTCAAAAGCAGTGTATTGTGTGAAACATTTTGAAATGGTTCACAATGTACAATGTACAAAGCGACGATAATCCTCGCTATAATACAGCTAAATATTACTACTATCTCCAATAAAACATATTTTCTACAGGCATCTCTTCCAACAGTGAAATCAGCAAGACAGCCTCTCTATGAATATACTGCATATTCTCGCCACTAAAACTTTATGAAGGATGGGGAAGTCTATTTGCATTTGTATTAGTTTTGTTGGCACTATTCACAACAGTGCCAATATTTTAATAGCTTAATCACACAGATTTCTCCTGGCAGGCAGTTGTGAGTCAGGCTAATGACCTGTCTATATTGTTACAGAAACAACCCAGAGCATGATCTACTGGACCCAAAAGCAGTGGAAGAAATAAGCTGCCTCATCTGCTGCTAGGTATTCAGAAGCAGTAGAAGAGGAATCACATAAACATTGAAATGTTGCTGTGGGGCTTTCATTTTCATAAATAACTTTACAAATTACAAGATACTTGAGTGTATAACTTCATTGAACAGACCAATTGAGGTGTCTTTAATCAGAGATAATCTCCAGTTAAATAAAGTTTAATTTGATGTTAAGTGATGATGATGTTGTCCAGATGTCAGTATTTATTTAAAAAAACTACTTTTGCATTAAGTATTTCCCAGTAATACATGGATAATACACAGACGGAGATAGAACTGCATCACTGTAGACTCTTACACAAAACAAAAATTGTAATGTTATTCATTAGAGGTAATGCCTCTACCAACCAGAGTTCACCTGCCAACCAATCAGCACTCTCTTCTCATATAGTACCAAGTTCTTGTTTTCCCTTACATTGGTATTCTTGTGGATTGTCCTGATGAGTACAAGACGAAAAGCTTCAACATCATGTCTCTATTTTCAGCAATACTCAAATTCTGTACTACCAAACGACTATGCATTATGTATTATATATAAATCAAATATATTAAATTCAAAATCTTGGATATTGTGACTGTAACCATCACACTTATTTCACACATTAACTATCACGCTTCAAATTGCACATCCTCTGACTCACTAGTGCCACAACAGTGTGGTCTGCAGTGGAAGCA
This sequence comes from Heterodontus francisci, assembly GCF_036365525.1. Lineage (NCBI taxonomy): Eukaryota > Metazoa > Chordata > Chondrichthyes > Heterodontiformes > Heterodontidae > Heterodontus > Heterodontus francisci. Next base: position 94,410,740 of record NC_090379.1, on the reverse strand, counting down.
AGGCTACAGGGCAGGGGTTAATTGAACCAATGCCCACAGACATAATTTAATCTCCATTTATTGTCCTTATTTTTAAAAAATTACTAGTTGATTTCCTCTGGCATTGTACACAGTAAATCAACAAATATGGTCTCTCTTACCTGCTGGTTCTCACTGTCTCTCCTCCTCTGGTTCTGCCTCACTTTTTTTATTTCTCATCCTCATCTTTTATCCCCCCTAATTCTTTTTATTTCTCTCTTCTCCTTACTTTTTGGGCAGGAGGTGGTGTGTCTGGGTTGGAATGGCACGATAGGGAAAGGAGTTATAGGCTGCATTTTGGGTGGTGGGTTTGCAAAGAAAATGTAGCATTAATGACTCTCTTTCCAGTCTTGCTCAATTACTAAACCCTCACTCATATCAGTAACCCTAACTCTTCCCTGCTGAACTACTACTCAACCTCTTTATCCTTCACTCTCCTTTGCTATACTGTCATTCATCACACCATTAATCCTCCATTCACTCCACCTCACCCCTCACTTGCTCTCCCCAAGGATGCAGTCAAGAAGCCAGCTGTGTTCTTTGAAAAACTGAAGTAGCATTAAAGCAATGAAGCACATTTTTCCTCACCACTCCACCATCCCCCAATTTACTCTGTTTCTATCTACCTTTCTTTTTCTCTCTCTGACATTAAAAGACACAAATCAACAACAACTTGCTTTTCTATAGCACCTTTAATGTGGGAAAATATTCAAAGACACTTCACAGAAGGATATTAAAATACACAAAGGACAATCAATTGATAAATCTAATCATGTTTTTAGCTTGCTTAAGCCCTATATTTTTCTAACTGATAGAAAAATTGATGACTGAAAACAATTTACAAGATACCTGCCTGTGTGGAGTTTGCAAGTTCTCCCTGTGTCTGCGTGGGTTTCCTCCGGGTGCTCCGGTTTCCTCCCACATGCCAAAGACTTGCAGGTTGATAGGTAAATTGGCCATTATAAATTGCCCCTAGTATAGGTAGGTGGTAGGGAAATATAGGGACAGGTGGGATGTGGTAGGAATATGGAATTAGTGTAGGATTAGTATAAATGGGTGGTTGATGGTCGGCACAGACACGGTGGGCCGAAGGGCCTGTTTCAGTGCTGTATCTCTAAATAAATAAAAAATAAAATTTTTTTTAAAAATACATTTTGAGAGCATTGTGGGGACCCAGAGGCCATATTGCACAATCAGAATGATGAGTAAATACAGGCTGAATAGACATTGGAATTCATGATGTAAAATAGTTGGCATTAAGTGTGACAAAAACGTGAAAACAGCAAGTCAAGTTGTGCCGACAGGAACGGTTTACGGATTAAGAATTTATATTTGTATCTGATTAATTGTTATGTAGCAAAATTTATAGCTGTTTAAATGGGAGAGAGGCAAAGTTAATTGGAGGATAAGACTTTCTATGCAGAACAGCCTGAGGAGCTGGGAGACACTGAATGAAGCTTCTACAGCACTGCTGCTGGACACAGGTTATAATTGCAGCATGATACATTTATACTGAGAAGGTGAAGTGACAAATTTCCATTATAAAATGGGGACAGTAGAATGGAATTTTTAACAGAAAATGTTGACACAAAAGTGGGTAAAAATGTGACAACAAGAAGTAAGGTTTTGTGGACAGGAAGTGAATGTAGATTTTATATATACGACCAGGTGAGAAGGGGTCTAGGGTTCCCTCTCAGCTTTCTCCTGGTCTTACTGTAACAGGGTTTAATTTTAAACACACTGTGCTTTTAGCTCCCCCTTGGTGACTCCTTGTTCACTGCTTTCCAATTATAAGGCAAAGAAACCAAGCAAACATGTTTTCTTAGGTTTAAAGAAGAAAGGTTGAACTTTATTAAATGTAAACTCTAATTCGGTTAACGCCTATGGATATGCGACGCGCCCCACATTAGCATGCATACGCGATACACACATGCAGATAGAGACAGAAAAGAGCAGAAAAAATAAAGTGGAAACGTTTGAGGCAATATCTGAAGATGGTTTTGGTTACTGTTCTTCAAGCTCGCTGGAGAGTCCTTGATTGTAGGTAGGTTTAGCTTTTTGTTGGGGCCCGGTATTCTTCTTAAACCTTGTTCGATGTAGGAGACTTTTCTCTCTTGTGGGTCACATCTTCAGTGGATTTGGAGTTCCACGAGAAAGAAATGGGAGCAGACAGGAGAGGCTGTGGCGAGCCAGCCAGGAGAGGTCTTCTCAGTCCAGGAGCCAACAGTCTCTCTCTCAAAACTGTCTGTACAATTCAAAAAAACTCAGGTTGCCCAGCAGGTTAGTCATGTGACTAGCTGGTTTGACCACATCTGTTTGTGGATTCGGCCACCTTAGCAGTCATCCTGGAATGTGAGCTTCCTCACCTTCAATGTCTGGTGATCAAAATCCATTGTGGGTTGAATGTGTCAGGAATGGTCCTTTGTCTTCACAAGCACTGTCTGTTAGTATGTAAATACTAATAATCAGCCATGGCTGATCTGTTTAACAAATTATTTCCTCGCTCCAGCAACAGTTTAAAATCAATGTTCATATGACAAAATTAATATGCCTCATTCTTGGCAGGTGGGGGTCTGCATATATATATATATATATATATATATACACACACACATGTATATACAAATATAATATATATTAGTATGTGTGTGCACACAGAGACGTGTGGCTGCAAACTAAGGAGTGAGGGCTCATCTGTGAAATCTTAATCCATATGCAGCTTAATACAGTAGGCCTACCACTGGTGTCATTGCCTTTGTTCTGTTTTCAGGGCAATTTCGGACATACTACATTATTTTATTTCCTTCAGTTCCTGCTGATTCTTATTTTTTTACGATTCAGGATGTCTACCATCTCTTAATCAGCTCACTACTGCTTTAATAGTGTACCATAATTGTCATGCTTTAATTGCAAATGCAAGTGGTGCAGATGCCATATAAGCTTGGGCAAATTTTAGTTATCCAGAGCACCCACCTAAAACAGATGTCATATTCCTAAATATGTAAATGAAGATTATGACGATCACAAAAATCTTAATACTATAGAAAGCTGAGAGGAGTAGAGAAAGTTCAGGGGTGAAGTAAAAAAGGAAATTAGAAAAGCAAAGAGAGGACATGAAAAATTGTTGGCAGCTAAAATCAAGGAAAACCCAAAGATATTTTATCAGTACATTAAGAGCAAGAGGATAACAAAGGAAAGGATAGGGCCTATCAGAGATGTACAAGGGAACTTATGCGTGGATGCAAAAGATTTGGGCAGGGTTCAGAATGAGTTTTTTGTCTCTGTCTTCACAAAGGAGAGGGTTGATGCAGACATTGTAGTTAAAGAGGAGGAGTGTGAAATATTAGATACAATAAGCATAATGAGAGAGGAAGTACTAGAGGGTCTGGCATCCTTGAAAGTGGATAAATCACCAGGGCCGGATGGATTGCATCCCAGGTTGTTAAAGGAAGCCAGGGAGGAAATAGCGGATGCACTGAGGATCATCTTCAAATCCTCACTAGATACAGGCAGGGTAACAGACGATTGGAGGTCTGCGAACATTGTACCATTGTTTAAAAAGGGTGCGAAGGATAGGCCAAATAATTATAGGCTGGTCAGTCTGACCTCGGTGGTGGATAGATTGTTAGAATCAATTCTGAGGGACAGGATAAACTGCCAATTAGAAAGGCATGGATGAATCAGGAATAGTCAGCATGGATTTGTTAGGGGAAGGTCATGTGTTATTAACTTAATTGAGTTTTTTGAGGAAGTAACAAGCAGGATTGATGAGGGTAGTGCTGTGGATGTGGTCTACATGGATTTTAGTGGGGCATTTGACAAGTTCCCGCATGGGAATGTATTGCGTACAGTTCGGGTCACCACATTACAGAAAGGACATAATTGCTCTGGAGAGAGTACAGAGGAGATTTACAAGAATGGTGCCAGGGCTTGTAAGTTGCAGCTATGAGGAAAGATTGGATAGACTAGAGTTGTTTTCCCTAGAACTGAAGAGGCTGAGGGGTGACTTAATTGAGGTGTACAAAATTATTAAGGGCCTAGTTAGAGTAGACAGGAAGGACCTGTTTCCCCTAGTGGAGAGGTCAGTAACCAGAGGGCACAGATTTAAGGTGATTAGTAGAAGGATTAGAGGGGAGATGAGGAAAAACTTTTTCACCCAGAGGGTGGTGTGTGTCTGGAATTCACTGCGAGGAACGGTGCTGGAGGCAGAAACCCTCAATTCTTTTAAAACATACCTGGACATGCACCTGAAGTGCTGTAACCTGCAAGGGCTATGGACCAGGTGCTGGAAGATGGAATTAGATTGGGCTGCTAGTTTTTTTTTGCCCGGCACAGACATGACGGGTTGAATGGCCTCCTTCTGTGCCATAATTTTTCTATGATTCTATGTTCTAAGCTCCCACACTGGTTGTCAGACCCCAAATGCTTAATTCAGGGACAACAGCCGGCTGAGTTCCTGCACTTACCAATCGGCAACCTGCAGCAGGGTGCCCATCTGGCATTCAAATGAGACCTAAAACCGAAGAGAACCGCAGCTGGGATCCAGCGAGTCCCTCGAGGAGTATAGGGGATGTAGGACTACACTTAAGAAGGAAATTAGGAGGGCGAAAAGGGGCCATGAGATTTCCCTGGCAGCTAAGATAAAGGAGAATCCTAAAAGATTCTATAAGTATATTAAGAGTAAAAGGGTAGCTAGGGAGAGAGCAGGTCCCCTTAAGGATCAGTGTGGCAATCTATGTGTGGAGCCACGGGAAATGGGCGAGGTCTTAAATGAATACTTCTCTATTTACCGTGGAGAAGGTCATGGAAGCTAGTGAGTTCAAGGGAGGGAACAACGATATCCTGGAGCATATCAACATTACAAAGGAGGAGGTGTTGGAGGTTTTGAAGCGCATTAAGGTGGATAAATCCCCAGGGCCTAACCAGGTGTATCCTAGGATGCTATGAGAAGCAAGGGAGGAGATTGCTGGGGCCCTGGCAGAGATTTTTGTATTACCGTTAGTCATGGGTGAGGTACCAGAAGACTGGAGGATAGCTAATGTTGTGCCTTTATTTAAGAAGGGCAGCAGGGATAAGCCAGGGAACTACAGGCCAGTGAGCCTTACATCAGTGGTGGGAAAGTTATTAGAAGAGATTTTGAGAGACAGGATTTATATGCATCTGGAAAGACATGGTCTGATTAGGGATAGTCAGCACGGCTTTGTGCGTGGGAAATCATGTCTCACGAATTTGATTGAGTTTTTCGAGGAGGTGACCAAGAGGATTGACGAGGGCAGGGCGATGGACGTCGTCTACATGGACTTTAGCAAGGCCTTTGACAAGATCCCGCATGGTAGGCTGGTCCAGAAGGTTCGAACACATGGGATCCAGGGTGAGCTAGCAAATTGGATACAAAATTGGCTTGGTGCTAGGAGGCAGAGGGTGGTAGTGGAGGGCTGTTTTTCAGATTGGAGGCCAGTGACCAATGGTGTGCCGCAGGGATTGGTGCTGGGCCCTCCCTCTATTGTTTGTCATATATATTAATGACTTGGATGTGAATGTAAAGGGCATGATTAGTAAGTTTGCTGATGACACCAAAATTGGTGGTATAGTGGACAATGAAGAAAGTTGTCTAAGGTTACAACAGGATATAGATCAACTGGGAAAGTGGGCAAGGGAGTAGCAAATGGAATTTAATGCAGACAAGTGTGAAGTGATGCATTTTGGGAAGTTAAACCAGGGCAGGACATATACAGTGAATGGCAGGGCCCTGGGGAGTGTTCTTGAGCAGAGAGACCTTGGGGTGCAAGTACATAGTTCCCTGAAAGTGGCAACGCAGGTAGATAGGGTGGCGAAGAAGGCGTATGGCATGCTTGCCTTCATCGGCCGAGGCATTGAGTACAAGAGTTGGGACGTCATGTTACAGTTGTACATAACGTTGGTTAGGCCACATTTGAAATACTGTGTGCAGTTCTGTTCGCCGCACTACAGGAAAGATGTGATTAAGCTAGACAGGGTGCAGAAAAGATTCACAAGGATGTTGCCTGGTTTGGAGGGCTTGAGTTATAAAGAGAGATTGGATAGGCTGAGTCTGTTTTCCCTGCAGCGAAGAAGGCTGAGAGGGGACATGATAGAGGTATATAAAATTATGAGAGGCATAGATAGGGTAGATAGCCAGAGTCCGTCCCATGATAGGGGTGACTAAAACTAGAGGGCATAGATTTAAGGTGAGAGGGAGGAGGTTTAAAGGGGATCAAAGGGGTAAATTTTTCACACAAAGAATAGTGGGTATCTGGAATGAGCTGCCTGAGGAGGTAGTGGAGGCAGGAACAGTAGTGGCATTTAAGAGGCATCTGGACAGGTACTTGAATGAGAAAGGCATAGAGGGATATGGAATTAATGCAGGCAGGTGGGATTAGTATAGATAGGAATTATGGTTGGCCTGGACGCGGTGGGCTGATGGGCCTGTTTCTATGCTGTACGACTCTATGACTCTATTCATTCTGCTGAATTTGTGCCCCTTTTCAACTCAAGTCAAATTTCTAACCCATAGTCTCATAGTGAAGGTAATGAATGCATAGTCAAAGAGATAAATTTTGAAGAGGCTTCAGAGGGTAGGAGAAGCAATAGAAAAGTGAAGGAGTTTAAGCAAAGCACTCCAAAGTATAGGGCTGAGATGGTTAAAGGCACTGCCACTGAACGTAGAGCAGAAGGAGGACAGAATGATAAGGAGGCCAGACACAAAAGGGCAAAGGACACATGGTAGCAAGTAGAGTTGGGAGAGGTTGCGACGTAGTGAGCTGCAAGGCTATGGCTGGACTTGTGGAAAAGGATAAAGATTTTGAATTCAATGTACTCGGTGACCCAAAGCCAGTGGCAGGTATGGAGGACAATACCTGAGCAGGAACTAGTGCAGAACAGGATGGGGGTGATGGAGCTTGACAAAATGAACTTTTTGCAAGGTGGAATTTGGGAAACTGTTGAGGAGAACATTGGAGAGGTTGAGCCTTGAGGTAAAGTTGGGCTTCAAGGGAAGTGAATATGAGGTAGGGGTCAAGGCTATGTTGCTGAGGTGGATACAGAGAGTCTTGGTGATGGAAATTGTATGGGGTTTGAAACTCAGCTCAGGATCAAACAGAACGGCTTGACGGTATAGTCAGATTCAGCCTGAGTAAGCAACTGGTGAAACGTCTTGGAATCATGGGTGATGTGTAGAATTTTTGACCAGAGCTCAACAGATGCCTTCAGTCTTCATCCACAACAATGTGAACAAGCAGTCACTAAACAGTGGCTGAAGACGTACAGCTCAGTGTTATTAGCGTATGTACACATCTATGAATGTTATCACCAAGCAGAAACATGTAGACAAGGAATAGGAATCGGCCAGGAATGAAAATTTGCAGCACACCCAAGGTGACTGTGCAAAAATGGGAAGAGGTGCATGGGAGATATGCTGGCTAAATATGGTGCCATGCAGCCAGTCACAGAGCACAGATAGTAGAGATAAAGTAGGACAAGAAATGACAGCACACAAAAATTACAGAAACCTTGACCAAGATAGCCTCAGCACCACATGTAGGCTGGAAATTGGACTGAAGTAATTGGGATAGGGCGTGATGGAAGAGGTAAATATAGACCTGTGGTAGTGATGGCTGGTTCCAAGATCCTTGAAGAGGAAAGGAAGATTAGGTAGGTAAGAGAGGATGGCGAATGAAGCATGAGGAATGGATCGCTGATGGCTGTTTCGAAGAACAGAGGAACACTGCCCGAGGCAACAGAGTTGTTGATATCAGCAAGCATTGGGTAAAAGAGAGGGAGCTGTGTGGTATGCCAATGGGTTGCGAGGAGGCCAGGATAGAGGAACAGATGAATTTGAAGATGAGAGAGAAGCTATACAGTGACTTACGATTGGAATGAGGATGGGAAATGAGGGAGCTCAGCACTTGCACAGGATCACAGTAACCAATTGAACAAACTTAGGCTGAACTGCTATATTAATACAATGTACTAGATGTTATTAAAGAAAAATCGCCATTAAAATATGAAACTTTTGGGTTTTTTTAAAAAAGATGAAGAGGAAATATTCCCTGAAGAAGCAAATTGTGTGAAACTCTCAGATAACTCAAAAATTACATTTAGCTGACTGCAGAGCATATGAATCCAAGTTAACAGGTTTTACCAATTTAGCAGTTCACAGTAAAATTGAATTGTTGTAAGGTATTTCTGTGACAAGCTGCAAACTGATTTCATCAAGCAAAATGAAACAAAAATTTAAACAAACATGTTCCTCCATAACAGAGTCAAAATAATGAATGTTTGTATTGTCAATGTCATCACAAAGCAGATTGCCCCGTGCAGCCAGCTACAATAGTAATTGCAGGTCTCTTATGTTCCATGGAAGTTGTTTATCACAGTCTCAGGTTCAGAATCCTGTTGTTTCAGATTCATTTATGGAGCAGAATATATGATTCCCTGGGTTGTCGTTGCTTATTGTTGTCAGTTTATAACTCAAAGTATTTTTAAACTGATAATATTTGCAAAAGAAAAGCCTTAATGGAGAAATTAGCGAAAAATACAATATTGCTGTTCTACATCTCTTCGCTAAAACTGTGCAGATGATTTACTCTTGGACACATCCAATTTATATTCATTAATCTTTTCAGCATTTCTTCTCTTATGCAACCAAGAAATTTTTATAGAGAACGATGGATTACCGGGAGAAATCATGAAAGAAATAATGATCACTAGCAGTGATTGCATAAAGAATAATGAATATTGTGGGGAATGACATCATCAAGAATACAGAGTGACTACAAAGCAGTAGAAGTAATCTGATAACTACACAAACCATGACAGTAAAGTTTGAGCCACAAGATCAGACTTTTCTTGTTGACAGGAGTTTATACAGTCCTCTAAAGATTACCTTGAAGTTTTGTCTAGTCTTGTGCCTCAGTTTCACAAACAGTAGTTATCAACATGAACAGAAGCCACAGTACATATTGTAATATTGGTGTCATTCACATAGAAAAAGAACTTGCATTTATATAGCACCTTTCCCAACCGCAGCACGTCCCGAAGCATTTCTCAGCCAATGAATAAAGTTTGAAAGTTTAGTCACTGTTGTAATGTAGGGAAACATGGCACCAATATGCACACAGCAACGTCCCACAAACAGCAATGAGATAAACAACCAGATAATTTGTTTTACTGATGATGGTTGAGGGATAAATGTTGGCCAGGACACCCAGCCAAATCCCCTGCTTGTCTTCAAATAGTGTGCCTAAAAGGGCAGACAGGGCCTCAGTTTATGTCACAGGAGAGGGATGCATGGTTGCCAATCGAGTGCAGCCTCTCTGAGTTTACTCTTGGCTCTTGGCAAGGAAGTTGCACAGCCAGAATTGTTAATTCACTTTTTGTTGCACACACATGTGCAGTTAGAACCTCTGCGCAATGTAAAGTGCTAAACAGAAAAGACAGTTTGTACAGGGTGGATGTGGTGGATGGTAACTAGTAGAAGACCCAACAGAAGTTTGTATTGCACTCAATCAGTCTGAGCATGAAGCCTATTCAGGAGCTGGGATGATATTTATTCAGATGTAGAACAACAAATTTTTAATTTAATTCAATTCAATTTAATTTAATTTAATTATTTTTAATTCAACATGGGACTTGATTCCACAACCAATTCCTTGTTATGATTAATCTCACACCTAATACCAATGGACTCCAAATATCTCTCCTTCTTAAAAGAATAGTCGATTTAACATCAGTACACAGAACCAATTCATAGCCTGAACATTGGAGATCAGGTTTTGTCTGACATCCAGCAGAATCTCAATTGTCAGCAAGATCAATCTCTTGGTGAAAGGTCTATGCATGAGTTGGTACTATGTTTGTAGTTACCTCAGGAATAGAGCTTCAGAACCTGGTCAAAGATTATGGAAAGAATCCACAAAATACAACTCACGTGCAACAATTTTAAAGAAAAGTCTCTGTTCCCCTCCCGCACCTGAAGTGATGGGACAGGTATGATGATATCCGTCTGTCTCGGGAGATGACTGACTGCACCCAGGGTGTATGTCACCTTTGGATTGAACATCGTCTGTTGTGGCTGCAGAGGCCGACTCGTGAGTGGCAATCCCTTCTGCAGCTGGCATAGATAAATATGGTTGGCCCGAGGTCGACTGATGTTTTTTCCTTCCGCCAGACTCTCTTTTCCGCAATCTTGTCATTTCTTTTGTCCTCCACTTTTTCCACGCCCTTCCTGATTGCTTGCCTCCATGCACTCCGGTTAGCTGCAAGGACTTCCCATCCCAGTCAACTTGAGATCTTGCTTGCAGACATCCTTATATCACAGATGTGGGCAACCTGTTGGTCTCGTGCAGATACCAAACTCGCCATGTAGCATTTGGGGATGAGGACGTCATCCATTCGGCTCACGTGACCCAGCCAACGGAGTCGCCACTGACTCAAGAGGGCAAAGATGCTGAGGATCCCTGCACGCTGATGTACACTCTTGGCACTCTGTCCTGCCAGGAGATGCCCAATATTCATTGAAGCTGTTCAGCTGCTATTTTTGGCTTGCATACGTTGTCCATGCTTCGCTACTGTAAAGGAGGGTGCTGAGAACAGAAGCCTGGTACACAGGGAGCTTTGTATTTTTGGTTAGTTTGCTGTTGGCCCACACTATTCTTCTTAACTTTGACATGACAGCTGTGGCCTTGGCAATCCCGGTGCTGATTTTGGCATCAAGGAACAGGTTGCTGGTGATTGTTGATCCAAGGTATGTGAAGCTGTCTTTGCTTGGGTTGCTCTGACTACATTGCAGACCCTGGCGCCACGCATCTATCCTGGGTCTCAGTGCGGCTTCAGAGCTGGCAGATCGACAGTTAACATGATTTTCTCACTTCAGCAGTTACAGAAGTACCGTGAACAGCACAGACCACTCTACGTCGCCTTCATAGACCTCATCAAGGCCTTCGATCTCATCAGCAGAGACGGACTCCCCAAAATGCTGCGGAAAATAGGCTGCCCTCCTGGACATCACTTCTTCTTTCCATGAGAACATGCACAGTTCCGTCAGTTACAATGGAGCAACAGTAGACACTTTCAAGATCAGCAGCGGGGTAAAGCAGGGCTGAGTTCTGGTGCCAACTATCTTTGGCATATTTTTCTCCATGCTGCGATTGTATGCTTTCGGTGACTCAAATGAGGGTGGCCACGTGCATGCCAGAGCTGATGGCAAGCTGTTCAACTTGGCAAGACTGTGTGCCAAGACCAAAGTGCATAAAGTCCTAATCCGTGAGTTGCTGTTTGCTGATGATGCCGCGCTGGCATTCCAGACTGAAGTTCACTTGCAACAGCTTGTAGATCAGTTGTCCCGGGCCTGCAAGGAGTTTGGGCTGACAATCAGCATCAGGAAGAACAAAGTTATGGGCCAGGAGGTAGAGACTCCACCTTCCATCAACACTGACAATCTCACTCCAGAGGTCGCCGACATACCTTGGATCTACAATCACCAGCAACTTGTCCCTTGATGCCAACAGGTATAAACAACACAGAAGTGAAAAGTTGTTGCTTTGAATTCAGAAGAGTTGTCATTTCAACATTTCTCAAGAAGTGAAAGAATCTGCAGTTGGGGTTTTGCTTTTCCCCCTAGCAGCTGTTTATTTTGATGAGCTGTAAGAATTTCAACAGAAAGATAACACAATAAAATGATAGGGAGGCTTGTTTCGCTTTAAATCCCTTACCAATGTGTCCTGCTTTATACTAGATTTAATAAAGTGTGATTCCTTTGTGAATGTCTGTTAGCCAAATATCTTCTGAAATGTGGGTAGGGAGAGCCCATCTCTCAACATTACAAGACGACACCTGACATGCTATCTCTGAGGTAACGATAAACCTAGATCCATATGACACATAGACCTTTCATAATGAGACTAGTCTCACCCACTATGGTGTCTGATGCAAAAAGCACATCAGATGATGGGTAAGCAGAGATTTGCTGTCTGGGAAAAGGGAAAAACTGTACTGTGGTAAAATGTGGTTTGTAAAGATCAATCATTCCTCTACAATACATACCTTTAAAAATAAATATATTAGTTAGACTGATGCAACTGCGATAAATTTGCGAGAGTCAAAGAGCCATTTGCGACACAGAACGAGGACATTTGGCCCATCGAGCCCAGGCCGGTTTTCAGCAGAGCAATCCAGTCAGTCCCACTGTCCCCCTGAATCCCTGTAGCCCTGCAAGTCTATTTCCTTCAAGTGCCCAGCCTTTGAAATCATTGATTGTCTCCACTTCTACCACCCTTCTGGGCAGCGAGTTTCAAGTCATTACCACTCACTGTGTAAAAAAGTTCTCTCTCATATTCCCCCTGTATCTCTTGCCCAAAACCTTAAATCAGTGTCCTGTGGTCCTTGTACCATCAGTTATCGGGAACAGTTTTTCCATGTCGAACTTATCTAAGCCTATCATAATCTTGTACACGTCTATCAAATCTCCCCTCAATCTCCTTTCCACCAGGGAGAACAAACCCAGCTTTTCCAGCCTAACCTTGTAACTAAAATCTCCCATCTCTGGAATCATTATGGTAAATCGCCTCTGCACCCTCTCAAGGACCCTCACATCCCTCCTAAAGTGCGGTAAACAGAACTGGATTCAATACTCCAGTTGGGGCCTAACCAGAGTTTTATAAAGGTTCAGCATTACTTCCCTGCTTTCATACTCTATGCCTCTATTTATGAAATCCAAGATCCCATAGGCTTTGCTAACCACTCTCTCAATATATCCTGCCACCTTCAAAGATCGGTGCACATGCACCCCGAGGTCCCTCTGTTCCTGCACACTCTTCAGCAGTGTGCCATTTAGTATATATTGCCTCTCCCTATCCTTTTTGCCAAAATGCATCACCTCAAATTTGTCTGTATTAAATTCCATCTGTCACTTGTCTGCCCATTCAGCTAGCCTATTGCAGGCAATTTGTATCATTTTCACTGTTTGCCACTCCACCAAGTTTGGAGCATTGGCAAATTTTGAAATTCTACTCTGTATTCCAAGATCCAAATCATTTATTATATAGCAAAAAAAGCAGTGGTCCTAGCACTGACTCTTGTGGAACACCACCGTATAACATCCTCCAGTCTGAAAAACAATTATTTACTGCGACTTGTTATTTTTTGTGCCTAAGCCATTTGTTTTACCCAATTGGACACCGACCCTCCTATTCCATGAGCTTCAATTTTGTTAATCAGCTTTTTATGTGGTACTTTATTAAATGCTTTTTAAAAAATTCATATAGACAACATCCACCGCATTCTCTTCATCAACCTTCTCTATTACTTCATCAATAAATGCAATTAGATTGGTCAGACACAATTTAAAAGAAAAATAAACAACAATAACATTTTGACTGAAGTACAAAACCTAGAATATATTCCAACAGCTTTTTTATGAATGGACAGTTTCATTCTCTGTATAAGTAGCCATATTTTCATTCCAGTGTTTAGAACAGAAGCTGATGCACACACACACACGTATGTACAGGCATATACACGCACATGCACTTGTGTATTTATATTTGCTTCCAGTGACATTTTTCTCCAAAAGTCCCTCAAAACCCCACCTGTAACAGAAGTCCTAACAGCTCCAGAAACACTTGCCCAGCCTAGTTTATGTCACAGATCTGTGTTTAGAGGTATGAATGCACATTTCAACATGCCAGTTATTCTGGAGGCAACTGTTATATGTAAACAGAGGATGAAAAAGTTTTAACATTTTTACCTCACCTCTGCATCTGTCTCTAAACTACAATTTGATAAACATCAGAAGCTTCCAATCCTTAAAAGAAAAATTGGTGTTTTCAGGTATATTGTATAAATATTTTAAATTACATACACTGGCTTATTAATACCATGCCATCACATTGCACAAATAGTTCTCCTCCCCACCCCCCTCAACTGTTTTACACTGAAATATACATTTCTGAATAATTAGTGTAAAAGCAAAATTCAATTAGAACATACATAATCCACACTGAATCCTGCGAAATTCAAAATTCTAATTTAAAAAAATACACAAAATGCAAAAAATACAGCAACTGTCAAACATGAACACTGATGTGCCCAATAAAGTGCCAGATTTAATTTAGATCTTAGCCTATTTTGTACAGCTCATTCACAAGGGATGCAGAAATTCAATCTACTTGCAAAACTGTAATTATTAGTATCGTCAGGGAGGCGGAAACAATTTCCAGACCTGAGTCACAAGCAAGAGCACATCAGGGGATAACAAGGTGAAGACGGCCTGTTTGAAAAGGCAATTTCTCCTTCAAAACTTTGATTGAGAAGACCAGTTGATTTTGCAGTAATGGAGCAAAATGATTTTTACCTTACCACTAAATGACTTCTTCATGCCGAGGAGTTAGGAGTATGAGTTTATTACTTGGACAGGAGCGAAAGAAAGTGGAAGGAAGGGAGCTCACAATAATCTTGATTTAACAGTAGAGAAAGTCAATGCTGGCTAGTCAAGGGCTTGAGTTATAGGCAGTTAGGTCAGTACTTTGGCTTCATCACTAGGTCAGAAAATTGAAGGTTTGAATTTCACACCTGTACTTGAGTGAAAAATCTTGGAATTCAATTAATTACCTAGGCTCACTCTTCAATGCAGTTCAGACCAGCCAGGTAAATGCTATACTTATCAGGGAAGGTCAGAGGCTTGATATTTTGCAGCGAGTGACTCACCTCCTGACTCCGCACAACCTCTCCAGTACCCACAAGACACAAATCTTGAGTGTTTTTGAAATACTCTTCACTTGCCTGGATGGATGCAGCTCCAACAACACTCAAGAAGCTCACCTCCATCTCAACACAAAATAGTCCACTTGATTGGCAGCCCAACTGTCACCTCAAACACCCACTCCCTCAACCACCAGCGCACTATGGCTGCAATGTGTCCTACTTGAAGGATGCACTGCAGCAGCTTGCCTAGCCTTCTTCAACAGCATCTCCCAAACCCTGAACTCTACCATCTAGAAAACAGGTGCATGGTAACACCACCACCTCCAAGTTCCCGTTCGAATCACATATCATCCTGACTTGGAAATATATCGCCATTACCTTCAATTGGCACTGGATGTAAATCCTCGAACTCCCAACCTAGCAGCACTGTTGGAATATTTTCACCACATGGATTGCAGCGGTTCAGGAAGGTTCACCACCAGCTTTTCAACAGCAGCTCAGGTTTGGCAGTACATGCTGGTCTTGCTAATAATGCCCTCATAATTTTTTTTTATTACTAAGCCAGGCAGACCAGGAATGGTCTAAATTTGAACTATGGTCTACGCTATTTGTTAATCTCAGCCGGGAGTCCGAGCATTTGTCACCCCTGAGCTACAGAGGGGCAAAAAATATTCAACCGAATGTTCCTACTGGAAAGTGTGTATGTTGGTGCTGGGCAAGATAACAGCCAGGCACGCCTGTCAAGTCTCCTCTGATAGTTGAATAATCTGCCGACACAGGAGGAGTACACATTTAGAATGACTATTTGGGAAAGCCATAAGGAGTCAGTGCATATCATACAGCTCTATCTCACCATAAATCAATGCCTTTGGGAAGGAATAAAATAAGAAAACAGTGAGGAAAAGAAGAAAATAGAATGTAGAAACTTATATACCGAGAAGCAACAGCTGCATTCATCCAGTATACCACAAGATTATGGGCTACATGCTTGATGACTTTTTTAATACAGTTTATCCATTAAGAGGAACCCTAGAGACTGCAGCGTTGCACCAATCTAAAGACTGATGAGGCAAATGTGTTTTGGGAGGAAAATTGGATTTTCAAAGTGGGAATTTTGCAACAAACAAAAGTGTGCCAAATGATATTAAACACTGGCTGCTCGCCACTTAATTATTTTTCATTAGCTTTAAATGTTCTAAGTGTTCTCATTTAGAAAATAGGATCAGTTCATTTTTATTTGCCACTTTAAGTGAATTAAGGAATTGATGTTTCCGTCCATGAATTATTATTCAAAACAGTTTAATAAATATCCTGGTCAGCATTTTGCTGTTTTGTGGCAATACGAAAGGATGATCCAAAGGGCTGTGGTGTTGATTGTTAGCTTATCACTTTAAATGTGAAGAGGCAATTAAAAAGGCAAATAGAATATAGGGATACATAGCCAGCATGTTGGAGTACACGTATACTGTGCTAAGGCTTGATAATGTATTAGCCAGACCTTACTTAGAGTACTGGGTGCAATTCTAGTCATCACATTAAAAAAATGTCATATATCTAGTGGAAAGGGTGCAGCGAAGAGCAAAAAGAATTAACCCAAATGTAATGGGGTTGAGCTATAAGGAAAATCTGGAGAGAAGGTAGTTAAAAGCCAATCTTCTGAGGTATAAATGAAATTATAAATGGAATTGATAAGGTGAACCAACCCAGAATGTTACTTCAAGATAAGTAGAATCTAAATTCAACTAATGAAAGGTAAGTTACGAACAGGTCCTTGGAAAAAAATCTATTTATAGGGTGAGATATGTTTTGAGGTAAAGTAGTAGAATCAAAGAAGTTAAGGAAGTCCAGGGTACTGTTGGATCCTAAGCTGGGTGAGCTGAGATATTATTGGATGCCAGGTTGGATAAGTTGAGATATTAGGTAAACAAAATGATCTTTCCTTGCCTTTGATTTGTTTCCTTCTGTTCAGTTCCTAAATGCTGACTTTTTCCAGTTTTGCATTTTGAACCTATGTGTACCTTCATCGATCTTACATTTGCAACTGCTTCCTTCCTACTCTGAAGGACAGCCCAGACTCCTCCACACTGTTATCAGTTATAGTTCAGAGCGGTAGATACAGTTGTGACTGATGGAGCATCCTTTCTCAATGCGGCAAGATGGCTCATTCATCACCAGTTTTCCAAAGAAACTGGCTGTCATTCCTGAACAATGAGAAGCCATCAGAAACCTTCCAAGATAACAACTCACCTCCTGCCATAGCAAGGGAGCAGTCTATTTTTGTTTCTCTCATCTAGAAGTCTTTTAAGGGATGTAACATGGCCTTTGTGATCAAGCTGTAAGCTTAACAAATAACAGAGCAACTTCTGAAAAAGGAGCATGTCAATGTTGAACAAGTGTATAAGTGCACTGTTACGGCCAGGTGAGGAGGTTGGGGGGGGGGGGGGGTGGGGGGGGGGGTGGGGGAGGTCTCAGGCTCCCCTCTTGCCCTTCTTCTTATTTGACCGCAACAGGGTTTATTCCTTTTAAACAGTGATTGTGCTTACCACCTCTGTGAGTGTTTTACCTTTTTCCTTTACTGTGATCTTAAAAGAACCAATTGGACAGGTTTTCTTCAGTTTAAACAAGAAAGAGGTAAGTATATTATACCTAACACTCTAACTCCGATTTAAAAATATTAAAAAATATGCGACACATTCACGCACACATTCACACAAGAATCACACACACACAAATAGATTACAGTGGTTGGATTAAAGTCCAGAATAAATGGAACTTAAATACATAGTCTGTGAAGTGATTGATCCGCTAGTCCTCAGCTGAAGCTGTATTTTTGAAGTCCTCGCTGGTCAAAGTGCACTTTGTGGTTGGACTGTTTTGCTTATGGTTTTCCTGAAGGCAAAATTGTAGTTGGCGCTCTTCCCCTGTTTGCTGGCTGTAGCAGTCTGTAAGCTTGGAGGTCCACAGTCGCAGACAGTTTTCAAACTTGATGTTTTCTGGGGGAGAGAAAGAAAAAGAGAAAGGAAAGCAGCAGTTTTCTCTGCTGCTGCACACTCAGTTACTGCTTGTCTTCTGTAAGTGTAACAAAAATTCTGCTTTTTCAGTGATAAACATACGGTCACATGGTTCTCTCAATCCCCTTTGTCTTTAATGAGGTCCAAAATCTGAAACCCAAAAGCTCTCACAGGTATGGTTGTCAGTGTTTACCCTCTGGAGGGACATCTCCACTTATGAATGCCCCAGGATGACTTTGCATGGCCTGCTAATGAGGATGATCTGGGTAATCTACTCAGTTAGCTAAATCATTGTTCTGGCTGGGCTTCTTGTTGGACTTTTGTCTCCAGTTCAGTCTCCCTGGTATTTCAGATGCAAATTGCAGTGGCCATCTCGGCTGCTAGTTTTTTTTAAAAAGTCAACTGTAGGATTTGTTTTCCATTAAAAGTCTAATGTAAGTTTCCAACTGATGAAATTAATATATCTGGCATATAGTGTTTTCTTGACAGGTACATTCACTACATGTTATAGTTTTTATTGGAGGATAAACAACATTGTAAACAAATAGATGGTAAATAAAAAGGCAACAAACTTCACCTCTCTCTTCAGAAGAAGACACTGCCATTTATGAAGTTCACTGCACTTTTGGGAGACGAGTATAGAAAACTGACAGAATGAGGTCATAAAGGGGTTACTTATTGACATTTAACACTTCATGCTTGTATTCTGCAGGGAGCAGAAATTTCTCCAATTCTCAGATTTAACCCTATACATTAGTATGTGATACTCAGATAATCAACTAGTCTCATATTTCCTAGTGCTGTGCAAGTCTGCAAATCTTGCCAGGCTGCCTGTTGACATTCTCCAAGTGTATGAGATGTGGGTCTATCCACAATCTTATAATTAATGGCTGCTGTGCACTGAAAGCTGTTGAAGAGGCAGCGAGGAGGAAACAGAGGTTTGTACATCCAGCTGATCAATCCGAGTGATTTCAATTTCATTTACATATAAATTGGAAAGAGACAGGAACATTGTATCAATAAATCTGCAGCTTTTGCTAGCAGGTTCCTGATGCACAAATTAATAGCCACAATGCTTTCTATCTCCAGCAATCCCCCCACACCAAAGTTATGCCGGAGCATCAGGTTTAACTATCAATCAAATGGGAAATGAAATGCAGGAACACATTTGATAGTCATGGTCACCATGACAGTAGCACTGATAAATTACTTCAGTAAAAGTGGAGCGGAACAACAAGCTAAATATTATTTTGTCTAAAGACAAATGCTTTTTTTAAAAAAAAGAAAGCTGAGTTCTGCTCATAGAATACAACATGTATGGCTGGCTTATCAGGATGTTCTCTGCTTGGTTTTCCATTTTTGTTATAGAGAAAAGAGGGTTATCGGAGCAAGGAATGCTTTGCCTCAGTGGGTGGTTGACTCAGAGAACATTTAAGGGAAAATTGAATACAGATATGAAGTAGAAGAAAACATAAGGTAAGGCAGTGGGGTTAATTTTGAATGCAAAAAGCCAACACAGGCATGATGGACTAAATGGTCTCCTTCTATGCTGGAAACTTCTGTTGTTCTACAATTATTTTTCTGGCTCAAAATACTTGTTTATTCACTAATTAGGCATGAAGATAACAGACACCAGTCAATATTCATTGTCAAATTCTGAAAAACAATCAATTGCTGCACAAATGTCACTTTCATTGTTCAGCTAAAATCATTTATCATTTTATTAATAAAGACTTAGTATAAAAAAGTGACAGAGTTCAAAAACATGAAGGAGATTTTGCAAAACTTTAAAAGTAGAAACTTGATATTTTTTATTGCTGAGGCTAAGATCTGAGATATACAACATTCTCCTACTTTAGGGCACCTGGGCCGGAATTTTACGCTGAGTGGGAGGGGCCGGAATTTTACGCTGGGTGGGAGGGCCCGCCCGCCGGCCAAAAATGTCAGTGGCGAGCCTGCCTCCGCTGGGCATGGGGAGCCAGGCTGGAATTTTTCGCTCCCCAGGCCCTCATCTGGTCCTGGGCCGGACCTCCACCTCCTTGAGGCAGGAAGTCCCGCCAAATGGAGTTGCCGGCAGCTCTTAGTCCCAGAAGAGCCACTGGGAGCGGTGGCCACTGCTGGGACTGCACCCAGCCATCAGAGGCAACAGGAATGACGGGCCCGGAACTCAGGTACGTTTTTAGGGCCTCGCTGGGGACAATCGGCTGGGCCTCTGCAAGGCAAGCAGGGGTGGGTGTTCAGTTGGGGGGTGGTGTGGGAGTGTTATGCGTTGGGGGCGGTTGGGGCTTCGGGGGCGGCCCTCTGTGGGGCACAGGGTGCCCAATCAGGAGGGCCCCTCCAGCCCTCAAGAAGGCTGCCTGATAACTTGTGGCCTTTGCCATCTGGCCTCTGAGGGTAAAATACCCACAGCAGCAGGAGGAGGCCCTTAAGTGGCAGTTAATTGGCCACTTAAGGGCCTTGATTGGCCTGGGGCAGGTGGGTTGTTTCTGGCCACCGCCCCATGTAAAATTTCCTTACCTAGAGAGTGGTGAGAATGTGGAACTTGCTACCACATGGAAGAGTTGAGGTGATTAGCATAGATAGATTTAAGGGGAAGGTAGACAAGCATGAGGGTGAAAGTAATAGAAGGATATGCTGTAGCTTGAGATGAAGTAGGGTAGGAGGGGGCTCGTCTGCAGCATAAACACCGGCGTAGACCAGTTGGTCCAAATGACCTGTTTCTATGCTGTAAATTCAATGTAATTCTGTGTAAAAGAAATACGCACATCTGAGAATACAATGATCCGAGAACTAAGTTAAATGTGAGTGCATTAAGAGGGACCAATGGGGACATCCTGAGACCCGGCTTTTTTAGCCACTGACCAGCATATTCCAGAAGTGTTGATCCCATTAAGAGGTGCAAAGTAAATATAAACTTTTATCTTCTAAGCAGAGAACACTGCAACAAAAAGACTAATGCAGATGCTGAGAATGCAAGGTTATGAAATGTAATAAATTTACTTTGTATTTAAAACACCTAATGTTTTATCAAGTGTGACTTTTTTCCCAGCTCTGCAATTTTCCTTTGATAAATTGCCACAAAAAATTACTCAAGTATAACCAGAATGGCAAATCAGTTTGTTTTAATAATCAGGGCCGTTACTTTGTGATTACTAACATTTTAATTTTGATGCTACACAGAGCCAGGAAATGGCCATTAACGCCACATTGCAAATGACTAATGAAGAGGCAGATTTAATTATAACAGGAGGTATGAAGAATCACCTCTGAATGATAGATGGGTCTATCCATGCCTAGCTGTTACTGTCTCATGGCATCAAGCACTATGTGCATGCCACCCAGAGTTTTGTAAAGCCACAGCATCCTGTGGAGACTTGCATCTTTTTTTTCCAAAAGGAATTATAAGTACCTGTACCTGTCAGCCATGACTCAGTGGAACACTCTTGCCTTGGAATCAAGTCTGTTTCACGTCCTACTCCAGAGACCTGAGCATATAATCCAGACTGACACTGCAGTGCAGTACTGAGGAAGTGCTGCATTGTCAAAGGTGCCATCTTTCAGATGAGATGGTAAACCAAGGCTACACCTGTTCTCTCAGGTGTTTGTAAAAGATCCCATGGCACCATTTGAAGGGTAGTTTTGCAGGTGTCCTGGCTAATATTTATCCCTCAACCAACATCATTTAAGAAAAGCAGATGATCTGATCATTATAGCATGGCTATTTGTGGGGGTTTGCTGCCATGTTTCTTACAACATTGACTACATTTCAAAAGTAAAGTGCGTTGGGACATCCCGATCATAGAAGATGCTATATAAATGCATGCTCTTTCTTTTTTGTTTATTTAGCAGAGATGCATCATTTTTTTTTCCAATCAGCAATGGATTCAGTACACGATGAAATCTCCTAGCACATCTTGTCCTGGAGTTTTGCAGTGTATGTGGTATTTCTTCTGGTTCTGGGGAATAAGATGCCTCAAGTTGATCAAGTGTCAGTTGGGGAATATTTAGGGGATCACAGTATCATAAGGTTTGGGCTAGCCATAGATGAAGACAAGGAGCAATCTAAAGTAAAAATATTAAAATGGAGGACGGCCAATTTCCGTGGAATGAGAACGGATCTGTCCAAGTAAATTGATACAGTCGAGGTACATTCCCACGAGGTGAAAGGTAGGGCAACCAAAGCCTGGATGATGAGAGAGATAGATAGTAAGATAAAGCAGAAAAAGGGATCATATGAAAGATATCAGGCTGATAATACAAGTGAGAACCTGGTTGAATACAGATAGTTCAGACCGGAAGTGAAAAGGAAATAAGAGAGGCAAAGAGAGAGTATGAGAAGAAACTGGCAGCTAACATAAAAGGAAATCCAAAAGTCTTCTATAAGCACATAACTAGTAAAAGGATAGTAAGAGGGGTAAGACCTATCAGGGACCAAAAAGGGGATCTATGCATGGAGGCAGAGGGCACGGCTGAGGTACTAAATAAGTACTTTGCATCTCTCTTTACCAAGGAAGAAGATACTTCCAAAGTCATGGTGAAAGAGGAGATGTGAGATTGGCTAAAAATTGACCAAGAGGAGGCATTCGAAAGGCTGGCTGTACTTAAAAATTGGTAAGTCACCAGGACCGGATGGGATGCATCTGAGAATGCTGAGGGAAATAAGGGTGGAAGTTGCAGAGGCACTTGCCATAATGTTCCAATCAACCTTAGATACAGGGGTGGTGCCAGAGGACTGGAGAATTGCAAATTGTTCAAAAAAAGTTGTAAGGATAAACCCAGCAACTACAGGCCAGTCAGTTTAACCTCAGTGATGGGAAAGTTTTTAGAGACGATAATCCGGGACTAAATTAATAGTCACTTGGACAAGTGAATGAAATTAGGGAAAACCAGCACAGATTTGTTAAAGCATAACTTGATTACATTTCTGATGAGGTAACAGAGATGGTTGATGAGTGTAATGTGGTTAATTTGCTGTATTTGAACTTCCAAAATGTGTTTGATAAAGTGTCACATGATAGACCTGCTAACAAAGTTGAAAGCCATGGAATAAGAGGGAAAATGGCAGCAAGAATACGATATTGGCTGAGTGACAGGAAACAGAGATTAGTGGTGAACGGTTGTTTCTCGGACTGGAAGAAGATGTACATTGGGGTTCCCCAGGTGATGGTAATAGGACCACTGCTTTTCTTGATATATATTAATGATATAGACTTGGGTGTGCAGGGCACAATTTTAAAATTTGCAGTTGACACAAAATTTGGAGCTATTGTGAACTGCAAGGAGGATAGTGATAAGCGTCAAGAGGACATAGACAGGCTGGTGGAATGGGCAGACACATGGCAGATGAAATTTAATGCAGAGAAGTGTGAAGTGATTCATTTTGATAGGAACAACGAGGAGAGACAATATCAAATAAAGGATACAATAAAGGATAAAATAAAGGGCGGTACAGTGGTGCAGTGGTTAGCACTGCAGCTTCACAGCTCCAGTGACCCGGGTTCGGTTCTGGGTACTGCCTGTGCGGAGTTTGCAAGTTCTCCCTGTGACTGCGTGGGTTTCCACCGGGTGCTCCAGTTTCCTCCCATAGCCAAAGACTTGCAGGTTGATAGGTAAATTGGCCATTGTAAATTGCCCCTAGTGTAGGTAGGTGGTAGGAGAATGGTGGGGATGTGGTAGGGAATATGGGATTAATCTAAGAATAGTATAAATGGGTTGTTGTTGGTCGACACAGACTCAGTGGGCCAAACGGCCTGTTTCAGTGCTGTATCTCTCTATGATCTATGATCTAAGGATACATTTCTAAAGGGAGTACAGGAACAGAGAGACCTGGAGCTATATGTGCACAAATCATTGAAGGTGGCAAGGCAGGTTGAGAAAGTGGTTAAAAAGCCATACAGGATCCTGGGCTTTATAAACAGAGACATAGGCCGGGATTATATCCAGGCAACGGGGGTCCCGACATTCGGGAAAAAGCAATGCAGAGAACCCTGTAATCAAGGCAAAATACTGCAGATGCTGGAAATACTCAGCATGTCTGGCAGCATCTGTGGAGAGAGAAACAGAGTTAACGTTTCAGGTCAGTGACCTTTCATCATAACTGGCAAAGGTTAGAAATGTAATAGGTTTTAAGCAAGGAAAGCCGGAGTGGGGCAAGAGATAACAAAGAGGTGTTGATAGGACAGAGGGTCACAGAGAATAACTGACAAGGTCGTCACGGGGCAAAGGGTGTGTTAATGGTGTGCTGAAAGACATAGTGTTAGTGCAGAAAGGGTGTTAATTGACAGAAAAATGGATGGCCCAAAGCACAAACATGAAAAAAAAGTGGGCAGGCATATGGTAAAAAAATGAATGATGAAACAAAGTAAAATAAAATTAAAAGAAAAAACAAAAAAGAAAAAATTACTAAAAATAAAAAGGGGGGGGGGGGGGGGGGGTGGGGGGGCGGTGGGCATCATGCTCTGAAATTATTGAACTCAATGTTCAGTCCGGCAGGCTGTAGTGTGCCTAATCGGTAAATGAGATGCTGTTCCTCAAGCTTGCGTTGATGTTCACTGGAACACTAACAGCAAGCCCAGGACTGATATGTGGGCATGAGAGCAGGGGGGTGCATTGAAATGGCAAGCAACAGGAAGCTTGGGGTCATGCTTTCGGACTGAGTGGAGGTGTTCCGCAAAGCGGTCAGCCAATATGTGTTTGGTCTCCCCAATGTAGAGGAGACCGCATCGTGAGCAGCGAATACAGTATAATAAATTGAAAGAAGTACAAGTAAATCGTTGCTTCACCTGAAAGGAATGTTTGGGGCCTTGGATAGTGAGGAGAGAGGAAGTAAAAGGGCACCTGCGATTGCATAGGAAGGTGCCGTGGGAAGTGGACGAAGTGTTGGGAGTAATGGAGGAATGGACCAGAGTGTCGTGGAGGGAACGATCCCTTCGGAATCCTGTCACTGAGCCAATTTTGGAGCCACGGAGAAGAGCATAGAATCCCCCCCACAGAGTATAAAAACAAGGAAGTTATAATGAACCTTTATAAAGTACTGGTTCGGCCTCAACTGGAGTACTGTGTTCAATTCTGGACACTGAACTTTAGGAAGTATGTGAAGGCTTTAGAGAGTATGCAGCAAAGATTTATGAGAATGGTTACAGAGTTGAGGGACTTCAGTTATGTAGATAGATTGGTGAATCTATCTTGTGTAGATAGATTAGAGAGGCTGAGGTTGTTCTCCTTAGAGAACGTTCAAACAAGGTTTAGTAGCAGTGTTCAAAATCATGAGGGGTATAGACAGTAGATTGGGAGAAACTGTTCCCATTGGTGGAAGGCTCGAGAACTAGAGGACACTGATTTAAGGTGATTGGCAAAAGAACCAACAGGGGCATGAGGAAAAATGTTTTTATGCTGTGAGTGGTTAGGATCTGGAATGTACTGCCTGAGAGTGCGATGGAGGCAGATAAAAATCAGGTATTTCAAAAGCAAATTGGATAAACACTTGGAGAGAAAAATTTTCAGGGCTATGGCGAAACGGCGATGGAGTGGGATGTTTGGTATAGAAATGCAATATTGTACCAGTGTGCTTTCTGGTTTGCCGTAGTCATGTGACCTCTAACATGAGGGAATCTGACTCGGAGCAGCCATTACAGTCAGTTTCAATAAAGACAGAGTCCACACCAGACAGGTGTCCTGTGAGCTCGTAACATGGTGTCAGAACTGAAGCTGAGGTGACTCTTGAAGAGCTGTTTAGAAGCACAGCTATGGAACAAAGTCCACAGGAATGGTCAGAACTGCTAAAAGCCACAGGAAGCCACAGAAAAGAAACAAGGAAACAGCTGAAAGCACAGTGTAAGAAAATGGCTGCAAATTTTCCTCTGCCTGCACCGATCGAAATGAAAGGCAATATGAAACCGAATTGGCAGTTTTTCCACTCGCAATGGCAAAATTATGAAATTGCGACAGATTTAATTAACAAACCAGAGTGGTTGCGAGTAGCTACACTTTCATCACTGTTGGGGAGAGACTGTTGCAAAGTGTATCCCACCCTAAATCTCTCTGAAGAACAAAAAAAACAAGACAGCAAAAATTTTGAAAGCCTTGAAGGCACGCTTTGAACCCCAAATGAACGTAACCTATGAATGTTCTGTGTTCAATATTAGGGCCCAAGGTGAAAAAAGAGTCCATTGATCAATATGTGACTGCACTAACACAACTCGCAGAATCCTGTGAATTTGTGCAACTAAAAGATGATCTGATTAAAGACAGGATTGTATTAGGCATAAGAGATCCCACAGTTAGCGCACATCTACGGAGAGAGGAGAACCTGACTCTCAGGAAAGGAATCGACGTGTGCACAAGTGCTGAGTTGTAAATCAGCAGTTAGAGCATATTCATGGCAGAACAGACCAGGCCTTGCATTATGCTGATAGACATTCCAGGCCGAAAGGGCAGAAAGATCACAGACAAAGGGCAGGATGAAAATACTGCAGAGGAGATCACACAAAGGAAAAGGAGGCATGTCCAGTGTGGGGAGAGCAGTGTTCTCACTGCAAGAAGCTGAATCATTCTGCACATAAGTGTTTGGCTAGAAGGAAGTAAAACAAGCAGGCACACATGGCCACTGGAGAGATGTCAGCTGAAGATTCTGACGAATCACTATATAACATAAAACTGTTTGGTTCAGTCAGGTCGATAGGTGATAAATGGTTTGTGACTGTTGGAATGATGATGGCAGAAGGAGAATATCAAGTCAACATAAATTGGCAAAGAGACACTTGCATGCAACAGCATGACCTTCACAGACCTGTGCAAAGTGGCTCAACACGGCGATCCAAAAATGAAGCCCTCGAAGTAAGGTTTAGGTTATATGATGGCACCATACTCGTGCCGAATGGACAAATTACTCTGAAAGCCCATTGCAATGACAAGAACAAAGATATGGAATTCTATATCATAGACGGCAAGCAAAAGCTACTCATCTCAGCAGGAGCAAGTCTAAAGCTTGGACTGGTAATCCTCAACGTGCAAAAAGAGATTTGCAACATGTCGCAGCACACTAAACCATTGACTGCGGAACAGATCCTAGAGGAGTACATCGAAGTATTTACAGGTTTAGGATGTTTTCCTGGAGAATATCATCTTGAAGCAGATGAGAGGGTACGACCAATTCAGCATCTGCCGAGGAAAGTTCCAGCTGCCCTCAAGGCCAGCCTGAAAGACAAGATAGAAGATCTGGAAAAGAAGGGAGTAATCGAGAAAGTGACAACCCTTACAGAATGGATTAGCAGCATGGTAGCAGTGAAACAACCTGGAAAGCTGAGAGTATGCATCGACGCCAGGGGTCTAAATAAAGCTCTGAAGAGATCTCACTACTCCATGCCAACCATCAAAGGAATATTGCCACAACTTGCGACGGCAAAAATCTTCACTACCTGGGTGCGAAGGATAGTTACTGACAAGTGAAGCTGGATGAAAGCAGCAGTTTTCTAACTATATTCCGGACGCCGTTCAGGAGATACAGATGGTTGCGCATGCCATTTGGCATTTCCATGGCTTCAGAGGAGCATCAAAGCAGATAGCGTGAGATAGTTAGTGATCTTCCCAGAGTGGAAGCTATAGTGGATGATCTGCTAGTTGATGGAAGCGACGACACAATGGAAGAAGCCAAAACTAACCACGATCAAAATCTAGTGCGACTGCTTGCCAGAGCTCGCCCGATGAACCTAAAGCTGAACAAGAAAAATTTGGAATTAAAGATGCCCAAAGTCAAGTACATAGGTCATGTACTGACAGCAAAAGGTCTTCGCCCAGATCCCAGAAATGTGAGAGCAGTAGCAGCGATGCGGCAACCAACAGATGTAAAAGCAGTGCAACGATTTGTTGGATTTGTCAACTATTTAGCAAAATGCTTGCCCAATTTGTCGTTGGATTGTGAACCATTATGCCAACTCATTGCCAAGGGCGTGGAGTGGTATTGGGACACAGAACAATAAGCAGTGTTCACTTAAATCAAGCAACTAGTGACAGCAACACCAGTGCTGAAATACAATGACGTAAAAGATGAAGTTACCCTGCATTGTGACGCCAGTGAGACAGGACTTGGAACAACCCTAATGCAGCAAGAACAACGGGTTGCATTTGCATCCAGGGTGTTAAAGCAAACAGAACGCGCTACGCTCAGATTGAGAAAGAGTGACTGGCCATTGTCTTTGCCTGTGAACATTTTCATCAATACCTACTTGAAAGAAACAAAGTGACAGTCGAGTCCGACCACAAGCCACTTCAAAGAATTTTCCTCAAGCCACTACTATCTGCTCCAAAGCATCTGCAAAGGATATTACTCCAGTTACAGAGATATCATCTGGACATGACATACAAGCAAGGGAAACAGATGTACATCGCTGACATGCTGTCGAGATCAGCACTCCCTATGAAGAAAATAGAAGATGCTACGACAGAGTGTGAAATCTTCCAGATCCAATGTGAAGCTGCAGCACAGACATTGAATCTGACAAGCGCCTTGCTCAAATCAAGCGAGCTACCCAACAAGATGCAACTCTACAAGTGTTGCAAGAAGTAGTGATGAAAGGATGACCTGAAAGCATCAAGGACATTCCTGTGGTCACAAGAGCATATTGGGTCTACAGAGATGAATTAACAGCCCAAGATCACATTGTGTACAAAGGAAATAGAGTCATTATCTTGAAGGAGTTGAGAGGAGAGATGCTAAAGCGCATCCATGCAATCCACCAAGGAATTGAGTCAAGTCTGAGGAAGGCAAGAGAAGTGCTCTACTGGCCAAACATGGGCAATGAAATCAAGGACCACATCAGCCAGTGCAGTGTGTGTAACAAATACCAAGCTAAGTAAGCTAAAAAGCTGCTGATGACACATGACATCCCAGACATACCTTGGATGAAGCTGGGAGTAGACCTCTTCACTCTCGCAGGAACTGATTATCTTGTCACCATAGACTACTATTCTGACTACTGGGAGGTAGACCAACTGACCTCAATGACTACCGGCGAGATTGTAGAATGCCTGAAAGCACACTTCAATCGTTACGGCATTCCAGACATTGTGATGAGCGACAATGGCCCTCGGTTCATGAGTGAAGAATTCAGCCGCTTCATAAAGGATTGGGAAATTCAACACCATACATCATCTCCACACTATCTCCAGTCCAATGGAAAGCTGAGGTGGCAGTGAAAATCGCCAAAGGAATCATAAAGAAATCGAGCAAATCTGGCACAGGTATATACAAGGCAATCCTCGAGTGGAGAAACACACCTACTGCAGGCATGGAAAGTCATCCGGTACAAAGACTAATGTCACGCCGGACCCAAACTACTGTTGCAATAGCAAAAAAGCTACTGAAGCCAGAAGTAGTAACAGGCATGAGTGACAAAATCAAGGTGAAATGGCAGAAAGTCAAATTTCACTTTGACAAAACTGCCAAACTATTGCCAGAATTGAACATTGGAGAACCAGTCAGGGTACAAACTTTCAATGCTCTCAACAAGAGTCAGCCCAAGTGGCAACTTTGGATCTGCATAGAGCAGTTGTCACCTCGATCGTACACGGTGGAAGTGAATGACCAGATATATCATCGCAACCGCAGACACATATGCATAACTGGAGAAGCTGTTCTGTCACTGCAGTCAGCCAATCAGGAAGACGAAAATTCACCAACTGCACAGACCACAGAACAACCATCAGTCCCAGAGGTCCACAGCACCCCAACAAAGGAAATGGAACAACAGCAGTTACCGCAGCAACAAGTGACAAGGGAACGAGAAGGAAAATCAACCATATGAGCAACCAATGACGGCGCAGTGGTTGGTACCGCAGCCTCACAGCTCCAGGGACCCGGGTTTGATTCTGGGTACTGCCTGTGCGGAGTTTGCAAGTTCTCCCTGTGACCGCGTGGGTTTTCGCCGGGTGCTCCAGTTTCCTCCCACCGCCAAAGACTTGCAGGTGATAGGTAAATTGGCCATTGTAAATTGCCCCTAGTGTAGGTAGGGAATATGGGATTACTATAGGGTTAGTATAAATGGGTGGTTCTTGGTCGGCACAGACTCGGTGGGCCGAAGGGCCTGTTTCAGTGCTGTATCTCTAAAAAAAAAATGACAACATGCACGTGCACCATTAAGAAACCAGCATAATTTAATGACTATGTGTGCAATGCATTTGCAGAGAGAGACTGACAAGAATGACAAACTGTTACTGCATGAGAACTGTTGTGTGCATAGTGGGTAACTTGGGCAACTTGCAGTGTCAATGATGATGCATGCAAATTTTTGGGGGGTTTTTGTATGGAAAGGGGGATGTTTGGGATAGAAATGCAATACAGTACCAATATGCCTCCTGATTTGCTGTAGTCATGTGACCTCCACCATAAGGGACTCTGACTGGGGGAAGCCATTACAGTCAGTTTCAATAAAGACAGAGTCCACACCAGACTGGTGTCCTGTGAACTCGTAACACACTTGAAGAGAAAAACTTTCAGGGCTACGGTGATATGGCGATGGAGTGGGACTAGCCGAGTTGCTCTTGCAGAGAGCCGGCACATATACGATGGGCTGAATGGTCTCCTTCTGCAATGTAACCATTTTATGCTACTATTCTACAATTCATCCTTGTAAATAATTTTTGCACTTCTCCAGTGCTTCCATATCCTTTTTGTAATATAGAGACCAGAACTATGGATAGTACCCCAAGTGAGATCAAAACAAGGTTCAATACAAGCTTTAAATAACGTCTCTGCTTTTGAATTCTATTCCTCTAGAAATAAATCTCAGTGCTTTGTTTACACTTTTTATGACTTTGTTAACATGTGTTGCCATCACTTTGTGTCTCTATCAAATTTAGACTCTTATTTACCAAGGAGCAGATGGTCTCCTATGAAAATGCATGGCTTCACACTGACTTACGTTAAAATTCATTTACCAATTACATCCCTTTCTGTATATTTCTTAATGTCCTCCTGTATTTTGTAACAGTCTTCCTCAATACCAATATATATCCCAATTTGATGTCCTGCAAAAATTTTGATATTGTGCTTCCAACTTCTGAGTCTTAATCATTTAATTAAATGGTGAACTGATCCTTGTGGAACACTACTTCCAACCTTCCACCATTCTGTAACTGCCTTTAACCCCCTATTCTTTGTTTTCTGTTTCAAAGCCAGTTTGCTATCCATTCTGCAACTATCCCCTGACTCCACATGCTCCTAGACGTTGGTCATGGGTCTACTATGTGGTACCTTATTGAAGGCCTTTTGAAAGTCCATGTATATTGTATCTGCTACATTACCCTTATCTCCTCTTTCTGGTAATTCTTCAAAGAAGTATCATTGCACAAGTTGTATTTTTTTTTAATTAGTGAGTCCGATCATAACCATTCCTCTGCTTATTCACATGGAGTAAAACAGCTTAAAGAAACACACACCATCCTGACTTGGAACTATATCGCCGTTCCTTCACTGTCGCTGGGTCAAAATCCTGGAACTCCCTTCCTAACAGCACTGTGAGTGTACCTACCCGACATGGACTGCAGCGGTTCAAGAAGGCAGCTCACCACCACCTTCTCAAGGGCAATTAGGGATGGGCAATAAATGCTGGCCTGGCCAGTGGCGCCCACATCCCATGAATGAATTTTAAAAAAATTGTATCTGGCCTCGCCTCACCATGTGATTGCTCAGTCACACTTTCAGGAATCTGAAGACGTACACATCCAAACGACATCAATATCGGGTTCTGGTCATCAAGGGATACCCTGTTGCACCATCATACAGTTAGATATTGTGCAGTACATTGCCAAAACATCAGATGCTCAAACCGCTTAAGGGAGTGACTAACACCACTATACCCGAGAATTTGTAATGTGAGTCTGAAGCAATGTTGCTGACCAGCCTTTGCAATCTATCAGTGCATTCAGGATATTGGAATACCAGACAGCCAATGTGCTTCAACAGTCAACCACTGATTCCTGATCCAGACACAGCACCCTCCCACTCATTTCTGACCAAAAACCTGCAAAACTTTAAAAAATAATAGTACTTTTGTCATTGATATATACTAGCATAGAGGATTCAAACATTACATCTATATGATTAAGATTTGAGGAACAGAAAAGGAGCTGTTACACTGTTTAGTGCTGACTACAGACCTCCAAAAAGTGAGAAGGAGATAGAGGAGAAAATCTGTCGGCAATTTTCAAAGGAAAATGAAAATAATAGAGCAGCAAGAGTGGGAAATTTCAACTGCCTTAATGTTGACGGGGGAAAAATCATTGTAAAGGGCAGGAGAATGAAAATGTGTACAGGAGAACTTTTTAATCAGTATGTTTCTAGCCCTGTGCTTTATGATTATGAGATTTCTTGCCTCCCATCGCATAAAATTATCATTTGCAACAAACAAATTATTTTCATTACCTCTAAATAGAAATAGAGTATTGATCCTTGCCCTTTCACACTAGCCAGAATACTCATTTAGCTTTTAGAAACTATAAACATTCCCGGACAGAAGGAGACTATTCTGCATAGTATTATGGAGCTCAGAGTGAGGATCTTGTCATGCCCAGTAAAGGCATGTCCTATTCATAACTTTAAACATGGACAGTATTCAGCACAGAATCTTCTGGAACTGAATTTTCTTTTTAATTGAACAATGGACATTAAATGCTGAGTAAGATGACTGCCAAGGGTCAGGTGACTTTTACAATTCCAACCCCGATTCAGAAGTATCTCAAGCCTCTGGAAAGTTCCTAATTGAATGACCATGTGTGGAGTGCCTCCCTTGAATGGACATACCAAGACAAAACCACTGGTGGAATTCGCACCTCCTATTGTTTATGGTCTGACGCAAAACTCAATATCTATGGGCTCCTAGACTCACTGTCTCTGAGGTCTAATCTACCGCCTGGAAGGACAGGGGTAACAGATACATGGGGACACCACCACCTGCAAGTTCCCATCCAAGTCACACACCATCCTGACTTGGAACTATATCGCCATTCCTTTACTGTCGCTGGGTCAAAATCCTGGAACTCCTTTCCTAGCAGCACTGTGGGTGTACCTATCTCACATGGACTGCAGCGGTGCAAGAAGGCGACTCACCACCACCTTCTCAAGGGCAATTAGGGATGGGCAATAAATGCTGGCCTGGCCAGCGACGCCCATATCCCATGAACAAATAAAAAAACTGCTTGTCGTTATGTCCTGACTGAGGTGATTTGTCACATGATTCGTACTGGGGTACCAGATACTCTTATTTTGGAGTCTGATCCAGACAGGTGTAGCTTGGTGTGTATAAGTGCACATGTATACAACCTATGTCTCAATAAAATCCATATTCAAAATTGGACGGGACATGGACATCAGCTGGTAAACTCATCAAAACTCAAATCCTTTGACAGACCAAATACTGGAATCAAATGCAGTTTCTGTACAAACCAAAATAGTCTCATCTATGTCTACTGCCTTTTCAGTGGCATGCAACCTAATCCCAGATCTTCAGGGTATACTCTCATGTTGCAAAGCTCTCAAATCCAACTCTTGCCTTATATTTTCCCTGGTTGGTCTGGGGTATCCCGATTTTTTTTAAACAATCATGTTATTATCACTCCCAGTGAGTTACTACCTCAAACACTTGAGTAACTGTGAAGGTAGAGGCTGCTTGTGCTGTTCTGAATAAGCAGATAATAGGGCAAGCTTCAGCTGACTTCAAAGTGGAAGCTATAATCTAATTTATTTTGGTTGGTTTTGTTGACCTTGGAAAAGCTAGCTAGTGGAAAATTAATCTATACTGTGCTCCAACATCTTAAACCTTTAACCTTTGTGTCATCAATAACAAGCCATCTCCCAACTGTGCCTCCCTCCATGGGTACAGTACATGCACTCCTCACAAGTTCCAGTAATGAGACACCTATCACGTCTTCAGGTCGTTGGAATGAGTTCCCTGGCAAGATGCCAAAGAGAACTGCTGCAGCACCAACACATCTTTTAATAGTGTTACTTACAGTCACAGGAGTTTCCCAAGCAAAAGTAGTTGCTTGAAACAGAAGCTCTTAACATGCACCTTCCAGATCAGGCGCAGGATAGATTGAGATTCAAATCACAGTGATTTGGGAGCAGCAGTAACAAAACAAAGGCAGCTTACTCATTTAATGAATCCGCCATTGTGAATATCTTACTGCTGTTGGGTTAAACAAAATTATTGCTGACTCCTAATATCAGCACTAACCCATCAACACTGGTTAAACTGAGAACTAAACAAATTAATTAAACAGCAAGGGAATAATGCAAATCAGTCCCACTTGGCTTTTTACTGCACAGTGGCTATACTCCCTCTCTCTCTCTGGCATTCCCCATGACAGCATATTGGCTTCACTTCTGTGTTTAATGGTTACAGATGAATCCTCCAAAAACCTTATGCAGTACGGAGGAAGACTGACAGAGACAGAGACCGAGATCAGACCACTTGTTTTTTTCACACCTTTCTTAGAAGTTTTATGGGATAAGGAAGCCATTTTGCTAAGGTGACCACTGCAGGGTCAAAGGTACATGTAACAGAAGGGTTAATTAGACTGCCTCGAAGTCTCTTTATAGGGTAGTAATATTAACAAGCAGGTTTGCCTGTTAAGTAAGTCTCTATCAGAAGAATGGATGTGTAATCGTAACACAGGCTTGCTTTATTTTAATAATATAGAAAGCAGTGAAGGGCGACAGTGAGGTTGGACCTAAGTAAAATCACATTACAGTAATTGATGGATAACAAATTCTGCAGAAGGATACATCTACAAACAAATCACACTATTTTAGAGGTATAAGTATGGAAAAATAACTTGTTAAAACTAAGTTATTGCAAAGATACAGAAAAGGTAGAAAAGCTCCCTTTGTTAAGAAGGCCTTGAATAAGCATTTGCCTGAGAAAGACAGAACTGTAAAGTTAAGCAGTGTGAGTCAAGTTAGGGAGTACTATTTATGGCTATGAGGGCAGAGCAATTAAATCTGTGTTACATGATAGCTATGTATTGGGTAATGCTATGGAGTATACAAATTGTCACATGCCAGTTGTGAAAAATGGTGTAAAAAGTGGCTGCTGGGACAGATACTTTGGAATACAAAGGTTTGGCCAACCAAGTACACTGAGCTCAGAACTGTATTTTGTTTTGAATTTCCTGGCTAAATCTCAAGGTTTTCTTCAACGCGTTGCTGTTAAGCGTGTGTTTAATTATTGTCAATAATAGTTATTATTGTATGCTAAATAAATCTGTGAGCGTCTGACATTAATTTCCGCGAACCCTATTATTTTGAGGAGCAACTTATAAATAAGAACACCATCCTCTAACACACACAATAATTTTCACGCACAAATTGCTGCTCTACAAGACCATCACACAAACGTGTTGGGTAGCCACGGTGCAATTTTAGAGCATCAGTATATTCCACCACAATATGGCAGAATATGGGTCACATCTGAATACTGGATCGTCACCAATCTCAGCCAAGCCACTATTAGAAAATGCCAAACAGAGAAATCTAAGTGCTTTACCACAGGGAGTCGAGGGAGGGCGGGGTGAGGGGTGAGAGAGGGTGGGGTGGGGTGGGGGGAGGTGGGGGGGAGAGGGGGGAGGTTCAGAGAAAATCAGGGATAAAGTCATCAACACCCTGCTATCAGGTGCCCATCAATTCTCAGCTCACAGCAACAATGGTGAAGCCTAGGAGGGGGTGGGGGGACAGGGTCACCCAAGCATCCTTTCTGCCCCAGTTAGTGACTGGTATGGCAAACAAGAGGAAGTAATTAAAAAGAGCACCCCACTACAAAAGTTGCTGATCTTCCGAGAGCAACCTGTGTGGGTGCATATGCGTCTCAGCATCAGTGTTGTTTCCCCTTTTAACTTTTACAGGGCACATTGAAAAAAAGTGCACAAAATAAAAAGGAACGTTGATAACTTATCCACACTTCAAAAAAAATGAGCTCAACTTCATTTGACTCTCATTCCTAGTAGTTAGGAAGTCACATAAATCTGTAACAATAGGCTTAAAAAGTCTGCAAATAGTGAATTAGTCGTACTGTATATGGGGACACTTTTGGACTGCAACAATGGACACGTACCTGGAAAGGCAGTCAGCACTTCATTATTTCTTTTATATGCTTCTCTACATAAAGTCTCAATGGGCACAGTACAGAGTGGTACAATGACAGCCCCAGTTCAGAATAGATGGGAATTCTTTGAAAGCCCCTGTGTATGAAATCTAACAAAGGGCATTTTATTTTATATCTTCATGGGATGTGGGATTGCTGGCAACACCAGCATTTATTGCCCATCCCTAATTGCCCTTGGTGCTGGTGAGTCCCCTTCATGAGCTTTTTGCAGCAGGTTAGTACAACTGAGTGGCTTGCCAGGCCATTTTAGAGGGCAATTAAGAGCCAACCACATCAGCTCTGGGTGGGCAGATTTCCTACCCTGAAGCATATTAGTGAACCAGATGGGTTTTTATGGTAATCCAGCAGTTTCATGGTCAGTATTACTGAGTCTAGCATTTTATTCCAGATTTTAATTTAATTAACTGACTCTAAATTCCCCAGCTCCTGTGGTAGGCTTTGAACCCATGCCATCAGATAATTAGTTCACGTCTCAGGATACTAGTTCAGTAACACAAATACTATGCAACCGTACCGATTCAGTCTTCTTTCAACATAAGCGCAAGCAGTCACCGAACTATAAATAAATGAGCATGAATGGAAACTTCGACCATTTATAGCAAGCACGTCCTCTCCCAGGTACAGATTTTGACCAGAACAATCCCTGTTCCACTACTTGATACCGTGGTGTTAGACTCAAAGTTGAAGTTACCCCAATAAGCTGGCTGGATGCTGAATAAATGCAGCATCCCTGACCAGTAAGAGGGTGTTATATCAATTCTTTCACAAGTGTAAATGTCCTACATGGCATGAATGGCATAACCCTGAGTGAAAAGTTAACAACAACTTGCATTTATATAGCATCTTTAATGTAGTCAAACATCCCAAGGCACTTTATAGAAGTGTTATGAAACAAAATGTGACATGGAGCCACGTAAGGCGATATTAGGACAGATGACTAAAAGCTTGAATAAAGAGGTAGGTTTTAAGGAGTGTCTTAAAGGAGGAAAGTGAAGTAGGAAGGCGGAGAAATTTAGGGTGGAAATTAGGGCCTAGGCAACTGAAGGCATGGCCATCAATGGTGGAGGAATTAAAATTGGAGATCCGGAAGAGCGCAGAATTGGAGGAATGCAAAGATCTTGGAGAGTTGTACAGCCGGAGGAAGTTACATGAAACTAGGTGGCACTGGTGCAATGGAAATCTTTACGTTGTCTAGCGCACTTTAAAACTTATATTTTTAAAACTCAGTGAATTTTATGCTCTTCAAGGTGAGAGATACTGATTGATACCCAATGCTAATGCTAGGCTCCTAAGTGAAGTTTTGTATAACCTAGTTTCAGCATAAAGTTCATTATATTTCCCACAAAAAACAGTAGAAAAATAGCTGTTCCTGATCAGTGAAAAATGACATTATGGGTTGAACTTGTGCCCATGGCAGGGCTCCCAGCGCTGAACCAAAAAGGCGTGGGGAATCTCGTATCGGCCAGCTGGAGCACCACCACCCCCCCCCCCCCACCCTGCCGGAGAGATTCTACAGCGCCAGGACAATTAACAGCCCAGCACCAAGATCCCTGTCCCTTTAAAGACAGGGATCCCGCCTCCAAGAGCTGCTGGCCGCCGGCAGCTCAGTAGTATTGGCAGCGCCACCAGGAGTGGTGGCTAGTGCCAGTACTGCAAGGCCTTGAACCCAGGTCCAGCAGTGGAGCCCAGATCCAAGGTATGTGAGGCAGGGTTGCCGGGGCCAGTACAGAAGGGCCCAGCAATTGAGGAGGTTTGGCATTGAGTACAGGTGGAGATGGAGGGGGAGAGGGTTCACGGAGGTAGGTTGATTGCTGGCGAGGACCCTCCATGGGCCACAGGCTCATTTAAATAGCTGGGGTGGCCCACCGCCCCCCCCAGTCCCATGGAGTGGGCGGGCTGTCCATCGCCAGCAATGGCGTCAGCTGTCTGTGCGCAGGTGCTGGCACCATTTTTAAAGGGGCAGCCAGCCGTGCCGGCAAATTTTAATTTTTAAAGTGAGCCCCGCCCCCCACCCCCCCAAAATTTACAAAATAAAATTGTAACACCCTTTCCAACCCCCCAAAAATAATTACAGTATTTGCCCTTTCCCTTCCCAAAACACTTAACTTTGAATTCTGACCTTTCCCCAACCCCCAGACTGTACAAAGTTGAAAGTTCAGCCCTTCCCACCATCCCCTACACTAATGATGCTTATTTGACCCGTTACACCTCACCCCCGCCCCCACCACCACCGCAATAAAAATCTTAGCTCCTCACCCCTCCCGCCAGTGTCACGCCTGCTTTCCCCAGACGGGGAATTGAAGATGCCACAGAGGATCGGGCCAGGCCCTCCCGGCATTGAGCTCCATGGCAGGCCTCTGCCACAACCATCTTCTGTACCCCCCAACCCCCTGCCATGGAGCCCGATGTCGTGGGCTTGGTAAAATCCAGCCCAGTAACTCTGAAGCCGCAGTTAAGCTTACATCGTTACTGTGCCCCTCTTTCGTTGGCTCTTTCCACCTCTTTCCTTCCCTGCAGCCCCAGGGATTTCCAGAGATCAAGAATCCCCAGAACAGCTCTTGAGTTCCTGTTCTTTAACACAGAGGCTAACTGGGGCATCATCTGATAGGAGATCATATAATGGCAAGAATATTGATCGGTTTTTGAAAGGGAGGAGAAATTTAAGATGAGATGATCATTTTCTTCCATTATGAAAAGCCCTTTGAACAAAAGTAATGTAACCCCGAAGGTTATTAGAAACTGAAAAGGATTGAAAAGTACTTCCTTTTTAATTACAAAAGAACATCTGTAACATTTTGACCAATCCTTTCAGCTGAATGTCACAAAAGTGGATTTTATTTAAACTAAAGACACAATGTTATTTCCCATTGTTACAATCAGGTGAGAAAGGTGTCTAGGGGTCTCTTTCAGCCTTCACCTGGTCTTACCATAACAGGGTTTAATTTTAAACACACCTTGTTTTTAGCTCCCCTTTGGTGGATCCTTGTTCACCGCTTTCCAATTATAAGGCAAAGAAACCAGCACAAACAGGTTTTCTTTGGTTTAAAGAAGAAAAGTTGAAATTTATTAAACCTGAACTTAAACTCTAATTCGGCTGACGCCTACTGATACACGACACGCCCACGCTAGCATGTATATGCAATACACACATGCAAATAGGGACAGAAAAGAGCACAAGAAAAATAGAGTGGAAAAATTTTAGGCAATATCTGAAGAGTTTTTGTTATGGTTCTTCGAGCTCACTGTAGAGTCCTTGATTGTAGGTAGTTCTTGCTTTTCATTGGGGCCTAGTATTCTTCTTAAACCTTGTTCGCTGTAGAAGACTTTTCTCTCTGGGGTTCATGTGTCTTTAGTGGATTCAGAGGCTTGTGAGAAAGAGATGGGAACAGACAGGAGAGATCATCTCAGCCCAGGAGCAAACAGTCTTTCTGAGTTCAAACTCTCTGTGGCTAGTTCAAAAGACCCCTGGAACAGCCAGTTAGTCATGTGACCACCTGGTCCATCCAGTCCTGGTCCCTGTGGATTGCATCACCAGAGCAGGCACTGGAATGCGCTTCCCCACCCCCTCACTGTCCGGTGATCAACATCCATTGTGGGTTGAATGTCAGGGAATGGTCCTTTGTCTACACAAGCACCATCTGTTAATATGTAAATGTCTTTTCCAGCCATGGTTGATCTGTTTAACAAGACATTTCCTCGTTCCAGTAAGGGTTTAAAATCAATGTTCATGACAAAATTAATGTGCCTCATTCTTGGCAGGTGGGAGCCTGGCATGACACCCATGAAGGATACGATTAAAAAATAAATGACAGAATTTAAGAGCATAAGAACATAAGAAATAGAAGCAAGAGCAGACCATTTGGCTCTGCCATTGAATACGATCGTGGCTGATCTTCTGCCTTAACTCGACTTTCCTGTTGGCTCCCCAACTCCCTTGATTCCCTGAGATCAAAAATCTGTCTATCTCAATCCTGAATACACTCAACAATGGAGCATCCACAACATGCTGGTGTAGACAATTCCAAAGATACAAAACCGTCTGAGTGAAGAAATTTCTCCTCGTCTCAGTCGTAAATGATCAACCCCTTATCTTGAGACTGTGCCCCCATATTCTAGATTCCCCAGCCAGGGGGAAACAACCTCTCAGTGTTTACGCTGTCAAGCCCCTTCAGAATCTCGTATGAGATCATGAGATCACCTCTCATTCTTCTAGACTCCAGAGCGTATAGACCCAATTTACTCAGCCTCTCATCATAGGACAACTCTCTCATCCTAGCAACCAATCTACTGAACCTTCACTGTACTGCCTCCAATGCAATTATATGCTTCCTTAGATCTGGAGACCAAAACTGTGCACAGTACTCCAGGTGTGGTCTCACCAAAGCCCTATACCAATTGTAGCAAGATTTCATTAGTCTTGTACTCCAATCCCCTTGCAATAACATGCCAGTTGCGTGCTGTACCTGCATGCTAACTTTCTGTGTTCCAAAAATGTGTACACCTAAGTCTGTCTGAACATCAACATTTAAAAGTTTCACGCCTTTTAAAAAAGATTCTTTTTTTAAATTCTTATTACCAAAGTGAATAACCTCACACTTCCCCACATTATACTCCATCTGCCACCTTGTTGCCCACTCACTTAATCTGGCTGTATCTCTTTGCAGCCTCTTTATATCCTCCTCACAGTTTACATTTCCACCTAGCTTTGTATCATCAGCAAACTGAGATACATTACTCTCATCTCTTCATCGAAGTCGTTAATATAGATTGTAAATAGCTGATGCTCCAGTCATTTGTAGCTCAAGATTGTAAGCTCCCTAATGATATCAAAACACAATCCCTTTGAGGGTCTCTATGCAGATCAGCAAATCATTAAAAATGTGCATTGTAATCATGTTGAATACATCAATTTTGTATGCAATCTAGAAGTGCTCTCTAGCTTGTTCTGAGTACTGGAGTCCACAAGAGTGCACTTCCAGTGCAACTTTAATATTGATGCAAATTGGGAAGTGGTTTGTACCAATGCTAAAGATAAGCTGCAAATATGGAGTTAGGGCCTGACCTAATCACAGATGCCCTGAAGAGGTAGTGTGACACAACTTGGGTTTGACATTGTCTCAAATGTAACTGCAGTGCAATGTCAAACTGGGTTTAAAAATTGCTTAGGGATCTCTTGGACTCCTTAGGAGACTTTTTACACATACCTGCAATTAATGTAAATGTTCAGACAGTGCAGACACTGCTCTTAACATTTAGAATTTAACTGGTAGGAGAGGAGCTCTGTGCATCCATGTAATCTTTCTTGTGCTGATGAATTAGAGTTCCAGCCAGGCAGTGTAAAAGGGTTAACTGTCTGGTTAGAATGAACATCACAGCTACCTTTCTAAGACTGGTACCTACAGTGTAGATGCAGTCCAAGTTGGTTGGCACCCTTCCATCTATGAAAGATAATCAACATGCAGCAAACAATCCATTTCGTTGAGGTGTCTTCTCTTGGGTGCACCTTTGCTGAAGGCTGTGAAGGCCAATACTTGAGTGGCAGATTCTGCCACAAGTGCCACACATGAAGCTGCCAAGTGATGCTGTGAGTTATTGTTTTTGACGTTGGTGCCAAGATGCTGTGGCAACTGGTCGTCATGGTAGTGCACACCAGTCCATAGGATGAGTCGCCATTTCCCTCTTCTGCCAGTTCGTGACTCCCAGGTGCGATAGTCAACATTTAGGGCCTTCATGTTACGATTACAAGCATCCCTGAAGCAGAGCTGTGGGCACCCCACTGGTCGTCTGACCCCGGCTACCTCACCATACAGAAGGTCTTTGGGTATGCGACTGTCTTCCATCCTGTGATCATGTCTGATCCACTGAAGCCACCTCTGTTTGATTAGTGCCAAGGGAGCTCTGCCTTTGAAAGGTCTTCCTCATTTCAGAGGACTGCCGCAGCCCAAGTATCCTGTCATTAACTGTAGAATTTAAGGATTCCAACTTTTAACATATCCTTAATTTTCCACTGTATGTTTACTAACTTCAGTCTAGAGCATAGATGTTCAGATTGAGGGCCTCAGATCTTAAGGTGCCCAAATAACAGATGTAAGCTTGGGAACCATCAAGGCAATAGCGATCACAACATAATAAGGTTTAATAAGATTGTGAAGGACATATGTCAGACAAAGGCCAAAGTAATAAATTGGCTAAAAGCTGATTTTAAGCGAATGAGATTGGAAATAGGGAAAATAAACTGGAAAATTTTGCAGGAGAAATATATTCCACTCAAAAGCAAGAACTAGCCAGTAATGATACACCAAAACTAAATAAAGAAATAAGGGAAACATTGAAAGTGAAGAAAGAGACAGTGATCCTTGTGAAACACCACCTCCCACCTTTTGCCAATCTGAGTAACTACCTTTAAACCCCAACTCTCTGTTTTCTGTTTCCTAGCCAGCTTGCTTTCCATTTTGCTATTTGTCCCGACTCCACATGTTTTGTCCTTAGTCATGAATCTACTATGTGTTATCTTAGCGAAGGAAGCACAATTTCAAAATCTGAAAATGACAACAAATTGGAGGTATAATTAATACAGAGAAGGACTGTGAAAAAATACAGGAACATATTAATAAATTTGCAGAAAAGGCATGCAATTGGCAAATTAACTTCAATATAGACAAGTGTGTGAGTAGTAAATTCTGGTAGGAAGAATAAGAAGACCACATACTCGTTGGAAAACAAGTGACTAAACGGATAGAGGAATAGAAGGATCTATGGGTACTGATACACAACTCACTAGAAGTAGCAATGCAGATTCACAAGCCATTAAAAAAATCAAAGCATGAGGGTTCATTTCTAGAAAGATAGAATTGAAAAGCAGAGAAGTTATGCTGAACTTGTATTGAATCTTGGTTAGATCACACATGGAGTATTGTGAACAGTTCCAGTCCCCCATATTATGAAAAGGATATAGATGCACAGACTGGATTGCTTGGTTGCCATCCTGCGCTCTCACACATCTTGTAGACATCTCTCACGAGTAGCAGCTCTCAACAGCAGTAGCTGCCCTGGGAGATGTTGCATGTCGAATTCCTCAATTTAGGGAACCAGTTCATGGAACTAGAGTCCAATTGTAGCAACTTCACCACCACTGAGGCCAATTAACTTGCACAGACCAGGAGTTTTCACCTGCCTGGCTCAATACCACATGGTGTGATTATTTGAGTCATCAGGGAATCTTGTAGATTAAAGACTTTTAAAGCTTCAACTTCACTTGAGAAAGTGCTATGCTAAGTGGTAATGCAAGTGAATTATCGTGCCAGTGCGACAGACTTAGACTACCAGCATGTAATTGCAGGAGAGGGAACTAGGCTTGGAGAGGAAGCTCGGCATGGAGATGGTGGTGTCATTCCTTTTGTAAAGTGCTAGCTGAGATAAGATGGGGGGAGAGGGTCAGCAATTGCAAAAGGTATATAGGTCTGACAGCTGTCTACAATTTTATTCTGAACCCAGTTCCACATAGAACAGCCCACAACCAGTAAAGTGATAAAACTATACACAGAATAAACACAGAATCACAGATGTTGAGAGTAGTGAGGTCAGGGATAAGGTTACAAGGACGCAAGAGGGCACTGGCAAGCAAGAACTTGGTTTAAAGTGTGTCTACTTCAACGCCAGGAGCATCCGGAATAAGGTGGGTGAGCTTGCAGCATGGGTTGGTACCTGGGATCTCGATGTTGTGGCCATTTCGGAGACATGGGTAGAGCAGGGGCAGGAATGGATGTTGCAGGTTCCGGGATTTAGATGTTTCAGTAAGAACAGAGAAGATGGTAAAAGAGGGGGGGGGTGTGGCATTGTTAATCAAGGAGAGTATTACAGCGGCAGAAAGGACGTTTGAGGACTCGTCTACTGAGGTAGTATGGGCCGAGGTTAGAAACAGGAGAGGAGAGGTCACCCTGTTGGGAGTTTTCTATAGACCTCCGAATAGTTCCAGAGATGTAGAGGAAAGGATAGCGAAGATGATTCTCGACAGGAGCGAGAGTAACAGGGTAGTTGTTATGGGGGACTTTAACTTTCCAAATATTGACTGGAAATACTATAGTTCGAGTACTTTAGACGGGTCAGTTTTTGTCCAGTGTGTGCAGGAGGGTTTTCTGACACAGTATGTAGACAGGCCAACCAGGGGCGATGCCACATTGGATTTGGTACTGGGTAATGAACCCGGCCAGGTGTTTGATTTAGATGTAGGTGAGCACTTTGGTGATAGTGATCACAATTCGGTTAGGTTTACCTTAGCGATGGGCAGGGACAGGTATATACCGCAGGGCAAGAATTATAGCTGGGGGAAAGGAAATTATGATGCGATTAGGCAAGATTTAGGATGCGTAGGATGGGGAAGGAAACTGCAGGGGATGGGCACAATCGAAATGTGGAGCTTATTCAAGGAGCAGCTACTGTGTGTCCTTGATAAGTATGTACCTGTCAGGCAGGGAGGAAGTTGTCGAGCGAGGGAGCCGTGGTTTACTAAAGAAGTTGAAGCGCTTGTCAAGAGGAAGAAGAAGGCTTATGTTAGGATGAGACGTGAAGGCTCAGTTAGGGCGCTTGAGAGTTACAAGCTAGCCAGGAAGGATCTAAAGGGAGAGCTAAGAAGAGCAAGGAGAGGACACGAGACGTCATTGGCGGATAGGATCAAGGAAAACCCTAAGGTTTTCTATAGTTATATCAGGAATAAAAGAATGACTAGAGTTAGATTAGGGCCAATCAAGGATAGTAGTGGGAAGTTGTGTGTGGAATCAGAGGAGATAGGGGAAGCGTTAAATGAATATTTTTCGTCAGTATTTACAGTAGAGAAAGAAAATGTTGTCGAGGAGAATATTGAGATTCAGACTACTAGGCTAGATGGGATTGAGGTTCACAAGGAGGAGGTGTTAGCAATTTTGGAAAGTGTGAAAATAGATAAGTCCCCTGGGCCAGATGGGATTTATCCTAGGATTCTCTGGGAAGCCAGGGAGGAGATTGCAGAGC
The DNA here is from genome assembly GCF_036365525.1 of Heterodontus francisci. NCBI lineage: Eukaryota > Metazoa > Chordata > Chondrichthyes > Heterodontiformes > Heterodontidae > Heterodontus > Heterodontus francisci. Next base: position 94,365,832 of record NC_090379.1, on the reverse strand, counting down.
CTTTGTCCTTGATCTTTATGTCGTCATTGTCGACAGGAATAGTGCCGGAAGACTGGAGGATAGCAAATGTTGTCCCCTTGTTCAAGAAGGGGAGTAGAGACAGCCCTGGTAATTATAGACCTGTGAGCCTTACTTCGGTTGTGGGTAAAATGTTGGAAAAGATTATGAGATAGGATTTATAATCATCTTGAAAAGAATAAGTTCATTAGCGATAGTCAGCACGGTTTTGTGAAGGGTAGGTCGTGCCTCACAAACCTTATTGAGTTTTTCGAGAAGGTGACCAAACAGGTGGATGAGGGTAAAGCAGTGGATGTTGTGTATATGGATTTCAGTAAGGCGTTTGATAAGGTTCCCCACGGTAGGCTATTGCAGAAAATACGGAAGTATGGGGTTGAAGGTGATTTAGAGCTTTGGATCAGAAATTGGCTAGCTGAAAGAAGACAGAGGGTGGTGGTTGATGGCAAATGTTCATCCTGGAGTTTAGTTACTAGTGGTGTACCGCAAGGATCTGTTTTGGGGCCACTGCTGTTTGTCATTTTTATAAATGACCTGGATGAGCGTGTAGAAGGGTGGGTTAGTAAATTTGCGGATGACACTAAGGTCGGTGGAGTTGTGGATAGTGCCGAAGGATGTTGTAGGGTACAGAGGGACATAGATAGGCTGCAGAGCTGGGCTGAGAGATGGCAAATGGAGTTTAATGCGGAAAAGTGTGAGGTGATTCACTTTGGAAGGAGTAACAGGAATGCAGAGTACTGGGCTAATGGGAAGATTCTTGGTAGTGTAGATGAGCAGAGAGATCTTGGTGTCCAGGTACATAAATCCCTGAAAGTTGCTACCCAGGTTAATAGGGCTGTTAAGAAGGCATATGGTGTGTTAGCTTTTATTAGTAGGGGGATCGAGTTTCAGAGCCACGAGGTCATGCTGCAGCTGTACAAAACTCTGGTGAGGCCGCACCTGGAGTATTGCGTGCAGTTCTGGTCACCGCATTATAGGAAGGATGTGGAAGCTTTGGAAAGGGTGCAGAGGAGATTTACTAGGATGTTGCCTGGTATGGAGGGAAGGTCTTACGAGGAAAGGCTGAGGGACTTGAGGTTGTTTTCGTTGGAGAGAAGGAGGAGGAGAGGTGACTTAATAGAGACATATAAGATAATCAGAGGGTTAGATAGGGTGGATAGTGAGAGTCTTTTTCCTCGGATGGTGATGGCAAACACGAGGGGACATAGCTTTCAGTTGAAGGGTGATAGATATAGGACAGATGTTAGAGGTAGTTTCTTTACTCAGAGAGTAGTAGGGGCATGGAACGCCCTGCCTGCAACAGTAGTAGACTCGCCAACTTTAAGGGCATTTAAGTGGTCATTGGATAGACATATGGATGAAAATGGAATAGTGTAGGTCAGATGGTTTAACAGGTCGGCGCAACATCGAGGGCCGAAGGGCCTGTACTGCGTTGTAATGTTCTAAAAAAAAATACCGAAGGAGTCCATTTGGCCCAGTATCTGTGCTGGATCTTGAAAGGGTTGTTCAATTAGTCCCACCCCTTGTTCTTTACCCATAGCCCTGCAAGTTTCTCCTTTTCAATTATATCCAATTCCCTTTTGAAAGTTATTATTGAATGTTCCTTCACCTTGGGCAAATTAGCTGATGTCCCAAAAGTAAAGGTTCTCACCTGCCTTTGAAAGCACAACCTAGTCTTCCTCCGCCGTCTGCTTAAGTCCAGCTGTACTCAGCTGAGCTAGCTCAGGAATGGGCCAAATTTGTTCCCTGCTCTGTGCTAAGATAGCTGATCATTTTACTATAATTTTCTGAGGTGTCTCTAGTTAGGAAGGGGGTAATTGGCTAGCGTTCTTGCTCCTGATCACAATTCCATGGATCTCAGGTAAGGACAGGAATGGGCTTGTCCATGATAATCTGTTGACAGTCAAACGTCCTGCTAATAGCCACCATCAAGCCTCGTGTGAACAATGGCCACTGAGACAAGGTATCAGAGAGTGAAGAATTCAATACCTCCAGGAGAGGACAGTAGAATAGAAAAATTAGAGACAAAAATCAAAGCAAAAAAAAACACAGTAGGGGGAATCACCACTGGGCAAGACTGCATCATCCAAAGGCTGGCTCCTTTGCCAAACAGAATACATTAAGAAATATTTTAACATTACTCTGATCCTCACCGCATAGCCCACCCACATAAGACATGTTGAACATCAGGTCCTTTTGGTACCAAAGCTAATAATGTTGCAGAGTAATAATGAATAAATCATGATTTTAGGGAAATGTAACCTGAATAAGTACATAGCGGAGTCATTCTAAGTAGGTTGGAGCAGGCTTCATTTCTCATTGTTTTGATGAAAGTTTTCAAACTTGCAATATCCTTTTTTTTGGCAATTCTAGCTTTACAGCACAACTGAAACCTAATTTCTCCTACATTATCTCATTGTTCTCCATAAAAGATTTAAAGCTGTATTTTCAGAGAATACTATATTTAAAGCAGTAAATTTATATAATTGTATTATTCTGAAGCCAAGGTTGGAACTAAAGTTGTTTACATCTGTACAACATCACTTACTTATGGAATAAAAAGAGAAAATACTGTAAATACTAGCATAAGTAAGGAGAAAGGATAGATGAATGTTTTGGGTGTAACCCTTCCTGAGAACTGACAAAGGCCCTACACCAGAAATCTTAACCTGACTTTTACAGATGCTGATGTACCTACTAGATATTTCCAGCATTTTTCTCAATTTCTAGCATTTGCAGTTTTTTTTTCCTTTTCACTTGTCACTTTATGGCAGAATATAGAAAGCTGATGATTTTTTTCTCCCAATGCAGCTTTCAAGAGCTAGGCACATGTCTGCTGGATACTCAGAGCTCTCTTCCTGGTCACTGGCATCTGTGATTAGCAGAGGGGAGTAGCAAACATCAGCATCATGAACCACGCAGAACCTCATTCGTATTTTCTGCTATCGATCTCTGCTTGTAAAAAAAAAGCCAACATTTTCAAACAGCTCCGCATCTCTGGGAGGTTCTCCGAACAACTTTCTCTTTCCTCACTAATGTACAAGGAAAAGTTCAGCATCTGTTCTACTCTCACAAATAGCCTTCAACCACCCCTCCTCTCTCTCTATATTGCACCCTTACTTGTCTCTCTCTCTCTTCACCAATGTTACTATGGCCAGCATTTCTCTGAACCTTACTTTCACATACTCCTCCTCCTTTTCCCTGCAATACTCATTTTGTTGAATTCAAGATGTAAGGAGATGTCTCCTGCTTTAACTCATTGCTTTTCAGAACTTCAAGACTGCAGAACTCTTTATCTCCGTCCATCTTTCCTCACTAATGTTTCTTAAAACTCAAACTTGATATCTCCTGATTCTTCCTGATTCAGTTAATCATTTCTATTTTTTTTCAATCTTGATGATGCCCTCTACTAGAGTGCCTCCCCTTTCATACAGGTTTCTCACTTAAAAAAAAATACTTGTTGGCCCAGCATTGCTTACAGACTAAAAAAGTGATGCTCCTCCTATAAACAAATCTCGCGTTCTCTAATTCTTTCCATCGTCCTGTCTCTGCTCATTTTCCACAGCCTAATTATTTTTAGTTTCCTTTGACTCTTTGCTTGTCACACACTATAATTCTTTCCAGCTCCTTGGGTCTTTCTGCTCTCCCACTCTTTCTCATTGTACACCTCATTTTAGAATCACTGTGTTTGTTAATGATTCTTTTCTCGTTTATTTAAATCTCTCACTTCTGGCTCCTCTCATCTGTCTCTCTCTCTCCCTCTCCTTACACCTCTATCAGAGTTTAAAGAAAGAAGAACTGATTAGGAAGAGATTTAATAGACGAGGAAAAGGAACATTGGCAGACTTGATGACAGTCATAACTGACACAAGAAATGTCTTTTTTATTTTTTTTAGAGATACAGCACTGAAACAGGCCCTTCGGCCCACCGAGTCTGTGCCGACCATCAACCACCCATTTATACTAATCCTACACTAATTCCATATTCCTACCACATCCCCACCTGTCCCTATATTTCCCTACCACCTACCTATACTAGGGGCAATTTATAATGGCCAATTTACCTATCAACCTGCAAGTCTTTGGCATGTGGGAGGAAACCGGAGCACCCGGAGAAAACCCACGCAGACACAGGGAGAACTTGCAAACTCCACACAGGCAGTACCCAGAATTGAACCCGGGTCGCTGGAAATGTGAGGTTGCAATGCTAACCACTGCACCACTGTGCCGCCCCTATGTCATTATAAAGTTGTCAGGAATTTAGCTCTTCTCTATCCACAGGCTTTATACTTGAAGAGATTACCCTTAATTGGCTAGTTTAAGCTCACTAATTGGAGTCCAAAGTTTTAATAGGAATTAAACCAATGATGTATTTTTGCAAATGAATTTTCAGTAATACAATGCTGCACATCAGTGAAAGTTTATTGAGCATAATGACTGCACCTAATGAGACATAGATAATGTAAAGTGCACAGCCATTAAGCTTTAGAGTTTCCATCACATGATTATTGAAGCCATGAACCAATTTTAAATCTTCCTCAACAAAATGTGCTGTATAACATGTTTCTTTTGAGTATTTATTTAAACTTCTCTTATGCTAATGCTTGAAATACTTTCTATTCCTTCCCATCGTATGATATATTTTGATCTGCATAGCTCAGGTAATGTAATTACCATCGTAATCACGATGGCCCATAGAATATGGTTTCAAAGCTTTGAATTCACTCCAGGAAATACTGGCAGTTTCCTGTTATACAGACGAGTAATTCAGCACTCCTAACCAACCTGCCTGCAACGAATTTGGTCTAACCATCAGCCTCAAGAAAACAAACTTCATGGGATAAGACATCAGAAATGCTCCATCCATCAATATCGGTGACCACGCTCTGGAAGTGGTTCAAGAGTTCACCTACCTAGGCTCAACTATCACCTGTAAACTGTCTCTCGATACAGAAATCAACAAGCGCATGGAAAAGGTGTCAGCTGCTATGTCCAGACTGGCCAAGAGATTGTGGGAAAATGGTGCACTGACACGGAACACAAAAGTCCAAGTGTATCAAGCCTGCGTCCTCAGTACCTTGCTCTACGGCAGCGAGGCCTGGACAACGTACGTCAGCCTCTGGAGAATCCTTGGCATCAGGTGGCAGGTCTGTATCTCCAACGCAGAAGTCCTTGAGGCGGCCAACATCCCCAGCATATACAACTTACTGAGCCAGCGGCGCTAGAGATGGCTTGGCCATGTGAGCCGCATGGAAGATGGCAGGATCCCCAAGGACAAATTGTACAGTGAGCTCGTCACTGGTATCAGACCCGCCAGCCGTCCATGTCTCCGCTTTAAAGACGTCTGCAAACGCGACATGAAGTCCTGTGACATTGATCACAAGTTGTGGGAGTCAGTTGCCAGTGATCGCCAGAGCTGGCGGACAGCCATAAAGGCGGGGCTAAAGAGTGGCGAGTCGAAGAGACTTAGCTGTTGGCAGGAAAAAAGACAGAAGCGCAAGGAGACAGCCAACTGTGTAACAGCTCCACAACTAATTTTATCTGTAGTACCTGTGGAAGAGTCTGTCACTTTAGAATTGGCCTTCATAGCCACTCTAGGCGCTGCTCCGCAAACCACTGACCACCTCTAGGTGCTTACCCATTGTCTCTCGAGACAAGAAGGTCAAAGAGAGAAGAGAATTCAGCACTGTTCAGATCTACCCGATCAAGCACCTTCCCCTTCATTCTCTCTCCCACCCCTCTCCCCTTCACTTGCATAAAACTTAATTCTTTTCTAACCTTTGCCAGTTCTGATGAAAGGTCACAGACCTGAAACGTTAACTTTGCTTCTCTCTCCAAAGATGCTGCCAGACTTGCTGAATATTTCCAGCACTTTTAGTTTCAGATTTCCAGCATCTACAGTATTTTGCTTTTATTTTAGCAGGAAGTGGAAGCCAGGCACTTTCCCCAGGGAAGGATGGGAATTATTTGTTAGGCTACCTGCCCAGGCTACTCCAGCAACACCTCGGCCTAGATTTTATTTGGCCGTCGCCTGGCCATAAAAGATGGCAGGCCGCACGCACAGGATTTACTCCACAGAGCCGCTGCAAAATTGTACGTGGTGGCTCATTAACAAGGCCGGGGCGGATCACCCCCCCCAACTGATGACGTGGAGGGGGCAGGCGCTCCATCCCCGGCAACAGCGTCCAGCGCCACTGCACAGACGCCATTTTTAAAGGGCTTCAAGCCCTTCCATTGCATTTGAATTTTTAAAGTTATATACATGATAAAATTAAAGTAAAAAATTTAATAAAAGATTCAAACCCCTCTCCCACCCCCCAATGACTAAACAATTTATTAATTGCCCTCTCCACCCCAAAAAAACCTACCTTGTAATCCTGACCTTCACCCCACTCGCCAAAGTTTATTTACTTTTACCTTCAACCTCTTCCCATCATCTCCTCCACCAATCGCAATAGTTTCCCCCGCTCCCCCCATCCGCGAAAACTTACCTGCTCCCCCCTCCCAACAAGTGTGCTGCCTCGGATCTCCAAATGGAGATCGAAGGCACGGAAGTCCCGGCAACCTACCTGAATATCGCAGCGGGACAGCTGATGGGAACAGATAGGTCATTAATTCACATATTTAGATCCTGCTCCCATCGCCAAGTGGCTGGGGAGGCTGCCATGAGGCCTCACCGCCGCAGATAATATGGGGCGGACCACTCCCGGAGTGGTCCCACCCCGCCACAGCCCCTGACATCGGTGGGCCAGTAAAGTTCAGCCCCTCCTAGTGAGTGGGGTAGTTCAGCGGGTTTGCAGTGTGTATTTCTACACCCCAAAGGGTGGAAGGAAACAGAATTTATCAAACTATACAGAAAACCGGTAACTTTTTTTCAAAAATTGAAGTGGCCTTATTTATCATAGACACAATTTCTTTCAATAAATACATTTTTTCTGAGTAGCTTCATTATGGAATCTGGATCAACCCCACGACTGAGGGATGTTCCTGACAGTTAATGGAAATTGGTGGATAGATAAGAGCCCCCTTGTACTTAGTCTGACATAGTGGCTGGGAAATTCCCCCAAGGTCTCCTTCTCTATTGACATTCCTTGCCAGAGGTGCAGTAAACAGGGTTTATGATGCACTTCCAGCGAAGTAACATCCAGGGAGTGAGGGGGCTCCAAGGAATTTACTGGCTAGTGAGTTTTTAAGCATCTGGCTGATCTATTTAGATTATCTACTCAAGTTCCCTCCCTGTGTGTGCAAAACCAACTTTATTTCCGTTTAAAGATGAGATATATAGTACTTGAAAATTTTGCTGGCAGACAAATTCCTGATGGTTGAATGAACTTAGAACCCTGACTTCCAATGATCTCCTGACCCAAGGACTTCCCAAAGAGTCCCAGATATTGGACATTCACGACTCTCTTATCCTGGTGGATCAAGAACCCAGGAGCTATGAAAAACCTATTCAAAACATTCCCGGTTGCATTTTAACTGGTTTCTACAAGACTAAGTCCCAGCTTCTCAAACAGTACAGCAGATAATCAGAAGTGTAGATAATATATTTGCAGATAATTGAGCTTTTGTCATACAGTGTGACAGGGCCACATTACAGCATTGTGCAATCTTAAGAGCCACTATACTGCTTACCAGATACAGGGTGAGAAAGAAAATGGACAAATGAACAGTTAGCATTTGTCACATCATCAGCATTTGTTCAGATCCAACATTTCAGGGTTATCCAAGTTCCCAGATCTTGAGTGAACACTTTATGCAGGAAATGCATAGGAACAGGAGTAGGCCATTCAGCCTCTTGGGCCTGCTCTACCATTCATTTAGATCAGGACTGATCTGTGCCTAACTCAGTTGCTTCACATCTCTTGTCTATCGACCTCAGTCTTGAGACTCCAATTGTCTTGGGGGACAGAATTTCAGATTTCTACCACCCTTTGTGTGAAACACACGTATTTATCCAGCAGTCACTGGTGTCAGTTTTTAATCGCTCTTCCATTAATGTATTCCTGCAAGAGTGAAAACACAACAAAGAATGGTGTAGAAACAATGGGCGCTTCATCCTTTCCTAAATAATAATTTCCTAAATCCGTGCTAAATAGAACAATTTTAACTAGCCGAGCTTGTTGTACCTCACTAAAGTACAAGCAGCAAGTCCATAATGGACTCCACGCAATGAAAATTGCTATTTTTGTGGTGCCTGGTTCTGTCCTTATAGAAAACATTATCTTCTGCCTGCTGTGTTTCACTTCACCCTGCAATCTCCCAGTTTTAAAATACACAGATTCATTCTTTCTTTCTCTGTCTCTATATCTTACCCCTCCCCCAATATGCTTCCCATCTTGGTTTTCTCTCCTGTATCTCTGCAAGATCATGTTCCTTGCAAAAAGCAATCATTCTCATGGATATGCAAACAATGTAGCCTACCTTTATGCCAGATATTTAAAATATTTGTTGGTTTCTTTAAAAATGCATGGATCAAACAGTCAACAGGAACACATCAGTGTTTAGCTGTGTTGTGTACAAGCCTGATTAATTTGCTATAGATGTGAGATATGGCAATGGAATTGGAAGAAAGATTCATATTTATACAGCATCTTTCATGACCTCAGGACATTCTGAAGTGTTTTACAGTCAATGAAGTGCTTTTGAAGTGGAATCACTGTCGTAATGTAGGTAAAGCAGCAGCCAATTTGCATACAGCATGCTCCCACAAACAGCAATGAGATAATGACCAGATAATCTATTTTTTTAATGATGTTGGTTGAGGGATAACTGTTGGCCAGAAGAACAGGGAGAATTCCCCTGCTCTTCTTCAAAATAGTGCCATGGGATATTTTATGTCCATCTGAGAGGGCAGATAATGCCTCGGTTTAACATCTAATCTGAAAGATGGCACCTCCAACAGTGCAGCACTCACTCAGTACTGCATTGGAGTATCAGCCCAAATTTTATGCTGAGGTCTCTGGAGTGGGAACTTGATCCCAGAGATGAGAGTGCTGGTCATGAAAAGATGAGGGAGCAGTGGATAGCCATCATGTGTGTACTTGAGTGGGAGAAGGGCTGTATTACCCTATTCACACCTCACTTCAGCTACTTTTATATTGTGCTTGGTGTCATTCTCGTGTCATTGGTTCCCAATGGATGGGTTCCGTGCAAATGGTGACAACACCCAAGCAAAAATGCCAGATTCATTTGAGCCATGCAACCAGGAAGACTGGTCACTTGCAATACCTTCCTAGTTTTCCACCCTAGCAAATCTGATAAGATTTCTTTGGTACTGCTGCCAACTGCATGAGCCCCGACACCAGGAGTTGATGGCACTAATACAACACAAGAACATTACAATGGCAGCTTTTATTGTTCCAATAACTAGATAATCTATGAGGAGGTACTGGTGCTTGGGGCATCATTGGGCACCGTTACGTGGTATTAATGCAAGGATTGAAGATGCAGTCAGCGGTGTAAAGAATCCTAGTATCCAGGAACCAACTATCTACATCACAAAAATGTGGGTCCTCAATCCAGTCATTAAGGATAAGGGAACCAGTTTCTGTTAGATAAACACAGGAAGCCAGCCCCAGACATTTGCTCTGTGTAGGTCAAATGTCCTTACAATCAACATTAAACAAAAGTGTGAGGTTGTACCTTCATGATTGTGAAGAAATTCTGCCAAGTTTCTAAAAAAAACTGTGTAATAAAGACCTGTCCAACGACTTTGCAGAATGTTTTACCATTAAATGCTGTGATTTGTAAAGAGAAAAGTCTAGCGGGCCTCCCAAACAGGCTCCTATGAACAATGAAACTCTAACAATATCACAACCTCAGGAATGAATATTAAAAAGTGATGCGTTCCCATGATTTTATAGTCATTAACATCTTCAACAGCACCTGCCAAAGCCGAGACTTCCACCAGCTAGAAGAACAAGAGCAGCAGGTGGATAGGAACACCATCACCTCCAAGCTCCCCTCCAAGTCACACACCATCCTGACTTGGAACTATATCGCAGTTCCTTCATCGTCGCTGGGTCAAACTCCTGGAACCCTCTACCGATCAGCACTGTGGGAATACCTACACCACGCAGACTGCAGCGGTTCAAGAAGGCAGCTCATCATCATGTCTCAAGGGCAATTAGGGATGGGCATTTAATGTTGACCTTACCAGTGGCGCCCATGATACCGGGATGAATATCTATTAAACTCTAGAGGAAAAGAGGTATTTTCTTCTTTCTTTATTACTTTATTCACATGTTTCACATCCAAGTAACTTCCTTTTCCCCTTGCTTTCTGTGCTCTAGTAGTTCCTTTACCATATGACCACACGCCTCATAATTTTAATACAGAGGTCATTAAAGTTGACAGTACAATTAGATATAAAACAGGTGAATGAAATCATTAGTTAAATATCTAAAATACAAATGTAAGGAGGTAATTTTGAACTTATACAAGAGCTTACTTAGGCTGTAGTTGGAGTATTGTGTAGAGTTCTGACCAGCCCATATAAAAAAGGAGATGGGAGTAGTGTAGATTCACTCAGATTTCTGCCAATATGCAGATATACTTACAGCATTCATCTTGAGAAATTGGGACTTCTCTTGTGATGCTGAGATGACTAGAGGGTGAACTGATAGAGGTCTTCAAGATCAAGAGGAGTTATTTTTGCATTTCAAGATTTGTTACTACTCATCCCAGAAGGGATTTTTGATTTAAATCATAATGCGTTTTTGATATGATGTTACATTCAGATTCGAAGGATTAAATCCCAAAAGCGCAACATTTTTTTTTACAAAAATAAGCCTGGAGCGGCTGCAACCAACGGGGACAAGGTAGTTTGATGAGCTATCTTGAAAGACAACAGGCCAGCTGTCAAAACTGTTATCCATATCAATTTGAGACAATGGGGAGATTGTTAACATATTCCAACACTTCCAAGTGATAGTCACATATGAAACATCAGAATGGATTCATCCCTGTCAGCACAGCAGGGATGCTGTTGGGGGAAGCTCCAACAAAGCTGTGGCTCAGTGGTAGCACTCTTTCCTCAAGTCAGAAGGTTGTGGGTTTAAGTCGCACTCCAGGGCTTGAGCACAAAAATCCAGTGCAATACTGAGGGAGTGCTGCACAGTCAGACGTGCCATCCTTTTGATGAGAGATTAAACCAAGGTCCCGTCTGCCCTCTCAGGTGAATGTAAAAGATCCCTCAGCACTATCACGAAGAAGAACCGGGGCGTTATCCCTGGTGTCCCGGCCAATATTTATCCTTCAATCATCATCACAAAAACAGATTATCTGGTTACTATCTAATTGTTGTTTGGGGGCATTTGCTGTGTACAAATTAGCTGCAGCATTTCCTACATTACAACAGTGACTACACTTCAAAAATACTTAATGAGCTGTAAGACTCTTTACAACGTCCTGTGGTTCTGAAAGGTGCTATATAAATGACAAGTCAGTCTTTCTTTTGAAAGGGAATAGCCAGTAATTAAAATTTGTTTGACAGCTTAACTGGCCAATCCCCAGACACTGACAGGTGGGGTCAGAGGTCAAGGCGCTTCCTTCCTATCAAGTTAAGAAAGAAATGCATGGTCTGTAGAAACTGCCTGAAGCAAACTCGGGCAAGGAGAAGACACAAAAACTGAAAGCTTTGATCTTCAGTGTAATGGTAAGTAGGCGCAGAAAGATTACTAGGCACTAAAAGTATATTCAGGGAATAATAATAATGAAATTCTGTGGCATGCTTTGTTATTTTCTATGTTAACAAAGAGCATCACAAAATTGGTTAAAATTGAAAGCAACAGTTACTCTATTCAATCACATATGTAAAATAAAACAACTCGTAATTGGCCTCATCTCACTTCAGTGTTCATCACAGTGTCTTTCGAAAAATAGGAGAAACAAATGCGAGGTGCATTTGGAATGGCAGTACCCAGTTCAGATATCAAGGAGTTTCATTGTTACAACTTCCTGGTCCTGCTATCATACGATTAAATATTGGACAGTGAAGGTAAACTCCTGATCATAAGGGGCGTGGAGTCCATTTATGGGAGGGATCAGAGATGCCAAATGTGACAGAATATCTGTTGCAGACCCACAATTTGTAACAGTTATGATAAAATAAATGATAACATTGTTTCTACAGCTTATTGTGACAGTAGCAACAGGTCACACTTTAAGATAATCACAAACTGAAAGAGATTAGACAAATATTTCTTGGCATAGAGGATGGTTAGAATTTGAAAATCTCCACCAAAAACGATAAACTTAACTGAAAAGGAATTAGACATGTGCTTGAAAAAGAATATTAAAGATATAGCACTGAGTAAGAGACAAGGATTAGATTTAGTAGCACAAGTGGAGAAACACACCAGCACAAGCCTGAGGAGACAGATGGCCTGCTTCAGTGCTGTAATTCTATGAGAACACTTGGAAGATGATTTTGTTTATGAGCATAATATTGAAGTGCAATTTTTGTTTTAAACATGAGTGCCTCTAACAACAGAATTACTGTAGATATGAAGACTAATTACAGATGTTTCAAATATTTCTTGTCTACTGTTCAATCAAATGTCAAAATCTCCAAACGACCCATGAAATGCACAGTCATGTAAATAATGAGTCTGTACGTTAAGTGAAGTAGCGGAGGATGGAAAATAATCATAAAGTAGAAATATACAGCAGGAGAATGGCAGGGCAGCATTCCAGGCTATTAACAACCATTGGTCAGGGCAAATTAAATGCCATAAATGGCTGGTAGTGTCCCAAAGCTTCCTCAAATAATCTGGAACTCAGTGCTTCACAGTTCTATTGCACTGATAATATTATTATTTCAAAACAATGAAGTTGTTCTTGTTTTTATATGCAATAATTCATCATTTTTGAATTAATTATCCATTAAGCCATAGAATTTGAAAATCTCCACCGCAACCTTTAAACTAAATTCAAAACTTTGTTTAAGTCAAAAAACTGCTACGTAAATAGTCTATATTGAAGTTCTGCTGGTACAGTGGGTCAACATTTTTCCTTTTCACCTGTAGGATCTAGGCTTGAATCCAGGCAGGCTGATGGGTTGCCAGTTGTAAGGGTTAGAAGTGAAGTGAGTTTGGGACAATTTCAACCCAGTTCCTAATGGATGTAATTGCCCCAAACTACACATGATGCAACATCAGTAGATGCTACTATCATCTCACTTAGCAAGACCGCAAGGATGGTTGGTGTGAGTGATGGAAGGGTCTTCATTTTCCACTCCTACTAATTTTCATCTGATAATTGACAGCTTGTGAGATTTGTCACAATCTAATGATTGTAGTGCATGTTGTGAAATTTGGCTTCCTTCCACTGGTGTAGTGTTTTCTCATTCTCTCTCTAGCACCCCATCAAAGGCAAACTGTACTAAATTGTGATCATGCTCAGTGTCCATTCTCTTTACAACTACTTGTGATGCATCTTGGGATATTTCTTTACATCAAAGGCAACATAAAAATTAAAATTGTTGTTATTTTTGATAAAGATAGGAAAGGCAGGTGCTAAAATCATGACAAAGCCTGTCAAAAATGAATTGCTGCTGTTTTTTGCAGCTCACACAATTTTTACGCTGATTCAAAATCATTTTTAAAATAAAGACTCTAGAATTCCCCAAACTAACAACAATTAGACCGGAAATGAAAATGCTAATTGACGCTGTGTTTCTGAGTTTGGAGTCAAGGTCCTTCGTTGGGGCTGAGCAGAGAGATCCTTAACAATCATTGTCCAATCTTGACCTTAAATAATGTACAAGAAACACAAAGGCCCCAATATTGATAGGGATGTATTGGGTAAGCTGGTGCATTGGAGAAGTGGAGTTTTGTACTGGAAACCCAAAGTCCAGGTTTCCCCATTTGCTGTGGAGTTCTAACTTGGACAGCATCCTTGCCCAGAAGGCAGCCTGATTGACAAGCTTGGCTTCTAGTCTGGCGGGAAGCACGCTGGCAGTCAGCCACAGCCCAAGGTAGGTAGCCTGCAGTTGCTCCTAGAAGCATGAAGAGGGGGGTCCGATCCCAGTTGAGGGAGGAGAGGGGGTCGATGCCCTAACCCATGGTGCCAGGATGAGGTCAATCCCTGTCTTTGTATGAGAGAAGGCACCTGATGGGGAGTGGGGGGGTGGGGGGAGTCAATCTGAGGGAAGAAGCTAAGCTCCTCTTGGCCCACAAGCAGTGCTGTAAAGGCACTTCTCTCCATACCAAAGCTATCCTCACCTCCTTTGAATTGCCATGTTTCCTGAAGTCTGGAAAGCTGGATGGCCAGGGTTTAACCTGCAAGGCATATTAAAACAGAGGCCGCCAGTCTCATGAAAATATTTTTCTGGGAGCGGGTTGGTCGTCGGCCCTTCAACTCCCACCCCTCGCATCCCACCTCCATCAAAAATAAAGGAGGGAGGCAGACTGGGGTCGGATTTGAGATTTTTAAAATGTTTACATCTCATCTGACCCCAACTCACCCGGTTTCCGGGGGTTAAAATTCACTCCAAACATTTGGCAGAAATTACAAGTGGTTGGGAATCATCAGCAACATGTGTGAAAGTTTAGTGTCTTTTTAAAAAAAAAAGGAAAGGTACTATCTCTGGCAGACCATCTGGCCCAGACTGACAACCTCATCCTCCTTGGGTGAAGCCACTATGTGAATAGATTGAGATTTGAACTCAGGGTTAATCCAACACTTTGCTTCCCACAAGGTATTTTCCAAATGGTCATTAAATGGGGAAATAGTCTCTTCTTTCTGCAGGTTATAAGGATCCTATGATGAAGTCCACTTGGGCATTTTCAGCTATGCATCAGCTGCATTTTTGCCACTAAAGTGACAATCTCAGTCAGAGAGGACACAGAATGGTCTTGTGTTGGAAAAGGAAAAAACACACTACAATGGAAAGTGGGGTAACTCCAATGGGGATTCAGTATATTGTTGGGACAGAGTTGGAATATTTATTGTGTGTCTTCTGTACAGATGAACTGGGAATGCTTGACAATGGCATTGGGTGCGCATAATGATCATTCCATTTCCAAACACTACAATCCCTCATCTCAATGGGAACAAATTTTTGCTGCTTAAATTATAGCCCCAAAATGCCCCATATTTCTATATCCCTGCCAACTACAGTAATGTTTCTTTCATCACACAGACTGAGACTCCTGCTGCCTTGATTACCTCAGGACATGCCTTTGGCCTGACTAGTAATGTCACTGTCACTCGCAGGTCTCCATTTCTCATTACTTTCAGTCAGAACTGCAGTGCCATTAGTTTTAATTCAGCTGCAATGGGACACAATTAGTTGGCAACTGGCTTGTACCGTAGATTGGTTCTGGAGTATTCACATGACAAAATAGTCTTAGAGTAGCTTTTAAGGAACTCTGCTATTCAATTAAATGGACAAAACTGTCATCTCATCAGTTCTTCTGTGGCAAAGGCTTCTTGCAATCAAAAGCAAACGACAGATAGCTCTTCACAGCAATTCCACACAGACAGATTTGTTGTCAATGCAAGCTTGAAAAATTTCCTTCTCTTTTTTAATATAAACACTGTGGTTCAGTCCCTGAAATTGTGAAATGGGAAAATAAATCTACGGGATAAGGTCAAACCTTTTGTACAGCTAGCGCACTATGTGATTGTACTAGTGTGTTTCCAGAGGAGGCTAATGCACTATTTAAACATGTTATTTTGACTGTAGAAGTGACTCTTGCACTATGTACACATATCAGATTCCACAAGCAGGATGGCCACTAGGCTTTTCTTTCACTGACGTTGTCTTTGACCTTGAAGTTGCCAGAAATATATTTGAAACATAGAGGGAATTTCAACCCCCAAAAACAGGTGGTTTGGGTCGGGTGAGATGTGAAAATTTAAAAACTCTCAAACCCAACCCCAACCCCAACCCGTTACCAAGCCACCTACTTCTGATTTTAACAGATGTGAGACTAGATGTGAGCAACCAAACCGCTCCCAGAAGCGGAGGCAGGTTGATCATTTTAATATAATGAGGATGCTTGTGTCAGATTTAACCTATCTTCTAGGTTGAACCCCTGGCTGGCTGGCCAGGTTTCCTGGACTTCGGGAAACCCAGCAGTGGAAGGGAGGCTTTTCATAAAAAGTATTTGTCTTTATAGCACAACCTTGGGCCAGGAGGATCAGGAGTGCTTCCCCATGACCCTGCCCCAAGCTTACCTTCTTTCCTGCCTGCCATCAGGCACCCTTCCACGGGATCCCAAGAACCTCCCCAGCCTGTGTTCAGACATCACACTCCTGGGATTGGAGATCAGACCCTCTCCATCCCCGGGACCACGACATCAGCAACAACCCACCCCAAGATACAGACCACTGAACCCGCTACTAACCTAGATGCGAGCTTCCCAGCTGCTCCCAGCCTGCATCCTCTTCAGAGAATTCCCTGCTTGATAAGGAGCCAAGCCTGTCAATCAGACTGGCTTCTGGGCAGACAATCTGCTTGAAAAAAAAAAGATGCACGCTGTGATGTTAAAACTCCACAACATGTAGGGAAATGCAGACTTCCAAATTTCCCAAGTGAAATTCCTCGTACCCCAATCAACATCCACCCCTGTAAATGTTGGGGCTGTGGACTTTACAAAGATAAATAGTCAACATTGACACAGTTAGGTTGTGAGTTTCTAACCTAGGTAGACAATTCAGTGAAGTACGGAGGGGTTGCTGCTTTGCCGGAGGTGCTGTCCCAAAGTGTTAAAGCAAAGGCCCCATCTACAAGTTGAGGTAGAGATAAAGATCCCATGGTGTCATTTGAATAGGAGCTGGGAGGTCCGGGAAACATTCCTCCTTTAACCAACACCTTCAAAAATAGAGTAACTGGTCACTTACATAATTGAAGTTCATGGGATTTTGCTTTGTATGAAATGGTTGCCATACTTGTCTGTTCAGTAACAGTAACTGCACTTCATAAGTATTTGTATTTTGTTGATGTTTCCCAACAATGTGCCATTCTGCCTGTTCTGCATTGAATATCAGCCTCAATTATGTGCTCAAGTCCTGGAGTGAAGAATGAACTCAAGATCTTCTGACTGAGAGGTGAGAGTGCTGTCCCACTAAAACAAGTCGGCCAGAGGTTTAATTTTGTTTCGAATTTCCCGCTGATTGTACAGCAGATCAGAAAGCCTCAGCTTCAGTTTCATCATCTGTGCTACATCACCAATTGTCTACTCAAGTTGTTACAAATGGCCTTCTAGAAGTGAGTGGAGAACATTCCAAAAAATAAATGGAAACCTTTTTTTTATTCTTAATCAACTCGATGGAAATAATTGCCATTTCCATCTATTTAATCTTGCTGTTTCAATGTGTGCAAAAGCCAAGCATCAAAGTTGGTAATGAAATCATTACGTAACCACTCCTTCATCTCTCCTTGAGCATTTGCAAAATGGCAATTGATTCACTGATGTAAGGAACCCTGCAGTCACGTGCACGGCCTGTTTTCTGGCCAAAGCCGACAAGTAGGCAAACGATAATTGAGTTTTCTGAATTGGGACTTGTGATAATGAAAGCAATGACAGAAGATTCTGCACTATTTCAATGCACAGCCGCTTGGGAGACCCAAAGAGATGTACTGCTTTGCAAATAGCCGAACCAACCCTGCCAATGCACGCAAAGCTTGACAATTTAATGAGACAGCTAGGCTCTTGAGTCACTAGGGTTCCCTTCTGCACCACTCACCCCCTCATCCCCCTCCTATAACATTCCCTCCCTCATATTTAATTCAAATTCACTGTTTAAAAGTAATCAGTCATTTTCTTTGCAAGGGGTTGGTTGCATAGATGGCATTGCTAACTTGTTTTATTTCAGTAAACAGTCTGTGAGAGTTCAGAAACACTTTGTGCTTGGTTGGTTGGGAACGCCGTCATTTTTATTTTTGGAGTCCACAAATTTACATCTCCTCATAAATGGTGCAGATCTGAAAAGGACAGATGTGGAGGAAATTATGTGCGACTGACTGAACACTCAGCAGTGATGTGGAATCCATTCAGTTCTAAGCTCTCATCTGTATAACCCTTTCCCATTTGGAGTAAGCATGATGCAATTTCTTAAGCAGTGCCAAAGATGACATTCCCGAGCTCAGGACTTCTTACTGGTCTGCAGCAAACTCTTTACAATACATAAAAAATTCAAGAGTGTTTCTGTAATATTGTACCTCTGGGCAAACTACATGTATTATTATACGTTGCTCAAATATGTGATTCAGCAATAGGTAGCCAGAGTCAGACATAAAAGGTCAAATACATTTCCATGAGTGATCAAACTAAAAATGTTAATTGACAGTCATTATTAGACTCTGTGTGTATGTGTATTTCTATGAGACTGTGTGTGTATCCATATTTCTGTTAGATTGTGTATGTATGTGCGTATCTGTGGGCTAAATTTTTAGCCTCTGATGGGGACGGGCATGGAGGTGGGCGGGCACGGAATTTCATGCCACTGGCCAATGTGCGGCTGGTAGCCAATTAAGGTGATCAAATGTCTATTCGCTGGGATTTTCCAGTCGACGGGAGACAGTGCTGCTGCCTGGAGGCGGCAAACAAGGAAGCCCTCCCAGCCTACCTGGCTTCAACATCAGCCGCCAGCCACCCTGTGGAGGAGTTCCAACCCACAAAGGTGGCCCGGCTACAAAGGCCTTTTTTTATTTTAGATTTTAAAAGTTGTAGTGACGGGGACTCCATTTTGGGGCGCGTTCTCCCTCAATTATCTGTAAAGGCATCCTGCTGCTCCCTCAGTGCCGGAGGGCCTCCTATTGGCCCTCCAGCTTCAACAGCCCGCGTGCAGTCCTTAATTGGGCAGCAAACCCACGGCTACTAATTTACTAGTTTGGGGAAAATTACAGGTGAGCGGTTGGTCCCCGCACCATGTGGGCTTCTGACACAATTTAAGCCTGATGGCAGGGTCCTGAAGCCCACAGGGAAAATCCTGGCCTGTATTTCAATTAAACTGTGTGTGTATCTGTATTTCTATTCGACTGTATAATTATTAGACTGTATGTATGTATCTCTTTCTATTTCAGAGTGTGGGTGTATCTGTATTTCTGTTAGACTGTGGGCCAGATTCTATTCTGGTGACGGGGATCCCAGCGGCGGACCAGAAGGTGGGAAAGACTCCGCCTTGGCCCCCCATCGGACCCCCATTGCTATTTCACATTGGACAGGCAATTAATTGCCCGCCATCGGGGACGCCGTCCCTTTAAGGGAATAAGCTCCTGCCTCCAGAGCTGCCAGCCAATTGGAAGGCAGGCAGCTCTGCAGTACTGGTAGCTCCACCAGGAGAGGTGGCCACTGCTAATACTGCAGGAGGCACTGCAGTATGCAGGTGAGTGGGGTCGGAATTGCTGGGGCCATGAAGCGACGAGGTGGGGGGGGTGGGGGGAGCGGTCTCCCCAGGGAGACGGAGATTGCTGCGGGGAGGGGGGGGGGGCCCTCCGGGGCCATGGATTGCACCCAATCCATGCACCCTCCTAGGATGCTGCCAGGCTTTCCATGGCGGCATCTCCATGTGGCAGCGGGCCCCTCCCACTTCCACAAAATTGAAGTGGAGATGGGAAGAGGCCCTTAAATCTGTGCCCCCCCCCGCCCTCCCCAGCCTCTGCGCCTGCTTGCAAGGGCAGAAAAAAATCCTATCCTGTGTGTGCATCTCCATTTCTATTTCAGACTGTGTGTTTGTATCTGTATTTCTATTAGACTGTGTGCTTGTGTTCTAATTTCAGAGTGTGCGCGTGCATTTACTTCTATGAGACCTGTATTTCCATTTGAGACACTGTGGGCTGGATTTTAAGAGCCCACCATCGATCTCGGTGGTGAACTCAAAAAATGGTGGGTCGCACGCCATAGAGCAGCCAGGATCGCCCATGCAGCAGCTCATCTAAATGGCCAGGGTGGCCTGTGTGCACCCCCCCCACCCCCCGCGACCACCCCGATCATGTGGAGGGGCGGACTGTCCGATGCCAGAAATGGACATTTTTAAAGGGCAGCCAGCCATGCCGCCATATTTAAAATTTTTAAAGATACCCCACCCCAAATTTTATCAAATAAAATTCTAAAACCCCTTTCCCACCCTCCCCCACAATAACAATTACATTAACATTTGCCCTTCACCCTCCACAAAACACTTACCTTTTAAATCTGACCTTACCCCCACACTCCCAGACTGCACAAAGTTGAAAGTGTAGCCCTTCCCACCACCCCCTACATTCATTATGTTTATTTGCCCCCGTCCCCCAAACCCACCCCCGCACTGAAAATCTTAACTCATTCCCCGTCCCCACCAGTTTCTCGCTGCTTTTACCCAGACAGGGAACTGAAGGCATGGCAGTGCCAGCCGCTGCACTGAGGATCGCAGCAGGCTGGAAAGTTTCAAGGTAAATTCATTTATATTTATTCATCCCATTAATTTAAATATCAAAATTGAGGTCCCGTCACCCAGCGGCAGGAGGGACACCAGGGAACCTCACCGCCGCCGGGAGGACAGGCCGAGCCCACCCAGCATCGACCTCTGTGGCAAGCCTCTGCTGCAACCATCTTCCAGCTGCACCCACACACCCCCACAACCCCGCCACAGAGTCCGACATCATGGGGTTGGTAAAATCTAGTCCTGTGTGTGTCTGAGTGTTTTTTTGTGTATCTGTGTTTCTATTTCAGAATATGTATGTGAGTGTATTTTGACTCGGCTGTGTGCCTCTGTATTTCTACTCGGCTGCGTGTCTCTGTATTTCTACTCGACTGCGTGTCTCTGTATTTCTATTCGACCGTATGAGTCTATTTCTATTCGACTGCGTGCCTCTGTAATTCTATTCGACTGTGTGAGTCTGTTTCTATTCGACTGTGTGTCTCTGTATTTCTATTCGACTGCGTGTCTCTGTATTTCTATTCGACTGTGTGAGTCTATTTCTATTCGACTGTGTGTCTGTATTTCTATTCGACTGTGTGTCTCTGTATTTCTATTCGACTGTGTGTCTCTGTAATTCTATTCGACTGTGTGCCTCTGTAATTCTATTCGACTGTGTGAGTCTATTTCTATTCGACTGTGTGTCTGTATTTCTATTCGACTGTGTGAGTCTATTTCTATTCGACTGTGTGTCTGTATTTCTATTCGACTGTGTGCCTCTGTAATTCTATTCGACTGTGTGAGTCTATTTCTATTCGACTGTGTGTCTCTGTAATTCTATTCAACTGTGTGCATCTGTATTTCTATTCGACTGTGTGTCTGTATTTCTATTCGACTGTGTGAGTCTATTTCTATTCGACTGTGTGTCTGTATTTCTATTCGACTGTGTGCCTCTGTAATTCTATTCGACCGTGTGAGTCTATTTCTATTCGACTGTGTGTCTCTGTAATTCTATTCAACTGTGTGCATCTGTATTTCTATTCGACTGTGTGCATCTGTAATTCTATTCGACTGTGAGAGTCTATTTCTATTCGACTGTGTGTCTGTATTTCTATTCGATTGTGTGCCCCTGTATTTCTATTCGACTGTGTGTCTCTGTATTTCTATTCGACTGTGTGAGTCTATTTCTATTCGACTGTGTGTCTGTATTTCTATTCGACTGTGTGAGTTTATTTCTATTCGACTGTGTGTCTGTATTTCTATTCGATTGTGTGCCCCTGTATTTCTATTCGACTGTGTCTCTGTATTTCTATTCGACTGTGTGAGTCTATTTCTATTCGACTGTGTGTCTGTATTTCTATTCGATTGTGTGCCCCTGTATTTCTATTCGACTGTGTGCATCTGTAATTCTATTCGACTGTGTGAGTCTATTTCTATTCGACTGTGTGTCTGTATTTCTATTCGATTGTGTGCCCCTGTATTTCTATTCGACTGTGTCTCTGTATTTCTATTCGACTGTGTGAGTCTATTTCTATTCGACTGTGTGTCTGTATTTCTATACGATTGTGTGCCCCTGTATTTCTATTCGACTGTGTGCATCTGTAATTCTATTCGACTGTGTGAGTCTATTTCTATTCGACTGTGTGCCTCTGTATTTCTATTCGACTGTGTGCATCTGTATTTCTATTCGATTGTGTGCCTCTGTATTTCTATTCGACTGTGTGTCTGTATTTCTATTCGATTGTGTGCCCCTGTATTTCTATTCGACTGTGTGTCTGTATTTCTATTCGATTGTGTGCCCCTGTATTTCTATTCGACTGTGTGCCTCTGTATTTCTATTCGACTGTGTGTCTGTATTTCTATTCGATTGTGTGCCCCTGTATTTCTATTCGACTGTGTGCATCTGTAATTCTATTCGACTGTGTGAGTCTATTTCTATTCGACTGTGTGCCTCTGTATTTCTATTCGACTGTGTGCATCTGTATTTCTATTCGATTGTGTGCCTCTGTATTTCTATTCGACTGTGTGTCTGTATTTCTATTCGATTGTGTGCCCCTGTATTTCTATTCGATTGTGTGCCCCTGTATTTCTATTCGATTGTGTGCCCCTGTATTTCTATTCGACTGTGTGCCTCTGTATTTCTATTCGACTGTGTGTCTGTATTTCTATTCGATTGTGTGCCCCTGTATTTCTATTCGACTGTGTGTCTGTATTTCTATTCGATTGTGTGCCCCTGTATTTCTATTCGACTGTGTGCCCCTGTATTTCTATTCGACTGTGTGTCTGTATTTCTATTCGATTGTGTGCCCCTGTATTTCTATTCGACTGTGTGCCTCTGTATTTCTATTCGACTGTGTGTCTGTATTTCTATTCGATTGTGTGCCCCTGTATTTCTATTCGACTGTGTGCCTCTGTATTTCTATTCGACTGTGCCCCTGTATTTCTATTCGATTGTGTGCCCCTGTATTTCTATTCGACTGTGTGCCTCTGTATTTCTATTTGACTGTGTGTCTGTATTTCTATTCGATTGTGTGCCCCTGTATTTCTATTCGACTGTGTGCCTCTGTATTTCTATTCGACTGTGTGTCTGTATTTCTATTCGATTGTGTGCCCCTGTATTTCTATTCGACTGTGTGCCTCTGTATTTCTATTCGACTGTGTGTCTGTATTTCTATTCGATTGTGTGCCCCTGTATTTCTATTCGACTGTGTGTCTCTGTATTTCTATTCGACTGTGTGAGTCTATTTCTATTCGACTGTGTGTCTGTATTTCTATTCGATTGTGTGCCCCTGTATTTCTATTCGACTGTGTGCCCCTGTATTTCTATTCGACTGTGTGCCCCTGTATTTCTATTCGACTGTGTGCCTCTGTATTTCTATTCGACTGTGTGTCTGTATTTCTATTCGATTGTGTGCCCCTGTATTTCTATTCGACTGTGTGCCTCTGTATTTCTATTCGACTGTGTGTCTGTATTTCTATTCGATTGTGTGCCCCTGTATTTCTATTCGACTGTGTGCCTCTGTATTTCTATTCGACTGTGTGTCTGTATTTCTATTCGATTGTGTGCCCCTGTATTTCTATTCGACTGTGTGCCTCTGTATTTCTATTCGACTGTGTGTCTGTATTTCTATTCGATTGTGTGCCCCTGTATTTCTATTCGACTGTGTGCCTCTGTATTTCTATTCGACTGTGTGTCTGTATTTCTATTCGATTGTGTGCCCCTGTATTTCTATTCGACTGTGTGTCTCTGTATTTCTATTCGACTGTGTGAGTCTATTTCTATTCGACTGTGTGTCTGTATTTCTATTCGATTGTGTGCCCCTGTATTTCTATTCGACTGTGTGCCTCTGTATTTCTATTCGACTGTGTGTCTCTGTATTTCTATTCGACTGTGTGAGTCTATTTCTATTCGACTGTGTGTCTGTATTTCTATTCGATTGTGTGCCCCTGTATTTCTATTCGACTGTGTGCCTCTGTATTTCTATTCGACTGTGTGTCTGTATTTCTATTCGATTGTGTGCCCCTGTATTTCTATTCGACTGTGTGTCTCTGTATTTCTATTCGACTGTGTGAGTCTATTTCTATTCGACTGTGTGTCTGTATTTCTATTCGATTGTGTGCCCCTGTATTTCTATTCGACTGTGTGTCTCTGTATTTCTATTCGACTGTGTGAGTCTATTTCTATTCGACTGTGTGCATCTGTATTTCTATTTCAGACTTTTTGTTGTTGTCTATGCGCGCAGTTCCTGCAGCAACACGACTTCAGTGAGGTACGATTTCCATCCATTGATATCTTCATCCTTGACCCTTCAGCTGAATTCCCTCAGCTGTGTTGAGGCGCCCATCTGAGGGGAAGCAGGGAGATTACTGATGCAGACCTTGGGTACATGCAGTTGAAGCTATGACGTGAAGTTCATGTGTGACATATTCCAGTCATTTTGAATTAATTTCAATGTGCCCACCAGTATTTGGTGCCAGGTTTTCCTGCCCATAATCACTTCAGTGGGAAATCATTTACTTGACGGCAGGGGGCCGGGAGGCAGTTAAGAAATCTCCTTGAGCTGCCTCCCTGGTTATATTCGGGTACTTGGATAACCCCAAAGGGAAATCTGTGCTGCTTGTGTACCCATATTTTAGACAGATTATATGTATTTGGAGGTCTATTTTAAACTGCATAACCTTTTCCATTTTTACTCATATTTTAATTTTAGACTGTTATGTATTTCCATTTGGTTCTGTCGGTTCATCTTTTGTTATTGTTAAAGGTAACCCTTGTAAACAAAAGTACCAAATACACCATAAATGCATTGTGTGCATAACTCTAAGTTGTCTATTTAATTTTCTCAACTTCATTGCTATTCAGCTTCATATGTAACCATGCAAGAATATTACCATCAAATCCGAGACGGCAACTAAATGATGCCTTCAGTGTCCTACTTTCAGCCACACTGAAGATTATCTTTATCTGACTGTAAACCCATTCCATAAAGCAAACTGCACTGAAATCAAAATTCTGAAACAAAGCCAATGTATTTCATTGTATGCAGGACATCATTACTGTTCCTGTCTTTCAACCTTGTAACTTGTAACCCATATGCAACAGGATGTGGTAACCTGAGGAAAAGGCTTTTGTCCAAATTAAATCATCTGTTGCATGTAAAAACTAAAAGTGCAACAATCATTTCAGTGATTGTGTCGTGTAGGTCTGACTTCTGTAAATTGGGTAACTTCAGCAGACAGACTTCACCAGACAGAGAATGTTAAAATTTTAAGACGATATTGCCTCCTAGATCTCATCAGCTGACAGCTAAAATTGTTGTATTGTTCTTTCATTGATAACTGCTCCATCTCTTCCTGTCTTCTTTCTCCAACTATCTGCTACTCATTCTCTCACTCTATCTGCAATTCACCCTCTTCTTTCCCTCTCTTCCTCTATCTGTAACACTTCTGATCTTCCCTTGCCTCTGTTATGCTCCCCAATATTTTACAGTACATGTATTTTCTTTTCAGCTTAAAGGGCTAGAAACTCATTTGTCCTCATTTTTGGGGTATGTGGGGCTGCGATTCACAACCTGCCTGCATCTGTTGGAAATGCGGTGGGCACCATGTAAAATTTGAGTACCCACCTCATTTCCCTGTTTGTAACGTGGCCACGAGTGGCTCCTGTGCTGCCCTGGAGCCCAATGCACTGCCGGAATCCTCTGCGCACCATGGAGGACCTCGTAGCATTCTGAAGAAACATGTGGTGCAGCCAGTCTTCCCTTTTAAAAGGCACAATCCCTATAAAAGGGAAGTTGCAGCAATGCACTGCAAGCTGCTGGATAATCACATTGCAGCACTGCAGGATGGCACGCCACGCGAAGGAAAGGTCTCCCCGCTTCTGTGATGCCACCCTGGATGCCCAGGTTAGCGATCTGGAGGCTACAATGGAGACTATGCTCCCTCCAGGGTGGCAGGAAGCCATCAAGAATGAGCCTCTGCAGGGAATAGGAGCACGTGGCAAGAACGTGGCACCCAGGACGTGGCACCCAGGACATGGCAGCAGTGCTGAAAAAGTTTAATGACCTCATTTGGGTGGTCAAGGTGAGTGGAGGCGTCTGCACATCACCCACCTCTCACACTGCTCACTGCACCACACCCCATCATTCACCCAGCAGCACGCCCTGACACTCAGGACTCACCCTTAATACCCTTACACTACACCTCACCCACACAGACCTTCCAATCACGGCAGCCGCACACATAGATTTACACGCCTCCACAATCTACAGCTATTCAGCTATGGAAGGCACATCACCCAAGCACAGTGACACACAATCACTGACATTCTGCCCTCTCTCTTGCAGAAGAAGATGGCACACAACAGGAAGGGGGCCCACAGGATCGATGGAGGACCAATGCGCATTCATCCCTGGAGCAGTGGCACCCAGCACTGCTGAGGCCTTCCAGGGTGATGGTAAGTTGCTGCCTAATACACTTTCTCCTCTCATACCTCACCTTAAAAGTTGCCAGACGACCCATGATGGAGCATCTGCTGGCTGTTGTCTCAACTTCCACAGCAGCACAGGCGAAGCCTCCTGATGTCTCAGTGCTACAATGGAAGTTCAGACAGAAGTCATGAGATCCCTGGCTGCTGCCACGCAGGCTCAGACTGCTGCCATTGTGGATGCGGATCTTAGTGCTCAATGGGGTACGCAGGATTTCACAGCAGTCTGTGCTCCAGCAGATTACTAGGCTCGCTGAGGTAGCACCATGGGGGGCTGGGGGGGGGTGCATGATGTGACTAGTGGCAGTGGCACTGTGAAGCGCACAAAGAAAACCTCAAGTATGCCTTCATACAGCTGCGACGCTGAATTTTGCACCCAAACAGTCTTGTAATGCAATTGGTTCTTTCTGTTTCTCTCAGTTTCATTTTTTTTTATGAGATACAGCACTGAAACAGGCCCTTTGGCCCACCAAGTCTGTGCCGACCATCAACCACCCATTTATACTAATCCTACATTAATCCCACATTCCTACCACATTCCCACACTACCTACCCAAACTAGGGGAAATTTATCATGGCCAATTTACCTATTAACCTGCAAGTCTTTGGCTGTGGGAGGAAACCGGAGCACCGGGCGAAAACCCACATGGGCACTCCTAATATTGAGTTTGTTTACTCTATTTCCAAGTATATTCACATTTATTTTCTCAAATTTATTGCCTTGATCTCAGCGTTTACAATCAATCTGTTCCAGTCATTACTATATGTTCAATGGCATGGGCACTGGCAGACCTCCTCACCAATCCATTACCTTTGCTAACACTCACTGCCTGAGTGTTTGAACGACTGTCAGAGTGCAGGGTATCACAGGCTGAGCCTGATTCTGCTCGCACTCAATATGTATGCACTTTCCAGCAAAGGGCACTCTATCGCAACCATGTGATGATTTTCTTCCCCTCTCTAGTCCCAGGATCACCCCACGCCTCAAAAAAAAACTCTTGGCCCATCTTCCTTGCAAACTGCCACCCCATCTCCATATATCTATGCCAAGTGTCTCCTTCCAGTACTATGGGTACCATGAGAATGGTCAAAAATCTGCATGCTACTACCATATGTTAGAGAGGTTAGAAAATCATCTGCTTTTTATGATAAAACCTTCCACTTTGCAGCTGCCTTTCCTCAAGGCCTTTTCTGAAATCCAATAAAACTCAGGAATAATGGGCCAGGTTTTCGTTTTGGACGACCGGAGCATTTCCGGGTCCTGACCCTGCTCCATGTCAGCAACCACTATTTTTAATTTCTAAATAAGAAATTGGCCTGGGAGTGAGTCCGGTGCCCAATTTGAGGGGCCGGAAGAGTTATGGAGCTGGGAACAGGGAATGGAATGGAATATTTAAAGGTAAGCAGCAGCCGTTGCTGGGCTGTCCATTGCCGATACAAATGAATTACCAGGGATTGCGGATGGCCTGCCTGGGCACTCCCTTGCAGCCCCCCGTCGTGCTCCTCTGACGACCTCCTGTGCAGGAGGTTGCATCTCCTGCAGCTCATCCTGGCTGCTCTGGCCAATGTCAGAGTGGGATGTTTGCATCTGACCTCCCTCAGCTGGGCTTTGTGTATTCACCAGGCCTTCCCGTGCCAACCACAACTGTCACAGTGCTGCCAGCAGGCTCACCTCCCTCTCCGCTTTCCTGCCACTCTCCAGTGTGACATTAAACACTGCCAGCTGCAGTAGTAGCCATACTGAGACTCATCTGAAGCAACTGAGCTTTATTTGCTGCCTCGGAATTAATTTAATCAGCTCTTCTCATAGCCCTCGTGGCCCTCCACACTGTTTAAGTCTTCACAATCCTGTCTTATTCCCCTCCATGGCATCCTCCCCATTCCCAGCCTTCAACAAAAACTGCTCACTGATATTGACAAGCATGCCAATGAGCTCTTCAATGAGCTCAACACCTAATTGGAGGCGTGCACCTGACCCGTTCACTCCCTGTCTGCAGCACTTTGAAAATAGCATTGCGTTCCGGAGGCGGTGAGACCCAGCCGTTTCTGCACTCCATGGGGGTTTGAAAATCTGGCCCAATAAGTCTGCAGGAATATCAAAATTCATATGATTACACATCAGCCTGCATCAAGGATACAAACTCAAAACCCTCGAAAGTAAATATTAGAAATAAAGAAACAGATAAGAGGGTGTAATCCACAGGTTGCAATCTAATCTCAGGGTTCAGATGACAGCTGGCAGCTACACAGTCAATGCTCTCATAGTTTATAATATCATCTGAATCCCTTGACTCTACTTTACAATGATTTCCAATCACAGCACCCCTCTTATTCTTCATTCCCTCTTCTCATGTGTTTACACAATGTCATGCTTTCGATAGGAAGTACTATCACATGCGGAAGCTGTTGCTGCTTGTGCTGTGAGGCAGAATCACAGTACTGTTGAACACTGAAATAACCGTATATGCACTTACTCAGATTGCATGATTACCTCTTTAAAGTAGCTGCCCAAACTGCACCAGGATTTTTTTCTTACCTTGCAGAGCTAAATCTCCCCATGTAGGAGTGTGTCTACAAGCTGGTGATGTGAAAAGCACACTGGTATTTTCTGCAGGCAGTTTGAAAGAAAGATTTACATTTTGCGTTTGGCTGCACTGCAGCAGGTTATGTCTCAATGCCACTAGCTTCACCTCATTTACATGAGGGCACGATATCTAAAACACAGCCTCCCTCTGAAGGCAATGCTGTAATATAAATACCAAATTCATCATTCCCACCTCTTCAATATTCTCATAATACCTCACATTCCCAGCTACACTCCTTGCCAATCTGCAGTAAAACTGTATTAGACACCAGAAACTAAATCAACAGATTCCCCTTTCCCTCAGGTATCTACTGTCTGGACAGAGTCCGGAGGCAACTCGAGGAGTGGAGTAAACAAGCTAGTCTTTAAATTTCTTGTGTGTTTCTTATGAAAGCAGGTAGAGGAGTTAAAACACATTAGTAGCAATTTTAAAAATCACCAAGAAAACTGCAGAAAAAATATATACACAATGGCTGCACAAATGAAGCATCATAGACCTGATATGTTACTCTAAGCTTCTTCCTTTCTCTACTGATGCTTCTTGACCTGTTGAGTGATTTCTGGCATTTTCTGTTTTTATTTCAGTTATTTGTACTGTTTACCGTAGTTTAGCGGTTGGACAGTTAGCATTCTCGTGTAAGGTACATTGAGCTTGAAAAGTGTAACAGTTTTAGAAAAATATTTCACTCTTTCTCACCACAACTCAGTCCAAGTAAAAAAAAAAGATTCTTTTTAAATGTAGGAATTCTGCTTCTCTTTAACCTTGCTTATAACTGATAAATGGGGATTTGAGTCACTGGTGAAATTCCTGTCTTTGTTAATTTTAGTCAAAAGACAAAATACCACTTTTTGCTCATGCTTATTTTGCCCCTAGAGCTAGGACAAAACTCAGTCCTGGGTTCTTTCTAAAGTAAATGATTGAAAGACCCATATATGACTTCGAGGAACTTACCCCTTTTGTTCATCTGAGCTCCCAGTACAAGACCCCACTCAATCTTTCACCTCTCTGCATTATGATTGTGGTGTTATAAAAGTTCATTGCAGCATCTCCTACTGCCACCCATTCTTTCCAAGAACCTCCACTTTCTCCTACAACCTAAAATTTTATGAAGCCCCCAGTTTGGAATCCATCTAACCATTAATTTATTTACCTCCCTTTCTAATCTACTCTTTTCAGTCTCCATGGTGTCCTACCCAATGAGCTGTAGACTTCCATCGAAGTTTCTCATTAAATGTGAGAATCCTGTTGATTGACAACAAATGTGTCTGTGTGAAGGTGTTGTGAAGGGTTGCTGGTTGTCTGTTGCTCATACCATCAAGCTTCTGCCACAGTGGCACCAATGAGATGGGATTTTTGTCCGTTTAATTGAATAGCAGATATCCCAGAACTGCTCACTACAGTGCAAGCCAGTTGCCAAGTGTCCTGTAGCAGCTAAATTGAAGCTAATGCAGTTCTCACTGAAAGTAATAAGGAGTGGAGACCTACAGGCAACAGGGTGTCAATTAGCAGTCAGGCCAAAGGCATGTCCTGGGGTCTGCAAAGCAGCAGGCGTCTCAGTCTGTGTGAGGAAAGCAGTTGGTGAGGTCATTGAAATACACGTTTATAGGGTTATTTCCCAACCAGTGAATTTTGTTCTCGTCAAAGTGAGAGATGGTACTGCTTCAAAACTGCAACACATATGGCTCCTGTGAACTCTTCTGTCTTGGTCTTTCTAAGCTGCAAATGCACAGTGTCCTCTGCACTATTCCCATGCCCTCCATCCTTCAATGTTGAAATTAAGACTCATTGCACTATCTCTTAATATTCTTTCTTAGGATCTTAATCCTGTGGAGGTGAGGAGCTCTCACAATCTTCCGTTTCTTCCAGAATTTAGATTTCTAAAGGCCAAGCTTGGCATTACCTAATGCCTGCTTAATTTCTCTTAATGACTTTTTGTGCCCTGCACTACAGATTTTCATCCAGGTTCACCAACAAAGAAAAGAATGCTCCATCTGACCTTGGCAACGCTGTAGTGATAGAAAGGTGTGTCAACCTAATATACTAGATCTCTTAGCCCACCATTGTTACAGTTTTCTCTGAGGTTGATGGTCCAGGTGTGCTATTCTCCAAAGTTAGCTTTTGCACTATTCCCTTTAGTTAAGTGTGAAAGCAGCAGTCATTAAGATGTTATCCCCAGGTAGCGCCATTTCATGAATTCAGGGACCCAGGACTAGTTGTTGTTCTGAGATATGAGGAAAGTGTGGATACTAATGAAACTAATTTGCATACATAAATTGCATTCAATTAGTCTGACTCATTAATAAGTTATCCTAATAGCACAATAATTAGTCTGAGTCATAGCACGAGCTCTTGTCTTTTTAAATTATTTTCAATATCCATTAACAGGTGGGCTCAATTGTGAAATGATCATCACTGGAGTCTTTTGAAGTCAGGGCATACAGATTGAATAAAGATCTGAAAGGCTTTAACTCATAATATCCCTGTAATATTCAGTCTCGATTGTGCCCACCCAACGGAGACATGTGATGGAACCTAAAGAAGGAGGTACTGAGAAGGAGGAAAGTCATTCCCTTTCTCTTATATGAACCTTAATGGGTCTTGCTATGACCATGTACACATTTAATTAACAAGGAAAAGACATACAATCATAATCTTTTCTTTTCCATCTCTGATATATGAATTTATCAGCTACCAAATGGAATTCTGAAGCTGGTCCACTGGCATTCCCTCTCAATTCCAGGCGAGAAGGTAGTACTGACAGACACGGAAATATTTCACAGCCTCAAATAAAAAACCACTGTGGCTGCTCTTCTACTTTCCTGAATTGCTTTCTGCTTTTTTGAAGCTCCTGTGTTAAGATCTTTCCATCAGGGTCAGTCTTTCATTAACTGTCAAGTTTCATTATTTACTGAGTAGATAAGGGTAAGGCTAATGCACTGGATGTAATATACATGGACTTTCAAAAGGCTTTCAATCAGGTACCACATAACTAAGGTCAGAGCATGTGGAGTCAGAGATAAGTTGCAGAATGAAAAGGAAACTAGCTCCAAAACAGAAAACAGAGGGCAGGGTTTAAAGGTTGTTATTCAGACTAGGAAGTGGTGTTCCACAGGGATCAAAGTTGGGACAACTGTTTACATAAATTGTTTGGACTCGGGAATCAGAAGTACAATATCAAAATTTGTGAACACCAAATTGGGGTTATAGTAATTACTGAGGAAGACTACAACAAAAAACTTTCAGAATGGGGATGTAAATTGCAAATGAATTTCAATAAAGACAAGCGTGAGGTGGTAGATTTTGGTATTTGTTATAAGAAGGCTGCCTATCCCTTGGGAAAATGTGTCTAAATGGGGTACTGGCACAAAGCGATCCAGAGGTATAGATTCACAGATCATTAAAAGTAGGTTAACAAAGCCACAAAAAGTGCAAACAAAGCATTAGATTTTATTGATAGAAGAAAAGTACTCAAAAAGCATAGAAGTTATGTTAAACTTATACAGAAGCTTGATTAGACCATACTTAGAGTGCTGTGCACAGTTCTGATCTCATATTACAAGAAGGATATGGAAGCACTGGAGTGAGTGCAAAACAAGTTCACAAGGATGATACCAGAACTGAGAGGGGTGCAATTATAAGGAAAGAGTCAACAGGCTGTGCAAGACTGAGAGATGTCCTGATAGACGTCTTTAAAATTCTGAAGGAGTTTGATCGAGTAGACATAGAGAAGATATTTCCATTTGTGCGGAATCTAAAACTAGAGGTGACAAATATGAAGAACGGCACCTGATCATTCGAGTAGGTACTTCATAACCTTTCAGACTTATCATTAGAGCATGGCTACTCAACCTGAACCCGACAGGACCCGATTCGGGCTTGGGTCGGGTCGGACCAGGTCGGACACACTCTATCACCACCTTCGGTACATGGCTCCAATGTTAATGTACTTTTTAAACAGCCTTTCAAGACCAGTTACAATTTTTTAAAGCTTGTGCAGATAACCAACAATGTGAAAAACAGAAGCTAAGTTAACTAATGGTCGGGTTGGGTTGGGTTGGGCGCTGGAAAAAATGAAAGGACTCAGGCTGGGTCGGATCTGGTACTGTCGGGCTTGGGTCGGGTTTCATTTGCAGACCCGAGTCGGCCTTTACTTAAAACTGAGTTCAACAGTTTCCAATCATAACCACCATTCCCTTTTTCCTGGACAACAGATGCTGGAAATGGTTCTGGAGTTGCCATTTACACCACCATCGGACCAATCTTTTGTTTCTTTATTGGCCCATTGCCTTTTGTCTTGCCTTTTGTCATTTAATCACTCTTTCCCTTGCAAAATTATTGCAGAACTTTCTATTGCCTTTTTCTTCCCAACTCATGTTCTTTTCCCTCCACTGACTCTGTACTTGCTTATTGTTACAGCCACGTGGTACAATGTGGGTGGTTCCGACTGTTCAACTCCCCACCTGACTGCAGCAAGTGTCTTGTTATTAGGGTTTAACCCCTTGACATTTTATTTTTCAAATTAACGGACAGCGACAGGTTTTCTCGTAGGTTTAAGAAAACAGAAGATCAGATCAATATGACTTATCCCAAAATTGTCGCAACCACATCCACTCACACATTCACTCATGCATGCATGCGCACGCACGCTCGCGCGCACACACACACACACACACACAAGCAGAGACAGATAGAGAAGACAAAAAGTAAAGCGATTTTTGAGTGGTGGGGACGTCAAAATAAACATGCTAAATTCTCTTGAAAATCATGTTCTTGCTGGGTGCAGGCCTGAGGTGCTTGTAGATTTCTCTCTTGATTGAAAGTTCAGTTGAAGACGGTGGGTCACTTCTGTTTCACAGCTGTCTAATGGAGATGTAGATTTCTAAAGCAGGGCACGTGCCTTCTGGTTTGCTGGAAAACAAGCTGCTGGATGTTGCTTCTCACTTTCTCTGCTTCTCTCTCTTTTGGCTGTGCTTTTTAAAGGTAAAGCACTGTTACTTCTCAGCTCCTGGTAACATATGTTCTGATCTCTTCCTCATGGTGATCGCACAATGGCCCAGGACGTGGCTACTTCACACCTTCTTTGTTTCAGATGAAAACATTGAGCTCTGGAATGTTTTAGGATGGGGTGCAATTGACACCTCTTAGCTTTGAAGATTTGTCCTTTGTCTTTGCCAGACAGTTTGAATACACAAAGGTCGATCCCTTTTTCTTTGGTGGCCATTTTGGACCATTGTTCCTTTTTTTAAAAAAGGTTCATTTTTAAAAGATAAAGTCACTTTTTCATAACTCTTCAGAGTTAGTCCATAATTTGTATCATCGCACTTCCCGTGCACCCCAAAAAGGGAAAAAAATTAAATTTCTTGGATTTCATTGTTATGTGTTTTTTTTGGGGGGTGGGGTGGTTAGAAAGAAGGGTAAAACAGTAAGAAGGTTTAGGGTCACACCACTGTACACATTCATTTGATTCACTCCTCCACCTTGCGATGGCTGCAGTTGACATTGTTTATATCAGCCATTTCAGTTTCAAGTTTAAATTTTTTCATCATCCTTCCTTTGGATAAGGTACCATTAAAAAATTGCCTTACTTTTGGTTACGTGCTGTCAAATGGGGTTGTAGTTTATCTCGCACCCGTTTGTACTACTTTAGGAATGTTAATCTTCAGGACCATGTGGTTGCTGGTGAAGCTTGGAGTATGCAAATTTCTATTACTGCTTGTGGCATGGTTCCCTGTCTGTACAAGCTTTAACTACTGCTTCCACAATACATGGTGTTAACCATTCAGGTTCTGGCACATTGATAGTTCTTATATCTAGGGTGATAGTGGGTGATACATACAGGCTTCTGGGATTTATTCCTGCCCCTTGTTCTTGCTAAGTTCTGACTCTTAAATTTTTGGGTTTGATTAGTTTTGGATTTGGAGCCTGATCATTTGCTTCAGTGGGTAAATCCATACTGACTTCACTTTTAGTTTTCATATGATTTTGACAAGTGTGGTTCACTTTATGGTATGTTACCTTCCCCTTTTAATTTTACTTCAGAGATAGGTGTTTCCCTAATCTGCACCATGCCCTCTGGGACACTACTGCTCGCAGGTGGTTGTCTGGCTTCCACTGCACTCTCCTATGACACTTCAACTAGGTTAGGCATCTCCCTCACTCTTGGCTTGCCTGTTTGGGAACTTTCCTTGACCCTTTCTAAATCTTTAAAAAAATTTCAGCTAACCATATCTCTGGTGTTTTTCCTTCAACTTTTGTGGCTTTTATCTTAGCTTCTTTCAATCTTTTTGGTTCTATATGGGCTGTTTTAATGTTCTTCAGGCTCTATCACCCCCATGGGATTTTGAGGACTTCCCCAGCTCTCTGCAGCAGTGTTTTGTTTACTCCCCTCAGTTTTCCCAGTCTTCCTGGACTGTTCTGGACCCACTGGGTACAATACTATGCTTTCTGTCAAGTTATTGCCCAACCATAGGTCTACCCCCTGCATGGCTAAGGTCAGAATGATTCTGACTGTCACTATCCTGGTGACCAACTTACTCTGCAGGTAAATTTTAACTTAAAGCAATCTTCAAGCATTTTCCAGGAAGCCCTTTTACCAATACCGTGGTATTTGTTTGCCTTTCCGGTAGCATTTCTGTAAATTTGGCTGTCAGCAGGGTGTGAAAACATCTGGTATCCCTGAGGATGATTATTTCTTTATCTTGTACCTGGGGCACAAAAGTAGTCATTTCTCCTTTGTATAAAAAGTTCTGGCTTGTGCTCTGCTCTTGAGTTATATCAGAACACAGGCTTAACACTTTCAAAGCCATAGACACAGGCTTGACTGCAGCACCTCCTGCTGTTTTTTGGCATATCAACAATTTGTCAGGACATGCCCATATTTGCCACACTGGAAACATGTTGGGCAGACTTCAAGTGGTCTATCACCTGGGTTCCTTCTTTTAAAAGTTAGAGACAGGTCAGGTTTTCCTTTCCTACTCTCATTTTCTCTCAAGCCCATTTCTGCTTCATCTGCACTCCTGCTATCTCTCCCTAATTTGTAAGAGTTACTGGACACAAATTTATTCAGAGTTAGGGATTTAAGTATTAATTCATAATCGTTGGCCATTTTAGCTGCTTCCCTTACTCTTGTGATTTTTTGTTCTTCAATGTGGGGTCTTATACTACTTGGGATGCTATTTTTAAACTCTTCCAGCAGTGCAAGCAGAGTCTTTGAATATTTTTAAGGTAGAGGTAGATAGATTCTTGGTTAAAAAAGGGGGTGGAAGGTTATTGGGGGTAGGTGGAAATGTGGAGTAATCAATTCAGCCATGAACTTATTGAATGGCAGAGCAGGGTCGAGGGGTCGAGTGGCCTACTCCTGCTCCCAATTCATATGTTAGTATGTAACATCACTTATCTTGAAAATTTTCATATATGGGTTCTAGCTTGAGAGATCGTATCCAGCCATCAAAAGCCATATGTCTAATTCTTTTGAATTCAATTAAAGTCGGTGAAAGTCTTTTCTGGGTATGTCTGAAGTTCTGTCGATATGCTTCCGGTACCAGCTACTATGCATTTAGAACTGCAGTTTTAGTCATAATGACAGGAACTTTCTTCTGATAACAGGGAAAAAGCTTCACAAGGTCCACAAACTCACCTTGTAAGAGGAGAGTCCAAAATGCTTTCGGCCATTTTATCCTGGGTAGCTATTTTCTCAAATGAAATAAAATATGACTCAACCTCCTCCTCATTAAATTTTGGCACTAGTCTTGAGTGTCTCAGCACATCAAAGTTTTGCTCTGAATTGGGGATGAGATTTGAGTGGCTGGCAGCATTTTCAGTTTAGGTTTGCAGCCTCAATCACTCAACCATCTGCAATTGTATTTCCTCTCTTTTCAACTGAAATTCTCTTTCCTAGCTTTCCTTTTGTAACTTAAACTCTCTTACCTATTTTTTCTTTTGTAATTGAAACTCTCTCTCTTCCCTTTTCATCTGCAACTGGATTCCAGCTAGAATTTTTTTTTTCAGATTCTGATTCTAGGCTTTCTTCTTCTGGTTCAGGGATAAGTCTTAGCTTTGAAGATTTGTCCTTCATCTTTGTCAGACTGTTTGAATACACAAAGTCCAATCCTTTTTCTTCAGAAGCCATTTTGGACCATTGTTCACTTTTAAAATAAAGGCTCATTTTTAAAAGACAAAGGCAGTTTTTTACAACTCTTCAGAGTTAGTTCATAATTTGAACTATCACACTTCTGACCTCACACTGCCAGTATTATACACACTCTGACCTCACACTGCCAGTATTATACAGACACTCTGACCTCACACTGCCAGTATTATACAGACACTCTGACCTCACACTGCCAATAATATAGACACTCTGACCTCACACTGCCAGTATTATACAGACACTCTGACCTCACACCGCCAGTATTATACACACTCTGACCTCACACTGCCAATAATATAGACACTCTGACCTCACACTGCCAATAATATACAGACACTCTGACCTCACACTGCCAATATTATACAGACACTCTGACCTCACACTCCCAGTATTATACAGACAGCCTGACCTCACACTGCCAGTATTATACACACTCTGACCTCACACTGCCAGTAATATACAGACACTCTGACCTGACACTTGCGATAATATACAGACACTCTGACCTCACAGTGCCAGATATATACACACTCTGACCCCACACTGCCAGTATTATA
This sequence comes from Heterodontus francisci, assembly GCF_036365525.1. NCBI lineage: Eukaryota > Metazoa > Chordata > Chondrichthyes > Heterodontiformes > Heterodontidae > Heterodontus > Heterodontus francisci. The sequence continues at coordinate 94,328,188 of NC_090379.1, read as the reverse complement.
CGCACTCTGACCTCACAATGCCAATAATATACAGACACTCTGACCTCACACTGCCAGTATTATACACACTCAGACCTCACACTACCAGTATTATACAGACACTCTGACCTCACACTGCCAGTATTATACAGACACTCTGACCTCACACTGCCAGTACTATACACACTCTGACCTCACACTGCCAGTACTATACACACTCTGACCTCACACTGCCAATAATATACAGACACTCTGACCTCACACTGCCAATAATATACAGACAATCTGACCTCACACTGTCAGTATTATACAGACACTCTGACCTCACACAGCCAGATTTATACACACTCTGGCCTCACACTGCCAGTATTATACAGACACTCTGACCTCACACAGCCAGATTTATACACACTCTGACCTCACACTGCCAGTATTATACACACTCTGACCTCACAATGCCAATAATATACAGACACTCTGACCTCACACTGCCAGTATTATACAAACACTCTGACCTCACACTGCCAGTATTATACAGACACTCTGACCTCACACTGCCAGTATTATACAGACACTCTGACCTCACACTGCCAGTATTGTACAGACATTCAGACCTCACACTAGCAGTATTATACAGACACTCTGACATCACAAAGCCAGTATTATACAGACACTCTGACCTCACACTGCCAGTATTATGCAGACACTCTGACCTCACACTGCCAGTATTATACAGATACTGTGACCTCACACTGCCAGTATAATACAGACACTCTGACCTCACACTGCCAGTATTATACAGACACTCTGACCTCACACTGCCAGTATTATACAGACACTCTGACCTCACACTGCCAGTACTATACACACTCTGACCTCACACTGCCAATAATATACAGACACTCTGACCTCACACTGCCAATAATATACAGACAATCTGACCTCACACTGTCAGTATTATACACACTCTGGCCTCACACTGCCAGTATTATACAGACACTCTGACCTCACACAGCCAGATTTATACACACTCTGACCTCACACTGCCAGTATTATACACACTCTGACCTCACAATGCCAATAATATACAGACACTCTGACCTCACACTGCCAGTATTATACAAACACTCTGACCTCACACTGCCAGTATTATACAGACACTCTGACCTCTCACTGCCAGTATTGTACAGACATTCAGACCTCACACTAGCAGTATTATACAGACACTCTGACCTCACAAATCCAGTATTATACAGACACTCTGACCTCACACTGCCAGTATTATACAGATACTGTGACCTCACACTGCCAGTATAATACAGACACTCTGACCTCACACTGCCAATAATATACAGACACTCTGACCTCACAGTGCCAATATTATACAGACACTCTGACCTCACACTCCCAGTATTATACAGACAGTCTGACCTCACACTGCCAGTATTATACACACTCTGACCTCACACTGCCAGTAATATACAGACACTCTGACCTGACACTTCCGATAATATACAGACACTCTGACCTCACAGTGCCAGATATATACACACTCTGACCCCACACTGCCAGTATTATACGCACTCTGACCTCACAATGCCCATAATATACAGACACTCTGACCTCACACTGCCAGTATTATACACACTCTGACCTCACACTGCCAGTATTATACAGACACTCTGACCTCACACTGCCAGTATTATACACACTCTGACCTCACACTGCCAGTATTATACACACTCTGACCTCACACTGCCAATAATATGCAGACACAATGACCTCACACTGCCAGTATTATACAGACACTCTGACCTCACACTGCCAGTACTATACACACTCTGACCTCACACTGCCAATAATATACAGACACTCTGACCTCACACTGCCAATAATATACAGACAATCTGACCTCACACTGTCAGTATTATACACACTCTGGCCTCACACTGCCAGTATTATACAGACACTCTGACCTCACACAGCCAGATTTATACAAACTCTGACCTCACACTGCCAGTACTATACACACTCTGACCTCACACTGCCAATAATATACAGACACTCTGACCTCACACTGCCAATAATATACAGACAATCTGACCTCACACTGTCAGTATTATACAGACCCTCTGACCTCACACAGCCAGATTTATACACACTCTGGCCTCACACTGCCAGTATTATACAGACACTCTGACCTCACACAGCCAGATTTATACACACTCTGATCTCACACTGCCAGTATAATACACACTCGGACCACACAATGCCAATAATATACAGACACTCTGACCTCACACTGCCAGTATTATACAAACACTCTGACCTCACACTGCCAGTATTATACAGACACTCTGACCTCACACTGCCAGTATTGTACAGACATTCAGACCTCACACTAGCAGTATTATACAGACACTCTGACCTCACAAAGCCAGTATTATACAGACACTCTGACCTCACACTGCCAGTATTATGCAGACACTCTGACCTCACACTGCCAGTATTATACAGATACTATGACCTCACACTGCCAGTATAATACAGACACTCTGACCTCACACTGCCAGTATTATACAGACACTCTGACCTCACACTGCCAGTACTATACACACTCTGACCTCACACTGCCAATAATATACAGACACTCTGACCTCACACTGCCAATAATATACAGACAATCTGACCTCACACTGTCAGTATTATACACACACTGGCCTCACACTGCCAGTATTATACAGACACTCTGACCTCACACAGCCAGATTTATACACACTCTGACCTCACACTGCCAGTATTATACACACTCTGACCTCACAATGCCAATAATATACAGACACTCTGACCTCACACTGCCAGTATTATACAGAAACTCTGACCTCACACTGCCAGTATTATACAGACACTCTGACCTCACACTGCCAGTACTATACACACTCTGACCTCACACTGCCAATAATATACAGACACTCTGACCTCACACTGCCAATAATATACAGACAATCTGACCTCACAATGTCAGTATTATACAGACACTCTGACCTCACACAGCCAGATTTATACACACTCTGGCCTCACACTGCCAGTATTATACAGACACTCTGACCTCACACAGCCAGATTTATACACACTCTGACCTCACACTGCCAGTATTACACACACTCTGACCTCACAATGCCAATAATATACAGACACTCTGACCTCACACTGCCAGTATTATACAAACACTCTGACCTCACACTGCCAGTATTATACAGAAACTCTGACCTCACACTGCCAGTATTGTACAGACATTCAGACCTCACACTAGCAGTATTAGACAGACACTCTGACATCACAAAGCCAGTATTATACAGACACTCTGACCTCACACTGCCAGTATTATGCAGACACTCTGACCTCACACTGCCAGTATTATACAGATACTGTGACCTCACACTGCCAGTATAATACAGACACTCTGACCTCACACTGCCAGTATTATACAGACACTCTGACCTCACACTGCCAGTATTATACAGACACTCTGACCTCACACTGCCAGTACTATACACACTCTGACCTCACACTGCCAATAATATACAGACACTCTGACCTCACACTGCCAATAATATACAGACAATCTGACCTCACACTGTCAGTATTATACACACTCTGGCCTCACACTGCCAGTATTATACAGACACTCTGACCTCACACAGCCAGATTTATACACACTCTGACCTCACACTGCCAGTATTATACACACTCTGACCTCACAATGCCAATAATATACAGACACTCTGACCTCACACTGCCAGTATTATACAAACACTCTGACCTCACACTGCCAGTATTATACAGACACTCTGACCTCTCACTGCCAGTATTGTACAGACATTCAGACCTCACACTAGCAGTATTATACAGACACTCTGACCTCACAAAGCCAGTATTATACAGACACTCTGACCTCACACTGCCAGTATTATACAGATACTGTGACCTCACACTGCCAGTATAATACAGACACTCTGACCTCACAGTGCCAGTATTATATCGACACTCTGACCTCACACTGCCAGTTTATACACAATCTGACCTCACACTGCCAGTATTATTCAGACACTCTGACCTCACACCGCCATTATACACACTCTGACCTCACACTGCCAATAATATAGACACTCTGACCTCACACTGCCAGTATTATACAGACACTCTGACCTCACACTGCCAGTATTATACACACTCTGACCTCACACTGCCAATATTATACAGACACTCTGACCTCACACTCCCAGTATTATACAGACAGTCTGACCTCACACTGCCAGTATTATACACACTCAGACCTCACACTGCCAGTATTATACAGACACTCTGACCTCTCACTGCCAATATTATACAGACACTCTGACCTCACACTCCCAGTATTATACAGACAGTCTGACCTCACACTGCCAGTATTATACACACTCTGACCACACACTGCCAGTAATATACAGACACTGACCTGACACTTCCGATAATATACAGACACTCTGACCTCACAGTGCCAGATATATACACACTCTGACCCCACACTGCCAGTATTATACGCACTCTGACCTCACAATGCCAATAATATACAGACACTCTGACCTCACACTGCCAGTATTATACACACTCTGACCTCACACTGCCAGTATTATACAGACACTCTGACCTCACACTGCCAGTATTATACACACTCTGACCTCACACTGCCAGTATTATACACACTCTGACCTCACACTGCCAATAATATACAGACACATTGACCTCACACTGCCAGTATTATACAGACATTCTGACCTCACACTGCCAGTAGTATGCACACTCTGACCTCACACTGCCAATAATATACAGACACTCTGACCTCACACTGCCAATAATATACAGACAATCTGACCTCACACTGTCAGTATTATACACACTCTGGCCTCACACTGCCAGTATTATACAGACACTCTGACCTCACACAGCCAGATTTATACACACTCTGACCTCACACTGCCAGTACTATACACACTCTGACCTCACACTGCCAATAATATACAGACACTCTGACCTCACACTGCCAATAATATACAGACAATCTGACCTCACACTGTCAGTATTATACAGACCCTCTGACCTCACACAGCCAGATTCATACACACTCTGGCCTCACACTGCCAGTATTATACAGACACTCTGACCTCACACAGCCAGATTTATACACACTCTGACCTCACACTGCCAGTATTATACACACTCGGACCTCACAATGCCAGTAATATACAGACACTCTGACCTCACACTGCCAGTATTATACAAACACTCTGACCTCACACTGCCAGTATTATACAGACACTCTGACCTCACACTGCCAGTATTGTACAGACATTCAGACCTCACACCAGCAGTATTGTACAGACACTCTGACCTCACAAAGCCAGTATTATACAGACACTCTGACCTCACACTGCCAGTATTATGCAGACACTCTGACCTCACACTGCCAGTATTATACAGATACTGTGACCTCACACTGCCAGTATAATACAGACACTCTGACCTCACACTGCCAGTATTATACAGACACTCTGACCTCACACTGCCAGGACTATACACACTCTGACCTCACACTGCCAATAATATACAGACACTCTGACCTCACACTGCCAATAATATACAGACAATCTGACCTCACACTGTCAGTATTATACACACACTGGCCTCACACTGCCAGGATTATACAGACACTCTGACCTCACACAGCCAGATTTATACACACTCTGACCTCACACTGGCAGTATTATACACACTCTGACCTCACAATGCCAATAATATACAGACACTCTGACCTCACACTGCCAGTATTATACAGACACTCAGACCTCACACTGCCAGTATTATACAGACACTCTGACCTCACACTGCCAATAATATACAGACACTCTGACCTCACACTGCCAGTATTATACAGACACTCTGACCTCACACTAGCAGTATTATACAGACACTCTGACCTCACAAAGCCAGTATTATACAGACACTCTGACCTCACACTGCCAGTATTATACAGATACTGTGACCTCACACTGTCAGTATAATACAGACTCTCTGACCTCACACTGCCAGTATTATACAGACACTCTGACCTCACACTGCCAGTATTATACAGACACTCTGACCTCACACTGCCAATAATATACAGACACTCTGACCTCACACTGCCAGTATTATACAGACACTCTGACCTCACAGTGCCAGTATTATATGGACATTCTGACCTCACACTGCCAGTTTATACACAATCTGACCTCACACTGCCAGTATTATACACACTCTGACCTCACAATGCCAATAATATACAGACACTCTGACCTCACACTGCCAGTATTATACAAACACTGGCCTCACACTGCCAGTATTATACAGACACTCTGACCTCACACAGCCAGATTTATACACACTCTGACCTCACACTGCCAGTATTATACACACTCTGACCTCACAATGCCAATAATATACAGACACTCTGACCTCACACTGCCAGTATAATACACACTCTGACCTCACACTGCCAATAATATACAGACACACTGACCTCACACTGCCAGTATTATACAGACACTCTGACCTCACACTGCCAGTACTATACAAACTCTGACCTCACACTGCCAATAATATACAGACAATCTGACCTCACACTGTCAGTATTATACAGACACTCTGACCTCACACAGCCAGATTTATACACACTCTGGCCTCACACTGCCAGTATTATACAGACACTCTGACCTCACACAGCCAGATTTATACACACTCTGACCTCACACTGCCAGTATTATACACACTCTGACCTCACAATGCCAATAATATACAGACACTCTGACCTCACACTGCCAGTATTATACAAACACTCTGACCTCACACTGCCAGTATTATACAGACACTCTGACCTCACACTGCCAGTATTGTACAGACATTCAGACCTCACACTAGCAGTATTATACAGACACTCTGACATCACAAAGCCAGTATTATACAGACACTCTGACCTCACACTGCCAGTATTATGCAGACACTCTGACCTCACACTGCCAGTATTATACAGATACTGTGACCTCACACTGCCAGTATAATACAGACACTCTGACCTCACACTGCCAGTATTATACAGACACTCTGACCTCACACTGCCAGTATTATACAGACACTCTGACCTCACACTGCCAGTACTATACACACTCTGACCTCACACTGCCAATAATATACAGACACTCTGACCTCACACTGCCAATAATATACAGACACTCTGACCTCACACTGCCAGTATTATACAGACACTCTGACCTCACAGTGCCAGTATTATATCGACACTCTGACCTCACACTGCCTGTTTATACACAATCTGACCTCACACTGCCAGTATTATTCAGACACTCTGACCTCACACCGCCAGTATTATACACACTCTGACCTCACACTGCCAATAATATAGACACTCTGACCTCACACTGCCAGTATTATACAGACACTCTGACCTCACACTGCCAGTATTATACACACTCTGACCTCACACTGCCAATATTATACAGACACTCTGACCTCACACTCCCAGTATTATACAGACAGTCTGACCTCACACTGCCAGTATTATACACACTCAGACCTCACACTGCCAGTATTATACAGACACTCTGACCTCTCACTGCCAGTATTGTACAGACATTCAGACCTCACACTGGCAGTATTATACAGACACTCTGACCTCACAAAGCCAAATTTATACACACTCTGACCTCACACTGCCAGTATTATACACACTCTGACCTCACAATGCCAATAATATACAGACACTCTGACCTCACACTGCCAGTATTATACAAACACTCTGACCTCACACTGCCAGTATTATACAGACACTCTGACCTCTCACTGCCAGTATTGTGCAGACATTCAGACCTCACACTAGCAGTATTATACAGACACTCTGACCTCACAAAGCCAGTATTATACAGACACTCTGACCTCACACTGCCAGTATTATACAGATACTGTGACCTCACACTGCCAGTATAATACAGACACTCTGACCTCACACTGCCAATAATAGACAGACACTCTGACCTCACACTGCCAGTATTATACAGACACTCTGACCTCACACTGCCAGTATTATACACACTCTGACCTCACACTGCCAATATTATACAGACACTCTGACCTCACACTCCCAGTATTATACAGACAGTCTGACCTCACACTGCCAGTATTATACACACTCTGACCTCACACTGCCAGTAATATACAGACACTCTGACCTGACACTTCCGATAATATACAGACACTCTGACCTCACAGTGCCAGATATATACACACTCTGACCCCACACTGCCAGTATTATACGCACTCTGACCTCACAATGCCAATAATATACAGACACTCTGACCTCACACTGCCAGTATTATACACACTCTGACCTCACACTGCCAGTATTATACAGACACTCTGACCTCACACTGCCAGTATTATACACACTCTGACCTCACACTGCCAGTATTATACACACTCTGACCTCACACTGCCAGTATTATACAGACACTCTGACCTCACACTGCCAGTATTGTACAGACATTCAGACCTCACACCAGCAGTATTGTACAGACACTCTGACCTCACAAAGCCAGTATTATACAGACACTCTGACCTCACACTGCCAGTATTATGCAGACACTCTGACCTCACACTGCCAGTATTATACAGATACTGTGACCTCACACTGCCAGTATAATACAGACACTCTGACCTCACACTGCCAGTATTATACAGACACTCTGACCTCACACTGCCAGGACTATACACACTCTGACCTCACACTGCCAATAATATACAGACACTCTGACCTCACACTGCCAATAATATACAGACAATCTGACCTCACACTGTCAGTATTATACACACACTGGCCTCACACTGCCAGGATTATACAGACACTCTGACCTCACACAGCCAGATTTATACACACTCTGACCTCACACTGCCAGTATTATACACACTCTGACCTCACAATGCCAATAATATACAGACACTCTGACCTCACACTGCCAGTATTATACAGACACTCAGACCTCACACTGCCAGTATTATACAGACACTCTGACCTCACACTGCCAATAATATACAGACACTCTGACCTCACACTGCCAGTATTATACAGACACTCTGACCTCACACTAGCAGTATTATACAGACACTCTGACCTCACAAAGCCAGTATTATACAGACACTCTGACCTCACACTGCCAGTATTATACAGATACTGTGACCTCACACTGTCAGTATAATACAGACTCTCTGACCTCACACTGCCAGTATTATACAGACACTCTGACCTCACACTGCCAGTATTATACAGACACTCTGACCTCACACTGCCAATAATATACAGACACTCTGACCTCACACTGCCAGTATTATACAGACACTCTGACCTCACAGTGCCAGTATTATATGGACATTCTGACCTCACACTGCCAGTTTATACACAATCTGACCTCACACTGCCAGTATTATACACACTCTGACCTCACAATGCCAATAATATACAGACACTCTGACCTCACACTGCCAGTATTATACAAACACTGGCCTCACACTGCCAGTATTATACAGACACTCTGACCTCACACAGCCAGATTTATACACACTCTGACCTCACACTGCCAGTATTATACACACTCTGACCTCACAATGCCAATAATATACAGACACTCTGACCTCACACTGCCAGTATAATACACACTCTGACCTCACACTGCCAATAATATACAGACACACTGACCTCACACTGCCAGTATTATACAGACACTCTGACCTCACACTGCCAGTACTATACAAATTCTGACCTCACACTGCCAATAATATACAGACAATCTGACCTCACACTGTCAGTATTATACAGACACTCTGACCTCACACAGCCAGATTTATACACACTCTGGCCTCACACTGCCAGTATTATACAGACACTCTGACCTCACACAGCCAGATTTATACACACTCTGACCTCACACTGCCAGTATTATACACACTCTGACCTCACAATGCCAATAATATACAGACACTCTGACCTCACACTGCCAGTATTATACAAACACTCTGACCTCACACTGCCAGTATTATACAGACACTCTGACCTCACACTGCCAGTATTGTACAGACATTCAGACCTCACACTAGCAGTATTATACAGACACTCTGACATCACAAAGCCAGTATTATACAGACACTCTGACCTCACACTGCCAGTATTATGCAGACACTCTGACCTCACACTGCCAGTATTATACAGATACTGTGACCTCACACTGCCAGTATAATACAGACACTCTGACCTCACACTGCCAGTATTATACAGACACTCTGACCTCACACTGCCAGTATTATACAGACACTCTGACCTCACACTGCCAGTACTATACACACTCTGACCTCACACTGCCAATAATATACAGACACTCTGACCTCACACTGCCAATAATATACAGACACTCTGACCTCACACTGCCAGTATTATACAGACACTCTGACCTCACAGTGCCAGTATTATATCGACACTCTGACCTCACACTGCCAGTTTATACACAATCTGACCTCACACTGCCAGTATTATTCAGACACTCTGACCTCACACCGCCAGTATTATACACACTCTGACCTCACACTGCCAATAATATAGACACTCTGACCTCACACTGCCAGTATTATACAGACACTCTGACCTCACACTGCCAGTATTATACACACTCTGACCTCACACTGCCAATATTATACAGACACTCTGACCTCACACTCCCAGTATTATACAGACAGTCTGACCTCACACTGCCAGTATTATACACACTCAGACCTCACACTGCCAGTATTATACAGACACTCTGACCTCTCACTGCCAGTATTGTACAGACATTCAGACCTCACACTGGCAGTATTATACAGACACTCTGACCTCACAAAGCCAAATTTATACACACTCTGACCTCACACTGCCAGTATTATACACACTCTGACCTCACAATGCCAATAATATACAGACACTCTGACCTCACACTGCCAGTATTATACAAACACTCTGACCTCACACTGCCAGTATTATACAGACACTCTGACCTCTCACTGCCAGTATTGTGCAGACATTCAGACCTCACACTAGCAGTATTATACAGACACTCTGACCTCACAAAGCCAGTATTATACAGACACTCTGACCTCACACTGCCAGTATTATACAGATACTGTGACCTCACACTGCCAGTATAATACAGACACTCTGACCTCACACTGCCAATAATAGACAGACACTCTGACCTCACACTGCCAGTATTATACAGACACTCTGACCTCACACTGCCAGTATTATACACACTCTGACCTCACACTGCCAATATTATACAGACACTCTGACCTCACACTCCCAGTATTATACAGACAGTCTGACCTCACACTGCCAGTATTATACACATTCTGACCTCACACTGCCAGTAATATACAGACACTCTGACCTGACACTTCCGATAATATACAGACACTCTGACCTCACAGTGCCAGATATATACACACTCTGACCCCACACTGCCAGTATTATACGCACTCTGACCTCACAATGCCAATAATATACAGACACTCTGACCTCACACTGCCAGTATTATACACACTCTGACCTCACACTGCCAGTATTATACAGACACTCTGACCTCACACTGCCAGTATTATACACACTCTGACCTCACACTGCCAGTATTATACACACTCTGACCTCACACTGCCAATAATATACAGACACATTGACCTCACACTGCCAGTATTATACAGACATTCTGACCTCACACTGCCAGTAGTATGCACACTCTGACCTCACACTGCCAATAATATACAGACACTCTGACCTCACACTGCCAATAATATACAGACAATCTGACCTCACACTGTCAGTATTATACACACTCTGGCCTCACACTGCCAGTATTATACAGACACTCTGACCTCACACAGCCAGATTTATACACACTCTGACCTCACACTGCCAGTACTATACACACTCTGACCTCAGACTGCCAATAATATACAGACACTCTGACCTCACACTGCCAATAATATACAGACAATCTGACCTCACACTGTCAGTATTATACAGACCCTCTGACCTCACACAGCCAGATTCATACACACTCTGGCCTCACACTGCCAGTATTATACAGACACTCTGACCTCACACAGCCAGATTTATACACACTCTGACCTCACACTGCCAGTATTATACAAACACTCTGACCTCACACTGCCAGTATTATACAGACACTCTGACCTCACACTGCCAGTATTGTACAGACATTCAGACCTCACACCAGCAGTATTGTACAGACACTCTGACCTCACAAAGCCAGTATTATACAGACACTCTGACCTCACACTGCCAGTATTATGCAGACACTCTGACCTCACACTGCCAGTATTATACAGATACTGTGACCTCACACTGCCAGTATAATACAGACACTCTGACCTCACACTGCCAGTATTATACAGACACTCTGACCTCACACTGCCAGGACTATACACACTCTGACCTCACACTGCCAATAATATACAGACACTCTGACCTCACACTGCCAATAATATACAGACAATCTGACCTCACACTGTCAGTATTATACACACACTGGCCTCACACTGCCAGGATTATACACACTCTGACCTCACACAGCCAGATTTATACACACTCTGACCTCACACTGCCAGTATTATACACACTCTGACCTCACAATGCCAATAATATACAGACACTCTGACCTCACACTGCCAGTATTATACAGACACTCAGACCTCACACTGCCAGTATTATACAGACACTCTGACCTCACACTGCCAATAATATACAGACACTCTGACCTCACACTGCCAGTATTATACAGACACTCTGACCTCACACTAGCAGTATTATACAGACACTCTGACCTCACAAAGCCAGTATTATACAGACACTCTGACCTCACACTGCCAGTATTATACAGATACTGTGACCTCACACTGTCAGTATAATACAGACTCTCTGACCTCACACTGCCAGTATTATACAGACACTCTGACCTCACACTGCCAGTATTATACAGACACTCTGACCTCACACTGCCAATAATATACAGACACTCTGACCTCACACTGCCAGTATTATACAGACACTCTGACCTCACAGTGCCAGTATTATATGGACATTCTGACCTCACACTGCCAGTTTATACACAATCTGACCTCACACTGCCAGTATTATACACACTCTGACCTCACAATGCCAATAATATACAGACACTCTGACCTCACACTGCCAGTATTATACAAACACTGGCCTCACACTGCCAGTATTATACAGACACTCTGACCTCACACAGCCAGATTTATACACACTCTGACCTCACACTGCCAGTATTATACACACTCTGACCTCACAATGCCAATAATATACAGACACTCTGACCTCACACTGCCAGTATAATACACACTCTGACCTCACACTGCCAATAATATACAGACACACTGACCTCACACTGCCAGTATTATACAGACACTCTGACCTCACACTGCCAGTACTATACAAACTCTGACCTCACACTGCCAATAATATACAGACAATCTGACCTCACACTGTCAGTATTATACAGACACTCTGACCTCACACAGCCAGATTTATACACACTCTGGCCTCACACTGCCAGTATTATACAGACACTCTGACCTCACACAGCCAGATTTATACACACTCTGACCTCACACTGCCAGTATTATACACACTCTGACCTCACAATGCCAATAATATACAGACACTCTGACCTCACACTGCCAGTATTATACAAACACTCTGACCTCACACTGCCAGTATTATACAGACACTCTGACCTCACACTGCCAGTATTGTACAGACATTCAGACCTCACACTAGCAGTATTATACAGACACTCTGACATCACAAAGCCAGTATTATACAGACACTCTGACCTCACACTGCCAGTATTATGCAGACACTCTGACCTCACACTGCCAGTATTATACAGATACTGTGACCTCACACTGCCAGTATAATACAGACACTCTGACCTCACACTGCCAGTATTATACAGACACTCTGACCTCACACTGCCAGTATTATACAGACACTCTGACCTCACACTGCCAGTACTATACACACTCTGACCTCACACTGCCAATAATATACAGACACTCTGACCTCACACTGCCAATAATATACAGACAATCTGACCTCACACTGTCAGTATTGTACAGACACTCTGACCTCACACAGCCAGATTTATACACACTCTGGCCTCACACTGCCAGTATTATACAGACACTCTGACCTCACACAGCCAGATTTATACACACTCTGACCTCACACTGCCAGTATTACACACACTCTGACCTCACAATGCCAATAATATACAGACACTCTGACCTCACACTGCCAGTATTATACAAACACTCTGACCTCACACTGCCAGTATTATACAGAAACTCTGACCTCACACTGCCAGTATTGTACAGACATTCAGACCTCACACTAGCAGTATTAGACAGACACTCTGACATCACAAAGCCAGTATTATACAGACACTCTGACCTCACACTGCCAGTATTATGCAGACACTCTGACCTCACACTGCCAGTATTATACAGATACTGTGACCTCACACTGCCAGTATAATACAGACACTCTGACCTCACACTGCCAGTATTATACAGACACTCTGACCTCACACTGCCAGTATTATACAGACACTCTGACCTCACACTGCCAGTACTATACACACTCTGACCTCACACTGCCAATAATATACAGACACTCTGACCTCACACTGCCAATAATATACAGACAATCTGACCTCACACTGTCAGTATTATACACACTCTGGCCTCACACTGCCAGTATTATACAGACACTCTGACCTCACACAGCCAAATTTATACACACTCTGACCTCACACTGCCAGTATTATACACACTCGGACCTCACAATGCCAATAATATACAGACACTCTGACCTCACACTGCCAGTATTATACAAACACTCTGACCTCACACTGCCAGTATTATACAGACACTCTGACCTCACACTGCCAGTATTGTACAGACATTCAGACCTCACACCAGCAGTATTGTACAGACACTCTGACCTCACAAAGCCAGTATTATACAGACACTCTGACCTCACACTGCCAGTATTATGCAGACACTCTGACCTCACACTGCCAGTATTATACAGATACTGTGACCTCACACTGCCAGTATAATACAGACACTCTGACCTCACACTGCCAGTATTATACAGACACTCTGACCTCACACTGCCAGGACTATACACACTCTGACCTCACACTGCCAATAATATACAGACACTCTGACCTCACACTGCCAATAATATACAGACAATCTGACCTCACACTGTCAGTATTATACACACACTGGCCTCACACTGCCAGGATTATACAGACACTCTGACCTCACACAGCCAGATTTATACACACTCTGACCTCACACTGCCAGTATTATACACACTCTGACCTCACAATGCCAATAATATACAGACACTCTGACCTCACACTGCCAGTATTATACAGACACTCAGACCTCACACTGCCAGTATTATACAGACACTCTGACCTCACACTGCCAATAATATACAGACACTCTGACCTCACACTGCCAGTATTATACAGACACTCTGACCTCACACTAGCAGTATTATACAGACACTCTGACCTCACAAAGCCAGTATTATACAGACACTCTGACCTCACACTGCCAGTATTATACAGATACTGTGACCTCACACTGTCAGTATAATACAGACTCTCTGACCTCACACTGCCAGTATTATACAGACACTCTGACCTCACACTGCCAGTATTATACAGACACTCTGACCTCACACTGCCAATAATATACAGACACTCTGACCTCACACTGCCAGTATTATACAGACACTCTGACCTCACAGTGCCAGTATTATATGGACATTCTGACCTCACACTGCCAGTTTATACACAATCTGACCTCACACTGCCAGTATTATACACACTCTGACCTCACAATGCCAATAATATACAGACACTCTGACCTCACACTGCCAGTATTATACAAACACTGGCCTCACACTGCCAGTATTATACAGACACTCTGACCTCACACAGCCAGATTTATACACACTCTGACCTCACACTGCCAGTATTATACACACTCTGACCTCACAATGCCAATAATATACAGACACTCTGACCTCACACTGCCAGTATAATACACACTCTGACCTCACACTGCCAATAATATACAGACACACTGACCTCACACTGCCAGTATTATACAGACACTCTGACCTCACACTGCCAGTACTATACAAACTCTGACCTCACACTGCCAATAATATACAGACAATCTGACCTCACACTGTCAGTATTATACAGACACTCTGACCTCACACAGCCAGATTTATACACACTCTGGCCTCACACTGCCAGTATTATACAGACACTCTGACCTCACACAGCCAGATTTATACACACTCTGACCTCACACTGCCAGTATTATACACACTCTGACCTCACAATGCCAATAATATACAGACACTCTGACCTCACACTGCCAGTATTATACAAACACTCTGACCTCACACTGCCAGTATTATACAGACACTCTGACCTAACACTGCCAATATTGTACAGACATTCAGACCTCACACTAGCAGTATTATACATACACTCTGACATCACAAAGCCAGTATTATACAGACACTCTGACCTCACACTGCCAGTATTATGCAGACACTCTGACCTCACACTGCCAGTATTATACAGATACTGTGACCTCACACTGCCAGTATAATACAGACACTCTGACCTCACACTGCCAGTATTATACAGACACTCTGACCTCACACTGCCAGTATTATACAGACACTCTGACCTCACACTGCCAGTACTATACACACTCTGACCTCACACTGCCAATAATATACAGACACTCTGACCTCACACTGCCAATAATATACAGACAATCTGACCTCACACTGTCAGTATTATACAGACACTCTGACCTCACACAGCCAGATTTATACACACTCTGGCCTCACACTGCCAGTATTATACAGACACTCTGACCTCACACAGCCAGATTTATACACACTCTGACCTCACACTGCCAGTATTACACACACTCTGACCTCACAATGCCAATAATATACAGACACTCTGACCTCACACTGCCAGTATTATACAAACACTCTGACCTCACACTGCCAGTATAATACAGAAACTCTGACCTCACACTGCCAGTATTGTACAGACATTCAGACCTCACACTAGCAGTATTAGACAGACACTCTGACATCACAAAGCCAGTATTATACAGACACTCTGACCTCACACTGCCAGTATTATGCAGACACTCTGACCTCACACTGCCAGTATTATACAGATACTGTGACCTCACACTGCCAGTATAATACAGACACTCTGACCTCACACTGCCAGTATTATACAGACACTCTGACCTCACACTGCCAGTATTATACAGACACTCTGACCTCACACTGCCAGTACTATACACACTCTGACCTCACACTGCCAATAATATACAGACACTCTGACCTCACACTGCCAATAATATACAGACAATCTGACCTCACACTGTCAGTATTATACACACTCTGGCCTCACACTGCCAGTATTATACAGACACTCTGACCTCACACTGCCAGATTTATACACACTCTGACCTCACACTGCCAGTATTATACACACTCTGACCTCACAATGCCAATAATATACAGACACTCTGACCTCACACTGCCAGTATTATACAAACACTCTGACCTCACACTGCCAGTATTATACAGACACTCTGACCTCTCACTGCCAGTATTGTACAGACATTCAGACCTCACACTAGCAGTATTATACAGACACTCTGACCTCACAAAGCCAGTATTATACAGACACTCTGACCTCACACTGCCAGTATTATACAGATACTGTGACCTCACACTGCCAGTATAATACAGACACTCTGACCTCACACTGCCAATAATATACAGACACTCTGACCTCACACTGCCAGTATTATACAGACACTCTGACCTCACAGTGCCAGTATTATATCGACACTCTGACCTCACACTGCCAGTTTATACACAATCTGACCTCACACTGCCAGTATTATTCAGACACTCTGACCTCACACCGCCAGTATTATACACACTCTGACCTCACACTGCCAATAATATAGACACTCTGACCTCACACTGCCAGTATTATACAGACACTCTGACCTCACACTGCCAGTATTATACACACTCTGACCTCACACTGCCAATATTATACAGACACTCTGACCTCACACTCCCAGTATTATACAGACAGTCTGACCTCACACTGCCAGTATTATACACACTCAGACCTCACACTGCCAGTATTATACAGACACTCTGACCTCTCACTGCCAGTATTGTACAGACATTCAGACCTCACACTGGCAGTATTATACAGACACTCTGACCTCACAAAGCCAAATTTATACACACTCTGACCTCACACTGCCAGTATTATACACACTCTGACCTCACAATGCCAATAATATACAGACACTCTGACCTCACACTGCCAGTATTATACAAACACTCTGACCTCACACTGCCAGTATTATACAGACACTCTGACCTCTCACTGCCAGTATTGTGCAGACATTCAGACCTCACACTAGCAGTATTATACAGACACTCTGACCTCACAAAGCCAGTATTATACAGACACTCTGACCTCACACTGCCAGTATTATACAGATACTGTGACCTCACACTGCCAGTATAATACAGACACTCTGACCTCACACTGCCAATAATAGACAGACACTCTGACCTCACACTGCCAGTATTATACACACTCTGACCTCACACTGCCAATAATATAGACACTCTGACCTCACACTGCCAGTATTATACAGACACTCTGACCTCACACTGCCAGTATTATACACACTCTGACCTCACACTGCCAATATTATACAGACACTCTGACCTCACACTCCCAGTATTATACAGACAGTCTGACCTCACACTGCCAGTATTATACACACTCTGACCTCACACTGCCAGTAATATACAGACACTCTGACCTGACACTTCCGATAATATACAGACACTCTGACCTCACAGTGCCAGATATATACACACTCTGACCCCACACTGCCAGTATTATACGCACTCTGACCTCACAATGCCAATAATATACAGACACTCTGACCTCACACTGCCAGTATTATACACACTCTGACCTCACACTGCCAGTATTATACAGACACTCTGACCTCACACTGCCAGTATTATACACACTCTGACCGCACACTGCCAGTATTATACACACTCTGACCTCACACTGCCAATAATATACTGACACATTGACCTCACACTGCCAGTATTATACAGACATTCTGACCTCACACTGCCAGTAGTATGCACACTCTGACCTCACACTGCCAATAATATACAGACACTCTGACCTCACACTGCCAATAATATACAGACAATCTGACCTCACACTGTCAGTATTATACACACTCTGGCCTCACACTGCCAGTATTATACAGACACTCTGACCTCACACAGCCAGATTTATACACACTCTGACCTCACACTGCCAGTACTATACACACTCTGACCTCACACTGCCAATAATATACAGACACTCTGACCTCACACTGCCAATAATATACAGACAATCTGACCTCACACTGTCAGTATTATACAGACCCTCTGACCTCACACAGCCAGATTCATACACACTCTGGCCTCACACTGCCAGTATTATACAGACACTCTGATCCTCACACAGCCAGATTTATACACACTCTGACCTCACACTGCCAGTATTATACACACTCGGACCTCACAATGCCAATAATATACAGACACTCTGACCTCACACTGCCAGTATTATACAAACACTCTGACCTCACACTGCCAGTATTATACAGACACTCTGACCTCACACTGCCAGTATTGTACAGACATTCAGACCTCACACCAGCAGTATTGTACAGACACTCTGACCTCACAAAGCCAGTATTATACAGACACTCTGACCTCACACTGCCAGTATTATGCAGACACTCTGACCTCACACTGCCAGTATTATACAGATACTGTGACCTCACACTGCCAGTATAATACAGACACTCTGACCTCACACTGCCAGTATTATACAGACACTCTGACCTCACACTGCCAGGACTATACACACTCTGACCTCACACTGCCAATAATATACAGACACTCTGACCTCACACTGCCAATAATATACAGACAATCTGACCTCACACTGTCAGTATTATACACACACTGGTCTCACACTGCCAGGATTATACAGACACTCTGACCTCACACAGCCAGATTTATACACACTCTGACCTCACACTGCCAGTATTATACACACTCTGACCTCACAATGCCAATAATATACAGACACTCTGACCTCACACTGCCAGTATTATACAGACACTCAGACCTCACACTGCCAGTATTATACAGACACTCTGACCTCACACTGCCAATAATATACAGACACTCTGACCTCACACTGCCAGTATTATACAGACACTCTGACCTCACACTAGCAGTATTATACAGACACTCTGACCTCACAAAGCCAGTATTATACAGACACTCTGACCTCACACTGCCAGTATTATACAGATACTGTGACCTCACACTGTCAGTATAATACAGACTCTCTGACCTCACACTGCCAGTATTATACAGACACTCTGACCTCACACTGCCAGTATTATACAGACACTCTGACCTCACACTGCCAGTATTATACAGACACTCTGACCTCACACTGCCAGTATTATACAGACACTCTGACCTCACAGTGCCAGTATTATATGGACATTCTGACCTCACACTGCCAGTTTATACACAATCTGACCTCACACTGCCAGTATTATACACACTCTGACCTCACAATGCCAATAATATACAGACACTCTGACCTCACACTGCCAGTATTATACAAACACTGGCCTCACACTGCCAGTATTATACAGACACTCTGACCTCACACAGCCAGATTTATACACACTCTGACCTCACACTGCCAGTATTATACACACTCTGACCTCACAATGCCAATAATATACAGACACTCTGACCTCACACTGCCAGTATAATACACACTCTGACCTCACACTGCCAATAATATACAGACACACTGACCTCACACTGCCAGTATTATACAGACACTCTGACCTCACACTGCCAGTACTATACAAACTCTGACCTCACACTGCCAATAATATACAGACAATCTGACCTCACACTGTCAGTATTATACAGACACTCTGACCTCACACAGCCAGATTTATACACACTCTGGCCTCACACTGCCAGTATTATACAGACACTCTGACCTCACACAGCCAGATTTATACACACTCTGACCTCACACTGCCAGTATTATACACACTCTGACCTCACAATGCCAATAATATACAGACACTCTGACCTCACACTGCCAGTATTATACAAACACTCTGACCTCACACTGCCAGTATTATACAGACACTCTGACCTCACACTGCCAGTATTGTACAGACATTCAGACCTCACACTAGCAGTATTATACAGACACTCTGACATCACAAAGCCAGTATTATACAGACACTCTGACCTCACACTGCCAGTATTATGCAGACACTCTGACCTCACACTGCCAGTATTATACAGATACTGTGACCTCACACTGCCAGTATAATACAGACACTCTGACCTCACACTGCCAGTATTATACAGACACTCTGACCTCACACTGCCAGTATTATACAGACACTCTGACCTCACACTGCCAGTACTATACACACTCTGACCTCACACTGCCAATAATATACAGACACTCTGACCTCACACTGCCAATAATATACAGACAATCTGACCTCACACTGACAGTATTATACACACTCTGGCCTCACACTGCCAGTATTATACAGACACTCTGACCTCACACAGCCAGATTTATACACACTCTGACCTCACACTGCCAGTATTATACACACTCTGACCTCACAATGCCAATAATATACAGACACTCTGACCTCACACTGCCAGTATTATACAAACACTCTGACCTCACACTGCCAGTATTATACAGACACTCTGACCTCTCACTGCCAGTATTGTACAGACATTCAGACCTCACACTAGCAGTATTATACAGACACTCTGACCTCACAAATCCAGTATTATACAGACACTCTGACCTCACACTGCCAGTATTATACAGATACTGTGACCTCACACTGCCAGTATAATACAGACACTCTGACCTCACACTGCCAATAATATACAGACACTCTGACCTCACAGTGCCAATATTATACAGACACTCTGACCTCACACTCCCAGTATTATACAGACAGTCTGACCTCACACTGCCAGTATTATACACACTCTGACCTCACACTGCCAGTAATATACAGACACTCTGACCTGACACTTCCGATAATATACAGACACTCTGACCTCACAGTGCCAGATATATGCACACTCTGACCCCACACTGCCAGTATTATACGCACTCTGACCTCACAATGCCCATAATATACAGACACTCTGACCTCACACTGCCAGTATTATACACACTCTGACCTCACACTGCCAGTATTATACACACTCTGACCTCACACTGCCAGTATTATACACACTCTGACCTCACACTGCCAATAATATGCAGACACAATGACCTCACACTGCCAGTATTATACAGACACTCTGACCTCACACTGCCAGTACTATACACACTCTGACCTCACACTGCCAATAATATACAGACACTCTGACCTCACACTGCCAATAATATACAGACAATCTGACCTCACACTGTCAGTATTATACACACTCTGGCCTCACACTGCCAGTATTATACAGACACTCTGACCTCACACAGCCAGATTTATACAAACTCTGACCTCACACTGCCAGTACTATACACACTCTGACCTCACACTGCCAATAATATACAGACACTCTGACCTCACACTGCCAATAATATACAGACAATCTGACCTCACACTGTCAGTATTATACAGACCCTCTGACCTCACACAGCCAGATTTATACACACTCTGGCCTCACACTGCCAGTATTATACAGACACTCTGACCTCACACAGCCAGATTTATACACACTCTGATCTCACACTGCCAGTATAATACACACTCGGACCACACAATGCCAATAATATACAGACACTCTGACCTCACACTGCCAGTATTATACAAACACTCTGACCTCACACTGCCAGTATTATACAGACACTCTGACCTCACAAAGCCAGTATTATACAGACACTCTGACCTCACACTGCCAGTATTGTACAGACATTCAGACCTCACACTAGCAGTATTATACAGACACTCTGACCTCACAAAGCCAGTATTATACAGACACTCTGACCTCACACTGCCAGTATTATGCAGACACTCTGACCTCACACTGCCAGTATTATACAGATACTGTGACCTCACACTGCCAGTATAATACAGACACTCTGACCTCACACTGCCAGTATTATACAGACACTCTGACCTCACACTGCTAGTACTATACACACTCTGACCTCACACTGCCAATAATATACAGACACTCTGACCTCACACTGCCAATAATATACAGACAATCTGACCTCACACTGTCAGTATTATACAAACACTGGCCTCACACTGCCAGTATTATACAGACACTCTGACCTCACACAGCCAGATTTATACACACTCTGACCTCACACTGCCAGTATAATACACACTCTGACCTCACACTGCCAATAATATACAGACACACTGACCTCACACTGCCAGTATTATACAGACACTCTGACCTCACACTGCCAGTACTATACAAACTCTGACCTCACACTGCCAGTACTATACACACTCTGACCTCACACTGCCAATAATATACAGACACTCTGACCTCACACTGCCAATAATATACAGACAATCTGACCTCACACTGTCAGTATTATACAGACACTCTGACCTCACACAGCCAGATTTATACACACTCTGGCCTCACACTGCCAGTATTATACAGACACTCTGACCTCACACAGCCAGATTTATACACACTCTGACCTCACACTGCCAGTATTACACACACTCTGACCTCACAATGCCAATAATATACAGACACTCTGACCTCACACTGCCAGTATTATACAAACACTCTGACCTCACACTGCCAGTATTATACAGAAACTCTGACCTCACACTGCCAGTATTGTACAGACATTCAGACCTCACACTAGCAGTATTAGACAGACACTCTGACATCACAAAGCCAGTATTATACAGACACTCTGACCTCACACTGCCAGTATTATGCAGACACTCTGACCTCACACTGCCAGTATTATACAGATACTGTGACCTCACACTGCCAGTATAATACAGACACTCTGACCTCACACTGCCAGTATTATACAGACACTCTGACCTCACACTGCCAGTATTATACAGACACTCTGACCTCACACTGCCAGTACTATACACACTCTGACCTCACACTGCCAATAATATACAGACACTCTGACCTCACACTGCCAATAATATACAGACAATCTGACCTCACACTGTCAGTATTATACACACTCTGGCCTCACACTGCCAGTATTATACAGACACTCTGACCTCACACAGCCAGATTTATACACACTCTGACCTCACACTGCCAGTATTATACACACTCTGACCTCACAATGCCAATAATATACAGACACTCTGACCTCACACTGCCAGTATTATACAAACACTCTGACCTCACATTGCCAGTACTTTACAGACACTCTGACCTCTCACTGCCAGTATTGTACAGACATTCAGACCTCACACTAGCAGTATTATACAGACACTCTGACCTCACAAAGCCAGTATTATACAGACACTCTGACCTCACACTGCCAGTATTATACAGATACTGTGACCTCACACTGCCAGTATAATACAGACACTCTGACCTCACACTGCCAATAATATACAGACACTCTGACCTCACACTGCCAGTATTATACAGACACTCTGACCTCACAGTGCCAGTATTATATCGACACTCTGACCTCACACTGCCAGTTTATACACAATCTGACCTCACACTGCCAGTATTATTCAGACACTCTGACCTCACACCGCCAGTATTATACACACTCTGACCTCACACTGCCAATAATATAGACACTCTGACCTCACACTGCCAGTATTCTACAGACACTCTGACCTCACACTGCCAGTATTATACACACTCTGACCTCACACTGCCAATATTATACAGACACTCTGACCTCACACTCCCAGTATTATACAGACAGTCTGACCTCACGCTGCCAGTATTATACACACTCAGACCTCACACTGCCAGTATTATACAGACACTCTGACCTCTCACTGCCAGTATTGTACAGACATTCAGACCTCACACTGGCAGTATTATACAGACACTCTGACCTCACAAAGCCAAATTTATACACACTCTGACCTCACACTGCCAGTATTATACACACTCTGACCTCACAATGCCAATAATATACAGACACTCTGACCTCACACTGCCAGTATTATACAAACACTCTGACCTCACACTGCCAGTATTATACAGACACTCTGACCTCTCACTGCCAGTATTGTGCAGACATTCAGACCTCACACTAGCAGTATTATACAGACACTCTGACCTCACAAAGCCAGTATTATACAGACACTCTGACCTCACACTGCCAGTATTATACAGATACTGTGACCTCACACTGCCAGTATAATACAGACACTCTGACCTCACACTGCCAATAATATACAGACACTCTGACCTCACACTGCCAGTATTATACACACTCTGACCTCACACTGCCAATAATATAGACACTCTGACCTCACACTGCCAGTATTATACAGACACTCTGACCTCACACTGCCAGTATTATACACACTCTGACCTCACACTGCCAATATTATACAGACACTCTGACCTCACACTCCCAGTATTATACAGACAGTCTGACCTCACACTGCCAGTATTATACACACTCTGACCTCACACTGCCAGTAATATACAGACACTCTGACCTGACACTTCCGATAATATACAGACACTCTGACCTCACAGTGCCAGATATATACACACTCTGACCCCACACTGCCAGTATTATACGCACTCTGACCTCACAATGCCAATAATATACAGACACTCTGACCTCACACTGCCAGTATTATACACACTCTGACCTCACACTGCCAGTATTATACAGACACTCTGACCTCACACTGCCAGTATTATACACACTCTGACCTCACACTGCCAGTATTATACACACTCTGACCTCACACTGCCAATAATATACAGACACATTGACCTCACACTGCCAGTATTATACAGACATTCTGACCTCACACTGCCAGTAGTATGCACACTCTGACCTCACACTGCCAATAATATACAGACACTCTGACCTCACACTGCCAATAATATACAGACAATCTGACCTCACACTGTCAGTATTATACACACTCTGGCCTCACACTGCCAGTATTATACAGACACTCTGACCTCACACAGCCAGATTTATACACACTCTGACCTCACACTGCCAGTACTATACACACTCTGACCTCACACTGCCAATAATATACAGACAATCTGACCTCACACTGTCAGTATTATACACACTCTGGCCTCACACTGCCAGTATTATACAGACACTCTGACCTCACACAGCCAGATTTATACACACTCTGACCTCACACTGCCAGTACTATACACACTCTGACCTCACACTGCCAATAATATACAGACACATTGACCTCACACTGCCAGTATTATACAGACATTCTGACCTCACACTGCCAGTAGTATGCACACTCTGACCTCACACTGCCAATAATATACAGACACTCTGACCTCACACTGCCAATAATATACAGACAATCAGACCTCACACTGTCAGTATTATACACACTCTGGCCTCACACTGCCAGTATTATACAGACACTCTGACCTCACACAGCCAGATTTATACACACTCTGACCTCACACTGCCAGTACTATACACACTCTGACCTCACACTGCCAATAATATACAGACACTCTGACCTCACACTGCCAATAATATACAGACAATCTGACCTCACACTGTCAGTATTATACAGACCCTCTGACCTCACACAGCCAGATTCATACACACTCTGGCCTCACACTGCCAGTATTATACAGACACTCTGACCTCACACAGCCAGATTTATACACACTCTGACCTCACACTGCCAGTATTATACACACTCGGACCTCACAATGCCAATAATATACAGACACTCTGACCTCACACTGCTAGTATTATACAAACACTCTGACCTCACACTGCCAGTATTATACAGACACTCTGACCTCACACTGCCAGTATTGTACAGACATTCAGACCTCACACCAGCAGTATTGTACAGACACTCTGACCTCACAAAGCCAGTATTATACAGACACTCTGACCTCACACTGCCAGTATTATGCAGACACTCTGACCTCACACTGCCAGTATTATACAGATACTGTGACCTCACACTGCCAGTATAATACAGACACTCTGACCTCACACTGCCAGTATTATACAGACACTCTGACCTCACACTGCCAGGACTATACACACTCTGACCTCACACTGCCAATAATATACAGACACTCTGACCTCACACTGCCAATAATATACAGACAATCTGACCTCACACTGTCAGTATTATACACACACTGGCCTCACACTGCCAGGATTATACAGACACTCTGACCTCACACAGCCAGATTTATACACACTCTGACCTCACACTGCCAGTATTATACACACTCTGACCTCACAATGCCAATAATATACAGACACTCTGACCTCACACTGCCAGTATTATACAGACACTCAGACCTCACACTGCCAGTATTATACAGACACTCTGACCTCACACTGCCAATAATATACAGACACTCTGACCTCACACTGCCAGTATTATACAGACACTCTGACCTCACACTAGCAGTATTATACAGACACTCTGACCTCACAAAGCCAGTATTATACAGACACTCTGACCTCACACTGCCAGTATTATACAGATACTGTGACCTCACACTGTCAGTATAATACTGACTCTCTGACCTCACACTGCCAGTATTATACAGACACTCTGACCTCACACTGCCAGTATTATACAGACACTCTGACCTCACACTGCCAATAATATACAGACACTCTGACCTCACACTGCCAGTATTATACAGACACTCTGACCTCACAGTGCCAGTATTATATGGACATTCTGACCTCACACTGCCAGTTTATACACAATCTGACCTCACACTGCCAGTATTATACACACTCTGACCTCACAATGCCAATAATATACAGACACTCTGACCTCACACTGCCAGTATTATACAAACACTGGCCTCACACTGCCAGTATTATACAGACACTCTGACCTCACACAGCCAGATTTATACACACTCTGACCTCACACTGCCAGTATTATACACACTCTGACCTCACAATGCCAATAATATACAGACACTCTGACCTCACACTGCCAGTATAATACACACTCTGACCTCACACTGCCAATAATATACAGACACACTGACCTCACACTGCCAGTATTATACAGACACTCTGACCTCACACTGCCAGTACTATACAAACTCTGACCTCACACTGCCAGTACTATACACACTCTGACCTCACACTGCCAATAATATACAGACACTCTGACCTCACACTGCCAATAATATACAGACAATCTGACCTCACACTGTCAGTATTATACAGACACTCTGACCTCACACAGCCAGATTTATACACACTCTGGCCTCACACTGCCAGTATTACACACACTCTGACCTCACAATGCCAATAATATACAGACACACTGACCTCACACTGCCAGTATTATACAAACACTCTGACCTCACACTGCCAGTATTATACAGACACTCTGACCTCACACTGCCAGTACTATACAAACTCTGACCTCACACTGCCAGTACTATACACACTCTGACCTCACACTGCCAATAATATACAGACACTCTGACCTCACACTGCCAATAATATACAGACAATCTGACCTCACACTGTCAGTATTATACAGACACTCTGACCTCACACAGCCAGATTTATACACACTCTGACCTCACACTGCCAGTATTACACACACTCTGACCTCACACTGCCAATAATATACAGACACATTGACCTCACACTGCCAGTATTATACAGACATTCTGACCTCACACTGCCAGTAGTATGCACACTCTGACCTCACACTGCCAATAATATACAGACACTCTGACCTCACACTGCCAATAATATACAGACAATCTGACCTCACACTGTCAGTATTATACACACTCTGGGCTCACACTGCCAGTATTATACAGACACTCTGACCTCACACAGCCAGATTTATACACACTCTGACCTCACACTGCCAGTACTATACACACTCTGACCTCACACTGCCAATAATATACAGACACATTGACCTCACACTGCCAGTATTATACAGACATTCTGACCTCACACTGCCAGTAGTATGCACACTCTGACCTCACACTGCCAATAATATACAGACACTCTGACCTCACACTGCCAATAATATACAGACAATCTGACCTCACACTGTCAGTATTATACACACTCTGGCCTCACACTGCCAGTATTATACAGACACTCTGACCTCACACAGCCAGATTTATACACACTCTGACCTCACACTGCCAGTACTATACACACTCTGACCTCACACTGCCAATAATATACAGACACTCTGACCTCACACTGCCAATAATATACAGACAATCTGACCTCACACTGTCAGTATTATACAGACCCTCTGACCTCACACAGCCAGATTCATACACACTCTGGCCTCACACTGCCAGTATTATACAGACACTCTGACCTCACACAGCCAGATTTATACACACTCTGACCTCACACTGCCAGTATTATACACACTCGGACCTCACAATGCCAATAATATACAGACACTCTGACCTCACACTGCCAGTATTATACAAACACTCTGACCTCACACTGCCAGTATTATACAGACACTCTGACCTCACACTGCCAGTATTGTACAGACATTCAGACCTCACACCAGCAGTATTGTACAGACACTCTGACCTCACAAAGCCAGTATTATACAGACACTCTGACCTCACACTGCCAGTATTATGCAGACACTCTGACCTCACACTGCCAGTATTATACAGATACTGTGACCTCACACTGCCAGTATAATACAGACACTCTGACCTCACACTGCCAGTATTATACAGACACTCTGACCTCACACTGCCAGGACTATACACACTCTGACCTCACACTGCCAATAATATACAGACACTCTGACCTCACACTGCCAATAATATACAGACAATCTGACCTCACACTGTCAGTATTATACACACACTGGCCTCACACTGCCAGGATTATACAGACACTCTGACCTCACACAGCCAGATTTATACACACTCTGACCTCACACTGCCAGTATTATACACACTCTGACCTCACAATGCCAATAATATACAGACACTCTGACCTCACACTGCCAGTATTATACAGACACTCAGACATCACACTGCCAGTATTATACAGACACTCTGACCTCACACTGCCAATAATATACAGACACTCTGACCTCACACTGCCAGTATTATACAGACACTCTGACCTCACACTAGCAGTATTATACAGACACTCTGACCTCACAAAGCCAGTATTATACAGACACTCTGACCTCACACTGCCAGTATTATACAGATACTGTGACCTCACACTGTCAGTATAATACAGACTCTCTGACCTCACACTGCCAGTATTATACAGACACTCTGACCTCACACTGCCAGTATTATACAGACACTCTGACCTCACACTGCCAATAATATACAGACACTCTGACCTCACACTGCCAGTATTATACAGACACTCTGACCTCACAGTGCCAGTATTATATGGACATTCTGACCTCACACTGCCAGTTTATACACAATCTGACCTCACACTGCCAGTATTATACACACTCTGACCTCACAATGCCAATAATATACAGACACTCTGACCTCACACTGCCAGTATTATACAAACACTGGCCTCACACTGCCAGTATTATACAGACACTCTGACCTCACACAGCCAGATTTATACACACTCTGACCTCACACTGCCAGTATTATACAGACACTCTGACCTCACACTGCCAGTATTATACAGACACTCTGACCTCACACTGCCAGTATTATGCAGACACTGTGACCTCACACTGCCAGTATTATACAGATACTGTGACCTCACACTGCCAGTATAATACAGACACTCTGACCTCACACTGCCAGTATTATACAGACACTCTGACCTCACACTGCCAGTATTATACAGACACTCTGACCTCACACTGCCAGTACTATACACACTCTGACCTCACACTGCCAATAATATACAGACACTCTGACCTCACACTGCCAATAATATACAGACAATCTGACCTCACACTGTCAGTATTATACACACTCTGGCCTCACACTGCCAGTATTATACAGACACTCTGACCTCACACAGCCAGATTTATACACACTCTGACCTCACACTGCCAGTATTATACACACTCTGACCTCACACTGCCAATAATATACAGACACTCTGACCTCACACTGCCAGTATTATACAAACACTCTGACCTCACACTGCAAGTATTATACAGACACTCTGACCTCTCACTGCCAGTATTGTACAGACTTTCAGACCTCACAAAGCCAGTATTATACAGACACTCTGACCTCACACTGCCAGTATTATACAGATACTGTGACCTCACACTGCCAGTATAATACAGACACTCTGACCTCACACTGCCAATAATATACAGACACTCTGACCTCACACTGCCAGTATTATACAGACACTCTGACCTCACAGTGCCAGTATTATATCGACACTCTGACCTCACACTGCCAGTTTATACACAATCTGACCTCACACTGCCAGTATTATTCAGACACTCTGACCTCACACCGCCAGTATTATACACACTCTGACCTCACACTGCCAATAATATAGACACTCTGACCTCACACTGCCAGTATTATACAGACACTCTGACCTCACACTGCCAGTATTATACACACTCTGACCTCACACTGCCAATATTATACAGACACTCTGACCTCACACTCCCAGTATTATACAGACAGTCTGACCTCACACTGCCAGTATTATACACACTCAGACCTCACACTGCCAGTATTATACAGACACTCTGACCTCTCACTGCCAGTATTGTACAGACATTCAGACCTCACACTGGCAGTATTATACAGACACTCTGACCTCACAAAGCCAAATTTATACACACTCTGACCTCACACTGCCAGTATTATACACACTCTGACCTCACAATGCCAATAATATACAGACACTCTGACCTCACACTGCCAGTATTATACAAACACTCTGACCTCACACTGCCAGTATTATACAGACACTCTGACCTCTCACTGCCAGTATTGTGCAGACATTCAGACCTCACACTAGCAGTATTATACAGACACTCTGACCTCACAAAGCCAGTATTATACAGACACTCTGACCTCACACTGCCAGTATTATACAGATACTGTGACCTCACACTGCCAGTATAATACAGACACTCTGACCTCACACTGCCAATAATATACAGACACTCTGACCTCACACTGCCAGTATTATACACACTCTGACCTCACACTGCCAATAATATAGACACTCTGACCTCACACTGCCAGTATTATACAGACACTCTGACCTCACACTGCCAGTATTATACACACTCTGACCTCACACTGCCAATATTATACAGACACTCTGACCTCACACTCCCAGTATTATACAGACAGTCTGACCTCACACTGCCAGTATTATACACACTCTGACCTCACACTGCCAGTAATATACAGACACTCTGACCTGACACTTCCGATAATATACAGACACTCTGACCTCACAGTGCCAGATATATACACACTCTGACCCCACACTGCCAGTATTATATGCACTCTGACCTCACAATGCCAATAATATACAGACACTCTGACCTCACACTGCCAGTATTATACACACTCTGACCTCACACTGCCAGTATTATACACACTCTGACCTCACACTGCCAATAATATACAGACACATTGACCTCACACTGCCAGTATTATACAGACATTCTGACCTCACACTGCCAGTAGTATGCACACTCTGACCTCACACTGCCAATAATATACAGACACTCTGACCTCACACTGCCAATAATATACAGACAATCTGACCTCACACTGTCAGTATTATACACACTCTGGCCTCACACTGCCAGTATTATACAGACACTCTGACCTCACACAGCCAGATTTATACACACTCTGACCTCACACTGCCAGTACTATACACACTCTGACCTCACACTGCCAATAATATACAGACACTCTGACCTCACACTGCCAATAATATACAGACAATCTGACCTCACACTGTCAGTATTATACAGACCCTCTGACCTCACACAGCCAGATTCATACACACTCTGACCTCACACTGCCAGTATTATACACACTCTGACCTCACACTGCCAATAATATACAGACACTCTGACCTCACACTGCCAGTATTATACAGACACTCTGACCTCACACTGCCAGTATTATACAGACACTCTGACCTCACACTGCCAATAATATACAGACACTCTGACCTCACACTGCCAGTATTATACAGACACTCTGACCTCACACTAGCAGTATTATACAGACACTCTGACCTCACAAAGCCAGTATTATACAGACACTCTGACCTCACACTGCCAGTATTATACAGATACTGTGACCTCACACTGTCAGTATAATACAGACTCTCTGACCTCACACTGCCAGTATTATACAGACACTCTGACCTCACACTGCCAGTATTATACAGACACTCTGACCTCACACTGCCAATAATATACAGACACTCTGACCTCACACTGCCAGTATTATACAGACACTCTGACCTCACAGTGCCAGTATTATATGGACATTCTGACCTCACACTGCCAGTTTATACACAATCTGACCTCACACTGCCAGTATTATACAGACACTCTGACCTCACACCGCAGTATTATAAACACTCTGACCTCACACTGCCAATAATATAGACACTCTGACCTCACACTGCCAGTATTATACAGACACTCTGACCTCACACTGCCAGTATTATACACACTCTGACCTCACAATGCCAATAATATACAGACACTCTGACCTCACACTGCCAGTATTATACAAACACTCTGACCTCACACTGCCAGTATTATACAGACACTCTGACCTCTCACTGCCAGTATTGTACAGACATTCAGACCTCACACTAGCAGTATTATACAGACACTCTGACCTCACAAAGCCAGTATTATACAGACTCTCTGACCTCACACTGCCAATAATATACAGACACTCTGACCTCACACTGCCAGTATTATACAGACACTCTGACCTCACAGTGCCAGTATTATATGGACACTCTGACCTCACACTGCCAGTTTATACACAATCTGACCGCACACTGCCAGTATTATACAGACACTCTGACCTCACACCGCCAGTATTATACACACTCTGACCTCACACTGCCAATAATATAGACACTCTGACCTCACACTGCCAGTATTATCCAGACACTCTGACCTCACACTGCCAGTATTATACACACTCTGACCTCACACTGCCAATATTATAAAGACACTCTGACCGCACACTCCCAGTATTATCCAGACAGTCTGACCACACACTGCCAGTATTATACACACTCTGACCTCACACTGCCAGTATTATACAGACACTCTGACCTCTCACTGCCAGTATTGTACAGATATTCAGACCTCACACTAGCAGTATTATACAGACACTCTGACCTCACAAAGCCAGTATTATACAGACACTCTGACCTCACACTGCCAATAATATACAGACACTCTGACCTCACACTGCCAGTATTATACAGACACTCTGAATTGACAGTGCCAGTATTATATGGACACTCTGACCTCACACTGCCAGTTTATACACAATCTGACCTCACACTGCCAGTATTATACAGACACTCTGACCTCACACCGCCAGTATTATACACACTCTGACCTCACACTGCCAATAATATAGACACTCTGACCTCACACTGACAGTATTATACAGACACTCTGACCTCACACTGCCAGTATTATACACACTCTGACCTCACACTGCCAATATTATACAGACACTCTGACCTCACACTCCCAGTATTATACAGACAGTCTGACCTCACACTGCCAGTATTCTACACACTCTGGCTTCACACTGCCAGTATTATACAGACACTCTGACCTCACACAGCCAGATTTATACACACTCTGACCTCACACTGCCAGTATTATACACACTCTGACCTCACAATGCCAGTATTATACACACTCTGACCTCACAATGCCAATAATATACAGACACTCTGACCTCACACTGCCAGTAATATACAAACACTCTGACCTCACACTGCCAGTATTATACAGACACTCTGACCTCTCACTGCCGGTATTGTACAGACATTCAGACCTCACACTTGCAGTATTATACAGACACTCTGACCTCACAAAGCCAGTATTATACAGACACTCTGACCTCACACTGCCAGTATTATACAGATACTGTGACCTCACACTGCCAGTATAATACAGACACTCTGACCTCACACTGCCAATAATATACAGACACTCTGACCTCACACTGCCAGTATTATACAGACACTCTGACCTCACAGTGCCAGTATTATATGGACACTCTGACCTCACACTGCCAGTTTATACACAATCTGACCTCACACTGCCAGTATTATACAGACACTCTGACCTCACACAGCTAGTATTATACACACTCTGACCTCACACTGCCAATAATATAGACACTCTGACCTCACACTGCCAGTATTATACAGACACTCTGACCTCACACTGCCAGTATTATACACACTCTGACCTCACACTGCCAATATTATACAGACACTCTGACCTCACACTCCCAGTATTATACAGACAGTCTGACCTCACACTGCCAGTATTATACACACTCTGACCTCACACTGCCAGTAATATACAGACACTCTGACCTGACACTTCCGATAATATACAGACACTCTGACCTCACAGTGCCAGATATATACACACTCTGACCCCACACTGCCAGTATTATACGCACTCTGACCTCACAATGCCAATAATATACAGACACTCTGACCTCACACTGCCAGTATTATACACACTCTGACCTCACACTGCCAGTATTATACAGACACTCTGACCTCACACTGCCAGTACTATACACACTCTGACCTCACACTGCCAATAATATACAGACACTCTGACCTCACACTGCCAATAATATACAGACAATCTGACCTCACACTGTCAGTATTATACACACTCTGGCCTCACACTGCCAGTATTATACAGACACTCTGACCTCACAATGCCAATAATATACAGACACTCTGACCTCACACTGTCAGTATTATACAGACACTCTGACCTCACACTGCCAGAATTATACACACTCTGACCTCACACTGCCAATAATATACAGACACTCTGACCTCACACTGCCAATAATATACAGACACTCTGACCTCACACCGCCAGATTTATACACACTCTGACCTCACACTGCCAATAATATACAGACACTCTGACCTCACACTGCCAATATTATACACACTCTGACCTCACACTGCCAGTATTATACAGACACTCTGACCTCACACTGCCAGTATTATACAGACACTCTGACCTCACACTGCCAGTATTATACAGACAATCTGACCTCACAATGCCAATAATATACAGACACTCTGACCTCACACTGCCAGTATTATACACACTCTGACCTCACACTGCCAATAATATAGACACTCTGACCTCACACTTCCCATATTATACAGACACTCTGACCTCACACTGCCAGTATTATACACATTCTGACCTCACACTGCCAATAATATACAGACACTCTGACCTCACAATGCCAATAATATACAGACACTCTGACCTCACCCTGCCAGTAATATACAAACACTCTGACCTCACACTGCCAGTATTACATAGACACTCTGACCTCACACTGCCAGTTTATACACACTCCGACCTCACAGTGCCAGTATTGTACAGACATTCAGACCTCACACTGCCAGTATTATACTGACACACTGAACTCACACTGCCAGTTTATGCACACCCAAACCTAACACTGCCAGTATTATACAGACACTGTGACCTCCCACTGCCAGTATTATACAGACACTCTGACCTCACACTGCAAGTATTATACAGACATTCTGACCTCACAGCCAGTATTATACACACACTCTGACCTCACACTGCCAATAATATCCAGACACAATGACCTCACACCGCCAGATTTATACACACTCTGACCTCACACTGCCAGTATTATACACACTCTGACCTCACACTGCCAATATTATACAGACACTCTGACCTCACACTGCCAATATTATACAGACACTCTGACCTCACACTGCCAGTATTATACAGAAACTCTGACCTCAGTCTGCCAGTATTATACAGGCACTGTGACCTCACAATGCCAGTACTATACAGAAACTCTGTCCTCACAATGCCAGTAGTAAACAAACACTCTGACCACACACTGCCAGTATTATACACACACTCCGACCTCACACTGCCAATAATATACAGACACTCTGACCTCACACTGCCAGTATTATACAGACAGTCTGACCTCACACTGCCAGTATTATACACACTCTGACCTCACACTGCCAATAATATACAGACACTCTGACCTCACACTGCCAATAATATACAGACACTCTGACCTCACACTGCCAGATTTATACACACTCTGACCTCACACTGCCAGTATTATACAGACACTCTGACCTCACACTGCCAGTATTATACAGACACTCTGACCTCACACTGCCAGTATTATACAGACAATCTGACCTCACAATGCCAATAATATACAGACACTCTGACCTCACACTGCCAGTATTATACACACTCTGACCTCACACTGCCAATAATATAGACACTCTGACCTCACACTTCCCATATTATACAGACACTCTGACCTCACACTGCCAGTATTATACACATTCTGACCTCACACTGCCAATAATATACAGACACTCTGACCTCACACTGTCAGTATTATACATACTCTGGCCTCACACTGCCAGTATTATACAGACACTCTGTCCTCACAATGCCAATAATATACAGACACTCTGACCTCACACTGCCAGTAATATACAAACACTCTGACCTCACACTGCCAGTATTACATAGACACTCTGACCTCACACTGCCAGTTTATACACACTCCGACCTCACAGTGCCAGTATTGTACAGACATTCAGACCTCACACTGCCAGTATTATACAGACACTCTGAACTCACACTGCCAGTTTATGCACACTCAAACCTAACACTGCCAGTATTATACAGACACTCTGACCTCCCACTGCCAGTATTATACAGACACTCTGACCTCACACTGCAAGTATTATACAGACATTCTGACCTCACAGCAAGTATTATACACACACTCTGACCTCACACTGCCAATAATATACAGACACAATGACCTCACACCGCCAGATTTATACACACTCTGACCTCACACTGCCAGTATTATACACACTCTGACCTCACACTGCCAATATTATACAGACACTCTGACCTCACACTGCCAATATTATACAGACACTCTGACCTCACACTGCCAGTATTATACAGACACTCTGACCTCAGTCTGCCAGTATTATACAAACACTGTGACCTCACAATGCCAGTACTAGACAGAAACTCTGTCCTCACAATGCCAGTAGTAAACAAACACTCTGACCACACACTGCCAGTATTATACACACACTCTGACCTCACACTGCCAATAATATACAGACACTCTGACCTCACACTGCCAGTATTAGACAGACACTCTGACCTCACACTGCCAGTATTATACACACTCTGACCTCACACTGCCAATAATATACAGACACTCTGACCTCACACTGCCAATAATATACAGACACTCTGACCTCACACCGCCAGATTTATACACACTCTGACCTCACACTGTCAATAATATACAGACACTCTGACCTCACACTGCCAATATTATACACATTCTGACCGCACACTGCCAGTATTATACAGACACTCTGACCTCACACTGCCAGTATTATACAGACACTCTGACCTCACACTGCCAGTATTATACAGACAATCTGACCTCACAATGCCAATAATACACAGACACTCTGACCTCACACTGCCAGTATTATACACACTCTGACCTCACACTGCCAATAATATAGACACTCTGACCTCACACTCCCCATATTATACAGACACTCTGACCTCACACTGCCAGTATTGTACAGACATTCAGACCTAACACTAGCAGTATTATACAGACACTCTGACCTCACAAAGCCAGGATTATACAGACACTCTGACCTCACACTGCCAGTATTATGCAGACACTCTGACCTCACACTGCCAGTATTATACAGATACTCTGACCTCACACTGCCAGTATAATACAGACACTCTGACCTCACACTGCCAGTATTATACAGACACTCTGACCTCACACTGCCAGTATTATACAGACACTCTGACCTCACACTGCCAATAATATACAGACACTCTGACCTCACATTGCCAATATTATACAGACACTCTGACCTCACACTCCCAGTATTATACAGACAGTCTGACCTCACACTGCCAGTATTATACACACTCTGACCTCACACTGCCAGTAATATACAGACACTCTGACCTGACACTTCCGATAATATACAGACACTCTGACCTCACACTGCCAGTATTATACACACTCTGACCTCACACTGCCAGTATTATACAGACACTCTGACCTCACACTGCCAGTACAATACACACTCTGACCTCACACTGCAAATAATATACAGACACTCTGACCTCACACTGCCAATAATATACAGACAATCTGACCTCACACTGTCAGTATTATACACACTCTGACCTCACACTGCCAATAATATACAGACACTCTGACCTCATACTGCCAGATTTATACACACTCTGACCTCACACTGCCAGTATTATACACACTCTGACCTCACAATGCCAATAATATACAGACACTCTGACCTCACACTGCCAGTATTATACACACTCTGACCTCACACTGCCAATAATATAGACACTCTGACCTCACACTGCCAGTATTATACAGACACTCTGACCTCACACTGCCAGTATTATACACACTCTGACCTCACACTGCCAATAATATACAGACACTCTGACCTCACACTGCCAATAATATACAGACACTCTGCCCTCACACTGTCAGTATTGTACACACTCTGGCCTCACATTGCTAGTATTATACACACTCTGACCTCACAATGCCAATAATATACAGACACTCTGACTTCACACTGCCAGTATTATACAAACACTCTGACCTCACACTGCCAGTATTATACAGACACTCTGACCTCACACTGCCAGTATTATATGGACACTCTGACCTCACACTTCCAGTATTGTACAGACATTCAGACATCACACTAGCAGTATTATACAGACACTCTGACCTCACAAAGCCAGTATTATACAGACACTCTGACCTCACACTGCCAGTATTATACAGACACTCTGACCTCGCACTGCCGGTATTATATAGACACTCACACCTCACGCTGCCTGTATTGTACAGACATTCAGACCTCACACTAGCAGTATTATACAGACACTCTGACCTCACAAAGCCAGTATTATACACACTCTGACCTCACACTGCCAATAATATACAGACACTCTGACCTCACACTGCCAATAATATACAGACACTCTGACCTCACACCGCCAGTATTATACACACTCTGACCTCACACTGCCAATAATATACAGACACTCTGACCTCACACTGCCAATAATATACAGACACTCTGACCTCACACCGCCAGATTTATACACACTCTGACCTCACACTGTCAATAATATACAGACACTCTGACCTCACACTGCCAATATTATACACATTCTGACCGCACACTGCCAGTATTATACAGACACTCTGACCTCACACTGCCAGTATTATACAGACACTCTGACCTCACACTGCCAGTATTATACAGACAATCTGACCTCACAATGCCAATAATACACAGACACTCTGACCTCACACTGCCAGTATTATACACACTCTGACCTCACACTGCCAATAATATAGACACTCTGACCTCACACTCCCCATATTATACAGACACTCTGACCTCACACTGCCAGTATTGTACAGCCATTCAGACCTAACACTAGCAGTATTATACAGACACTCTGACCTCACAAAGCCAGGATTATACAGACACTCTGACCTCACACTGCCAGTATTATGCAGACACTCTGACCTCACACTGCCAGTATTATACAGATACTCTGACCTCACACTGCCAGTATAATACAGACACTCTGACCTCACACTTCCAGTATTATACAGACACTCTGACCTCACACTGCCAATAATATACAGACACTCTGACCTCACATTGCCAATATTATACAGACACTCTGACCTCACACTGCCAGTATTATACAGATACTCTGACCTCACACTGCCAGTATAATACAGACACTCTGACCTCACACTGCCAGTATTATACAGACAATCTGACCTCACAATGCCAATAATACACAGACACTCTGACCTCACACTGCCAGTATTATACACACTCTGACCTCACACTGCCAATAATATAGACACTCTGACCTCACACTCCCCATATTATACAGACACTCTGACCTCACACTGCCAGTATTGTACAGCCATTCAGACCTAACACTAGCAGTATTATACAGACACTCTGACCTCACAAAGCCAGGATTATACAGACACTCTGACCTCACACTGCCAGTATTATGCAGACACTCTGACCTCACACTGCCAGTATTATACAGATACTCTGACCTCACACTGCCAGTATAATACAGACACTCTGACCTCACACTTCCAGTATTATACAGACACTCTGACCTCACACTGCCAATAATATACAGACACTCTGACCTCACATTGCCAATATTATACAGACACTCTGACCTCACACTCCCAGTATTATACAGACAGTCTGACCTCACACTGCCAGTATTATACACACTCTGACCTCACACTGCCAGTAATATACAGACACTCTGACCTGACACTTCCGATAATATACAGACACTCTGACCTCACAGTGCCAGATATATACACACTCTGACCCCACACTGCCAGTATTATACGCACTCTGACCTCACAATGCCCATAATATACAGACACTCTGACCTCACACTGCCAGTATTATACACACTC
The DNA here is from genome assembly GCF_036365525.1 of Heterodontus francisci. NCBI lineage: Eukaryota > Metazoa > Chordata > Chondrichthyes > Heterodontiformes > Heterodontidae > Heterodontus > Heterodontus francisci. The sequence continues at coordinate 94,285,608 of NC_090379.1, read as the reverse complement.
TGACCTCACACTGCCAGTATTATACAGACACTCTGACCTCACACTGCCAGTACGATACACACTCTGACCTCACACTGCAAATAATATACAGACACTCTGACCTCACACTGCCAATAATATACAGACAATCTGACCTCACACTGTCAGTATTATACACACTCTGACCTCACACTGCCAATAATATACAGACACTCTGACCTCATACTGCCAGATTTATACACACTCTGACCTCACACTGCCAGTATTATACACACTCTGACCTCACAATGCCAATAATATACAGACACTCTGACCTCACACTGCCAGTATTATACACACTCTGACCTCACACTGCCAATAATATAGACACTCTGACCTCACACTGCCAGTATTATACAGACACTCTGACCTCACACTGCCAGTATTATACACACTCTGACCTCACACTGCCAATAATATACAGACACTCTGACCTCACACTGCCAATAATATACAGACACTCTGCCCTCACACTGTCAGTATTGTACACACTCTGGCCTCACATTGCTAGTATTATACACACTCTGACCTCACAATGCCAATAATATACAGACACTCTGACTTCACACTGCCAGTATTATACAAACACTCTGACCTCACACTGCCAGTATTATACAGACACTCTGACCTCACACTGCCAGTATTATATGGACACTCTGACCTCACACTGCCAGTATTGTACAGACATTCAGACATCACACTAGCAGTATTATACAGACACTCTGACCTCACAAAGCCAGTATTATACAGACACTCTGACCTCACACTGCCAGTATTATACAGACACTCTGACCTCGCACTGCCGGTATGATATAGACACTCACACCTCACGCTGCCTGTATTGTACAGACATTCAGACCTCACACTAGCAGTATTATACAGACACTCTGACCTCACAAAGCCAGTATTATACAGACACTCTGACCTCACAATGCCAGTATTATTCAGAAACTCTGACCTCACAATGCCAGTATTATACAAACACTCTGACCACACAGCCTGTATTATACACACACTCTGACCTCACACTGCCAATAATATACAGACACTGTGACCTCACACCGCCAGTAATATACAGACACTCTGACCTGACACTTCCGATAATATACAGACACTCTGACCTCACAGTGCCAGATATATACACACTCTGACCCCACACTGCCAGTATTATACGCACTCTGACCTCACAATGCCAATAATATACAGACACTCTGACCTCACACTGCCAGTATTATACACACTCTGACCTCACACTGCCAGTATTATACAGACACTCTGACCTCACACTGCCAGTACGATACACACTCTGACCTCACACTGCAAATAATATACAGACACTCTGACCTCACACTGCCAATAATATACAGACAATCTGACCTCACACTGTCAGTATTATACACACTCTGACCTCACACTGCCAATAATATACAGACACTCTGACCTCATACTGCCAGATTTATACACACTCTGACCTCACACTGCCAGTATTATACGCACTCTGACCTCACAATGCCAATAATATACAGACACTCTGACCTCACACTGCCAGTATTATACACACTCTGACCTCACACTGCCAATAATATAGACACTCTGACCTCACACTGCCAGTATTATACAGACACTCTGACCTCACACTGCCAGTATTATACACACTCTGACCTCACACTGCCAATAATATACAGACACTCTGACCTCACACTGCCAATAATATACAGACACTCTGCCCTCACAATGTCAGTATTGTACACACTCTGGCCTCACACTGCTAGTATTATACACACTCTGACCTCACAATGCCAATAATATACAGACACTCTGACCTCACACTGCCAGTATTAGACAGACACTCTGACCTCACACTGCCAGTATTATACACACTCTGACCTCACACTGCCAATAATATACAGACACTCTGACCTCACACTGCCAATAATATACAGACACTCTGACCTCACACCGCCAGATTTATACACACTCTGACCTCACACTGTCAATAATATACAGACACTCTGACCTCACACTGCCAATATTATACACATTCTGACCGCACACTGCCAGTATTATACAGACACTCTGACCTCACACTGCCAGTATTATACGGACAATCTGACCTCACAATGCCAATAATACACAGACACTCGGACCTCACACTGCCAGTATTATACACACTCTGACCTCACACTGCCAATAATATAGACACTCTGACCTCACACTCCCCATATTATACAGACACTCTGACCTCACACTGCCAGTATTGTACAGCCATTCAGACCTAACACTAGCAGTATTATACAGACACTCTGACCTCACAAAGCCAGGATTATACAGACACTCTGACCTCACACTGCCAGTATTATGCAGACACTCTGACCTCACACTGCCAGTATTATACAGATACTCTGACCTCACACTGCCAGTATAATACAGACACTCTGACCTCACACTGCCAGTATTATACAGACACTCTGACCTCACACTGCCAGTATTATACAGACACTCTGACCTCACACTGCCAATAATATACAGACACTCTGACCTCACATTGCCAATATTATACAGACACTCTGACCTCACACTCCCAGTATTATACAGACAGTCTGACCTCACACTGCCAGTATTATACACACTCTGACCTCACACTGCCAGTAATATACAGACACTCTGACCTGATTCTTCCGATAATATACAGACACTCTGACCTCACACCGCCAGATTTATACACACTCTGACCTCACACTGCCAGTATTTCCACACTCTGACCTCACATTGCCAATAATATACAGACACTCTGATTTCACACTGCCAGTATTATACAGAAACTCTGACCTCACAATGCCAGTATTATACACACACTCTGACCTCACACTGCCAGTATTATACACACACTCTGACCTCACACTGCCAATAATATACAGACACTCTGACCTCATACTGCCAGATTTATACACACTCTGACCTCACACTGCCAGTATTATACACACTCTGACCTCACAATGCCAACAATATACAGACACTGTGACCTCACACTGCCAGTATTATACAGACACTCTGACCTCACACTGCCAGTATTATACACGCTCTGACCTCACACTGCCAATAATATAGACACTCTGACCTCACACTGCCAGTATTATACAGACACTCTGACCTCACACTGCCAGTATTATACAGACACTCTGACCTCACACTGCCAGTATTATAATCACTCTGACCTCACACTGCCAATAATATACAGACACTCTGACCTCACACTGCCAATAATATACAGACACTCTGACCTCACACTGTCAGTATTGTCCACACTCTGGCCTCACACTGCCAGTATTATACACACCCTGACCTCACAATGCCAATAATATACACACACTCTGACCTCACACTGCCAGTAATATACACACTCTGACCTCACACTGCCAGTATTATACAGACACTCTGACGTCACACTGCCAGTATTGTACAGACATTCAGACCTCACACTAGCAGTATTATACAGACACTCTGACCTCACAAAGCCAGTATTATACAGACACTCTGACCTCACAAAGCCAGTATTATGCAGACACTCTGACCTCACACTGCCAGGATTATACCGAGACTCTGACCTCACACTACCAGTATTATACAGACACTCTGACCTCACACTGCCAATAATATACAGACACTCTGACCTCGCACTGCCAATATTATACAGACACTCTGACCTCACACCGCGAGTATTATACAGAAACTCTGACCTCACAGTGCCAGTATTATATGGACACACTGACCTCACACTGCCAGTATTATACAAACACTCTGACCACACACTGCCAGTATTATACACACACTCTGACCTCACACTGCCAGTATTATACACACACTCTGACCTCACACTGCCAATAATATACAGACGCTCTGACCTCACACTGCCAATATTATACAGACACTCTGACCTCACACTGCCAGTTTATACACAATCTGACCTCACACTGCCAGTATTATACACACTCTGACCTGACACTGCCAATATTATACAGACACTCTGACCTCACACTGCCAGTATTATACAGACACTCTGACCTCACTCTGCCAATAATATACAGACACTCTGACCTCACACCGCCAGTATTATACAGACACTCTGACCTCACACTGCCAGGATTATACACACTCTGGCCTCACACTGCCAGTATAATACACACTCTGACCTCACAATGCCAATAATATACAGACACTCTGACCTCACACTGCCAGTTTATACACACATTCAGACCTCACACTGCCAGTATTATACAGAAACTCTGACCTCACAATGCCAGTATTATACACACACTCTGACCTCACACTGCCACTATTATACACACACTCTGACCTCACACTGCCAATAATATACAGACACTCTGACCTCATACTGCCAGATTTATACACACTCTGACCTCACACTGCCAGTATTATACAGACACTCTGACCTCACACTGCCAGTATTGTACAGACATTCAGACCTCACACTAGCAGTATTATACAGACACTCTAACCTCACAAAGCCAGTATTATACAGACACTCTGACCTCACACTGCCAGTATTATGCAGACACTCTGACCTCACACTGCCAGTATTATACAGAGACTCTGACCTCACACTACCAGTATTAGACAGATACTCTGACCTCACACTGCCAATAATATACAGACACTCTGACCTCGCACTGCCAATATTATACAGACACTCTGACCTCACACTGCGAGTATTGTACAGAAACTCTGACCTTACAGTGCCAGTATTATATGGACACACTGACCTCACACTGCCAGTATTATACAAACACTCTGACCACACACTGCCAGTATTATGCAGACACTCTGACCTCACAATGCCAGTATTATACAAACACTCTGACCACGCACTGCCAGTATTATACACACTCTGACCTCACAATGCCAACAATATACAGACACTCTGACCTCACACTGCCAGTATTATACAGAGACCCTGACCTCACAATGCCAACAATATACAGACACTCTGACCTCACACTGCCAGTATTATACAGAGACCCTGACCTCACACTGCCAGTATTATACAGACACTCTGACCTCACACTGCCAGTTTATACACAATCTGACCTCACACTGCCAGTATTATACACACTCTGACCTGACACTGCCAATATTATACAGACACTCTGACCTCACACTGCCAGTATTATACAGACACTCTGACCTCACTCTGCCAATAATATACAGACACTCTGACCTCACACCGCCAGTATTATACAGACACTCTGACCTCACACTGCCAGTATTATACACACTCTGGCCTCACACTGCCAGTATTATACACACTCTGGCCTCACACTGCCAGTATTATACACACTCTGACCTCACAATGCCAATAATATACAGACACTCTGACCTCACACTGCCAGTATTATACACACTCTGGCCTCACACTGTCAGTATTGTCCACACTCTGGCCTCACACTGCCAGTAATATACACACTCTGACCTCACACTGCCAGTACTATACAGACACTCTGACCTCACACTGCCAGTATTATACACACTCTGACCTCACAATGCCAATAATATACACACACTCTGACCTCACACTGCCAGTAATATACCCACTCTGACCTCACACTGCCAGTACTATACAGACACTCTGACCTCACACTGCCAGTATTGTACAGACATTCAGACCTCACACTAGCAGTATTATACAGACACTCTAACCTCACAAAGCCAGTATTATACAGACACTCTGACCTCACACTGCCAGTATTATGCAGACACTCTGACCTCACACTGCCAGTATTATACAGAGACTCTGACCTCACACTACCAGTATTAGACAGACACTCTGACCTCACAATGCCAATAATATACAGACACTCTGACCTCGCACTGCCAATATTATACAGACACTCTGACCTCACACTGCGAGTATTATACAGAAACTCTGACCTCACAGTGCCAGTATTATATGGACACACTGACCTCACACTGCCAGTATTATACAAACACTCTGACCACACACTGCCAGTATTATACACACACTCTGACCTCACACTGCCAGTATTATACACACACTCTGACCTCACACTGCCAATAATATACAGACGCTCTGACCTCACACTGCCAATATTATACAGACACTCTGACCTCACACTGCCAGTTTATACACAATCTGACCTCACACTGCCAGTATTATACACACTCTGACCTGACACTGCCAATATTATACAGACACTCTGACCTCTCACTGCCAGTATTATACAGACACTCTGACCTCACTCTGCCAATAATATACAGACACTCTGACCTCACACCGCCAGTATTATACAGACACTCTGACCTCACACTGCCAGTATTATACACACTCTGGCCTCACACTGCCAGTATTATACACACTCTGACCTCACAATGCCAATAATATACAGACACTCTGACCTCACACTGCCAGTTTATACACACATTCAGACCTCACACTCGCAGTATTATACAGACACTCTGACCTCACAAAGCCAGTATTATACAGACACTCTGACCTCACAATGCCAGTATTATACACACTCTGACCTCACAATGCCAATAATATACACACACTCTGACCTCACACTGCCAGTAATATACACACTCTGATCTCACACTGCCAGTATTATACACACTCTGACCCCACACTGCCAGGATTATACAGACACTCTGACCTCACACTGCCAGTATTATACAGACACTCTGACCTCACACTGCCAGTATTATACACACTCTGACCTCACACTGCCAATAATATACAGACACTCTGACCTCACACTGCCAATAATATACAGACACTCTGACCTCACACTGTCAGTATTGTCCACACTCTGGCCTCACACTGCCAGTATTATACACACTCTGACCTCACAATGCCAATAATATACACACACTCTGACCTCACACTGCCAGTAATATACACACTCTGACCTCACACTGCCAGTATTATACAGACACTCTGACCTCACACTGCCAGTATTGTACAGACATTCAGACCTCACACTCGCAGTATTATACAGACACTCTAACCTCACAAAGCCAGTATTATACAGACACTCTGACCTCACACTGCCAGTATTATGCAGACACTCTGACCTCACACTGCCAGTATTATACAGAGACTCTGACCTCACACTACCAGTATTAGACAGACACTCTGACCTCACACTGCCAATAATATACAGACACTCTGACCTCGCACTGCCAATATTATACAGACACTCTGACCTCACACTGCGAGTATTATACAGAAACTCTGACCTCACAGTGCCAGTATTATATGGACACACTGACCTCACACTGCCAGTATTATACAAACACTCTGACCACACACTGCCATTATTATACACACACTCTGACCTCACACTGCCAGTATTATACACACACTCTGACCTCACACTGCCAATAATATACAGACGCTCTGACCTCACACTGCCAATATTATACAGACACTCTGACCTCACACTGCCTGTTTATACACAATCTGACCTCACACTGCCAGTATTATACACACTCTGACCTCACAATGCCAACAATATACAGACACTCTGACCTCACACTGCCAGTATTATACAGAGACCCTGACCTCACACTGCCAGTATTATACAGACACTCTGACCTCACACTGCAGGTTATACACAATCTGACCTCACACTGCCAGTATTATACACACTCTGACCTGACACTGCCAATATTATACAGACACTCTGACCTCACACTGCCAGTATTATACAGACACTCTGACCTCACTCTGCCAGTATTATACACACTCTGACCGCACAATGCCAATAATATACAGACACTCTGACCTCAAACTGCCAGGATAATACACACTCTGAACTCACACTGCCAGTATTATACAGACACTCTGACCTCACACTGCCAATAATATACAGACACTCTGACCTCACACCGCCAGTATTATACAGACACTCTGACCTCACACTGCCAGGATTATACACACTCTGGCCTCACACTGCCAGTATTATACACACTCTGACCTCACAATGCCAATAATATACAGACACTCTGACCTCACACTGCCAGTTTATACACACATTCAGACCTCACACTGCCAGTATTATACAGAAACTCTGACCTCACAATGCCAGTATTATACACACACTCTGACCTCACACTGCCACTATTATACACACACTCTGACCTCACACTGCCAATAATATACAGACACTCTGACCTCATACTGCCAGATTTATACACACTCTGACCTCACACTGCCAGTATTATACAGACACTCTGACCTCACACTGCCAGTATTGTACAGACATTCAGACCTCACACTAGCAGTATTATACAGACACTCTAACCTCACAAAGCCAGTATTATACAGACACTCTGACCTCACACTGCCAGTATTATGCAGACACTCTGACCTCACACTGCCAGTATTATACAGAGACTCTGACCTCACACTACCAGTATTAGACAGATACTCTGACCTCACACTGCCAATAATATACAGACACTCTGACCTCGCACTGCCAATATTATACAGACACTCTGACCTCACACTGCGAGTATTGTACAGAAACTCTGACCTTACAGTGCCAGTATTATATGGACACACTGACCTCACACTGCCAGTATTATACAAACACTCTGACCACACACTGCCAGTATTATGCAGACACTCTGACCTCACAATGCCAGTATTATACAAACACTCTGACCACGCACTGCCAGTATTATACACACTCTGACCTCACAATGCCAACAATATACAGACACTCTGACCTCACACTGCCAGTATTATACAGAGACCCTGACCTCACAATGCCAACAATATACAGACACTCTGACCTCACACTGCCAGTATTATACAGAGACCCTGACCTCACACTGCCAGTATTATACAGACACTCTGACCTCACACTGCCAGTTTATACACAATCTGACCTCACACTGCCAGTATTATACACACTCTGACCTGACACTGCCAATATTATACAGACACTCTGACCTCACACTGCCAGTATTATACAGACACTCTGACCTCACTCTGCCAATAATATACAGACACTCTGACCTCACACCGCCAGTATTATACAGACACTCTGACCTCACACTGCCAGTATTATACACACTCTGGCCTCACACTGCCAGTATTATACACACTCTGGCCTCACACTGCCAGTATTATACACACTCTGACCTCACAATGCCAATAATATACAGACACTCTGACCTCACACTGCCAGTATTATACACACTCTGGCCTCACACTGTCAGTATTGTCCACACTCTGGCCTCACACTGCCAGTAATATACACACTCTGACCTCACACTGCCAGTACTATACAGACACTCTGACCTCACACTGCCAGTATTATACACACTCTGACCTCACAATGCCAATAATATACACACACTCTGACCTCACACTGCCAGTAATATACCCACTCTGACCTCACACTGCCAGTACTATACAGACACTCTGACCTCACACTGCCAGTATTGTACAGACATTCAGACCTCACACTAGCAGTATTATACAGACACTCTAACCTCACAAAGCCAGTATTATACAGACACTCTGACCTCACACTGCCAGTATTATGCAGACACTCTGACCTCACACTGCCAGTATTATACAGAGACTCTGACCTCACACTACCAGTATTAGACAGACACTCTGACCTCACAATGCCAATAATATACAGACACTCTGACCTCGCACTGCCAATATTATACAGACACTCTGACCTCACACTGCGAGTATTATACAGAAACTCTGACCTCACAGTGCCAGTATTATATGGACACACTGACCTCACACTGCCAGTATTATACAAACACTCTGACCACACACTGCCAGTATTATACACACACTCTGACCTCACACTGCCAGTATTATACACACACTCTGACCTCACACTGCCAATAATATACAGACGCTCTGACCTCACACTGCCAATATTATACAGACACTCTGACCTCACACTGCCAGTTTATACACAATCTGACCTCACACTGCCAGTATTATACACACTCTGACCTGACACTGCCAATATTATACAGACACTCTGACCTCTCACTGCCAGTATTATACAGACACTCTGACCTCACTCTGCCAATAATATACAGACACTCTGACCTCACACCGCCAGTATTATACAGACACTCTGACCTCACACTGCCAGTATTATACACACTCTGGCCTCACACTGCCAGTATTATACACACTCTGACCTCACAATGCCAATAATATACAGACACTCTGACCTCACACTGCCAGTTTATACACACATTCAGACCTCACACTCGCAGTATTATACAGACACTCTGACCTCACAAAGCCAGTATTATACAGACACTCTGACCTCACAATGCCAGTATTATACACACTCTGACCTCACAATGCCAATAATATACACACACTCTGACCTCACACTGCCAGTAATATACACACTCTGATCTCACACTGCCAGTATTATACACACTCTGACCCCACACTGCCAGGATTATACAGACACTCTGACCTCACACTGCCAGTATTATACAGACACTCTGACCTCACACTGCCAGTATTATACACACTCTGACCTCACACTGCCAATAATATACAGACACTCTGACCTCACACTGCCAATAATATACAGACACTCTGACCTCACACTGTCAGTATTATCCACACTCTGGCCTCACACTGCCAGTATTATACACACTCTGACCTCACAATGCCAATAATATACACACACTCTGACCTCACACTGCCAGTAATATACACACTCTGACCTCACACTGCCAGTATTATACAGACACTCTGACCTCACACTGCCAGTATTGTACAGACATTCAGACCTCACACTCGCAGTATTATACAGACACTCTAACCTCACAAAGCCAGTATTATACAGACACTCTGACCTCACACTGCCAGTATTATGCAGACACTCTGACCTCACACTGCCAGTATTATACAGAGACTCTGACCTCAGACTACCAGTATTAGACAGACACTCTGACCTCACACTGCCAATAATATACAGACACTCTGACCTCGCACTGCCAATATTATACAGACACTCTGACCTCACACTGCGAGTATTATACAGAAACTCTGACCTCACAGTGCCAGTATTATATGGACACACTGACCTCACACTGCCAGTATTATACAAACACTCTGACCACACACTGCCATTATTATACACACACTCTGACCTCACACTGCCAGTATTATACAGACACTCTGACCTCACACTGCAGGTTATACACAATCTGACCTCACACTGCCAGTATTATACACACTCTGACCTGACACTGCCAATATTATACAGACACTCTGACCTCACACTGCCAGTATTATACAGACACTCTGACCTCACTCTGCCAGTATTATACACACTCTGACCGCACAATGCCAATAATATACAGACACTCTGACCTCAAACTGCCAGGATAATACACACTCTGAACTCACACTGCCAGTATTATACAGACACTCTGACCTCACACTGCCAATAATATACAGACACTCTGACCTCACACCGCCAGTATTATACAGACACTCTGACCTCACACTGCCAGGATTATACACACTCTGGCCTCACACTGCCAGTATTATACACACTCTGACCTCACAATGCCAATAATATACAGACACTCTGACCTCACACTGCCAGTTTATACACACATTCAGACCTCACACTGCCAGTATTATACAGAAACTCTGACCTCGCACTGCCAATATTATACAGACACTCTGACCTCACACTGCGAGTATTATACAGAAACTCTGACCTCACAGTGCCAGTATTATATGGACACACTGACCTCACACTGCCAGTATTATACAAACACTCTGACCACACACTGCCAGTATTATACACACACTCTGACCTCACACTGCCAGTATTATACACACACTCTGACCTCACACTGCCAATAATATACAGACGCTCTGACCTCACACTGCCAATATTATACAGACACTCTGACCTCACACTGCCAGTTTATACACAATCTGACCTCTCACTGCCAGTATTATACAGACACTCTGACCTCACTCTGCCAATAATATACAGACACTCTGACCTCACACCGCCAGTATTATACAGACACTCTGACCTCACACTGCCAGTATTATACACACTCTGGCCTCACACTGCCAGTATTATACACACTCTGACCTCACAATGCCAATAATATACAGACACTCTGACCTCACACTGCCAGTTTATACACACATTCAGACCTCACACTCGCAGTATTATACAGACACTCTGACCTCACAAAGCCAGTATTATACAGACACTCTGACCTCACAATGCCAGTATTATACACACTCTGACCTCACAATGCCAATAATATACACACACTCTGACCTCACACTGCCAGTAATATACACACTCTGATCTCACACTGCCAGTATTATACACACTCTGACCCCACACTGCCAGGATTATACAGACACTCTGACCTCACACTGCCAGTATTATACAGACACTCTGACCTCACACTGCCAGTATTATACACACTCTGACCTCACACTGCCAATAATATACAGACACTCTGACCTCACACTGCCAATAATATACAGACACTCTGACCTCACACTGTCAGTATTATCCACACTCTGGCCTCACACTGCCAGTATTATACACACTCTGACCTCACAATGCCAATAATATACACACACTCTGACCTCACACTGCCAGTAATATACACACTCTGACCTCACACTGCCAGTATTATACAGACACTCTGACCTCACACTGCCAGTATTGTACAGACATTCAGACCTCACACTCGCAGTATTATACAGACACTCTAACCTCACAAAGCCAGTATTATACAGACACTCTGACCTCACACTGCCAGTATTATGCAGACACTCTGACCTCACACTGCCAGTATTATACAGAGACTCTGACCTCAGACTACCAGTATTAGACAGACACTCTGACCTCACACTGCCAATAATATACAGACACTCTGACCTCGCACTGCCAATATTATACAGACACTCTGACCTCACACTGCGAGTATTATACAGAAACTCTGACCTCACAGTGCCAGTATTATATGGACACACTGACCTCACACTGCCAGTATTATACAAACACTCTGACCACACACTGCCATTATTATACACACACTCTGACCTCACACTGCCAGTATTATACAGACACTCTGACCTCACACTGCAGGTTATACACAATCTGACCTCACACTGCCAGTATTATACACACTCTGACCTGACACTGCCAATATTATACAGACACTCTGACCTCACACTGCCAGTATTATACAGACACTCTGACCTCACTCTGCCAGTATTATACACACTCTGACCGCACAATGCCAATAATATACAGACACTCTGACCTCAAACTGCCAGGATAATACACACTCTGAACTCACACTGCCAGTATTATACAGACACTCTGACCTCACACTGCCAATAATATACAGACACTCTGACCTCACACCGCCAGTATTATACAGACACTCTGACCTCACACTGCCAGGATTATACACACTCTGGCCTCACACTGCCAGTATTATACACACTCTGACCTCACAATGCCAATAATATACAGACACTCTGACCTCACACTGCCAGTTTATACACACATTCAGACCTCACACTGCCAGTATTATACAGAAACTCTGACCTCACAATGCCAGTATTATACACACACTCTGACCTCACACTGCCACTATTATACACACACTCTGACCTCACACTGCCAATAATATACAGACACTCTGACCTCATACTGCCAGATTTATACACACTCTGACCTCACACTGCCAGTATTATACAGACACTCTGACCTCACACTGCCAGTATTGTACAGACATTCAGACCTCACACTAGCAGTATTATACAGACACTCTAACCTCACAAAGCCAGTATTATACAGACACTCTGACCTCACACTGCCAGTATTATGCAGACACTCTGACCTCACACTGCCAGTATTATACAGAGACTCTGACCTCACACTACCAGTATTAGACAGATACTCTGACCTCACACTGCCAATAATATACAGACACTCTGACCTCGCACTGCCAATATTATACAGACACTCTGACCTCACACTGCGAGTATTGTACAGAAACTCTGACCTTACAGTGCCAGTATTATATGGACACACTGACCTCACACTGCCAGTATTATACAAACACTCTGACCACACACTGCCAGTATTATGCAGACACTCTGACCTCACAATGCCAGTATTATACAAACACTCTGACCACGCACTGCCAGTATTATACACACTCTGACCTCACAATGCCAACAATATACAGACACTCTGACCTCACACTGCCAGTATTATACAGAGACCCTGACCTCACAATGCCAACAATATACAGACACTCTGACCTCACACTGCCAGTATTATACAGAGACCCTGACCTCACACTGCCAGTATTATACAGACACTCTGACCTCACACTGCCAGTTTATACACAATCTGACCTCACACTGCCAGTATTATACACACTCTGACCTGACACTGCCAATATTATACAGACACTCTGACCTCACACTGCCAGTATTATACAGACACTCTGACCTCACTCTGCCAATAATATACAGACACTCTGACCTCACACCGCCAGTATTATACAGACACTCTGACCTCACACTGCCAGTATTATACACACTCTGGCCTCACACTGCCAGTATTATACACACTCTGGCCTCACACTGCCAGTATTATACACACTCTGACCTCACAATGCCAATAATATACAGACACTCTGACCTCACACTGCCAGTATTATACACACTCTGGCCTCACACTGTCAGTATTGTCCACACTCTGGCCTCACACTGCCAGTAATATACACACTCTGACCTCACACTGCCAGTACTATACAGACACTCTGACCTCACACTGCCAGTATTATACACACTCTGACCTCACAATGCCAATAATATACACACACTCTGACCTCACACTGCCAGTAATATACCCACTCTGACCTCACACTGCCAGTACTATACAGACACTCTGACCTCACACTGCCAGTATTGTACAGACATTCAGACCTCACACTAGCAGTATTATACAGACACTCTAACCTCACAAAGCCAGTATTATACAGACACTCTGACCTCACACTGCCAGTATTATGCAGACACTCTGACCTCACACTGCCAGTATTATACAGAGACTCTGACCTCACACTACCAGTATTAGACAGACACTCTGACCTCACAATGCCAATAATATACAGACACTCTGACCTCGCACTGCCAATATTATACAGACACTCTGACCTCACACTGCGAGTATTATACAGAAACTCTGACCTCACAGTGCCAGTATTATATGGACACACTGACCTCACACTGCCAGTATTATACAAACACTCTGACCACACACGGCCAGTATTATACACACACTCTGACCTCACACTGCCAGTATTATACACACACTCTGACCTCACACTGCCAGTATTATACACACACTCTGACCTCACACTGCCAATATTATACAGACACTCTGACCTCACACTGCCAGTTTATACACAATCTGACCTCACACTGCCAGTATTATACACACTCTGACCTCTCACTGCCAGTATTATACAGACACTCTGACCTCTCACTGCCAGTATTATACAGACACTCTGACCTCACTCTGCCAATAATATACAGACACTCTGACCTCACACCGCCAGTATTATACAGACACTCTGACCTCACACTGCCAGTATTATACACACTCTGGCCTCACACTGCCAGTATTATACACACTCTGACCTCACAATGCCAATAATATACAGACACTCTGACCTCACACTGCCAGTTTATACACACATTCAGACCTCACACTCGCAGTATTATACAGACACTCTGACCTCACAAAGCCAGTATTATACAGACACTCTGACCTCACAATGCCAGTATTATACACACTCTGACCTCACAATGCCAATAATATACACACACTCTGACCTCACACTGCCAGTAATATACACACTCTGATCTCACACTGCCAGTATTATACACACTCTGACCCCACACTGCCAGGATTATACAGACACTCTGACCTCACACTGCCAGTATTATACAGACACTCTGACCTCACACTGCCAGTATTATACACACTCTGACCTCACACTGCCAATAATATACAGACACTCTGACCTCACACTGCCAATAATATACAGACACTCTGACCTCACACTGTCAGTATTATCCACACTCTGGCCTCACACTGCCAGTATTATACACACTCTGACCTCACAATGCCAATAATATACACACACTCTGACCTCACACTGCCAGTAATATACACACTCTGACCTCACACTGCCAGTATTATACAGACACTCTGACCTCACACTGCCAGTATTGTACAGACATTCAGACCTCACACTCGCAGTATTATACAGACACTCTAACCTCACAAAGCCAGTATTATACAGACACTCTGACCTCACACTGCCAGTATTATGCAGACACTCTGACCTCACACTGCCAGTATTATACAGAGACTCTGACCTCAGACTACCAGTATTAGACAGACACTCTGACCTCACACTGCCAATAATATACAGACACTCTGACCTCGCACTGCCAATATTATACAGACACTCTGACCTCACACTGCGAGTATTATACAGAAACTCTGACCTCACAGTGCCAGTATTATATGGACACACTGACCTCACACTGCCAGTATTATACAAACACTCTGACCACACACTGCCATTATTATACACACACTCTGACCTCACACTGCCAGTATTATACACACACTCTGACCTCACACTGCCAATAATATACAGACGCTCTGACCTCACACTGCCAATATTATACAGACACTCTGACCTCACACTGCCTGTTTATACACAATCTGACCTCACACTGCCAGTATTATACACACTCTGACCTCACAATGCCAACAATATACAGACACTCTGACCTCACACTGCCAGTATTATACAGAGACCCTGACCTCACACTGCCAGTATTATACAGACACTCTGACCTCACACTGCAGGTTATACACAATCTGACCTCACACTGCCAGTATTATACACACTCTGACCTGACACTGCCAATATTATACAGACACTCTGACCTCACACTGCCAGTATTATACAGACACTCTGACCTCACTCTGCCAGTATTATACACACTCTGACCGCACAATGCCAATAATATACAGACACTCTGACCTCAAACTGCCAGGATAATACACACTCTGAACTCACACTGCCAGTATTATACAGACACTCTGACCTCACACTGCCAGTATTATACACACTCTGACCTCACACTGCCAGTATTATACAGACACTCTGACCTCACACTGCCAGTATTGTACAGACATTCAGACCTCACACTAGCAGTATTATACAGACACTCTAACCTCACAAAGCCAGTATTATACAGACACTCTGACCTCACACTGCCAGTATTATGCAGACACTCTGACCTCACACTGCCAGTATTATACAGAGACTCTGACCTCACACTACCAGTATTAGACAGACACTCTGACCTCACACTGCCAATAATATACAGACACTCTGACCTCGCACTGCCAATATTATACAGACACTCTGACCTCACACTGCGAGTATTATACAGAAACTCTGACCTCACAGTGCCAGTATTATATGGACACACTGACCTCACACTGCCAGTATTATACAAACACTCTGACCACACACTGCCAGTATTATACACACACTCTGACCTCACACTGCCAGTATTATACACACACTCTGACCTCACACTGCCAATAATATACAGACGCTCTGACCTCACACTGCCAATATTATACAGACACTCTGACCTCACACTGCCAGTTTTACACAATCTGACCTCACACTGCCAGTATTATACACACTCTGACCTGACACTGCCAATATTATACAGACACTCTGACCTCACACTGCCAGTATTATACAGACACTCTGACCTCACTCTGCCAGTATTATACACACTCTGGCCTCACACTGCCAGTATTATACACACTCTGACCTCACAATGCCAATAATATACAGACACTCTGACCTCACACTGCCAGTTTATACACACATTCAGACCTCACACTCGCAGTATTATACAGACACTCTGACCTCACAAAGCCAGTATTATACAGACACTCTGACCTCACAATGCCAGTATTATGCAGACACTCTGACCTCACAATGCCAGTATTATACAAACACTCTGACCACGCACTGCCAGTATTATACACACACTCTGACCTCACACTGCCAGTATTATACACACACTCTGACCTCACACTGCCAATAATATACAGACACTGTGACCTCACACTGCCAGTATTATACAGACACTCTGACCTCCCGCTGGCAGTATTATACAGACACTCTGACCTCACACTGCCAGTATTATACACACTCTGACCCCACACTGCCAGTATTATACAGACACTCTGACCTCACAATGCCAGTATTATGCAGACACTCTGACCTCACAATGCCAGTATTATACAAACACTCTGACCACGCACTGCCAGTATTATACACACACTCTGACCTCACACTGCCAGTATTATACACACACTCTGACCTCACACTGCCAATAATATACAGACACTGTGACCTCACACTGCCAGTATTATACAGACACTCTGACCTCCCGCTGGCAGTATTATACAGACACTCTGACCTCACACTGCCAGTATTATACACACTCTGACCCCACACTGCCAGTATTATACAGACACTCTGACCCCACAGTGCCAGTATTATACAGACACTCTGACCTCACACAGCCAGTATTATACAGACACTCTGACCTCACACTGCCAGTATTATACAGACACTCTGATCTCACGCTGCCAGTAAAATACAGACACTCTGACCTCAAACTGCCAGTATTATACAGACACAAAGACCTCACAATGCCAGTATTATACACACTCTGACCTCACACTGCCAATAACATACCGACACTCTGACCTCACACTGCCAGTATTATACAGAGACCCTGACCTCACACTGCCAGTATTATACAGACACTCTGACCACACACTGCCAGTATTATGCAGACACTCTGACCTCACAATGCCAGTATTATACAAACACTCTGACCACGCACTGCCAGTATTATACACACTCTGACCTCACAATGCCAACAATATACAGACACTCTGACCTCACACTGCCAGTATTATACAGAGACCCTGACCTCACACTGCCAGTATTATACAGACACTCTGACCTCACACTGCCAGTTTATACACAATCTGACCTCACACTGCCAGTATTATACACACTCTGACCTGACACTGCCAATATTATACAGACACTCTGACCTCACACTGCCAGTATTATACAGACACTCTGACCTCACTCTGCCAATAATATACAGACACTCTGACCTCACACCGCCAGTATTATACAGACACTCTGACCTCACACTGCCAGTATTATACACACTCTGGCCTCACACTGCCAGTATTATACACACTCTGGCCTCACACTGCCAGTATTATACACACTCTGACCTCACAATGCCAATAATATACAGACACTCTGACCTCACACTGCCAGTATTATACACACTCTGGCCTCACACTGTCAGTATTGTCCACACTCTGGCCTCACACTGCCAGTAATATACACACTCTGACCTCACACTGCCAGTACTATACAGACACTCTGACCTCACACTGCCAGTATTATACACACTCTGACCTCACAATGCCAATAATATACACACACTCTGACCTCACACTGCCAGTAATATACCCACTCTGACCTCACACTGCCAGTACTATACAGACACTCTGACCTCACACTGCCAGTATTGTACAGACATTCAGACCTCACACTAGCAGTATTATACAGACACTCTAACCTCACAAAGCCAGTATTATACAGACACTCTGACCTCACACTGCCAGTATTATGCAGACACTCTGACCTCACACTGCCAGTATTATACAGAGACTCTGACCTCACACTACCAGTATTAGACAGACACTCTGACCTCACAATGCCAATAATATACAGACACTCTGACCTCGCACTGCCAATATTATACAGACACTCTGACCTCACACTGCGAGTATTATACAGAAACTCTGACCTCACAGTGCCAGTATTATATGGACACACTGACCTCACACTGCCAGTATTATACAAACACTCTGACCACACACTGCCAGTATTATACACACACTCTGACCTCACACTGCCAGTATTATACACACACTCTGACCTCACACTGCCAATAATATACAGACGCTCTGACCTCACACTGCCAATATTATACAGACACTCTGACCTCACACTGCCAGTTTATACACAATCTGACCTCACACTGCCAGTATTATACACACTCTGACCTGACACTGCCAATATTATACAGACACTCTGACCTCTCACTGCCAGTATTATACAGACACTCTGACCTCACTCTGCCAATAATATACAGACACTCTGACCTCACACCGCCAGTATTATACAGACACTCTGACCTCACACTGCCAGTATTATACACACTCTGGCCTCACACTGCCAGTATTATACACACTCTGACCTCACAATGCCAATAATATACAGACACTCTGACCTCACACTGCCAGTTTATACACACATTCAGACCTCACACTCGCAGTATTATACAGACACTCTGACCTCACAAAGCCAGTATTATACAGACACTCTGACCTCACAATGCCAGTATTATACACACTCTGACCTCACAATGCCAATAATATACACACACTCTGACCTCACACTGCCAGTAATATACACACTCTGATCTCACACTGCCAGTATTATACACACTCTGACCCCACACTGCCAGGATTATACAGACACTCTGACCTCACACTGCCAGTATTATACAGACACTCTGACCTCACACTGCCAGTATTATACACACTCTGACCTCACACTGCCAATAATATACAGACACTCTGACCTCACACTGCCAATAATATACAGACACTCTGACCTCACACTGTCAGTATTATCCACACTCTGGCCTCACACTGCCAGTATTATACACACTCTGACCTCACAATGCCAATAATATACACACACTCTGACCTCACACTGCCAGTAATATACACACTCTGACCTCACACTGCCAGTATTATACAGACACTCTGACCTCACACTGCCAGTATTGTACAGACATTCAGACCTCACACTCGCAGTATTATACAGACACTCTAACCTCACAAAGCCAGTATTATACAGACACTCTGACCTCACACTGCCAGTATTATGCAGACACTCTGACCTCACACTGCCAGTATTATACAGAGACTCTGACCTCAGACTACCAGTATTAGACAGACACTCTGACCTCACACTGCCAATAATATACAGACACTCTGACCTCGCACTGCCAATATTATACAGACACTCTGACCTCACACTGCGAGTATTATACAGAAACTCTGACCTCACAGTGCCAGTATTATATGGACACACTGACCTCACACTGCCAGTATTATACAAACACTCTGACCACACACTGCCATTATTATACACACACTCTGACCTCACACTGCCAGTATTATACACACACTCTGACCTCACACTGCCAATAATATACAGACGCTCTGACCTCACACTGCCAATATTATACAGACACTCTGACCTCACACTGCCTGTTTATACACAATCTGACCTCACACTGCCAGTATTATACACACTCTGACCTCACAATGCCAACAATATACAGACACTCTGACCTCACACTGCCAGTATTATACAGAGACCCTGACCTCACACTGCCAGTATTATACAGACACTCTGACCTCACACTGCAGGTTATACACAATCTGACCTCACACTGCCAGTATTATACACACTCTGACCTGACACTGCCAATATTATACAGACACTCTGACCTCACACTGCCAGTATTATACAGACACTCTGACCTCACTCTGCCAGTATTATACACACTCTGACCGCACAATGCCAATAATATACAGACACTCTGACCTCAAACTGCCAGGATAATACACACTCTGAACTCACACTGCCAGTATTATACAGACACTCTGACCTCACACTGCCAGTATTATACACACTCTGACCTCACACTGCCAGTATTATACAGACACTCTGACCTCACACTGCCAGTATTGTACAGACATTCAGACCTCACACTAGCAGTATTATACAGACACTCTAACCTCACAAAGCCAGTATTATACAGACACTCTGACCTCACACTGCCAGTATTATGCAGACACTCTGACCTCACACTGCCAGTATTATACAGAGACTCTGACCTCACACTACCAGTATTAGACAGACACTCTGACCTCACACTGCCAATAATATACAGACACTCTGACCTCGCACTGCCAATATTATACAGACACTCTGACCTCACACTGCGAGTATTATACAGAAACTCTGACCTCACAGTGCCAGTATTATATGGACACACTGACCTCACACTGCCAGTATTATACAAACACTCTGACCACACACTGCCAGTATTATACACACACTCTGACCTCACACTGCCAGTATTATACACACACTCTGACCTCACACTGCCAATAATATACAGACGCTCTGACCTCACACTGCCAATATTATACAGACACTCTGACCTCACACTGCCAGTTTTACACAATCTGACCTCACACTGCCAGTATTATACACACTCTGACCTGACACTGCCAATATTATACAGACACTCTGACCTCACACTGCCAGTATTATACAGACACTCTGACCTCACTCTGCCAGTATTATACACACTCTGGCCTCACACTGCCAGTATTATACACACTCTGACCTCACAATGCCAATAATATACAGACACTCTGACCTCACACTGCCAGTTTAAACACACATTCAGACCTCACACTCGCAGTATTATACAGACACTCTGACCTCACAAAGCCAGTATTATACAGACACTCTGACCTCACAATGCCAGTATTATGCAGACACTCTGACCTCACAATGCCAGTATTATACAAACACTCTGACCACGCACTGCCAGTATTATACACACACTCTGACCTCACACTGCCAGTATTATACACACACTCTGACCTCACACTGCCAATAATATACAGACACTGTGACCTCACACTGCCAGTATTATACAGACACTCTGACCTCCCGCTGGCAGTATTATACAGACACTCTGACCTCACACTGCCAGTATTATACACACTCTGACCCCACACTGCCAGTATTATACAGACACTCTGACCTCACAATGCCAGTATTATGCAGACACTCTGACCTCACAATGCCAGTATTATACAAACACTCTGACCACGCACTGCCAGTATTATACACACACTCTGACCTCACACTGCCAGTATTATACACACACTCTGACCTCACACTGCCAATAATATACAGACACTGTGACCTCACACTGCCAGTATTATACAGACACTCTGACCTCCCGCTGGCAGTATTATACAGACACTCTGACCTCACACTGCCAGTATTATACACACTCTGACCCCACACTGCCAGTATTATACAGACACTCTGACCCCACAGTGCCAGTATTATACAGACACTCTGACCTCACACAGCCAGTATTATACAGACACTCTGACCTCACACTGCCAGTATTATACAGACACTCTGATCTCACGCTGCCAGTAAAATACAGACACTCTGACCTCAAACTGCCAGTATTATACAGACACAAAGACCTCACAATGCCAGTATTATACACACTCTGACCTCACACTGCCAATAACATACCGACACTCTGACCTCACACTGCCAGTATTATACAGAGACCCTGACCTCACACTGCCAGTATTATACAGACACTCTGACCTCACACTGCCAGTTTATACACAATCTGACCTCACACTGCCAGTATTATACACACTCTGACCTGACACTGCCAATATTATACAGACACTCTGACCTCACACTGCCAGTATTATACAGACACTCTGACCTCACTCTGCCAATAATATACAGACACTCTGACCTCACACCGCCAGTATTATACAGACACTCTGACCTCACACTGCCAGTATTATACACACTCTGGCCTCACACTGCCAGTATTATACACACTCTGACCTCACAATGCCAATAATATACAGACACTCTGACCTCACACTGCCAGTTTATACACACATTCAGACCTCACACTGCCAGTATTATACAGAAACTCTGACCTCACAATGCCAGTATTATACACACACTCTGACCTCACACTGCCAGTATTATACACACACTCTGACCTCACACTGCCAATAATATACAGACACTCTGACCTCATACTGCCAGATTTATACACACTCTGACCTCACACTGCCAGTATTATACACACTCTGACCTCACAATGCCAATAATATACACACACTCTGACCTCACACTGCCAGTAATATACACACTCTGATCTCACACTGCCAGTATTATACACACTCTGACCCCACACTGCCAGGATTATACAGACACTCTGACCTCACACTGCCAGTATTATACAGACACTCTGACCTCACACTGCCAGTATTATACACACTCTGACCTCACACTGCCAATAATATACAGACACTCTGACCTCACACTGCCAATAATATACAGACACTCTGACCTCACACTGTCAGTATTGTCCACACTCTGGCCTCACACTGCCAGTATTATACACACTCTGACCTCACAATGCCAATAATATACACACACTCTGACCTCACACTGCCAGTAATATACACACTCTGACCTCACACTGCCAGTATTATACAGACACTCTGACCTCACACTGCCAGTATTGTACAGACATTCAGACCTCACACTCGCAGTATTATACAGACACTCTAACCTCACAAAGCCAGTATTATACAGACACTCTGACCTCACACTGCCAGTATTATGCAGACACTCTGACCTCACACTGCCAGTATTATACAGAGACTCTGACCTCACACTACCAGTATTAGACAGACACTCTGACCTCACACTGCCAATAATATACAGACACTCTGACCTCGCACTGCCAATATTATACAGACACTCTGACCTCACACTGCGAGTATTATACAGAAACTCTGACCTCACAGTGCCAGTATTATATGGACACACTGACCTCACACTGCCAGTATTATACAAACACTCTGACCACACACTGCCAGTATTATACACACACTCTGACCTCACACTGCCAGTATTATACACACACTCTGACCTCACACTGCCAATAATATACAGACGCTCTGACCTCACACTGCCAATATTATACAGACACTCTGACCTCACACTGCCAGTTTATACACAATCTGACCTCACACTGCCAGTATTATACACACTCTGACCTGACACTGCCAATATTATACAGACACTCTGACCTCACACTGCCAGTATTATACAGACACTCTGACCTCACTCTGCCAATAATATACAGACACTCTGACCTCACACCGCCAGTATTATACAGACACTCTGACCTCACACTGCCAGTATTATACACACTCTGGCCTCACACTGCCAGTATTATACACACTCTGACCTCACAATGCCAATAATATACAGACACTCTGACCTCACACTGCCATTTTATACACACATTCAGACCTCACACTCGCAGTATTATACAGACACTCTGACCTCACAAAGCCAGTATTATACACTCTGTCCTCACAATGCCAGTATTATGCAGACACTCTGACCTCACAATGCCAGTATTATACAAACACTCTGACCACGCACTGCCAGTATTATACACACACTCTGACCTCACACTGCCAGTATTATACACACACTCTGACCTCACACTGCCAATAATATACAGACACTGTGACCTCACACTGCCAGTATTATGCAGGCACTCTGACCTCACACTGCCAGTTTATACACAATCTGACCTCACACTGCCAGTATTATACACACTCTGACCTCACAATGCCAGTATTATACAAACACTCTGACCACACACTGCCAGTATTATACACACATTCTAACCTCACACTGCCAAAAATATACAGACACTCTGACCTCACACTGCCAATATTATACAGACACTCTGACCTCACACTGCCAGTTTATGCACATCTCAAACCTAAGACTGCCAGTATTATACAGACACTCTGACCTCCCACTGGCAGTATTATACAGACACTCTGACCTCACACTGCCAGTATTATACACACTCTGACCCCACACTGCCAGTATTATACAGACACTCTGATCTCACACTGCCATAAATATACAGACACTGTGACCTCACACCGCCAGATTTATACACACTCTGACCTCACAATGCCAACAATATACAGACACTCTGACCTCACACTGCCAGTATTATACAGAGACCCTGACCTCACACTGCCAGTATTATACAGACACTCTGACCTCACACTGCCAGTTTATACACAATCTGACCTCACACTGCCAGTATTATACACACTCTGACCTGACACTGCCAATATTATACAGACACTCTGACCTCACACTGCCAGTATTATACAGACACTCTGACCTCACTCTGCCAGTATTATACACACTCTGACCTCACAATGCCAATAATATACAGACACTCTGACCTCACACTGCCAGGATAATACACACTCTGAACTCACACTGCCAGTATTATACAGACACTCTGACCTCACACTGCCAGTATTATACACACTCTGACCTCACAATGCCAATAATATACACACACTCTGACCTCACACTGCCAGTAATATACACACTCTGATCTCACACTGCCAGTATTATACACACTTAGACCTCACAATGCCAATAATATACACACACTCTGACCTCACACTGCCAGTTTATGCACACTCAAACCTAAGACTGCCAGTATTATACAGACACTCTGACCTCCCGCTGGCAGTATTATACAGACACTCTGACCTCACACTGCCAGTATTATACACACTCTGACCCCACACTGCCAGTATTATACAGACACTCTGACCTCACACTGCCATAATTATACAGACACTGTGACCTCACACCGCCAGATTTATACACACTCTGACCTCACAATGCCAACAATATACAGACACTCTGACCTCACACTGCCAGTATTATACAGAGACCCTGACCTCACACTGCCAGTATTATACAGACACTCTGACCTCACACTGCCAGTTTATACACAATCTGACCTCACACTGCCAGTATTATACACACTCTGACCTGACACTGCCAATATTATACAGACACTCTGACCTCACACTGCCAGTATTATACAGACACTCTGACCTCACTCTGCCAATAATATACAGACACTCTGACCTCACACCGCCAGTATTATACAGACACTCTGACCTCACACTGCCAGTATTATACACACTCTGGCCACACACTGCCAGTATTATACACACTCTGACCTCACAATGCCAATAATATACAGACACTCTGACCTCACACTGCCAGTTTATACACACATTCAGACCTCGCACTGCCAGTATTATACAGAAACTCTGACCTCACAATACCAGTATTATACACACACTCTGACCTCACACTGCCAATAATATACAGACACTCTGACCTCATACTGCCAGTATTATACACACTCTGACCTCACAATGCCAATAATATACACACACTCTGACCTCACACTGCCAGTAATATACACACTCTGATCTCACACTGCCAGTATTATACACACTCTGACCCCACACTGCCAGGATTATACAGACACTCTGACCTCACACTGCCAGTATTATACAGACACTCTGACCTCACACTGCCAGTATTATACACACTCTGACCTCACACTGCCAATAATATACAGACACTCTGACCTCACACTGCCAATAATATACAGACACTCTGACCTCACACTGTCAGTATTGTCCACACTCTGGCCTCACACTGCCAGTATTATACACACTCTGACCTCACAATACCAATAATATACACACACTCTGACCTCACACTGCCAGTAATATACACACTCTGACCTCACACTGCCAGTATTGTACAGACATTCAGACCTCACACTCGCAGTATTATACAGACACTCTAACCACACAAAGCCAGTATTATACAGACACTCTGACCTCACACTGCCAGTATTATGCAGACACTCTGACCTCACACTGCCAGTATTATACAGAGACTCTGACCTCACACTACCAGTATTAGACAGACACTCTGACCTCACACTGCCAATAATATACAGACACTCTGACCTCGCACTGCCAATATTATACAGACACTCTGACCTCACACTGCGAGTATTATACAGAAACTCTGACCTCACAGTGCCAGTATTATATGGACACACTGACCTCACACTGCCAGTATTATACAAACACTCTGACCACACACTGCCAGTATTATACACACACTCTGACCTCACACTGCCAGTATTATACACACACTCTGACCTCACACTGCCAATAATATACAGACGCTCTGACCTCACACTGCCAATATTATACAGACACTCTGACCTCACACTGCCAGTTTATACACAATCTGACCTCACACTGCCAGTATTATACACACTCTGACCTGACACTGCCAATATTATACAGACACTCTGACCTCACACTGCCAGTATTATACAGACACTCTGACCTCACTCTGCCAATAATATACAGACACTCTGACCTCACACCGCCAGTATTATACAGACACTCTGACCTCACACTGCCAGTATTATACACACTCTGGCCTCACACTGCCAGTATTATACACACTCTGACCTCACAATGCCAATAATATACAGACACTCTGACCTCACACTGCCATTTTATACACACATTCAGACCTCACACTCGCAGTATTATACAGACACTCTGACCTCACAAAGCCAGTATTATACAGACACTCTGTCCTCACAATGCCAGTATTATGCAGACACTCTGACCTCACAATGCCAGTATTATAGAAACACTCTGACCACGCACTGCCAGTATTATACACACACTCTGACCTCACACTGCCAGTATTATACACACACTCTGACCTCACACTGCCAATAATATACAGACACTGTGACCTCACACTGCCAGTATAATGCAGGCACTCTGACCTCACACTGCCAGTTTATACACAATCTGACCTCACACTGCCAGTATTATACACACTCTGACCTCACAATGCCAGTATTATACAAACACTCTGACCACACACTGCCAGTATTATACACACATTCTAACCTCACACTGCCAAAAATATACAGACACTCTGACCTCACACTGCCAATATTATACAGACACTCTGACCTCACACTGCCAGTTTATGCACACTCAAACCTAAGACTGCCAGTATTATACAGACACTCTGACCTCCCGCTGGCAGTATTATACAGACACTCTGACCTCACACTGCCAGTATTATACACACTCTGACCCCACACTGCCAGTATTATACAGACACTCTGACCTCACACTGCCATAATTATACAGACACTGTGACCTCACACCGCCAGATTTATACACACTCTGACCTCACAATGCCAACAATATACAGACACTCTGACCTCACACTGCCAGTATTATACAGAGACCCTGACCTCACACTGCCAGTATTTTTCAGACACTCTGACCTCACACTGCCAGTTTATACACAATCTGACCTCACACTGCCATTATTATACACACTCTGACCTGACACTGCCAATATTATACAGACACTCTGACCTCACACTGCCAGTATTATACAGACACTCTGACCTCACTCTGCCAGTATTATACACAATCTGACCTCACAATGCCAATAATATACAGACACTCTGACCTCACACTGCCAGGATAATACACACTCTGAACTCACACTGCCAGTATTATACAGACACTCTGACCTCACACTGCCAGTATTATACACACTCTGACCTCACAATGCCAATAATCTACACACACTCTGACCTCACACTGCCAGTAATATACACACTCTGATCTCACACTGCCAGTATTATACACACTTAGACCTCACAATGCCAATAATATACACACACTCTGACCCCACACTGCCAGTATTATACAGACACTCTGACCTCACACTGCCAGTATTATACAGACACTCTGACCTCACACTGCCAGTATTATACACACTCTGACCTCACACCGCGAGTATTATACAGAAACTCTGACCTCACAGTGCCAGTATTATATGGACACACTGACCTCACACTGCCAGTATTATACAAACACTCTGACCACACACTGCCAGTATTATACACACACTCTGACCTCACACTGCCAATAATATACAGACGTTCTGACCTCACACTGCCAATATTATACAGACACTCTGACCTCACACTGCCAGTTTATACACAATCTGACCTCACACTGCCAGTATTATACACACTCTGACCTGACACTGCCAATATTATACAGACATTCTGACCTCACACTGCCAGTATTATACAGACACTCTGACCTCACTCTGCCAATAATATACAGACACTCTGACCTCACACTGCCAGTATTATACACACACTCTGACCTCACACTGCCAATAATATACAGACACTCTGACCTCATACTGCCAGATTTATACACACTCTGACCTCACACTGCCAGTATTATACACACTCTGACCTCACAATGCCAATAATATACACACACTCTGACCTCACACTGCCAGTAATATACACACTCTGATCTCACACTGCCAGTATTATACACACTCTGACCCCACACTGCCAGGATTATACAGACACTCTGACCTCACACTGCCAGTATTATACAGACACTCTGACCTCACACTGCCAGTATTATACACACTCTGACCTCACACTGCCAATAATATACAGACACTCTGACCTCACACTGCCAATAATATACAGACACTCTGACCTCACACTGTCAGTATTGTCCACACTCTGGCCTCACACTGCCAGTATTATACACACTCTGACCTCACAATGCCAATAATATACACACACTCTGACCTCACATTGCCAGTAATATACACACTCTGACCTCACACTGCCAGTATTATACAGACACTCTGACCTCACACTGCCAGTATTGTACAGACATTCAGACCTCACACTCGCAGTATTATACAGACACTCTAACCTCACAAAGCCAGTATTATACAGACACTCTGACCTCACACTGCCAGTATTATGCAGACACTCTGACCTCACACTGCCAGTATTATACAGAGACTCTGACCTCACACTACCAGTATTAGACAGACACTCTGACCTCACACCGCCAGTATTATACAGACACTCTGACCTCACACTGCCAGTATTATACACACTCTGGCCTCACACTGCCAGTATTATACACACTCTGACCTCACAATGCCAATAATATACAGACACTCTGACCTCACACTGCCATTTTATACACACATTCAGACCTCACACTCGCAGTATTATACAGACACTCTGACCTCACAAAGCCAGTATTATACAGACACTCTGTCCTCACAATGCCAGTATTATGCAGACACTCTGACCTCACAATGCCAGTATTATACAAACACTCTGACCACGCACTGCCAGTATTATACACACACTCTGACCTCACACTGCCAGTATTATACACACACTCTGACCTCACACTGCCAATAATATACAGACACTGTGACCTCACACTGCCAGTATTATGCAGGCACTCTGACCTCACACTGCCAGTTTATACACAATCTGACCTCACACTGCCAGTATTATACACACTCTGACCTCACAATGCCAGTATTATACAAACACTCTGACCACACACTGCCAGTATTATACACACATTCTAACCTCACACTGCCAAAAATATACAGACACTCTGACCTCACACTGCCAATATTATACAGACACTCTGACCTCACACTGCCAGTTTATGCACACTCAAACCTAAGACTGCCAGTATTATACAGACACTCTGACCTCCCGCTGGCAGTATTATACAGACACTCTGACCTCACACTGCCAGTATTATACACACTCTGACCCCACACTGCCAGTATTATACAGACACTCTGACCTCACACTGCCATAATTATACAGACACTGTGACCTCACACCGCCAGATTTATACACACTCTGACCTCACAATGCCAACAATATACAGACACTCTGACCTCACACTGCCAGTATTATACAGAGACCCTGACCTCACACTGCCAATATTATACAGACACTCTGACCTCACACTGCCAGTATTATACAGACACTCTGACCTCACTCTGCCAGTATTATACACACTCTGACCTCACAATGCCAATAATATACAGACACTCTGACCTCACACTGCCAGGATAATACACACTCTGAACTCACACTGCCAGTATTATACAGACACTCTGACCTCACACTGCCAGTATTATACACACTCTGACCTCACAATGCCAATAATATACACACACTCTGACCTCACACTGCCAGTAATATACACACTCTGATCTCACACTGCCAGTATTATACACACTTAGACCTCACAATGCCAATAATATACACACACTCTGACCCCACACTGCCAGTATTATACAGACACTGTGACCTCACACTGCCAGTATTATACAGACACTCTGACCTCACACTGCCAGTATTATACACACTCTGACCTCACAATGCCAATATTATGCAGACACTCTGACCTCACACCGCGAGTATTATACAGAAACTCTGACCTCACAGTGCCAGTATTATATGGACACACTGACCTCACACTGCCAGTATTATACAAACACTCTGACCACACACTGCCAGTATTATACACACACTCTGACCTCACACTGCCAATAATATACAGACGCTCTGACCTCACACTGCCAATATTATACAGACACTCTGACCTCACACTGCCAGTTTATACACAATCTGACCTCACACTGCCAGTATTATACACACTCTGGCCTCACACTGCCAGTATTATACACACTCTGACCACACAATGCCAATAATATACAGACACTCTGACCTCACACTGCCAGTTTATACACACATTCAGACCTCACACTGCCAGTATTATACAGAAACTCTGACCTCACAATGCCAGTATTATACACACACTCTGACCTCACACTGCCAGTATTATACACACACTCTGACCTCACACTGCCAATAATATACAGACACTCTGACCTCATACCGCCAGATTTATACACACTCTGACCTCACACTGCCAGTATTATACACACTCTGACCTCACAATGCCAATAAAATACACACACTCTGACCTCACACTGCCAGTAATATACACACTCTGATCTCACACTGCCAGTATTATACACACTCTGACCCCACACTGCCTGTATTATCCAGACACTCTGACCTCACACTGCCAGTATTTTACAGACACTCTGACCTCACACTGCCAGTATTATACACACTCTGACCTCACACTGCCAATAATATACAGACACTCTGACCTCACACTGCCAATAATATACAGACAATCTGACCTCACACTGTCAGTATTGTCCACACTCTGGCCTCACACTGCCAGTATTATACACACTCTGACCTCACAATGCCAATAATATACACACACTCTGACCTCACACTGCCAGTAATATACACACTCTGACCTCACACTGCCAGTATTACACAGACACTCTGACCTCACACTGCCAGTATTGTACAGACATTCAGACCTCACACTAGCAGTATTATACAGACACTCTAACCTCACAAAGCCAGTATTATACAGACACTCTGACCTCACACTGCCAGTATTATGCAGACACTCTGACCTCACACTGCCAGTATTATACAGAGACTCTGACCTCACACTACCAGTATTAGACAGACACTCTGACCTCACACTGCCAATAATATAGACACTCTGACCTCGCACTGCCAATATTATACAGACACTCTGACCTCACACTGCGAGTATTATACAGAAACTCTGACCTCACAGTGCCAGTATTATATGGACACACAGACCTCACACAGCCAGTATTATACAAACACTCTGACCACACACTGCCAGTATTATACACACACTCTGACCTCACACTGCCAGTATTATACACACACTTTGACCTCACACTGCCAATAATATACAGACGCTCTGACCTCACACTGCCAATATTATACAGACACTCTGACCTCACACTGCCAGTTTATACACAATCTGACCTCACACTGCCAGTATTATACACACTCTGACCTGACACTGCCAATATTATACAGACACTCTGACCTCACACTGCCAGTATTATACAGACACTCTGACCTCACTCTGCCAATAATATACAGACACTCTGACCTCACACCGCCAGTATTATACAGACACTCTGACCTCACACTGCCAGTATTATACACACTCTGGCCTCACACTGCCAGTATTATACACACTCTGACCTCACAATGCCAATAATATACAGACACTCTGACCTCACACTGCCAGTTTATACACACATTCAGACCTCACACTCGCAGTATTATACAGACACTCTGACCTCACAAAGCCAGTATTATACAGACACTCTGACCTCACAATGCCAGTATTATGCAGACACTCTGACCTCACACTGCCAGTATTATACACACACTCTGACCTCACACTGCCAATAATATACAGACACTGTGACCTCACACTGCCAGTATTATGCAGGCACTCTGACCTCACACTGCCAGTTTATACACAATCTGACCTCACACTGCCAGTATTATACACACTCTGACCTCACAATGCCAGTATTATACAAACACTCTGACCACACACTGCCAGTATTATACACACATTCTAACCTCACACTGCCAAAAATATACAGACACTCTGACCTCACACTGCCAATATCATACAGACACTCTGACCTCACACTGCCAGTATTATACACACTCTGGCCTCACACTGCCAGTATTATACACACTCTGACCACACAATGCCAATAATATACAGACACTCTGACCTCACACTGCCAGTTTAGACACACATTCAGACCTCACACTGCCAGTATTATACAGAAACTCTGACCTCACAATGCCAGTATTATACACACACTCTGACCTCACACTGCCAGTATTATACACACACTCTGACCTCACACTGCCAATAATATACAGACACTCTGACCTCATGCTGCCAGATTTATACACACTCTGACCTCACACTGCCAGTATTATACACACTCTGACCTCACAATGCCAATAATATACACTCACTCTGACCTCACACTGCCAGTAATATACACACTCTGATCTCACACTGCCAGTATTATACACACTCTGACCCCACACTGCCTGTATTATCCAGACACTCTGACCTCACACTGCCAGTATTTTACAGACACTCTGACCTCACACTGCCAGTATTATACACACTCTGACCTCACACTGCCAATAATATACAGACACTCTGACCTCACACTGCCAATAATATACAGACACTCTGACCTCACACTGTCAGTATTGTCCACACTCTGGCCTCACACTGCCAGTATTATACACACTCTGACCTCACAATGCCAATAATATACACACACTCTGACCTCACACTGCCAGTAATATACACACTCTGACCTCACACTGCCAGTATTACACAGACACTCTGACCTCACACTGCCAGTATTGTACAGACATTCAGACCTCACACTAGCAGTATTATACAGACACTCTAACCTCACAAAGCCAGTATTATACAGACACTCTGACCTCACACTGCCAGTATTATGCAGACACTCTGACCTCACACTGCCAGTATTATACAGAGACTCTGACCTCACACTACCAGTATTAGACAGACACTCTGACCTCACACTGCCAATAATATACAGACTCTCTGACCTCGCACTGCCAATATTATACAGACACTCTGACCTCACACTGCGAGTATTATACAGAAACTCTGACCTCACAGTGCCAGTATTATATGGACACACTGACCTCACACTGCCAGTATTATACAAACACTCTGACCACACACTGCCAGTATTATACACACACTCTGACCTCACACTGCCAGTATTATACACACACTCTGACCTCACACTGCCAATAATATACAGACGCTCTGACCTCACACTGCCAATATTAT
This sequence comes from Heterodontus francisci, assembly GCF_036365525.1. Taxonomy (NCBI): domain Eukaryota; kingdom Metazoa; phylum Chordata; class Chondrichthyes; order Heterodontiformes; family Heterodontidae; genus Heterodontus; species Heterodontus francisci. The sequence goes on along the minus strand of NC_090379.1, from coordinate 94,249,723 downwards.
ACAGACACTCTGACCTCACACTGCCAGTTTATACACAATCTGACCTCACACTGCCAGTATTATACACACTCTGACCTGACACTGCCAATATTATACAGACACTCTGACCTCACACTGCCAGTATTATACAGACACTCTGACCTCACTCTGCCAATAATATACAGACACTCTGACCTCACACCGCCAGTATTATACAGACACTCTGACCTCACACTGCCAGTATTATACACACTCTGGCCTCACACTGCCAGTATTATACACACTCTGGCCTCACACTGCCAATAATATACAGACACTCTGACCTCACACTGCCAGTTTATACACACATTCAGACCTCACACTCGCAGTATTATACAGACACTCTGACCTCACAAAGCCAGTATTATACAGACACTCTGACCTCACACTGCCAGTATTATACACACACTCTGACCTCACACTGCCAATAATATACAGACACTGTGACCTCACACTGCCAGTATTATGCAGGCACTCTGACCTCACACTGCCAGTTTATACACAATCTGACCTCACACTGCCAGTATTATACACACTCTGACCTCACAATGCCAGTATTATACAAACACTCTGACCACACACTGCCAGTATTATACACACATTCTAACCTCACACTGCCAAAAATATACAGACACTCTGACCTCACACTGCCAATATTATACAGACACTCTGACCTCACACTGCCAGTTTATGCACACTCAAACCTAAGACTTCCAGTATTATACAGACACTCTGACCTCCCGCTGGCAGTATTATACAGACACTCTGACCTCACGCTGCCAGTATTATACACACTCTGACCCCACACTGCCAGTTTTATTCAGACACTCTGACCTCACACTGCCATAATTATACAGACACTGTGACCTCACACCGCCAGATTTATACACACTCTGACCTCACAATGCCAACAATATACAGACACTCTGACCTCACACTGCCAGTATTATACAGAGACCCTGACCTCACACTGCCAGTATTATACAGACACTCTGACCTCACACTGCCAGTTTATACACAATCTGACCTCACACTGCCAGTATTATACACACTCTGACCTGACACTGCCAATATTATACAGACTCTCTGACCTCACACTGCCAGTATTATACAGACACTCTGACCTCACTCTGCCAGTATTATACACACTCTGACCTCACAATGCCAATAATATACAGACACTCTGACCTCACACTGCCAATAATATACAGACACTCTGACCTCACACTGCCAGGATAATACACACTCTGAACTCACACTGCCAGTATTATACAGACACTCTGACCGCACACTGCCAGTATTATACACACTCTGACCTCACAATGCCAATAATATACACACACTCTGACCTCACACTGCCAGTAATATACACACTCTGATCTCACACTGCCAGTATTATACACACTCTGACCTCACAATGCCAATAATATACACAAACTCTGACCCCACACTGCCAGTATTATACAGAGACTCTGACCTCACACTGCCAGTATTATACTGACACTCTGACCTCACACTGCCAGTATTATACACACTCTGACCTCACAATGCCAATAATATACAGACACTCTGACCTCACACTGCCAGTATTATACAAACACTCTGACCACACACTGCCAGTATTATACACACACTCTGACCTCACACTGCCAGTATTATACACACACTCTGACCTCACACTGCCAATAATATACAGACGCTCTGACCTCACACTGCCAATATTATACAGACACTCTGACCTCACACTGCCAGTTTATACACAATCTGACCTCACACTGCCAGTATTATACACACTCTGACCTGACACTGCCAATATTATACAGACACTCTGACCTCACACTGCCAGTATTATACAGACACTCTGACCTCACTCTGCCAATAATATACAGACACTCTGACCTCACACCGCCAGTATTATACAGACACTCTGACCTCACACTGCCAGTATTATACACACTCTGGCCTCACACTGCCAGTATTATACACACTCTGACCTCACAATGCCAATAATATACAGACACTCTGACCTCACACTGCCAGTTTATACACACATTCAGACCTCACACTCGCAGTATTAAACAGACACTCTGACCTCACAAAGCCAGTATTATACAGACACTCTGACCTCACAATGCCAGTATTATGCAGACACTCTGACCTCACACTGCCAGTATTATACACACACTCTGACCTCACACTGCCAATAATATACAGGCACTCTGACCTCACACTGCCAGTTTATACACAATCTGACCTCACACTGCCAGTATTATACACACTCTGACCTCACAATGCCAGTATTATACAAACACTCTGACCACACACTGCCAGTATTATACACACATTCTAACCTCACACTGCCAAAAATATACAGACACTCTGACCTCACACTGCCAATATTATACAGACACTCTGACCTCACACTGCCAGTTTATGCACACTCAAACCTAAGACTGCCAGTATTATACAGACACTCTGACCTCCCGCTGGCAGTATTATACAGACACTCTGACCTCACACTGCCAGTATTATACACACTCTGACCCCACACTGCCAGTTTTATACAGACACTCTGACCTCACACTGCCATAATTATACAGACACTGTGACCTCACACCGCCAGATTTATACACACTCTGACCTCACAATGCCAACAATATACAGACACTCTGACCTCACACTGCCAGTATTATACAGAGACCCTGACCTCACACTGCCAGTATTATACAGACACTCTGACCTCACACTGCCAGTTTATACACAATCTGACCTCACCTGCCAGTATTATACACACTCTGACCTGACACTGCCAATATTATACAGACACTCTGACCTCACACTGCCAGTATTATCCAGACACTCTGACCTCACTCTGCCAGTATTATACACACTCTGACCTCACAATGCCAATAATATACAGACACTCTGACCTCACACTGCCAGGATAATACATACTCTGAACTCACACTGCCAGTATTATACAGACACTCTGACCTCACACTGCCAGTATTATACACACTCTGACCTCACAATGCCAATAATATACACACACTCTGACCTCACACTGCCAGTAATATACACACTCTGATCTCACACTGCCAGTATTATACACACTCTGACCTCACAATGCCAATAATATACACACACTCTGACCCCACACTGCCAGTATTATACAGACACTCTGACCTCACACTGCCAGTATTATACAGACACTCTGACCTCACACTGCCAGTATTATACACACTCTGACCTCACAATGCCAATAATATACAGACACTCTGACCTCACACTGCCAGTAATATACACACTCTGACCTCACACTGCCAGTATTATACAGACACTCTGACCTCACACTGCCAGTATTATACACACTCTGACCTCACACTGCCAATAATATACAGACACTCTGACCTCACACCGCCAGTATTATACAGACACTCTGACCTCACACTGCCAGTATTATACACACTCTGACCTCACAATGCCAATAATATACAGACACTCTGACCTCACACTGCCAGTATTATACACACTCTGACCTCACACTGCCAATAATATAGACACTCTGACCTCACACTGCCAGTATTATACAGACACTCTGACCTCACACTGCCAGTATTATACACACTCTGACCTCACACTGCCAGTATTATACACACTCTGACCTCACACTGCCAATAATATACAGACACTCTGACCTCACACTGCCAATAATATACAGACACTCTGCCCTCACACTGTCAGTATTGTACACACTCTGGCCTCACACTGCTAGTATTATACACACTCTGACCTCACAATGCCAATAATATACAGACACTCTGACTTCACACTGCCAGTATTATACAAACACTCTGACCTCACACTGCCAGTATTATACAGACACTCTGACCTCACACTGCCAGTATTATATGGACACTCTGACCTCACACTGCCAGTATTGTACAGACATTCAGACATCACACTCGCAGTATTATACAGACACTCTGACCTCACAAAGCCAGTATTATACAGACACTCTGACCTCACACTGCCAGTATGAGACAGACACTCTGACCTCACACTGCCAGTATGAGACAGACACTCTGACCTCGCACTGCCGGTATTATATAGACACTCAGACCTCACGCTGCCAGTATTGTACAGACATTCAGACCTCACACTAGCAGTATTATACAGACACTCTGACCTCACAAAGCCAGTATTATACAGACACTCTGACCTCACAATGCCAGTATTATACAGAAACTCTTACCTCACAATGCCAGTATTATACAAACACTCTGACCACACAGCCTGTATTATACACACACTCTGACCTCACACTGCCAATAATATACAGACACTGTGACCTCACACCGCCAGATTTATACACACTCTGACCTCACACTGCCAGTATTATACACACTCTGACCTCACATTGCCAATAATATACAGACACTCTGACCTCACACTGCCAGTATTATACAGAAACTCTGACCTCACAATGCCAGTATTATACACACACTCTGACCTCACACTGCCAGTATTATACACACACTCTGACCTCACACTGCCAATAATATACAGACACTCTGACCTCAAACTGCCAGATTTATACACACTCTGACCTCACACTGCCAGTATTATACACACTCTGACCTCACAATGCCAACAATATACAGACACTGTGACCTCACACTGCCAGTATTATACAGACACTCTGACCTCACACTGCCAGTATTATACACGCTCTGACCTCACACTGCCAATAATATAGACACTCTGACCTCACACTGCCAGTATTATACAGACACTCTGACCTCACACTGCCAGTATTATATGGACACTCTGACCTCACACTGCCAGTATTGTACAGACATTCAGACATCACACTCGCAGTATTATACAGACACTCTGACCTCACAAAGCCAGTATTATACAGACACTCTGACCTCACACTGCCAGTATGAGACAGACACTCTGACCTCACACTGCCAGTATGAGACAGACACTCTGACCTCGCACTGCCGGTATTATATAGACACTCAGACCTCACGCTGCCAGTATTGTACAGACATTCAGACCTCACACTAGCAGTATTATACAGACACTCTGACCTCACAAAGCCAGTATTATACAGACACTCTGACCTCACAATGCCAGTATTATACAGAAACTCTTACCTCACAATGCCAGTATTATACAAACACTCTGACCACACAGCCTGTATTATACACACACTCTGACCTCACACTGCCAATAATATACAGACACTGTGACCTCACACCGCCAGATTTATACACACTCTGACCTCACACTGCCAGTATTATACACACTCTGACCTCACATTGCCAATAATATACAGACACTCTGACCTCACACTGCCAGTATTATACAGAAACTCTGACCTCACAATGCCAGTATTATACACACACTCTGACCTCACACTGCCAGTATTATACACACACTCTGACCTCACACTGCCAATAATATACAGACACTCTGACCTCAAACTGCCAGATTTATACACACTCTGACCTCACACTGCCAGTATTATACACACTCTGACCTCACAATGCCAACAATATACAGACACTGTGACCTCACACTGCCAGTATTATACAGACACTCTGACCTCACACTGCCAGTATTATACACGCTCTGACCTCACACTGCCAATAATATAGACACTCTGACCTCACACTGCCAGTATTATACAGACACTCTGACCTCACACTGCCAATAATATACAGACACTCTGACCTCACACTGCCAATAATATACAGACACACTGACCTCACACTGTCAGTATTGTCCACACTCTGGCCTCACACTGCCAGTATTATACACACTCTGACCTCACAATGCCAATAATATACACACACTCTGACCTCACACTGCCAGTAATATACACACTCTGACCTCACACTGCCAGTGTTATACAGACACTCTGACCTCACACTGCCAGTATTGTACAGACATTCAGACCTCACACTAGCAGTATTATACAGACACTCTGACCTCACAAAGCCAGTATTATACAGACACTCTGACCTCACACTGCCAGTATTATGCAGACACTCTGACCTCACACTGCCAGTATTATACAGAGACTCTGACCTCACACTACCAGTATTATACAGACACTCTGACCTCACACTGCCAATAATATACAGACACTCTGACCTCGCACTGCCAATATTAAACAGACACTCTGACCTCACACTGCGAGTATTATACAGAAACACTGACCTCACAGTGCCAATATTATACAGACACTCTGACCTCACTCTGCCAATAATATACAGACACTCTGACCTCACACTGCCAGTTTATACACACATTCAGACCTCACACTGCCAGTATTATACAGAAACTCTGACCTCACAATGCCAGTATTATACACACACTCTGACTTCACACTGCCAGTATTATACACACACTCTGACCTCACACTGCCAATAATATACAGACACTCTGACCTCACACTGCCAATAATATACAGACACTCTGACCTCATACTGCCAGATTTATACACACTCTGACCTCACACTGCCAGTATTATACACACTCTGACCTCACAATGCCAATAATATACACACACTCTGACCTCACACTGCCAGTAATATACACACTCTGATCTCACACTGCCAGTATTATACACACTCTGACCCCAAACTGCCAGTATTATACAGACACTCTGACCTCACACTGCCAGTATTATACAGACACTCTGACCTCACACTGCCAGTATTATACACACTCTGACCTCACACTGCCAATAATATACAGACACTCTGACCTCACACTGCCAATAATATACAGACACTCTGACCTCACACTGACAGTATTGTCCACACTCTGGCCTCACACTGCCAGTATTATACACACTCTGACCTCACAATGCCAATAATATACACACACTCTGACCTCACACTGCCAGTAATATACACACTCTGACCTCACAATGCCAGTATTATACAGACACTCTGACCTCACACTGCCAGTATTGTACAGACATTCAGACCTCACACTAGCAGTATTATACAGACACTCTAACCTCACAAAGCCAGTATTATACAGACACTCTGACCTCACACTGCCAGTATTATGCAGACACTCTGACCTCACACTGCCAGTATTATACAGAGACTCTGACCTCACACTACCAGTATTAGACAGACACTCTGACCTCACACAGCCAATAATATACAGACACTCTGACCTCGCACTGCCAATATTATACAGACACTCTGACCTCACACTGCGAGTATTATACAGAAACTCTGACCTCACAGTGCCAGTATTATATGGACACACTGACCTCAAACTGCCAGTATTATACAAACACTCTGACCACACACTGCCAGTATTATACACACACTCTGACCTCACACTGCCAGTATTATACACACACTCTGACCTCACACTGCCAATAATATACAGACGCTCTGACCTCACACTGCCTATATTATACAGACACTCTGACCTCACACTGCCAGTTTATACACAATCTGACCTCACACTGCCAGTATTATACACACTCTGACCTGACACTGCCAATATTATACAGACACTCTGACCTCACAATGCCAGTATTATACAGAAACTCTGACCTCACAATGCCAGTATTATACAAACACTCTGACCACACAGCCTGTATTATACACACACTCTGACCTCACACTGCCAATAATATACAGACACTCTGACCTCACAACGCCAGATTTATACACACTCTGACCTCACACTGCCAGTATTATACACACTCTGACCTCACATTGCCAATAATATACAGACACTCTGACCTCACACTGCCAGTATTATACAGAAACTCTGACCTCACAATGCCAGTATTATACACACACTCTGACCTCACACTGCCAGTATTATACACACACTCTGACCTCACACTGCCAATAATATACAGACACTCTGACCTCAAACTGCCAGATTTATACACACTCTGACCTCACACTGCCAGTATTATACACACTCTGACCTCACAATGCCAACAATATACAGACACTGTGACCTCACACTGCCAGTATTATACAGACACTCTGACCTCACACTGCCAATAATATACAGACACTCTGACCTCACAACGCCAGATTTATACACACTCTGACCTCACACTGCCAGTATTATACACGCTCTGACCTCACACTGCCAATAATATAGACACTCTGACCTCACACTGCCAGTATTATACAGACACTCTGACCTCACACTGCCAGTCTTATAAACACTCTGACCTCACACTGCCAATAATATACAGACACTCTGACCTCACACTGCCAATAATATACAGACACTCTGACCTCACACTGTCAGTATTGTCCACACTCTGGCCTCACACTGCCAGTATTATACACACTCTGACTTCACAATGCCAATAATATACACACACTCTGACCTCACACTGCCAGTAATATACACACTCTGACCTCACACTGCCAGTATTATACAGACACTCTGACCTCACACTGCCAGTATTGTACAGACATTCAGACCTCACACTAGCAGTATTATACAGACACTCTGACCTCACAAAGCCAGTATTAGACAGACACTCTGACCTCACACTGCCAGTATTATGCAGACACTCTGACCTCACACTGCCAGTATTATACAGAGACTCTGACCTCACACTACCAGTATTATACAGACACTCTGACCTCACACTGCCAGTTTATACACAATCTGACCTCACACTGCCAGTATTATACACACTCTGACCTGACACTGCCAATATTATACAGACACTCTGACCTCACACTGCCAGTATTATACAGACACTCTGACCTCACTCTGCCAATAATATACAGTCACTCTGACCTCACACTGCCAGTAATATACACACTCTGACCTCACACTGCCAGTATTATACAGACACTCTGACCTCACACTGCCAGTATTATACAGACACTCTGACCTCACACTGCCAATAATATACAGACACTCTGACCTCACACCGCCAGTATTATACAGACACTCTGACCTCACACTGCCAGTATTATACACACTCTGACCTCACAATGCCAATAATATACAGACACTCTGACCTCACACTGCCAGTAATATACACACTCTGACCTCACACTGCCAGTATTATACAGACACTCTGACCTCACACTGCCAGTATTATACACACTCTGACCTCACACTGCCAATAATATACAGACACTCTGACCTCACACCGCCAGTATTATACAGACACTCTGACCTCACACTGCCAGTATTATACACACTCTGACCTCACAATGCCAATAATATACAGACACTCTGACCTCACACTGCCAGTATTATACACACTCTGACCTCACACTGCCAATAATATAGACACTCTGACCTCACACTGCCAGTATTATACAGACACTCTGACCTCACACTGCCAGTATTATACACACTCTGACCTCACACTGCCAGTATTATACACACTCTGACCTCACACTGCCAATAATATACAGACACTCTGACCTCACACTGCCAATAATATACAGACACTCTGCCCTCACACTGTCAGTATTGTACACACTCTGGCCTCACACTGCTAGTATTATACACACTCTGACCTCACAATGCCAATAATATACAGACACTCTGACTTCACACTGCCAGTATTATACAAACACTCTGACCTCACACTGCCAGTATTATACAGACACTCTGACCTCACACTGCCAGTATTATATGGACACTCTGACCTCACACTGCCAGTATTGTACAGACATTCAGACATCACACTCGCAGTATTATACAGACACTCTGACCTCACAAAGCCAGTATTATACAGACACTCTGACCTCACACTGCCAGTATGAGACAGACACTCTGACCTCACACTGCCAGTATGAGACAGACACTCTGACCTCGCACTGCCGGTATTATATAGACACTCAGACCTCACGCTGCCAGTATTGTACAGACATTCAGACCTCACACTAGCAGTATTATACAGACACTCTGACCTCACAAAGCCAGTATTATACAGACACTCTGACCTCACAATGCCAGTATTATACAGAAACTCTTACCTCACAATGCCAGTATTATACAAACACTCTGACCACACAGCCTGTATTATACACACACTCTGACCTCACACTGCCAATAATAGACAGACACTGTGACCTCACACCGCCAGATTTATACACACTCTGACCTCACACTGCCAGTATTATACACACTCTGACCTCACATTGCCAATAATATACAGACACTCTGACCTCACACTGCCAGTATTATACAGAAACTCTGACCTCACAATGCCAGTATTATACACACACTCTGACCTCACACTGCCAGTATTATACACACACTCTGACCTCACACTGCCAATAATATACAGACACTCTGACCTCAAACTGCCAGATTTATACACACTCTGACCTCACACTGCCAGTATTATACACACTCTGACCTCACAATGCCAACAATATACAGACACTGTGACCTCACACTGCCAGTATTATACAGACACTCTGACCTCACAAAGCCAGTATTATACAGACACTCTGACCTCACAATGCCAGTATTATACAGAAACTCTTACCTCACAATGCCAGTATTATACAAACACTCTGACCACACAGCCTGTATTATACACACACTCTGACCTCACACTGCCAATAATATACAGACACTGTGACCTCACACCGCCAGATTTATACACACTCTGACCTCACACTGCCAGTATTATACACACTCTGACCTCACATTGCCAATAATATACAGACACTCTGACCTCACACTGCCAGTATTATACAGAAACTCTGACCTCACAATGCCAGTATTATACACACACTCTGACCTCACACTGCCAGTATTATACACACACTCTGACCTCACACTGCCAATAATATACAGACACTCTGACCTCAAACTGCCAGATTTATACACACTCTGACCTCACACTGCCAGTATTATACACACTCTGACCTCACAATGCCAACAATATACAGACACTGTGACCTCACACTGCCAGTATTATACAGACACTCTGACCTCACACTGCCACTATTATACACGCTCTGACCTCACACTGCCGATAATATAGACACTCTGACCTCACACTGCCAGTATTATACAGACACTCTGACCTCACACTGCCAGTATTATACACACTCTGACCTCACACTGCCAATAATATACAGACACTCTGACCTCACACTGCCAATAATATACAGACACTCTGACCTCACACTGCCAATAATATACAGACACTCTGACCTCACACTGTCAGTATTGTCCACACTCTGGCCTCACACTGCCAGTATTATACACACTCTGACCTCACAATGCCAATAATATACACACACTCTGACCTCACACTGCCAGTAATATACACACTCTGACCTCACACTGCCAGTGTTATACAGACACTCTGACCTCACACTGCCAGTATTGTACAGACATTCAGACCTCACACTAGCAGTATTATACAGACACTCTGACCTCACAAAGCCAGTATTATACAGACACTCTGACCTCACACTGCCAGTATTATGCAGACACTCTGACCTCACACTGCCAGTATTATACAGAGACTCTGACCTCACACTACCAGTATTATACAGACACTCTGACCTCACACTGCCAATAATATACAGACACTCTGACCTCGCACTGCCAATATTAAACAGACACTCTGACCTCACACTGCGAGTATTATACAGAAACTCTGACCTCACAGTGCCAATATTATACAGACACTCTGACCTCACTCTGCCAATAATATACAGACACTCTGACCTCACACTGCCAGTTTATACACACATTCAGACCTCACACTGCCAGTATTATACAGAAACTCTGACCTCACAATGCCAGTATTATACACACACTCTGACTTCACACTGCCAGTATTATACACACACTCTGACCTCACACTGCCAATAATATACAGACACTCTGACCTCACACTGCCAATAATATACAGACACTCTGACCTCATACTGCCAGATTTATACACACTCTGACCTCACACTGCCAGTATTATACACACTCTGACCTCACAATGCCAATAATATACACACACTCTGACCTCACACTGCCAGTAATATACACACTCTGATCTCACACTGCCAGTATTATACACACTCTGACCCCAAACTGCCAGTATTATACAGACACTCTGACCTCACACTGCCAGTATTATACAGACACTCTGACCTCACACTGCCAGTATTATACACACTCTGACCTCACACTGCCAATAATATACAGACACTCTGACCTCACACTGCCAATAATATACAGACACTCTGACCTCACACTGTCAGTATTGTCCACACTCTGGCCTCACACTGCCAGTATTATACACACTCTGACCTCACAATGCCAATAATATACACACACTCTGACCTCACACTGCCAGTAATATACACACTCTGACCTCACAATGCCAGTATTATACAGACACTCTGACCTCACACTGCCAGTATTGTACAGACATTCAGACCTCACACTAGCAGTATTATACAGACACTCTAACCTCACAAAGCCAGTATTATACAGACACTCTGACCTCACACTGCCAGTATTATGCAGACACTCTGACCTCACACTGCCAGTATTATACAGAGACTCTGACCTCACACTACCAGTATTAGACAGACACTCTGACCTCACACAGCCAATAATATACAGACACTCTGACCTCGCACTGCCAATATTATACAGACACTCTGACCTCACACTGCGAGTATTATACAGAAACTCTGACCTCACAGTGCCAGTATTATATGGACACACTGACCTCAAACTGCCAGTATTATACAAACACTCTGACCACACACTGCCAGTATTATACACACACTCTGACCTCACACTGCCAGTATTATACACACACTCTGACCTCACACTGCCAATAATATACAGACGCTCTGACCTCACACTGCCTATATTATACAGACACTCTGACCTCACACTGCCAGTTTATACACAATCTGACCTCACACTGCCAGTATTATACACACTCTGACCTGACACTGCCAATATTATACAGACACTCTGACCTCACAATGCCAGTATTATACAGAAACTCTGACCTCACAATGCCAGTATTATACAAACACTCTGACCACACAGCCTGTATTATACACACACTCTGACCTCACACTGCCAATAATATACAGACACTCTGACCTCACAACGCCAGATTTATACACACTCTGACCTCACACTGCCAGTATTATACACACTCTGACCTCACATTGCCAATAATATACAGACACTCTGACCTCACACTGCCAGTATTATACAGAAACTCTGACCTCACAATGCCAGTATTATACACACACTCTGACCTCACACTGCCAGTATTATACACACACTCTGACCTCACACTGCCAATAATATACAGACACTCTGACCTCAAACTGCCAGATTTATACACACTCTGACCTCACACTGCCAGTATTATACACACTCTGACCTCACAATGCCAACAATATACAGACACTGTGACCTCACACTGCCAGTATTATACAGACACTCTGACCTCACACTGCCAGTATTATACACGCTCTGACCTCACACTGCCAATAATATAGACACTCTGACCTCACACTGCCAGTATTATACAGACACTCTGACCTCACACTGCCAGTATTATACACACTCTGACCTCACACTGCCAATAATATACAGACACTCTGACCTCACACTGCCAATAATATACAGACACTCTGACCTCACACTGTCAGTATTGTCCACACTCTGGCCTCACACTGCCAGTATTATACACACTCTGACTTCACAATGCCAATAATATACACACACTCTGACCTCACACTGCCAGTAATATACACACTCTGACCTCACACTGCCAGTATTATACAGACACTCTGACCTCACACTGCCAGTATTGTACAGACATTCAGACCTCACACTAGCAGTATTATACAGACACTCTGACCTCACAAAGCCAGTATTAGACAGACACTCTGACCTCACACTGCCAGTATTATGCAGACACTCTGACCTCACACTGCCAGTATTATACAGAGACTCTGACCTCACACTACCAGTATTATACAGACACTCTGACCTCACACTGCCAATAATATACAGACACTCTGACCTCGCACTGCCAAGATAAACAGACACTCTGACCTCACACTGCGAGTATAATACAGAAACTCTGACCTCACAGTGCCAATATTATACAGACACTCTGACCTCACACTGCCAGTTTATACACAATCTGACCTCACACTGCCAGTATTATACACACTCTGACCTGACACTGCCAATATTATACAGACACTCTGACCTCACACTGCCAGTATTATACAGACACTCTGACCTCACTCTGCCAATAATATACAGTCACTCTGACCTCACACCGCCAGTATTATACAGACACTCTGACCTCACACTGCCAGTATTGTACACACTCTGGCCTCACACTGCCAGTATTATACACACTCTGACCTCACAATGCCAATAATATACAGACACTCTGACCTCACACTGCCAGTTTATACACACATTCAGACCTCACACTGCCAGTATTATACAGAAACTCTGACCTCACAATGCCAGTATTATACACACACTCTGACCTCACACTGCCAGTATTATACACACACTCTGACCTCACACTGCCAATAATATACAGACACTCTGACCTCACACTGCCAATAATATACAGACACTCTGACCTCATACTGCCAGATTTATACACACTCTGACCTCACACTGCCAGTGTTATACACACTCTGACCTCACAATGCCAATAATATACACACACTCTGACCTCACACTGCCAGTAATATACACACTCTGATCTCACACTGCCAGTATTATACACACTCTGACCACAAACTGCCAGTATTATACAGACACTCTGACCTCACACTGCCAGTATTATACAGACACTCTGACCTCACACTGCCAGTATTATACACACTCTGACCTCACACTGCCAATAATATACAGACACTCTGACCTCACACTGCCAATAATATACAGACACTCTGACCTCACACTGTCAGTATTGTCCACACTCTGGCCTCACACTGCCAGTATTATACACACTCTGACCTCACAATGCCAATAATATACACACATTCTGACCTCACACTGCCAGTAATATACACACTCTGACCTCACACTGCCAGTATTATACAGACACTCTGACCTCACACTGCCAGTATTGTACAGACATTCAGACCTCACACTAGCAGTATTATACAGACACTCTAACCTCACAAAGCCAGTATTATACAGACACTCTGACCTCACACTGCCAGTATTATGCAGACACTCTGACCTCACACTGCCAGTATTATACAGAGACTCTGACCTCACACTACCAGTATTAGACAGACACTCTGACCTCACACTGCCAATAATATACAGACACTCTGACCTCGCACTGCCAATATTATACAGACACTCTGACCTCACACTGCGAGTATTATACAGAAACTCTGACCTCACAGTGCCAGTATTATATGGACACACTGACCTCACACTGCCAGTATTATACAAACACTCTGACCACACACTGCCAGTATTATACACACACTCTGACCTCACACTGCCAGTATTATACACACACTCTGACCTCACACTGCCAATAATATACAGACGCTCTGACCTCACACTGCCAATATTATACAGACACTCTGACCTCACACTGCCAGTTTATACACAATCTGACCTCACACTGCCAGTATTATACACACTCTGACCTGACACTGCCAATATTATACAGACACTCTGACCTCACACTGCCAGTATTATACAGACACTCTGACCTCACACTGCCAGTATTATACACACTCTGGCCTCACACTGCCAGTATTATACACACTCTGACCTCACAATGCCAATAATATACAGACACTCTGACCTCACACTGCCAGTTTATACACACATTCAGACCTCACACTCGCAGTATTATACAGACACTCTGACCTCACAAAGCCAGTATTATACAGACACTCTGACCTCACAATGCCAGTATTATGCAGACACTCTGACCTCACAATGCCAGTATTATACAAACACTCTGACCTCACACTGCCAGTATTATACACACACTCTGACCTCACACTGCCAGTATTATACACACACTCTGACCTCACACTGCCAATAATATACAGACACTCTGACCTCATACTGCCAGATTTATACACACTCTGACCTCACACTGCCAGTGTTATACACACTCTGACCTCACAATGCCAATAATATACACACACTCTGACCTCACACTACCAGTAATATACACACTCTGATCTCACACTGCCAGTATTATACACACTCTGACCACAAACTGCCAGTATTATACAGACACTCTGACCTCACACTGCCAGTATTATACAGACACTCTGACCTCACACTGCCAGTATTATACACACTCTGACCTCACACTGCCAATAATATACAGACACTCTGACCTCACACTGTCAGTATTGTCCACACTCTGGCCTCACACTGCCAGTATTATACACACTCTGACCTCACAATGCCAATAATATACACACATTCTGACCTCACACTGCCAGTAATATACACACTCTGACCTCACACTGCCAGTATTATACAGACACTCTGACCTCACACTGCCAGTATTGTACAGACATTCAGACCTCACACTAGCAGTATTATACAGAGACTCTGACCTCACACTACCAGTATTAGACAGACACTCTGACCTCACACTGCCAATAATATACAGACACTCTGACCTCGCACTGCCAATATTATACAGACACTCTGACCTCACACTGCGAGTATTATACAGAAACTCTGACCTCACAGTGCCAGTATTATATGGACACACTGACCTCACACTGCCAGTATTATACAAACACTCTGACCACACACTGCCAGTATTATACACACACTCTGACCTCACACTGCCAGTATTATACACACACTCTGACCTCACACTGCCAATAATATACAGAAGCTCTGACCTCACACTGCCAATATTATACAGACACTCTGACCTCACACTGCCAGTTTATACACAATCTGACCTCACACTGCCAGTATTATACACACTCTGACCTGACACTGCCAATATTATACAGACACTCTGACCTCACACTGCCAGTATTATACAGACACTCTGACCTCACACTGCCAGTATTATACACACTCTGGCCTCACACTGCCAGTATTATACACACTCTGACCTCACAATGCCAATAATATACAGACACTCTGACCTCACACTGCCAGTTTATACACACATTCAGACCTCACACTCGCAGTATTATACAGACACTCTGACCTCACAAAGCCAGTATTATACAGACACTCTGACCTCACAATGCCAGTATTATGCAGACACTCTGACCTCACAATGCCAGTATTATACAAACACTCTGACCTCACACTGCCAGTATTATACACACACTCTGACCTCACACTGCCAATAATATACAGACACTGTGACCTCACACTGCCAGTATTATGCAGGCACTCTGACCTCACACTGCCAGTATTATACACACATTCTACCCTCACACTGCCAAAAATATACAGACACTCTGACCGCACACTGCCAATATTATACAGACACTCTGACCTCACACTGCCAGTTTATGCACACTCAAACCTAAGACTGCCAGTATTATACAGACACTCTGACCTCCCGCTGGCAGTATTATACAGACACTCTGACCTCACACTGCCAGTATTATACACACTCTGACCCCACACTGACAGTATTATACAGACACTCTGACCTCACACTGCCATAATTATACAGACACTCTGACCTCACAGCCAGTATCATACACACACTCTGACCTCACACTGCCAATAATATACAGACACTGTGACCTCACACCGCCAGATTTATACACACTCTGACCTCACAATGCCAACAATATACAGACACTCTGACCTCACACTGCCAGTATTATACAGAGACCCTGACCTCACACTGCCAGTATTATGCAGACACTCTGACCTCACACTGCCAGTATTATACAGAGACTCTGACCTCACACTACCAGTATTAGACAGACACTCTGACCTCACACTGCCAATAATATACAGACACTCTGACCTCGCACTGCCAATATTATACAGACACTCTGACCTCACACTGCGAGTATTATACAGAAACTCTGACCTCACAGTGCCAGTATTATATGGACACACTGACCTCACACTGCCAGTATTATACAAACACTCTGACCACACACTGCCAGTATTATACACACACTCTGACCTCACACTGCCAGTATTATACACACACTCTGACCTCACACTGCCAATAATATACAGACGCTCTGACCTCACACTGCCAATATTATACAGACACTCTGACCTCACACTGCCAGTTTATACACAATCTGACCTCACACTGCCAGTATTATACACACTCTGACCTGACACTGCCAATATTATACAGACACTCTGACCTCACACTGCCAGTATTATACAGACACTCTGACCTCACACTGCCAGTATTATACACACTCTGGCCTCACACTGCCAGTATTATACACACTCTGACCTCACAATGCCAATAATATACAGACACTCTGACCTCACACTGCCAGTTTATACACACATTCAGACCTCACACTCGCAGTATTATACAGACACTCTGACCTCACAAAGCCAGTATTATACAGACACTCTGACCTCACAATGCCAGTATTATGCAGACACTCTGACCTCACAATGCCAGTATTATACAAACACTCTGACCTCACACTGCCAGTATTATACACACACTCTGACCTCACACTGCCAGTATTATACACACACTCTGACCTCACACTGCCAATAATATACAGACACTCTGACCTCATACTGCCAGATTTATACACACTCTGACCTCACACTGCCAGTGTTATACACACTCTGACCTCACAATGCCAATAATATACACACACTCTGACCTCACACTACCAGTAATATACACACTCTGATCTCACACTGCCAGTATTATACACACTCTGACCACAAACTGCCAGTATTATACAGACACTCTGACCTCACACTGCCAGTATTATACAGACACTCTGACCTCACACTGCCAGTATTATACACACTCTGACCTCACACTGCCAATAATATACAGACACTCTGACCTCACACTGTCAGTATTGTCCACACTCTGGCCTCACACTGCCAGTATTATACACACTCTGACCTCACAATGCCAATAATATACACACATTCTGACCTCACACTGCCAGTAATATACACACTCTGACCTCACACTGCCAGTATTATACAGACACTCTGACCTCACACTGCCAGTATTGTACAGACATTCAGACCTCACACTAGCAGTATTATACAGAGACTCTGACCTCACACTACCAGTATTAGACAGACACTCTGACCTCACACTGCCAATAATATACAGACACTCTGACCTCGCACTGCCAATATTATACAGACACTCTGACCTCACACTGCGAGTATTATACAGAAACTCTGACCTCACAGTGCCAGTATTATATGGACACACTGACCTCACACTGCCAGTATTATACAAACACTCTGACCACACACTGCCAGTATTATACACACACTCTGACCTCACACTGCCAGTATTATACACACACTCTGACCTCACACTGCCAATAATATACAGAAGCTCTGACCTCACACTGCCAATATTATACAGACACTCTGACCTCACACTGCCAGTTTATACACAATCTGACCTCACACTGCCAGTATTATACACACTCTGACCTGACACTGCCAATATTATACAGACACTCTGACCTCACACTGCCAGTATTATACAGACACTCTGACCTCACACTGCCAGTATTATACACACTCTGGCCTCACACTGCCAGTATTATACACACTCTGACCTCACAATGCCAATAATATACAGACACTCTGACCTCACACTGCCAGTTTATACACACATTCAGACCTCACACTCGCAGTATTATACAGACACTCTGACCTCACAAAGCCAGTATTATACAGACACTCTGACCTCACAATGCCAGTATTATGCAGACACTCTGACCTCACAATGCCAGTATTATACAAACACTCTGACCTCACACTGCCAGTATTATACACACACTCTGACCTCACACTGCCAATAATATACAGACACTGTGACCTCACACTGCCAGTATTATGCAGGCACTCTGACCTCACACTGCCAGTATTATACACACATTCTACCCTCACACTGCCAAAAATATACAGACACTCTGACCGCACACTGCCAATATTATACAGACACTCTGACCTCACACTGCCAGTTTATGCACACTCAAACCTAAGACTGCCAGTATTATACAGACACTCTGACCTCCCGCTGGCAGTATTATACAGACACTCTGACCTCACACTGCCAGTATTATACACACTCTGACCCCACACTGACAGTATTATACAGACACTCTGACCTCACACTGCCATAATTATACAGACACTCTGACCTCACAGCCAGTATCATACACACACTCTGACCTCACACTGCCAATAATATACAGACACTGTGACCTCACACCGCCAGATTTATACACACTCTGACCTCACAATGCCAACAATATACAGACACTCTGACCTCACACTGCCAGTATTATACAGAGACCCTGACCTCACACTCCCAGTATTATACAGACACTCTGACCTCACACTGCCAGTTTATACACAATCTGACCTCACACTGCCAGTATTATACACACTCTGACCTGACACTGCCAATATTATACAGACACTCTGACCTCACACTGCCAGTATTATACACACATTCTACCCTCACACTGCCAAAAATATACAGACACTCTGACCGCACACTGCCAATATTATACAGACACTCTGACCTCACACTGCCAGTTTATGCACACTCAAACCTAAGACTGCCAGTATTATACAGACACTCTGACCTCCCGCTGGCAGTATTATACAGACACTCTGACCTCACACTGCCAGTATTATACACACTCTGACCCCACACTGCCAGTATTATACAGACACTCTGACCTCACACTGCCATAATTATACAGACATTCTGACCTCACAGCCAGTATCATACACACACTCTGACCTCACACTGCCAATAATATACAGACACTGTGACCTCACACCGCCAGATTTATACACACTCTGACCTCACAATGCCAACAATATACAGACACTCTGACCTCACACTGCCAGTATTATACAGAGACCCTGACCTCACACTCCCAGTATTATACAGACACTCTGACCTCACACTGCCAGTTTATACACAATCTGACCTCACACTGCCAGTATTATACACACTCTGACCTGACACTGCCAATATTATACAGACACTCTGACCTCACACTGCCAGTATTATACAGACACTCTGACCTCACTCTGCCAGTATTATACACACTCTGACCTCACAATGCCAATAATATACAGACACTCTGACCTCACACTGCCAGGATAATACACACTCTGACCTCACAATGCCAATAATATACACACACTCTGACCTCACACTGCCAGTAATATACACACTCTGATCTCACACTGCCAGTATTATACACACTCTGATCTCACACTGCCAGTATTATACACACTCTGACCTCACAATGCCAATAATATACACACACTCTGACCCCACACTGCCAGTATTATACAGACACTCTGACCTCACACTGCCAGTATTATACAGACACTCTGACCTCACACTGCCAGTATTATACACACTCTGACCTCACAATGCCAATAATATACAGTCACTCTGACCTCACACTGCCAGTAATATACACACTCTGACCTCACACTGCCAGTATTATACAGACACTCTGACCTCACACTGCCAGTATTATACACACTCTGACCTCACACTGCCAATAATATACAGACACTCTGACCTCACACCGCCAGTATTATACAGTCACTCTGACCTCACACTGCCAGTATTATACACACTCTGACCTCACAATGCCAATAATATACAGACACTCTGACCTCACACTGCCAGTATTATACACACTCTGACCTCACACTGCCAATAATATAGACACTCTGACCTCACACTGCCAGTATTATACACAATCTGACCTCACACTGCCAGTATTATACACACTCTGACCTCACACTGCCAATAATATACAGACACTCTGACCTCACACTGCCAATAATATACAGACACTCTGCCCTCACACTGTCAGTATTGTACACACTCTGACCTCACACTGCAAGTATTATACCAACTCTGACCTCACAATGCCAATAATATACAGCCACTCTGACTTCACACTGCCAGTATTATACAAACACTCTGACCTCACACTGCCAGTATTATACAGACACTCTGACCTCACACTGCCAGTATTATATGGACACTCTGACCTCACACTGCCAGTATTGTACAGACATTCAGACATCACACTAGCAGTATTATACAGACACGCTGACCTCACAATGCCAGTATTATACAGACACTCTGACCTCACACTGCCAGTATTATACAGACACTCTGACCTCGCACTGCCGGTATTAGAGAGACACTCAGACCTCACGCTGCCAGTATTGTACAGACATTCAGACCTCACACTAGCAGTATTATACAGACACTCTGACCTCACAAAGCCAGTATTATACAGACACTCTGACCTCACAATGCCAGTATTATACAGAAACTCTGACCTCACAATGCCAGTATTATACAAACACTCTGACCACACAGCCTGTATTATACACACACTCTGAGCTCACACTGCCAATAATATACAGACACTGTGACCTCACACCGCCAGATTTATACACACTCTGACCTCACACTGCCAGTATTATACACACTCTAACCTCACATTGCCAATAATATACAGACACTCTGACCTCACACTGCCAGTATTATACAGAAACTCTGACCTCACAATGCCAGTATTATACACACACTCTGACCTCACACTGCCAGTATTATACACACACTCTGACCTCACACTGCCAATAATATACAGACACTCTGACCTCATACTGCCAGATTTATACACACTCTGACCTCACACTGCCAGTATTATACACACTCTGACCTCACACTGCCAGTATTATACAGACACTCTGACCTCACACTGCCAGTATTATACACGCTCTGACCTCACACTGCCAATAATATAGACACTCTGACCTCACACTGCCAGTATTATACAGACACTCTGACCTCACACTGCCAGTATTATACACACTCTGACCTCACACTGCCAATAATATACAGACACTCTGACCTCACACTGCCAATAATATACAGACACTCTGACCTCACACTGTCTGTATTGTCCACACTCTGGCCTCACACTGCCAGTATTATACACACTCTGACCTCACAATGCCAATAATATACACACACTCTGACCTCACACTGCCAGTAATATACACACTCTGACCTCACACTGCCAGTATTATACAGACACTCTGACCTCACACTGCCAGTATTATGCAGACACTCTGACCTCACACTTCCAGTATTATACAGAGACTCTGACCTCACACTACCAGTATTATACAGACACTCTGACCTCACACTGCCAATAATATACAGACACTCTGACCTCGCACTGCCAATATTATACAGACACTCTGACCTCACACTGCGAGTATTATACAGAAACTCTGACCTCACAGTGCCAGTATTATATGGACACACTGACCTCACACTGCCAGTATTATACAAACACTCTGACCACACACTGCCAGTATTATACACACACTCTGACCTCACACTGCCAGTATTATACACACACTCTGACCTCACACTGCCAATAATATACAGACGCTCTGACCTCACACTGCCAATATTATACAGACACTCTGACCTCACACTGCCAGTTTATACACAATGTGACCTCACACTGCCAGTATTATACAGACACACTGACCTCACTCTGCCAATAATATACAGACACTCTGACCTCACACCGCCAGTATTATACAGACACTCTGACCTCACACTGCCAGTATTATACACACTCTGGTCTCACACTGCCAGTATTATACACACTCTGACCTCACAATGCCAATAATATACAGACACTCTGACCTCACACTGCCAGTTTATACACACATTCAGACCTCAGACTGCCAGTATTATACAGAAACTCTGACCTCACAATGCCAGTATTATACACACACTCTGAACTCACACTGCCAGTATTATACACACACTCTGACCTCACACTGCCAATAATATACAGACACTCTGACCTCATACTGCCAGATTTATACACACTCTGACCTCACACTGCCAGTATTATACACACTCTGACCTCACAATGCCAACAATATACAGACACTGTGACCTCACACTGCCAGTATTATACAGACACTCTGACCTCACACTGCCAGTATTATACACGCTCTGACCTCACACTGCCAATAATATAGACACTCTGACCTCACACTGCCAGTATTATACAGACACTCTGACCTCACACTGCCAGTATTATACACACTCTGACCTCACACTGCCAATAATATACAGACACTCTGACCTCACACTGCCAATAATATACAGACACTCTGACCTCACACTGCCAGTATTATACACACTCTGACCTCACAATGCCAATAATATACACACACTCTGACCTCACACTGCCAGTAATATACACACTCTGACCTCACACTGCCAGTAGTATACAGACACTCTGACCTCACACTGCCAGTATTGTACAGACATTCAGACCTCACACTAGCAGTATTATACAGACACTCTGACCTCACAAAGCCAGTATTATACAGACACTCTGACCTCACACTGCCAGTATTATACAGAGACACTGACATCACACTACCAGTATTATACAGACACTCTGACCTCACACTGCCAATAATATACAGACACTCTGACCTCAC
This sequence comes from Heterodontus francisci, assembly GCF_036365525.1. Classification (NCBI taxonomy): domain Eukaryota; kingdom Metazoa; phylum Chordata; class Chondrichthyes; order Heterodontiformes; family Heterodontidae; genus Heterodontus; species Heterodontus francisci. Next base: position 94,224,916 of record NC_090379.1, on the reverse strand, counting down.
ACCGCGAGTATTATACAGAAACTCTGACCTCACAGTGCCAGTATTATATGGACACACTGACCTCACACTGCCAGTATTATACAAACACTCTGACCACACACTGCCAGTATTATACACACACTCTGACCTCACACTGCCAGTATTATACACACTCTGACCTGACACTGCCAGTATTATACACACTCTGGCCTCACACTGCCAGTATTATACACACTCTGACCTCACAATGCCAATAATATACAGACACTCTGACCTCACACTGCCAGTTTATACACACATTCAGACCTCACACTCGCAGTATTATACAGACACTCTGACCTCACAAAGCCAGTATTATACAGACACTCTGACCTCACAATGCCAGTATTATGCAGACACTCTGACCTCACAATGCCAGTATTATACAAACACTCTGACCTCACACTGCCAGTATTATACACACACTCTGACCTCACACTGCCAATAATATACAGACACTGTGACCTCACACTGCCAGTATTATGCAGGCACTCTGACCTCACACTGCCAGTATTATACACACATTCTACCCTCACACTGCCAAAAATATACAGACACTCTGACCGCACACTGCCAATATTATACAGACACTCTGACCTCACACTGCCAGTTTATGCACACTCAAACCTAAGACTGCCAGTATTATACAGACACTCTGACCTCCCGCTGGCAGTATTATACAGACACTCTGACCTCACACTGCCAGTATTATACACACTCTGACCCCACACTGACAGTATTATACAGACACTCTGACCTCACACTGCCATAATTATACAGACACTCTGACCTCACAGCCAGTATCATACACACACTCTGACCTCACACTGCCAATAATATACAGACACTGTGACCTCACACCGCCAGATTTATACACACTCTGACCTCACAATGCCAACAATATACAGACACTCTGACCTCACACTGCCAGTATTATACAGAGACCCTGACCTCACACTCCCAGTATTATACAGACACTCTGACCTCACACTGCCAGTTTATACACAATCTGACCTCACACTGCCAGTATTATACACACTCTGACCTGACACTGCCAATATTATACAGACACTCTGACCTCACACTGCCAGTATTATACACACATTCTACCCTCACACTGCCAAAAATATACAGACACTCTGACCGCACACTGCCAATATTATACAGACACTCTGACCTCACACTGCCAGTTTATGCACACTCAAACCTAAGACTGCCAGTATTATACAGACACTCTGACCTCCCGCTGGCAGTATTATACAGACACTCTGACCTCACACTGCCAGTATTATACACACTCTGACCCCACACTGCCAGTATTATACAGACACTCTGACCTCACACTGCCATAATTATACAGACACTCTGACCTCACAGCCAGTATCATACACACACTCTGACCTCACACTGCCAATAATATACAGACACTGTGACCTCACACCGCCAGATTTATACACACTCTGACCTCACAATGCCAACAATATACAGACACTCTGACCTCACACTGCCAGTATTATACAGAGACCCTGACCTCACACTCCCAGTATTATACAGACACTCTGACCTGACACTGCCAATATTATACAGACACTCTGACCTCACACTGCCAGTATTATACAGACACTCTGACCTCACTCTGCCAGTATTATACACACTCTGACCTCACAATGCCAATAATATACAGACACTCTGACCTCACACTGCCAGGATAATACACACTCTGACCTCACAATGCCAATAATATACACACACTCTGACCTCACACTGCCAGTAATATACACACTCTGATCTCACACTGCCAGTATTATACACACTCTGATCTCACACTGCCAGTATTATACACACTCTGACCTCACAATGCCAATAATATACACACACTCTGACCCCACACTGCCAGTATTATACAGACACTCTGACCTCACACTGCCAGTATTATACAGACACTCTGACCTCACACTGCCAGTATTATACACACTCTGACCTCACAATGCCAATAATATACAGTCACTCTGACCTCACACTGCCAGTAATATACACACTCTGACCTCACACTGCCAGTATTATACAGACACTCTGACCTCACACTGCCAGTATTATACACACTCTGACCTCACACTGCCAATAATATACAGACACTCTGACCTCACACCGCCAGTATTATACAGTCACTCTGACCTCACACTGCCAGTATTATACACACTCTGACCTCACAATGCCAATAATATACAGACACTCTGACCTCACACTGCCAGTATTATACACACTCTGACCTCACACTGCCAATAATATAGACACTCTGACCTCACACTGCCAGTATTATACACAATCTGACCTCACACTGCCAGTATTATACACACTCTGACCTCACACTGCCAATAATATACAGACACTCTGACCTCACACTGCCAATAATATACAGACACTCTGCCCTCACACTGTCAGTATTGTACACACTCTGACCTCACACTGCAAGTATTATACCAACTCTGACCTCACAATGCCAATAATATACAGCCACTCTGACTTCACACTGCCAGTATTATACAAACACTCTGACCTCACACTGCCAGTATTATACAGACACTCTGACCTCACACTGCCAGTATTATATGGACACTCTGACCTCACACTGCCAGTATTGTACAGACATTCAGACATCACACTAGCAGTATTATACAGACACGCTGACCTCACAATGCCAGTATTATACAGACACTCTGACCTCACACTGCCAGTATTATACAGACACTCTGACCTCGCACTGCCGGTATTAGAGAGACACTCAGACCTCACGCTGCCAGTATTGTACAGACATTCAGACCTCACACTAGCAGTATTATACAGACACTCTGACCTCACAAAGCCAGTATTATACAGACACTCTGACCTCACAATGCCAGTATTATACAGAAACTCTGACCTCACAATGCCAGTATTATACAAACACTCTGACCACACAGCCTGTATTATACACACACTCTGAGCTCACACTGCCAATAATATACAGACACTGTGACCTCACACCGCCAGATTTATACACACTCTGACCTCACACTGCCAGTATTATACACACTCTAACCTCACATTGCCAATAATATACAGACACTCTGACCTCACACTGCCAGTATTATACAGAAACTCTGACCTCACAATGCCAGTATTATACACACACTCTGACCTCACACTGCCAGTATTATACACACACTCTGACCTCACACTGCCAATAATATACAGACACTCTGACCTCATACTGCCAGATTTATACACACTCTGACCTCACACTGCCAGTATTATACACACTCTGACCTCACACTGCCAGTATTATACAGACACTCTGACCTCACACTGCCAGTATTATACACGCTCTGACCTCACACTGCCAATAATATAGACACTCTGACCTCACACTGCCAGTATTATACAGACACTCTGACCTCACACTGCCAGTATTATACACACTCTGACCTCACACTGCCAATAATATACAGACACTCTGACCTCACACTGCCAATAATATACAGACACTCTGACCTCACACTGTCTGTATTGTCCACACTCTGGCCTCACACTGCCAGTATTATACACACTCTGACCTCACAATGCCAATAATATACACACACTCTGACCTCACACTGCCAGTAATATACACACTCTGACCTCACACTGCCAGTATTATACAGACACTCTGACCTCACACTGCCAGTATTATGCAGACACTCTGACCTCACACTTCCAGTATTATACAGAGACTCTGACCTCACACTACCAGTATTATACAGACACTCTGACCTCACACTGCCAATAATATACAGACACTCTGACCTCGCACTGCCAATATTATACAGACACTCTGACCTCACACTGCGAGTATTATACAGAAACTCTGACCTCACAGTGCCAGTATTATATGGACACACTGACCTCACACTGCCAGTATTATACAAACACTCTGACCACACACTGCCAGTATTATACACACACTCTGACCTCACACTGCCAGTATTATACACACACTCTGACCTCACACTGCCAATAATATACAGACGCTCTGACCTCACACTGCCAATATTATACAGACACTCTGACCTCACACTGCCAGTTTATACACAATGTGACCTCACACTGCCAGTATTATACAGACACACTGACCTCACTCTGCCAATAATATACAGACACTCTGACCTCACACCGCCAGTATTATACAGACACTCTGACCTCACACTGCCAGTATTATACACACTCTGGTCTCACACTGCCAGTATTATACACACTCTGACCTCACAATGCCAATAATATACAGACACTCTGACCTCACACTGCCAGTTTATACACACATTCAGACCTCAGACTGCCAGTATTATACAGAAACTCTGACCTCACAATGCCAGTATTATACACACACTCTGAACTCACACTGCCAGTATTATACACACACTCTGACCTCACACTGCCAATAATATACAGACACTCTGACCTCATACTGCCAGATTTATACACACTCTGACCTCACACTGCCAGTATTATACACACTCTGACCTCACAATGCCAACAATATACAGACACTGTGACCTCACACTGCCAGTATTATACAGACACTCTGACCTCACACTGCCAGTATTATACACGCTCTGACCTCACACTGCCAATAATATAGACACTCTGACCTCACACTGCCAGTATTATACAGACACTCTGACCTCACACTGCCAGTATTATACACACTCTGACCTCACACTGCCAATAATATACAGACACTCTGACCTCACACTGCCAATAATATACAGACACTCTGACCTCACACTGCCAGTATTATACACACTCTGACCTCACAATGCCAATAATATACACACACTCTGACCTCACACTGCCAGTAATATACACACTCTGACCTCACACTGCCAGTAGTATACAGACACTCTGACCTCACACTGCCAGTATTGTACAGACATTCAGACCTCACACTAGCAGTATTATACAGACACTCTGACCTCACAAAGCCAGTATTATACAGACACTCTGACCTCACACTGCCAGTATTATACAGAGACACTGACATCACACTACCAGTATTATACAGACACTCTGACCTCACACTGCCAATAATATACAGACACTCTGACCTCACACCGCGAGTATTATACAGAAACTCTGACCTCACAGTGCCAGTATTATATGGACACACTGACCTCACACTGCCAGTATTATACAAACACTCTGACCACACACTGCCAGTATTATACACACACTCTGACCTCACACTGCCAGTATTATACACACACTCTGACCTCACACTGCCAATAATATACAGACGCTCTGACCTCACACTGCCAATATTATACAGACACTCTGACCTCACACTGCCAGTTTATACACAATCTGACCTCACACTGCCAGTATTATACACACTCTGACCTGACACTGCCAATATTATACAGACACTCTGACCTCACACTGCCAGTATTATACAGACACTCTGACCTCACTCTGCCAATAATATACAGACACTCTGACCTCACACCGCCAGTATTATGCAGACACTCTGACCTCACAATGCCAGTATTATACACACACTCTGACCTCACACTGCCAGTATTATACACACACTGACCTCACACTGCCAGTATTATACACACTCTGACCTCACAATGCCAACAATATACAGACACTGTGACCTCACACTGCCAGTATTATACAGACACTCTGACCTCACACTGTCAGTATTATACACGCTCTGACCTCACACTGCCAATAATATAGACACTCTGACCTCACACTGCCAGTATTATACAGACACTTTGACCTCACACTGCCAGTATTATACACACTCTGACCTCACACTGCCAATAATATACAGACACTCTGACCTCACACTGCCAATAATATACAGACACTCTGACCTCACACTGTCAGTATTGTCCACACTCTGGCCTCACACTGCCAGTATTAGACACACTCTGACCTCACAATGCCAATAATATACACACACTCTGACCTCACACTGCCAGTAATATACACACTCTGACCTCACACTGCCAGTATTATACAGACAGTCTGACCTCACACTGCCAGTATTGTACAGACATTCAGACCTCACACTAGCAGTATTATACAGGCACTCTAACCTCACAAAGCCAGTATTATACAGACACTCTGACCTCACACTGCCAGTATTATGCAGACACTCTGACCTCACACTGCCAGTATTATACAGAGACTCTGACCTCACACTACCAGTATTATACAGACACTCTGACCTCACACTGCCAATAATATACAGACACTCTGACCTCGCACTGCCAATATTATACAGACACTCTGACCTCACACTGCGAGTATTATACAGAAACTCTGACTTCACAGTGCCAGTATTATATGGACACACTGACCTCACACTGCCAGTATTATACAAACACTCAGACCACACACTGCCAGTATTATACACACACTCTGACCTCACACTGCCAATAATATACAGACACTCTGACCTCATACTGCCAGATTTATACACACTCTGACCTCACACTGCCAGTATTATACACACTCTGACCTCACAATGCCAACAATATACAGACACTGTGACCTCACACTGCCAGTATTATACAGACACTCTGACCTCACACTGCCAGTATTATACACGCTCTGACCTCACACTGCCAATAATATAGACACTCTGACCTCACACTGCCAGTATTATACAGACACTCTGACCTCACACTGCCAGTATTATACACACTCTGACCTCACACTGCCAATAATATACAGACACTCTGACCTCACACTGCCAATAATATACAGACACTCTGACCTCACACTGTCAGTATTGTCCACACTCTGGCCTCACACTGCCAGTATTATACACACTCTGACCTCACAATGCCAATAATATACACACACTCTGACCTCACACTGCCAGTAATATACACACTCTGACCTCACACTGCCAGTAGTATACAGACACTCTGACCTCACACTGCCAGTATTGTACAGACATTCAGACCTCACACTAGCAGTATTATACAGACACTCTGACCTCACAAAGCCAGTATTATACAGACACTCTGACCTCACACTGCCAGTATTATACAGAGACACTGACATCACACTACCAGTATTATACAGACACTCTGACCTCACACTGCCAATAATATACAGACACTCTGACCTCACACCGCGAGTATTATACAGAAACTCTGACCTCACAGTGCCAGTATTATATGGACACACTGACCTCACACTGCCAGTATTATACAAACACTCTGACCACACACTGCCAGTATTATACACACACTCTGACCTCACACTGCCAGTATTATACACACACTCTGACCTCACACTGCCAATAATATACAGACGCTCTGACCTCACACTGCCAATATTATACAGACACTCTGACCTCACACTGCCAGTTTATACACAATCTGACCTCACACTGCCAGTATTATACACACTCTGACCTGACACTGCCAATATTATACAGACACTCTGACCTCACACTGCCAGTATTATACAGACACTCTGACCTCACTCTGCCAATAATATACAGACACTCTGACCTCACACCGCCAGTATTATGCAGACACTCTGACCTCACAATGCCAGTATTATACACACACTCTGACCTCACACTGCCAGTATTATACACACACTGACCTCACACTGCCAGTATTATACACACTCTGACCTCACAATGCCAACAATATACAGACACTGTGACCTCACACTGCCAGTATTATACAGACACTCTGACCTCACACTGTCAGTATTATACACGCTCTGACCTCACACTGCCAATAATATAGACACTCTGACCTCACACTGCCAGTATTATACAGACACTTTGACCTCACACTGCCAGTATTATACACACTCTGACCTCACACTGCCAATAATATACAGACACTCTGACCTCACACTGCCAATAATATACAGACACTCTGACCTCACACTGTCAGTATTGTCCACACTCTGGCCTCACACTGCCAGTATTAGACACACTCTGACCTCACAATGCCAATAATATACACACACTCTGACCTCACACTGCCAGTAATATACACACTCTGACCTCACACTGCCAGTATTATACAGACACTCTGACCTCGCACTGCCAATATTATACAGACACTCTGACCTCACACTGCGAGTATTATACAGAAACTCTGACTTCACAGTGCCAGTATTATATGGACACACTGACCTCACACTGCCAGTATTATACAAACACTCTGACCACACACTGCCAGTATTATACACACACTCTGACCTCACACTGCCAATAATATACAGACACTCTGACCTCATACTGCCAGATTTATACACACTCTGACCTCACACTGCCAATAATATACACACACTCTGACCTCACACTGCCAGTAATATACACACTCTGACCTCACACTGCCAGTATTATACAGACACTCTGACCTCACACTGCCAGTATTGTACAGACATTCAGACCTCACACTAGCAGTATTATACAGGCACTCTAACCTCACAAAGCCAGTATTATACAGACACTCTGACCTCACACTGCCAGTATTATGCAGACACTCTGACCTCACACTGCCAGTATTATACAGAGACTCTGACCTCACACTACCAGTATTATACAGACACTCTGACCTCACACTGCCATTATTATACACACTCTGACCTCACAATGCCAACAATATACAGACACTGTGACCTCACACTGCCAGTATTATACAGACACTCTGACCTCACACTGCCAGTATTATACACGCTCTGACCTCACACTGCCAATAATATAGACACTCTGACCTCACACTGCCAGTATTATACAGACACTCTGACCTCACACTGCCAGTATTATACACACTCTGACCTCACACTGCCAATAATATACAGACACTCTGACCTCACACTGCCAATAATATACAGACACTCTGACCTCACACTGTCAGTATTGTCCACACTCTGGCCTCACACGGCCAGTATTATACACACTCTGACCTCACAATGCCAATAATATACACACACTCTGACCTCACACTGCCAGTAATATACACACTCTGACCTCACACTGCCAGTATTATACAGACACTCTGACCTCACACTGCCAGTATTGGACAGACATTCAGACCTCACACTCGCAGTATTATACAGACACTCTGACCTCACAAAGCCAGTATTATACAGACACTCTGACCTCACACTGCCAGTATTATGCAGACACTCTGACCTCACACTGCCAGTATTATGCAGAGACTCTGACCTCACACTACCAGTATTATACAGACACTCTGACCTCACACTGCCAATAATATACAGACACTCTGACCTCGCACTGCCAATATTATACAGACACTCTGACCTCACACTGCGAGTATTATACAGATACTCTGACCTCACAGTGCCAGTATTATATGGACACACTGACCTCACACTGCCAGTATTATACAAACACTCTGACCACACACTGCCAGTATTATACACACACTCTGACCTCACACTGCCAGTATTATACACACACTCTGACCTCACACTGCCAGTATTATACACACACTCTGACCTCACAGTGCCAATAATATACAGACGCTCTGACCTCACACTGCCAATATTATACAGACACTCTGACCTCACACTGCCAGTTTATACACAATCTGACCTCACACTGCCAGTATTATTCAGACACTCTGACCTCACTCTGCCAATAATATACAGACACTCTGACCTCACACTGCCAGTATTATACACACTCTGGTCTCACACTGCCAGTATTATACACACTCTGACCTCACAATGCCAATAATATACAGACACTCTGACCTCACACTGCCAGTTTATACACACATTCAGACCTCACACTGCCAGTATTATACAGAAACTCTGACCTCACAATGCCAGTATTATACACACACTCTGAACTCACACTGCCAGTATTATACACACACTCTGACCTCGCACTGCCAATATTATACAGACACTCTGACCTCACACCGCGAGTATTATACAGAAACTCTGACCTCACAGTGCCAGTATTATATGGACACACTGACCTCACACTGCCAGTATTATACAAACACTCTGACCACACAGTGCCAGTATTATACACACACTCTGACCTCACACTGCCAATAATATACAGACGCTCTGACCTCACACTGCCAATATTATACAGACACTCTGACCTCACACTGCCAGTTTATACACAATCTGACCTCACACTGCCAGTATTATACACACTCTGACCTGACACTGCCAATATTATACAGACACTCTGACCTCACACTGCCAGTATTATACAGACACTCTGACCTCACTCTGCCAATAATATACAGACACTCTGACCTCACACCGCCAGTATTATACAGACACTCTGACCTCACACTGCCAGTATTATACACACTCTGGCCTCACACTGCCAGTATTATACACACTCTGACCTCACAATGCCAGTATTATACACACACTCTGACCTCACACTGCCAGTATTATACACACACTGACCTCACACTGCCAGTATTATACACACTCTGACCTCACAATGCCAACAATATACAGACACTGTGACCTCACACTGCCAGTATTATACAGACACTCTGACCTCACACTGTCAGTATTATACACGCTCTGACCTCACACTGCCAATAATATAGACACTCTGACCTCACACTGCCAGTATTATACAGACACTCTGACCTCACACTGCCAGTATTATACACACTCTGACCTCACACTGCCAATAATATACAGACACTCTGACCTCACACTGCCAATAATATACAGACACTCTGACCTCACACTGTCAGTACTGTCCACACTCTGGCCTCACACTGCCAGTATTATGCACACTCTGACCTCACAATGCCAATAATATACACACACTCTGACCTCACACTGCCAGTAATATACACACTCTGACTTCTCACTGCCAGTATTATACAGACACTCTGACCTCACACTGCCAGTATTGTACAGACATTCAGACCTCACACTAGCAGTATTATACAGACACTCTAACCTCACAAAGCCAGTATTATACAGACACTCTGACCTCACACTGCCAATAATATACAGACACTCTGACCTCACACTGCCAGTATTATACACACTCTGACCTCACAATGCCAATAATATACACACACTCTGACCTCACACTGCCAGTAATATACACACTCTGACCTCACACTGCCAGTAGTATACAGACACTCTGACCTCACACTGCCAGTATTGTACAGACATTCAGACCTCACACTAGCAGTATTATACAGACACTCTGACCTCACAAAGCCAGTATTATACAGACACTCTGACCTCACACTGCCAGTATTATACAGAGACACTGACCTCACACTGCCAATAATATACAGACACTCTGACCTCGCACTGCCAATATTATACAGACACTCTGACCTCACACTGCGAGTATTATACAGAAACTCTGACCTCACAGTGCCAGTATTATATGGACACACTGACCTCACACTGCCAGTATTATACAAACACTCTGACCACACACTGCCAGTATTATACACACACTCTGACCTCACACTGCCAGTATTATACACACACTCTGACCTCACACTGCCAATAATATACAGACGCTCTGACCTCACACTGCCAATATTATACAGACACTCTGACCTCACACTGCCAGTTTATACACAATCTGACCTCACACTGCCAGTATTATACACACTCTGGCCTCACACTGCCAGTATTATACACACTCTGACCTCACAATGCCAATAATATACAGACACTCTGACCTCACACTGCCAGTTTATACACACATTCAGACCTCACACTGCCAGTATTCTACAGAAACTCTGACCTCACAATGCCAGTATTATACACACACTCTGACCTCACACTGCCAGTATTATACACACACTGACCTCACACTGCCAGTATTATACACACTCTGACCTCACAATGCCAACAATATACAGACACTGTGACCTCACACTGCCAGTATTATACAGACACTCTGACCTCACACTGTCAGTATTATACACGCTCTGACCTCACACTGCCAATAATATAGACACTCTGACCTCACACTGCCAGTATTATACAGACACTCTGACCTCACACTGCCAGTATTATACACACTCTGACCTCACACTGCCAATAATATACAGACACTCTGACCTCACACTGCCAATAATATACAGACACTCTGACCTCACACTGTCAGTATTGTCCACACTCTGGCCTCACACTGCCAGTATTATGCACACTCTGACCTCACAATGCCAATAATATACACACACTCTGACCTCACACTGCCAGTAATATACACACTCTGACTTCACACTGCCAGTATTATACAGACACTCTGACCTCACACTGCCAGTATTGTACAGACATTCAGACCTCACACTAGCAGTATTATACAGACACTCTAACCTCACACTGCCAGTATTATACAGACACTCTGACCTCACACTGCCAGTATTATGCAGACACTCTGACCTCACACTACCAGTATTATACAGACACTCTGACCACACACTGCCAGTATTATACACACACTCTGACCTCACACTGCCAGTATTATAAACACACTCTGACCTCACACTGCCAATAATATACAGACGCTCTGACCTCACACTGCCAATATTATACAGACACTCTGACCTCACACTGCCAGTTTATACACAATCTGACCTCACACTGCCAGTATTATACACACTCAGACCTGACACTGCCAATATTATACAGACACTCTGACCTCACACTGCCAGTATTATACAGACACTCTGACCTCACTCTGCCAATAATATACAGACACTCTGACCTCACACCGCCAGTATTATACAGACGCTCTGACCTCACACTGCCAGTATTATACACACTCTGGCCTCACACTGCCAGTATTATACACACTCTGACCTCACAATGCCAATAATATACAGACACTCTGACCTCACACTGCCAGTTTATACACACATTCAGACCTCACACTGCCAGTATTATACAGACACTCTGACCTCACTCTGCCAATAATATACAGACACTCTGACCTCACACCGCCAGTATTATACAGACACTCTGACCTCACACTGCCAGTATTATACACACTCTGGCCTCACACTGCCAGTATTATACACACTCTGACCTCACACTGCCAATAATATACAGACACTGTGACCTCACACTGCCAGTATTATGCAGGCACTCTGACCTCACACTGCCAGTTTATACACAATCTGACCTCACACTGCCAGTATTATACACACTCTGACCTCACAATGCCAGTATTATACAAACACTCTGACCACACACTGCCAGTATTATACACACATTCTAACCTCACACTGCCAAAAATATACAGACACTCTGACCTCACACTGCCAATATTATACAGACACTCTGACCTCACACTGCCAGTTTATGCACACTCAAACCTAAGACTGCCAGTATTATACAGACACTCTGACCTCCCGCTGGCAGTATTATACAGACACTCTGACCTCACACTGCCAGTATTATACACACTCTGACCCCACACTGCCAGTATTATACAGACACTCTGACCTCACACTGCCATAATTATACAGACACTCTGACCTCACAGCCAGTATCATACACACACTCTGACCTCACACTGCCAATAATATACAGACACTGTGACCTCACACCGCCAGATTTATACACACTCTGACCTCACAATGCCAACAATATACAGACACTCTGACCTCACACTGCCAGTATTATACAGAGACCCTGACCTCACACTGCCAGTATTAATCAGACACTCTGACCTCACACTGCCAGTTTATACACAATCTGACCTCACACTGCCAGTATTATACACACTCTGACCTGACACTGCCAATATTATACAGACACTCTGACCTCACACTGCCAGTATTATACAGATACTCTGACCTCACTCTGCCAGTATTATACACACTCTGACCTCACAATGCCAATAATATACAGACACTCTGACCTCACACTGCCAGGATAATACACACTCTGAACTCACACTGCCAGTATTATACAGACACTCTGACCTCACACTGCCAGTATTATACAGACACTCTGACCTCTCACTGCGAGTATTATATGGACACTCTGACCTCACACTGCCAGTATTGTACAGACATTCAGACATCACACTAGCAGTATTATACAGACTCTCTGACCTCACAAAGCCAGTATTATACAGACACTCTGACCTCACACTGCCAGTATTATACAGACACTCTGACCTCGCACTGCCGGTATTATATAGACACTCAGACCTCACGCTGCCAGTATTGTACAGACATTCAGACCTCACACTAGCAGTATTATACAGACACTCTGACCTCACAAAGCCAGTATTATACAGACACTCTGACCTCACAATGCCAGTATTATACAGAAACTCTGACCTCACAATGCCAGTATTATACAAACACTCTGACCACACAGCCTGTATTATACACACACTCTCACCTCACACTGCCAATAATATACAGACACTGTGACCTCACACCGCCAGATTTATACACACTCTGACCTCACACTGCCAGTATTATACACACTCTGACCTCACATTGCCAATAATATACAGACACTCTGACCTCACACTGCCAGTATTATACAGAAACTCTGACCTCACAATGCCAGTATTATACACACACTCTGACCTCACACTGCCAGTATTATACACACACTCTGACCTCACACTGCCAATAATATACAGACACTCTGACCTCATACTGCCAGATTTATACACACTCTGACCTCACACTGCCAGTATTCTACACATTCTGACCTCACAATGCCAACAATATACAGACACTGTGACCTCACACTGCCAGTATTATACAGACACTCTGACCTCACACTGCCAGTATTATACACGCTCTGACCTCACACTGCCAATAATATAGACACTCTGACCTCACACTGCCAGTATTTCCAGACACTCTGACCTCACACTGCCAGTATTATACACACTCTGACCTCACACTGCCAATAATATACAGACACTCTGACCTCACACTGCCAATAATATACAGACACTCTGACCTCACACTGTCAGTATTGTCCACACTCTGGCCTCACACTGCCAGTATTATACACACTCTGACCTCACAATGCCAATAATATACACACACTCTGACCTCACACTGCCAGTAATCTACACACTCTGACCTCACACTGCCAGTATTATACAGACACTCTGACCTCACACTGCCAGTATTGTACAGACATTCAGACCTCACACTCGCAGTATTATACAGACACTCTGACCTCACAAAGCCAGTATTATACAGACACTCTGACCTCACACTGCCAGTATTATGCAGACACTCTGACCTCACACTGCCAGTATTATACAGAGACTCTGACCTCACACTACCAGTATTATACAGACACTCTGACCTCACACTGCCAATAATATACAGACACTCTGACCTCGCACTGCCAATATTATACAGACACTCTGACCTCACACTGCGAGTATTATACAGAAACTCTGACCTCACAGTGCCAGTATTATATGGACACACTGACCTCACACTGCCAGTATTATACAAACACTCTGACCTCACACTGCCAGTATTATACACACACTCTGACCTCACACTGCCAATAATATACAGACGCTCTGACCTCACACTGCCAATATTATACAGACACTCTGACCTCACACTGCCAGTTTATACACAATCTGACCTCACACTGCCAGTATTATACACACTCTGACCTCACAATGCCAACAATATACAGACACTGTGACCTCACACTGCCAGTATTATACAGACACTCTGACCTCACACTGCCAGTATTATACACGCTCTGACCTCACACTGCCAATAATATAGACACTCTGACCTCACACTGCCAGTATTATACAGACACTCTGACCTCACACTGCCAGTATTATACACACTCTGACCTCACACTGCCAATAATATACAGACACTCTGACCTCACACTGCCAATAATATACAGACACTCTGACCTCACACTGTCAGTATTGTCCACACTCTGGCCTCACACTGCCAGTATTATACACACTCTGACCTCACAATGCCAATAATATACACACACTCTGACCTCACACTGCCAGTAATATACACACTCTGACCTCACACTGCCAGTAGTATACAGACACTCTGACCTCACACTGCCAGTATTGTACAGATATTCAGACCTCACACTAGCAGTATTATGCAGACACTCTGACCTCACAAAGCCAGTATTATACAGACACTCTGACCTCACACTGCCAGTATTATACAGAGACTCTGACCTTACACTACCAGTATTATACAGACACTCTCACCTCACACTGCCAATAATATACAGACACTCTGACCTCGCACTGCCAATATTATACAGACACTCTGACCTCACACTGCGAGTATTATACAGAAACTCTGAACTCACAGTGCCAGTATTATATGGACACACTGACCTCACACTGCCAGTATTATACAAACACTCTGACCACACACTGCCAGTATTATACACACACTCTGACCTCACACTGCCAGTATTATAAACACACTCTGACCTCACACTGCCAATAATATACAGACGCTCTGACCTCACACTGCCAATATTATACAGACACTCTGACCTCACACTGCCAGTTTATACACAATCTGACCTCACACTGCCAGTATTATACACACTCTGACCTGACACTGCCAATATTATCCAGACACTCTGACCTCACACTGCCAGTATTATACAGACACTCTGACCTCACACTGTCAGTATTATACATGCTCTGACCTCACACTGCCAATAATATAGACACTCTGACCTCACACTGCCAGTATTATACAGACACTCTGACCTCACACTGCCAGTATTATACACACTCTGACCTCACACTGCCAATAATATACAGACACTCTGACCTCACACTGCCAATAATATACAGACACTCTGACCTCACACTGTCAGTATTGTCCACACTCTGGCCTCACACTGCCAGTATTATGCACACTCTGACCTCACAATGCCAATAATATACACACACTCTGACCTCACACTGCCAGTAATATACACACTCTGACTTCACACTGCCAGTATTATACAGACACTCTGACCTCACACTGCCAGTATTGTACAGACATTCAGACCTCACACTAGCAGTATTATACAGACACTCTAACCTCACAAAGCCAGTATTATACAGACACTCTGACCTCACACTGCCAGTATTATGCAAACACTCTGACCTCACACTGCCAGTATTATACAGAGACTCTGACCTCACACTACCAGTATTATACAGACACTCTGACCTCACACTGCCAATAATATACAGACACTCTGACCTCGCACTGCCAATATTATACAGACACTCTGACCTCACACTGCGAGTATTATACAGAAACTCTGACCTCACAGTGCCAGTATTATATGGACACACTGACCTCACACTGCCAGTATTATACAAACACTCTGACCACACACTGCCAGTATTATACACACACTCTGACCTCACACTGCCAGTATTATAAACACACTCTGACCTCACACTGCCAATAATATACAGACGCTCTGACCTCACACTGCCAATATTATACAGACACTCTGACCTCACACTGCCAGTTTATACACAATCTGACCTCACACTGCCAGTATTATACACACTCTGACCTGACACTGCCAATATTATCCAGACACTCTGACCTCACACTGCCAGTATTATACAGACACTCTGACCTCACTCTGCCAATAATATACAGACACTCTGACCTCACACCGCCAGTATTATACAGACACTCTGACCTCACACTGCCAGTATTATACACACTCTGCCCTCACACTGCCAGTATTATACACACTCTGACCTCACAATGCCAATAATATACAGACACTCTGACCTCACACTGCCAGTTTATACACACATTCAGACCTCACACTCGCAGTATTATACAGACACTCTGACCTCACAAAGCCAGTATTATACAGACACTCTGACCTCACAATGCCAGTATTATACAAACACTCTGACCACGCACTGCCAGTATTATACACACACTCTGACCTCACACTGCCAGTATTATACACACACTCTGACCTCACACTGCCAATAATATACAGACACTGTGACCTCACACTGCCAGTATTATGCAGGCACTCTGACCTCACACTGCCAGTTTATACACAATCTGACCTCACACTGCCAGTATTATACACACTCTGACCTCACAATGCCAGTATTATACAAACACTCTGACCACACACTGCCAGTATTATACACACATTCTAACCTCACACTGCCAAAAATATACAGACACTCTGACCTCACACTGCCAATATTATACAGACACTCTGACCTCACACTGCCAGTTTATGCACACTCAAACCTAAGACTGCCAGTATTATACAGACACTCTGACCTCCCGCTGGCAGTATTATACAGACACTCTGACCTCACACTGCCAGTATTATACACACTCTGACCCCACACTGCCAGTATTATACAGACACTCTGACCTCACACTGCCATAATTATACAGACACTCTGACCTCACAGCCAGTATCATACACACACTCTGACCTCACACTGCCAATAATATACAGACACTGTGACCTCACAACGCCAGATTTATACACACTCTGACCTCACAATGCCAACAATATACAGACACTCTGACCTCACACTGCCAGTATTATACGGAGACCCTGACCTCACACTGCCAGTATTATACAGACACTCTGACCTCACACTGCCAATAATATACAGACGCTCTGACCTCACACTGCCAATATTATACAGACACTCTGACCTCACACTGCCAGTTTATACACACTCTGACCTGACACTGCCAATATTATACAGACACTCTGACCTCACACTGCCAGTATTATACAGACACTCTGACCTCACTCTGCCAATAATATACAGACACTCTGACCTCACACCGCCAGTATTATACAGACACTCTGACCTCACACTGCCAGTATTATACACACTCTGGCCTCACACTGCCAGTATTATACACACTCTGACCTCACAATGCCAATAATATACAGACACTCTGACCTCACACTGCCAGTTTATACACACATTCAGACCTCACACTGCCAGTATTATACAGAAACTCTGACCTCACAATGCCAGTATTATACACACACTCTGACCTCACACTGCCAGTATTATACACACACTGACCTCACACTGCCAGTATTATACACACTCTGACCTCACAATGCCAACAATATACAGACACTGTGACCTCACACTGCCAGTATTATACAGACACTCTGACCTCACACTGTCAGTATTATACACGCTCTGACCTCACACTGCCAATAATATAGACACTCTGACCTCACACTGCCAGTATTATACAGACACTCTGACCTCACACTGCCAGTATTATACACACTCTGACCTCACACTGCCAATAATATACAGACACTCTGACCTCACACT
This sequence comes from Heterodontus francisci, assembly GCF_036365525.1. Taxonomy (NCBI): domain Eukaryota; kingdom Metazoa; phylum Chordata; class Chondrichthyes; order Heterodontiformes; family Heterodontidae; genus Heterodontus; species Heterodontus francisci. The sequence continues at coordinate 94,205,523 of NC_090379.1, read as the reverse complement.
GCCAATAATATACAGACACTCTGACCTCACACTGTCAGTATTGTCCACACTCTGGCCTCACACTGCCAGTATTATGCACACTCTGACCTCACAATGCCAATAATATACACACACTCTGACCTCACACTGCCAGTAATATACACACTCTGATTTCACACTGCCAGTATTATACAGACACTCTGACCTTACACTGCCAGTATTGTACAGACATTCAGACCTCACACTAGCAGTATTATACAGACACTCTAACCTCACAAAGCCAGTATTATACAGACACTCTGACCTCACACTGCCAGTATTATGCAGACACTCTGACCTCACACTGCCAGTATTATACAGAGACTCTGACCTCACACTACCAGTATTATACAGACACTCTGACCTCACACTGCCAATAATATACAGACACTCTGACCTCGCACTGCCAATATTATACAGACACTCTGACCTCACACTGCGAGTATTATACAGAAACTCTGACCTCACAGTGCCAGTATTATATGGACACACTGACCTCACACTGCCAGTATTATACAAACACTCTGACCACACACTGCCAGTATTATACACACACTCTGACCTCACACTGCCAGTATTATAAACACACTCTGACATCACACTGCCAATAATATACAGACGCTCTGACCTCACACTGCCAATATTATACAGACACTCTGACCTCACACAGCCAGTTTATACACAATCTGACCTCACACTGCCAGTATTATACACACTCTGACCTGACACTGCCAATATTATCCAGACACTCTGACCTCACACTGCCAGTATTACACAGACACTCTGACCTCACTCTGCCAATAATATACAGACACTCTGACCTCACACCGCCAGTATTATACAGACACTCTGACCTCACACTGCCAGTATTATACACACTCTGCCCTCACACTGCCAGTATTATACACACTCTGACCTCACAATGCCAATAATATACAGACACTCTGACCTCACACTGCCAGTTTATACACACATTCAGACCTCACACTGCCAGTATTATACAGAAACTCTGACCTCACAATGCCAGTATTATACACACACTCTGACCTCACACTGCCAGTATTATACACACACTGACCTCACACTGCCAGTATTATACACACTCTGACCTCACAATGCCAACAATATACAGACACTGTGACCTCACACTGCCAGTATTATACAGACACTCTGACCTCACACTGTCAGTATTATACACGCTCTGACCTCACACTGCCAATAATATAGACACTCTGACCTCACACTGCCAGTATTATACAGACACTCTGACCTCACACTGCCAGTATTATACACACTCTGACCTCACACTGCCAATAATATACAGACACTCTGACCTCACACTGCCAATAATATACAGACACTCTGACCTCACACTGTCAGTATTGTCCACACTCTGGCCTCACACTGCCAGTATTATGCACACTCTGACCTCACAATGCCAATAATATACACACACTCTGACCTCACACTGCCAGTAATATACACACTCTGACTTCACACTGCCAGTATTATACAGACACTCTAACCTCACAAAGCCAGTATTATACAGACACTCTGACCTCACACTGCCAGTATTATGCAGACACTCTGACCTCACACTGCCAGTATTATACAGAGACTCTGACCTCACACTACCAGTATTATACAGACACTCTGACCTCACACTGCCAATAATATACAGACACTCTGACCTCGCACTGCCAATATTATACAGACACTCTGACCTCACACTGCGAGTATTATACAGAAACTCTGACCTCACAGTGCCAGTATTATATGGACACACTGACCTCACACTGCCAGTATTATACAAACACTCTGACCACACACTGCCAGTATTATACACACACTCTGACCTCACACTGCCAGTATTATAAACACACTCTGACCTCACACTGCCAATAATATACAGACGCTCTGACCTCACACTGCCAATATTATACAGACACTCTGACCTCACACTGCCAGTTTATACACAATCTGACCTCACACTGCCAGTATTATACACACTCTGACCTGACACTGCCAATATTATCCAGACACTCTGACCTCACACTGCCAGTATTATACAGACACTCTGACCTCACTCTGCCAATAATATACAGACACTCTGACCTCACACCGCCAGTATTATACAGACACTCTGACCTCACACTGCCAGTATTATACACACTCTGCCCTCACACTGCCAGTATTATACACACTCTGACCTCACAATGCCAATAATATACAGACACTCTGACCTCACACTGCCAGTTTATACACACATTCAGACCTCACACTCGCAGTATTATACAGACACTCTGACCTCACAAAGCCAGTATTATGCAGACACTCTGACCTCACAATGCCAGTATTATACAAACACTCTGACCTCACACTGCCAGTATTATACACACACTCTGACCTCACACTGCCAATAATATACAGACACTGTGACCTCACACTGCCAGTATTATGCAGGCACTCTGACCTCACACTGCCAGTTTATACACAATCTGACCTCACACTACCAGTATTCTACACACTCTGACCTCACAATGCCAGTATTATACAAACACTCTGACCACACACTGCCAGTATTATACACACATTCTAACCTCACACTGCCAAAAATATACAGACACTCTGACCTCACACTGCCAATATTATACAGACACTCTGACCTCACACTGCCAGTTTATGCACACTCAAACCTAAGACTGCCAGTATTATACAGACACTCTGACCTCCCGCTGGCAGTATTATACAGACACTCTGACCTCACACTGCCAGTATTATACACACTCTGACCCCACACTGCCAGTATTATACAGACACTCTGACCTCACACTGCCATAATTATACAGACACTCTGACCTCACAGCCAGTATCATACACACACTCTGACCTCACACTGCCAATAATATACAGACACTGTGACCTCACACCGCCAGATTTATACACACTCTGACCTCACAATGCCAACAATATACAGACACTCTGACCTCACACTGCCAGTATTATACAGAGACCCTGACCTCACACTGCCAGTATTATACAGACACTCTGACCACACAGTGCCAGTATTATACACACACTCTGACCTCACACTGCCAGTATTATACACACACTCTGACCTCACACTGCCAATAATATACAGACGCTCTGACCTCACACTGCCAATATTATACAGACACTCTGACCTCACACTGCCAATATTATACAGACACTCTGACCTGACACTGCCAATATTATACAGACACTCTGACCTCACACTGCCAGTATTATACAGACACTCTGACCTCACTCTGCCAATAATATACAGACACTCTGACCTCACACCGCCAGTATTATACAGACACTCTGACCTCACACTGCCAGTATTATACACACTCTGGCCTCACACTGCCAGTATTATACACACTCTGACCTCACAATGCCAATAATATACAGACACTCTGACCTCACACTGCCAGTTTATACACACATTCAGACCTCACACTGCCAGTATTATACAGAAACTCTGACCTCACAATGCCAGTATTATACACACACTCTGACCTCACACTGCCAGTATTATACACACACTGACCTCACACTGCCAGTATTATACACACTCTGACCTCACAATGCCAACAATATACAGACACTGTGACCTCACACTGCCAGTATTATACAGACACTCTGACCTCACACTGTCAGTATTATACACGCTCTGACCTCACACTGCCAATAATATAGACACTCTGACCTCACACTGCCAGTATTATACAGACACTCTGACCTCACACTGCAAGTATTATACACACTCTGACCTCACACTGCCAATAATATACAGACACTCTGACCTCACACTGCCAATAATATACAGACACTCTGACCTCACACTGTCAGTATTGTCCACACTCTGGCCTCACACTGCCAATATTATGCACACTCTGACCTCACAATGCCAATAATATACACACACTCTGACCTCACACTGCCAGTAATATACACACTCTGACTTCACACTGCCAGTATTATACAGACACTCTGACCTCACACTGCCAGTATTGTACAGACATTCAGACCTCACACTAGCAGTATTATACAGACACTCTAACCTCACAAAGCCAGTATTATACAGACACTCTGACCTCACACTGCCAGTATTATGCAGACACTCTGACCTCACACTGCCAGTATTATACAGAGACTCTGACCTCACACTACCAGTATTATACAGACACTCTGACCTCACACTGCCAATAATATACAGACACTCTGACCTCGCACTGCCAATATTATACAGACACTCTGACCTCACACTGCGAGTATTATACAGAAACTCTGACCTCACAGTGCCAGTATTATATGGACACACTGACCTCACACTGCCAGTATTATACAAACACTCTGACCACACACTGCCAGTATTATACACACACTCTGACCTCACACTGCCAGTATTATAAACACACTCTGACCTCACACTGCCAATAATATACAGACGCTCTGACCTCACACTGCCAATATTATACAGACACTCTGACCTCACACTGCCAGTTTATACACAATCTGACCTCACACTGCCAGTATTATACACACTCTGACCTGACACTGCCAATATTATCCAGACACTCTGACCTCACACTGCCAGTATTATACAGACACTCTGACCTCACACTGTCAGTATTATACACGCTCTGACCTCACACTGCCAATAATATAGACACTCTGACCTCACACTGCCAGTATTATACAGACACTCTGACCTCACACTGCCAGTATTATACACACTCTGACCTCACACTGCCAATAATATACAGACACTCTGACCTCACACTGCCAGTTTATACACAATCTGACCTCACACTGCCAGTATTATACACACTCTGACCTGACACTGCCAATATTATACAGACACTCTGACCTCACACTGCCAGTATTATACAGACACTCTGACCTCACTCTGCCAATAATATACAGACACTCTGACCTCACACCGCCAGTATTATACAGACACTCTGACCTCACACTGCCAGTATTATACACACTCTGCCCTCACACTGCCAGTATTATACACACTCTGACCTCACAATGCCAATAATATACAGACACTCTGACCTCACACTGCCAGTTTATACACACATTCAGACCTCACACTCGCAGTATTATACAGACACTCTGACCTCACAAAGCCAGTATTATACAGACACTCTGACCTCACAATGCCAGTATTATGCAGACACTCTGACCTCACAATGCCAGTATTATACAAACACTCTGACCACGCACTGCCAGTATTATACACACACTCTGACCTCACACTGCCAGTATTATACACACACTCTGACCTCACACTGCCAATAATATACAGACACTGTGACCTCACACTGCCAGTATTATGCAGGCACTCTGACCTCACACTGCCAGTTTATACACAATCTGACCTCACACTGCCAGTATTATACACACTCTGACCTCACAATGCCAGTATTATACAAACACTCTGACCACACACTGCCAGTATTATACACACATTCTCACCTCACACTGCCAAAAATATACAGACACTCTGACCTCACACTGCCAATATTATACAGACACTCTGACCTCACACTGCCAGTTTATGCACACTCAAACCTAAGACTGCCAGTATTATACAGACACTCTGACCTCCCGCTGGCAGTATTATACAGACACTCTGACCTCACACTGCCAGGATAATACACACTCTGATCTCACACTGCCAGTATTATACACACTCTGACCCCACACTGCCAGTATTATACAGACACTCTGACCTCACACTGCCAGTATTATACAGTCACTCTGACCTCACACTGCCAGTATTATACACACTCTGACCTCACAATGCCAATAATATACAGACACTCTGACCTCACACTGCCAGTAATATACACACTCTGACCTCACACTGCCAGTATTATACAGACACTCTGACCTCACACTGCCAGTATTATACACACTCTGACCTCACACTGCCAATAATATACAGACACTCTGACCTCACACCGCCAGTATTATACAGACACTTTGACCTCACACTGCCAGTATTATACACACTCTGACCTCACAATGCCAATAATATACAGACACTCTGACCTCACAGTGCCAGTATTATACACACGCTGACCTCACACTGCCAATAATATAGACACTCTGACCTCACACTGCCAGTATTATACAGACACTCTGACCTCACACTGCAAGTATTATACACACTCTGACCTCACACTGCCAATAATATACAGACACTCTGACCTCACACTGCCAATAATATACAGACACTCTGACCTCACACTGTCAGTATTGTCCACACTCTGGCCTCACACTGCCAGTATTATGCACACTCTGACCTCACAATGCCAATAATATACACACACTCTGACCTCACACTGCCAGTAATATACACACTCTGACTTCACACTGCCAGTATTATACAGACACTCTGACCTCACACTGCCAGTATTGTACAGACATTCAGACCTCACACTAGCAGTATTATACAGACACTCTAACCTCACAAAGCCAGTATTATACAGACACTCTGACCTCACACTGCCAGTATTATGCAGACACTCTGACCTCACACTGCCAGTATTATACAGAGACTCTGACCTCACACTACCAGTATTATACAGACACTCTGACCTCACACTGCCAATAATATACAAAAACTCTGACCTCGCACTACCAATATTATACAGACACTCTGACCTCACACTGCGAGTATTATACAGAAACTCTGACCTCACAGTGCCAGTATTATATGGACACACTGACCTCACACTGCCAGTATTATACAAACACTCTGACCACACACTGCCAGTATTATACACACACTCTGACCTCACACTGCCAGTATTATAAACACACTCTGACCTCACACTGCCAATAATATACAGACGCTCTGACCTCACACTGCCAATATTATACAGACACTCTGACCTCACACTGCCAGTTTATACACAATCTGACCTCACACTGCCAGTATTATACACACTCTGACCTGACACTGCCAATATTATACAGACACTCTGACCTCACACTGCCAGTATTATACAGACACTCTGACCTCACTCTGCCAATAGTATACAGACACTCTGACCTCACACCGCCAGTATTATACAGACACTCTGACCTCACACTGCCAGTATTATACACACTCTGGCCTCACACTGCCAGTATTATACACACTCTGACCTCACAATGCCAATAATATACAGACACTCTGACCTCACACTGCCAGTTTATACACACATTCAGACCTCACACTCGCAGTATTATACAGACACTCTGACCTCACAAAGCCAGTATTATACAGACACTCTGACCTCACAATGCCAGTATTATGCAGACACTCTGACCTCACAATGCCAGTATTATACAAACACTCTGACCACGCACTGCCAGTATTATACACACACTCTGACCTCACACTGCCAGTATTATACACACACTCTGACCTCACACTGCCAATAATATACAGACACTGTGACCTCACACTGCCAGTATTATGCAGGCACTCTGACCTCACACTGCCAGTTTATACACAATCTGACCTCACACTGCCAGTATTATACACACTCTGACCTCACAATGCCAGTATTATACAAACACTCTGACCACACACTGCCAGTATTATACACACATTCTCACCTCACACTGCCAAAAATATACAGACACTCTGACCTCACACTGCCAATATTATACAGACACTCTGACCTCACACTGCCAGTTTATGCACACTCAAACCTAAGACTGCCAGTATTATACAGACACTCTGACCTCCCGCTGGCAGTATTATACAGACACTCTGACCTCACACTGCCAGTATTATACACACTCTGACCCCACACTGCCAGTATTATACAGACACTCTGACCTCACACTGCCATAATTATACAGACACTCTGACCTCACAGCCAGTATCATACACACACTCTGACCTCACACTGCCAATAATATACAGACACTGTGACCTCACACCGCCAGATTTATACACACTCTGACCTCACAATGCCAACAATATACAGACACTCTGACCTCACACTGCCAGTATTATACAGAGACCCTGACCTCACACTGCCAGTATTATACAGACACTCTGAACTCACACTGCCAGTTTATACACAATCTGACCTCACACTGCCAGTATTATACACACTCTGACCTGACACTGCCAATATTATACAGACACTCTGACCTCACACTGCCAGTATTATACAGATACTCTGACCTCACTCTGCCAGTATTATACACACTCTGACCTCACAATGCCAATAATATACAGACACTCTGACCTCACACTGCCAGGATAATACACACTCTGAACTCACACTGCCAGTATGATACAGACACTCTGACCTCACACTGCCAGTATTATACACACTCTGACCTCACAATGCCAATAATATACACACACTCTGACCTCACACTGCCAGTAATATACACACTCTGATCTCACACTGCCAGTATTATACACACTCTGACCCCACACTGCCAGTATTATACAGACACTCTGACCTCACACTGCCAGTATTATACAGTCACTCTGACCTCACACTGCCAGTATTATACACACTCTGACCTCACAATGCCAATAATATACAGACACTCTGACCTCACACTGCCAGTAATATACACACTCTGACCTCACACTGCCAGTATTATACAGACACTCTGACCTCACACTGCCAGTATTATACACACTCTGACCTCACACTGCCAATAATATACAGACACTCTGACCTCACACCGCCAGTATTATACAGACACTCTGACCTCACACTGCCAGTATTATACACACTCTGACCTCACAATGCCAATAATATACAGACACTCTGACCTCACAGTGCCAGTATTATACACACTCTGACCTCACACTGCCAATAATATAGACACTCTGACCTCACACTGCCAGTATTATACAGACACTCTGACCTCACACTGCCAGTATTATACACACTCTGACCTCACACTGCCAATAATATACAGACACTCTGACCTCACACTGCCAATAATATACAGACACTCTGCCCTCACACTGTCAGTATTGTACACACTCTGGCCTCACACTGCTAGTATTATACACACTCTGACCTCACAATGCCAATAATATACAGACACTCTGACTTCACACTGCCAGTATTATACAAACACTCTGACCTCACACTGCCAGTATTATATGGACACTCTGACCTCACACTGCCAGTATTGTACAGACATTCAGACATCACACTAGCAGTATTATACAGACACTCTGACCTCACAAAGCCAGTATTATGCAGACACTCTGACCTCGCACTGCCAGTATTATACAGACACTCTGACCTCGCACTGCCGGTATTATATAGACACTCAGACCTCAAGCTGCCAGTATTGTACAGACATTCAGACCTCACACTAGCAGTATTATACAGACACTCTGACCTCACAAAGCCAGTATTATACAGACACTCTGACCTCACAATGCCAGTATTATACAGAAACTCTGACCTCACAATCCCAGTATTATAGAAACACTCTGACCACACAGCCTGTATTATACACACACTCTGACCTCACACTGCCAATAATATACAGACACTGTGACCTCACACCGCCAGATTTATACACACTCTGACCTCACACTGCCAGTATTATACACACTCTGACCTCACATTGCCAATAATATACAGACACTCTGACCTCACACTGCCAGTATTATACAGAAACTCTGACCTCACATTGCCAATAATATACAGACACTCTGACCTCACACTGCCAGTATTATATGGACACTCTGACCTCACACTGCCAGTATTGTACAGACATTCAGACATCACACTAGCAGTATTATACAGACACTCTGACCTCGCACTGCCGGTATTATATAGACACTCAGACCTCAAGCTGCCAGTATTGTACAGACATTCAGACCTCACACTAGCAGTATTATACAGACACTCTGACCTCACAAAGCCAGTATTATACAGACACTCTGACCTCACAATGCCAGTATTATACAGAAACTCTGACCTCACACTCCCAGTATTATACAAACACTCTGACCACACAGCCTGTATTATACACACACTCTGACCTCACACTGCCAATAATATACAGACACTGTGACCTCACACCGCCAGATTTATACACACTCTGAACTCACACTGCCAGTATTATACACACTCTGACCTCACATTGCCAATAATATACAGACACTCTGACCTCACACTGCCAGTATTATACAGAAACTCTGACCTCACAATGCCAGTATTATACACACACTCTGACCTCACACTGCCAGTATTATACACACACTCTGACCTCTTCTTCTTTTCTTTTGGGCCTCCTTATCTCGAGAGACAATGGATACGCGCCTGGAGGTGGTCAGTGGTTTGTGAAGCAGCGCCTGGAGTGGCTATAAAGGCCAATTCTGGAGTGACAGGCTCTTCCACAGGTGCTGCAGAGAAATTTGTTTGTTGGGGCTGTTGCACAGTTGGCTCTCCCCTTGCGCCTCTGTCTTTTTTCCTGCCAACTACTAAGTCTCTTCGACTCGCCACAATTTAGCCCTGTCTTTATGGCTGCCCGCCAGCTCTGGCGAATGCTGGCAACTGACTCCCACGACTTGTGATCAATGTCACACGATTTCATGTCGCGTTTGCAGACGTCTTTATAACGGAGACATGGACGGCCGGTGGGTCTGATACCAGTGGCGAGCTCGCTGTACAATGTGTCTTTGGGGATCCTGCCATCTTCCATGCGGCTCACATGGCCAAGCCATCTCAAGCGCCGCTGACTCAGTAGTGTGTATAAGCTGGGGATGTTGGCCGCTTCAAGGACTTCTGTGTTGGAGATATAGTCCTGCCACCTGATGCCAAGTATTCTCCGAAGGCAGCGAAGATGGAATGAATTGAGACGTCGCTCTTGGCTGGCATACGTTGTCCAGGCCTCGCTGCCGTAGAGCAAGGTACTGAGGACACAGGCCTGATACACTCGGACTTTTGTGTTCCGTGTCAGTGCGCCATTTTCCCACACTCTCTTGGCCAGTCTGAACATAGCAGTGGAAGCCTTACCCATGCGCTTGTTGATTTCTGCATCTAGAGACAGGTTACTGGTGATAGTTGAGCCTAGGTAGGTGAACTCTTGAACCACTTCCAGAGCGTGGTCGCCAATATTGATGGATGGAGCATTTCTGACATCCTGCCCCATGATGTTCGTTTTCTTGAGGCTGATGGTTAGGCCAAATTCATTGCAGGCAGACGCAAACCTGTCGATGAGACTCTGCAGGCATTCTTCAGTGTGAGATGTTAAAGCAGCATCGTCAGCAAAGAGGAGTTCTCTGATGAGGACTTTCTGTACTTTGGACTTCGCTCTTAGACTCTGACCTCACACTGCCAATAATATACAGACACTCTGACCTCATACTGCCAGATTTATACACACTCTGACCTCACACTGCCAGTATTATACACACTCTGACCTCACAATGCCAACAATATACAGACACTGTGACCTCACACTGCCAGTATTATACAGACACTCTGACCTCACACTGCCAGTATTATACACGCTCTGACCTCACACTGCCAATAATATAGACACTCTGACCTCACACTGCCAGTATTATACAGACACTCTGACCTCACACTGCCAGTATTATACACACTCTGACCTCACACTGCCAATAATATACAGACACTCTGACCTCACACTGCCAATAATATACAGACACTCTGACCTCACACTGCCAGTATTGTACAGACATTCAGACCTCACACTAGCAGTATTATACAGACACTCTAACCTCACAAAGCCAGTATTATACAGACACTCTGACCTCACACTGCCAGTATTATGCAGACACTCTGACCTCACACTGCCAGTATTATACAGAGACTCTGACCTCACACTACCAGTATTATACAGACACTCTGACCTCACACTGCCAATAATATACAAACACTCTGACCTCGCACTACCAATATTATACAGACACTCTGACCTCACACTGCGAGTATTATACAGAAACTCTGACCTCACAGTGCCAGTATTATATGGACACACTGACCTCACACTGCCAGTATTATACAAACACTCTGACCACACACTGCCAGTATTATACACACACTCTGACCTCACACTGCCAGTATTATAAACACACTCTGACCTCACACTGCCAATAATATACAGACGCTCTGACCTCACACTGCCAATATTATACAGACACTCTGACCTCACACTGCCAGTTTATACACAATCTGACCTCACACTGCCAGTATTATACACACTCTGACCTGACACTGCCAATATTATACAGACACTCTGACCTCACACTGCCAGTATTATACAGACACTCTGACCTCACTCTGCCAATAGTATACAGACACTCTGACCTCACACCGCCAGTATTATACAGACACTCTGACCTCACACTGCCAGTATTATACACACTCTGGCCTCACACTGCCAGTATTATACACACTCTGACCTCACAATGCCAATAATATACAGACACTCTGACCTCACACTGCCAGTTTATACACACATTCAGACCTCACACTCGCAGTATTATACAGACACTCTGACCTCACAAAGCCAGTATTATACAGACACTCTGACCTCACAATGCCAGTATTATGCAGACACTCTGACCTCACAATGCCAGTATTATACAAACACTCTGACCACGCACTGCCAGTATTATACACACACTCTGACCTCACACTGCCAGTATTATACACACACTCTGACCTCACACTGCCAATAATATACAGACACTGTGACCTCACACTGCCAGTATTATGCAGGCACTCTGACCTCACACTGCCAGTTTATACACAATCTGACCTCACACTGCCAGTATTATACACACTCTGACCTCACAATGCCAGTATTATACAAACACTCTGACCACACACTGCCAGTATTATACACACATTCTCACCTCACACTGCCAAAAATATACAGACACTCTGACCTCACACTGCCAATATTATACAGACACTCTGACCTCACACTGCCAGTTTATGCACACTCAAACCTAAGACTGCCAGTATTATACAGACACTCTGACCTCCCGCTGGCAGTATTATACAGACACTCTGACCTCACACTGCCAGTATTATACACACTCTGACCCCACACTGCCAGTATTATACAGACACTCTGACCTCACACTGCCATAATTATACAGACACTCTGACCTCACAGCCAGTATCATACACACACTCTGACCTTACACTGCCAATAATATACAGACACTGTGATCTCACACCGCCAGATTTATACACACTCTGACCTCACAATGCCAACAATATACAGACACTCTGACCTCACACTGCCAGTATTATACAGAGACCCTGACCTCACCTTGCCAGTATTATACAGACACTCTGAACTCACACTGCCAGTTTATACACAATCTGACCTCACACTGCCAGTATTATACACACTCTGACCTGACACTGCCAATATTATACAGACACTCTGACCTCACACTGCCAGTATTATACAGATACTCTGACCTTACTCTGCCAGTATTATACACACTCTGACCTCACAATGCCAATAATATACAGACACTCTGACCTCACACTGCCAGGATAATACACACTCTGAACTCACACTGCCAGTATGATACAGACACTCTGACCTCACACTGCCAGTATTATACACACTCTGACCTCACAATGCCAATAATATACACACACTCTGACCTCACACTGCCAGTAATATACACACTCTGATCTCACACTGCCAGTATTATACACACTCTGACCCCACACTGCCAGTATTATACAGACACTCTGACCTCACACTGCCAGTATTATACAGTCACTCTGACCTCACACTGCCAGTATTATACACACTCTGACCTCACAATGCCAATAATATACAGACACTCTGACCTCACACTGCCAGTAATATACACACTCTGACCTCACACTGCCAGTATTATACAGACACTCTGACCTCACACTGCCAGTATTATACACACTCTGACCTCACACTGCCAATAATATACAGACACTCTGACCTCACACCGCCAGTATTATACAGACACTCTGACCTCACACTGCCAGTATTATACACACTCTGACCTCACAATGCCAATAATATACAGACACTCTGACCTCACAGTGCCAGTATTATACACACTCTGACCTCACACTGCCAATAATATAGACACTCTGACCTCACACTGCCAGTATTATACAGACACTCTGACCTCACACTGCCAATAATATACAGACACTGTGACCGCACACTGCCAGTATTATGCAGGCACTCTGACCTCACACTGCCAGTTTATACACAATCTGACCTCACACTGCCAGTATTATACACACTCTGACCTCACAATGCCAGTATTATACAAACACTCTGACCACACACTGCCAGTATTATACACACATTCTCACCTCACACTGCCAAAAATATACAGACACTCTGACCTCACACTGCCAATATTATACAGACACTCTGACCTCACACTGCCAGTTTATGCACACTCAAACCTAAGACTGCCAGTATTATACAGACACTCTGACCTCCCGCTGGCAGTATTATACAGACACTCTGACCTCACACTGCCAGTATTATACACACTCTGACCCCACACTGCCATAATTATACAGACACTCTGACCTCACAGCCAGTATCATACACACACTCTGACCTCACACTGCCAATAATATACAGACACTGTGATCTCACACCGCCAGATTTATACACACTCTGACCTCACAATGCCAACAATATACAGACACTCTGACCTCACACTGCCAGTATTATACAGAGACCCTGACCTCACCTTGCCAGTATTATACAGACACTCTGAACTCACACTGCCAGTTTATACACAATCTGACCTCACACTGCCAGTATTATACACACTCTGACCTGACACTGCCAATATTATACAGACACTCTGACCTCACACTGCCAGTATTATACAGATACTCTGACCTTACTCTGCCAGTATTATACACACTCTGACCTCACAATGCCAATAATATACAGACACTCTGACCTCACACTGCCAGGATAATACACACTCTGAACTCACACTGCCAGTATGATACAGACACTCTGACCTCACACTGCCAGTATTATACACACTCTGACCTCACAATGCCAATAATATACACACACTCTGACCTCACACTGCCAGTAATATACACACTCTGATCTCACACTGCCAGTATTATACACACTCTGACCCCACACTGCCAGTATTATACAGACACTCTGACCTCACACTGCCAGTATTATACAGTCACTCTGACCTCACACTGCCAGTATTATACACACTCTGACCTCACAATGCCAATAATATACAGACACTCTGACCTCACACTGCCAGTAATATACACACTCTGACCTCACACTGCCAGTATTATACAGACACTCTGACCTCACACTGCCAGTATTATACACACTCTGACCTCACACTGCCAATAATATACAGACACTCTGACCTCACACCGCCAGTATTATACAGACACTCTGACCTCACACTGCCAGTATTATACACACTCTGACCTCACAATGCCAATAATATACAGACACTCTGACCTCACAGTGCCAGTATTATACACACTCTGACCTCACACTGCCAATAATATAGACACTCTGACCTCACACTGCCAGTATTATACAGACACTCTGACCTCACACTGCCAATAATATACAGACACTGTGACCGCACACTGCCAGTATTATGCAGGCACTCTGACCTCACACTGCCAGTTTATACACAATCTGACCTCACACTGCCAGTATTATACACACTCTGACCTCACAATGCCAGTATTATACAAACACTCTGACCACACACTGCCAGTATTATACACACATTCTCACCTCACACTGCCAAAAATATACAGACACTCTGACCTCACACTGCCAATATTATACAGACACTCTGACCTCACACTGCCAGTTTATGCACACTCAAACCTAAGACTGCCAGTATTATACAGACACTCTGACCTCCCGCTGGCAGTATTATACAGACACTCTGACCTCACACTGCCAGTATTATACACACTCTGACCCCACACTGCCATAATTATACAGACACTCTGACCTCACAGCCAGTATCATACACACACTCTGACCTCACACTGCCAATAATATACAGACACTGTGACCTCACACCGCCAGATTTATACACACTCTGACCTCACAATGCCAACAATATACAGACACTCTGACCTCACACTGCCAGTATTATACAGAGACCCTGACCTCACACTGCCAGTATTATACAGACACTCTGAACTCACACTGCCAGTTTATACACAATCTGACCTCACACTGCCAGTATTATACACACTCTGACCTGACACTGCCAATATTATACAGACACTCTGACCTCACACTGCCAGTATTATACAGATACTCTGACCTCACTCTGCCAGTATTATACACACTCTGACCTCACAATGCCAATAATATACAGACACTATGACCTCACACTGCCAGGATAATACACACTCTGAACTCACACTGCCAGTATGATACAGACACTCTGACCTCACACTGCCAGTATTATACACACTCTGACCTCACAATGCCAATAATATACACACACTCTGACCTCACACTGCCAGTAATATACACACTCTGATCTCACACTGCCAGTATTATACACACTCTGACCCCACACTGCCAGTATTATACAGACACTCTGACCTCACACTGCCAGTATTATACAGTCACTCTGACCTCACACTGCCAGTATTATACACACTCTGACCTCACAATGCCAATAATATACAGACACTCTGACCTCACACTGCCAGTAATATACACACTCTGACCTCACACTGCCAGTATTATACAGACACTCTGACCTCACACTGCCAGTATTATACACACTCTGACCTCACACTGCCAATAATATACAGACACTCTGACCTCACACCGCCAGTATTATACAGACACTCTGACCTCACACTGCCAGTATTATACACACTCTGACCTCACAATGCCAATAATATACAGACACTCTGACCTCACAGTGCCAGTATTATACACACTCTGACCTCACACTGCCAATAATATAGACACTCTGACCTCACACTGCCAGTATTATACAGACACTCTGACCTCACACTGCCAGTATTATACACACTCTGACCTCACACTGCCAATAATATACAGACACTCTGACCTCACACTGCCAATAATATACAGACACTCTGCCCTCACACTGTCAGTATTGTACACACTCTGGCCTCACACTGCTAGTATTATACACACTCTGACCTCACAATGCCAATAATATACAGACACTCTGACTTCACACTGCCAGTATTATACAAACACTCTGACCTCACACTGCCAGTATTATATGGACACTCTGACCTCACACTGCCAGTATTGTACAGACATTCAGACATCACACTAGCAGTATTATACAGACACTCTGACCTCACAAAGCCAGTATTATGCAGACACTCTGACCTCACACTGCCAGTATTATACAGACACTCTGACCTCGCACTGCCGGTATTATATAGACACTCAGACCTCAAGCTGCCAGTATTGTACAGACATTCAGACCTCACACTAGCAGTATTATACAGACACTCTGACCTCACAAAGCCAGTATTATACAGACACTCTGACCTCACAATGCCAGTATTATACAGAAACTCTGACCTCACAATCCCAGTATTATAGAAACACTCTGACCACACAGCCTGTATTATACACACACTCTGACCTCACACTGCCAATAATATACAGACACTGTGACCTCACACCGCCAGATTTATACACACTCTGACCTCACACTGCCAGTATTATACACACTCTGACCTCACATTGCCAATAATATACAGACACTCTGACCTCACACTGCCAGTATTATACAGAAACTCTGACCTCACATTGCCAATAATATACAGACACTCTGACCTCACACTGCCAGTATTATATGGACACTCTGACCTCACACTGCCAGTATTGTACAGACATTCAGACATCACACTAGCAGTATTATACAGACACTCTGACCTCGCACTGCCGGTATTATATAGACACTCAGACCTCAAGCTGCCAGTATTGTACAGACATTCAGACCTCACACTAGCAGTATTATACAGACACTCTGACCTCACAAAGCCAGTATTATACAGACACTCTGACCTCACAATGCCAGTATTATACAGAAACTCTGACCTCACAATCCCAGTATTATACAAACACTCTGACCACACAGCCTGTATTATACACACACTCTGACCTCACACTGCCAATAATATACAGACACTGTGACCTCACACCGCCAGATTTATACACACTCTGAACTCACACTGCCAGTATTATACACACTCTGACCTCACATTGCCAATAATATACAGACACTCTGACCTCACACTGCCAGTATTATACAGAAACTCTGACCTCACAATGCCAGTATTATACACACACACTGACCTCACACTGCCAGTATTATACACACACTCTGACCTCACACTGCCAATAATATACAGACACTCTGACCTCATACTGCCAGATTTATACACACTCTGACCTCACACTGCCAGTATTATACACAATCTGACCTCACAATGCCAACAATATACAGACACTGTGACCTCACACTGCCAGTATTATACAGACACTCTGACCTCACACTGCCAGTATTATACACGCTCTGACCTCACACTGCCAATAATATAGACACTCTGACCTCACACTGCCAGTATTATACAGACACTCTGACCTCACACTGCCAGTATTATACACACTCTGACCTCACACTGCCAATAATATACAGACACTCTGACCTCACACTGCCAATAATATACAGACACTCTGACCTCACACTGCCAGTATTGTACAGACATTCAGACCTCACACTAGCAGTATTATACAGACACTCTAACCTCACAAAGCCAGTATTATACAGACACTCTGACCTCACACTGCCAGTATTATGCAGACACTCTGACCTCACACTGCCAGTATTATACAGAGACTCTGACCTCACACTACCAGTATTATACAGACACTCTGACCTCACACTGCCAATAATATACAAACACTCTGACCTCGCACTACCAATATTATACAGACACTCTGACCTCACACTGCGAGTATTATACAGAAACTCTGACCTCACAGTGCCAGTATTATATGGACACACTGACCTCACACTGCCAGTATTATACAAACACTCTGACCACACACTGCCAGTATTATACACACACTCTGACCTCACACTGCCAGTATTATAAACACACTCTGACCTCACACTGCCAATAATATACAGACGCTCTGACCTCACACTGCCAATATTATACAGACACTCTGACCTCACACTGCCAGTTTATACACAATCTGACCTCACACTGCCAGTATTATACACACTCTGACCTGACACTGCCAATATTATACAGACACTCTGACCTCACACTGCCAGTATTATACAGACACTCTGACCTCACTCTGCCAATAGTATACAGACACTCTGACCTCACACCGCCAGTATTATACAGACACTCTGACCTCACACTGCCAGTATTATACACACTCTGGCCTCACACTGCCAGTATTATACACACTCTGACCTCACAATGCCAATAATATACAGACACTCTGACCTCACACTGCCAGTTTATACACACATTCAGACCTCACACTCGCAGTATTATACAGACACTCTGACCTCACAAAGCCAGTATTATACAGACACTCTGACCTCACAATGCCAGTATTATGCAGACACTCTGACCTCACAATGCCAGTATTATACAAACACTCTGACCACGCACTGCCAGTATTATACACACACTCTGACCTCACACTGCCAGTATTATACACACACTCTGACCTCACACTGCCAATAATATACAGACACTGTGACCTCACACTGCCAGTATTATGCAGGCACTCTGACCTCACACTGCCAGTTTATACACAATCTGACCTCACACTGCCAGTATTATACACACTCTGACCTCACAATGCCAGTATTATACAAACACTCTGACCACACACTGCCAGTATTATACACACATTCTCACCTCACACTGCCAAAAATATACAGACACTCTGACCTCACACTGCCAATATTATACAGACACTCTGACCTCACACTGCCAGTTTATGCACACTCAAACCTAAGACTGCCAGTATTATACAGACACTCTGACCTCCCGCTGGCAGTATTATACAGACACTCTGACCTCACACTGCCAGTATTATACACACTCTGACCCCACACTGCCAGTATTATACAGACACTCTGACCTCACACTGCCATAATTATACAGACACTCTGACCTCACAGCCAGTATCATACACACACTCTGACCTCACATTGCCAATAATATACAGACACTGTGACCTCACACCGCCAGATTTATACACACTCTGACCTCACAATGCCAACAATATACAGACACTCTGACCTCACACTGCCAGTATTATACAGAGACCCTGACCTCACACTGCCAGTATTATACAGACACTCTGAACTCACACTGCCAGTTTATACACAATCTGACCTCACACTGCCAGTATTATACACACTCTGACCTGACACTGCCAATATTATACAGACACTCTGACCTCACACTGCCAGTATTATACAGATACTCTGACCTCACTCTGCCAGTATTATACACACTCTGACCTCACAATGCCAATAATATACAGACACTCTGACCTCACACTGCCAGGATAATACACACTCTGAACTCACACTGCCAGTATGATACAGACACTCTGACCTCACACTGCCAGTATTATACACACTCTGACCTCACAATGCCAATAATATACACACACTCTGACCTCACACTGCCAGTAATATACACACTCTGACCTCACACTGCCAGTATTATACAGACACTCTGACCTCACACTGCCAGTATTATACACACTCTGACCTCACACTGCCAATAATATACAGACACTCTGACCTCACACCGCCAGTATTATACAGACACTCTGACCTCACACTGCCAGTATTATACACACTCTGACCTCACAATGCCAATAATATACAGACACTCTGACCTCACAGTGCCAGTATTATACACACTCTGACCTCACACTGCCAATAATATAGACACTCTGACCTCACACTGCCAGTATTATACAGACACTCTGACCTCACACTGCCAGTATTATACACACTCTGACCTCACACTGCCAATAATATACAGACACTCTGACCTCACACTGCCAATAATATACAGACACTCTGCCCTCACACTGTCAGTATTGTACACACTCTGGCCTCACACTGCTAGTATTATACACACTCTGACCTCACAATGCCAATAATATACAGACACTCTGACTTCACACTGCCAGTATTATACAAACACTCTGACCTCACACTGCCAGTATTATATGGACACTCTGACCTCACACTGCCAGTATTGTACAGACATTCAGACATCACACTAGCAGTATTATACAGACACTCTGACCTCACAAAGCCAGTATTATGCAGACACTCTGACCTCACACTGCCAGTATTATACAGACACTCTGACCTCGCACTGCCGGTATTATATAGACACTCAGACCTCAAGCTGCCAGTATTGTACAGACATTCAGACCTCACACTAGCAGTATTATACAGACACTCTGACCTCACAAAGCCAGTATTATACAGACACTCTGACCTCACAATGCCAGTATTATACAGAAACTCTGACCTCACAATCCCAGTATTATAGAAACACTCTGACCACACAGCCTGTATTATACACACACTCTGACCTCACACTGCCAATAATATACAGACACTGTGACCTCACACCGCCAGATTTATACACACTCTGACCTCACACTGCCAGTATTATACACACTCTGACCTCACATTGCCAATAATATACAGACACTCTGACCTCACACTGCCAGTATTATACAGAAACTCTGACCTCACATTGCCAATAATATACAGACACTCTGACCTCACACTGCCAGTATTATATGGACACTCTGACCTCACACTGCCAGTATTGTACAGACATTCAGACATCACACTAGCAGTATTATACAGACACTCTGACCTCGCACTGCCGGTATTATATAGACACTCAGACCTCAAGCTGCCAGTATTGTACAGACATTCAGACCTCACACTAGCAGTATTATACAGACACTCTGACCTCACAAAGCCAGTATTATACAGACACTCTGACCTCACAATGCCAGTATTATACAGAAACTCTGACCTCACAATCCCAGTATTATACAAACACTCTGACCACACAGCCTGTATTATACACACACTCTGACCTCACACTGCCAATAATATACAGACACTGTGACCTCACACCGCCAGATTTATACACACTCTGAACTCACACTGCCAGTATTATACACACTCTGACCTCACATTGCCAATAATATACAGACACTCTGACCTCACACTGCCAGTATTATACAGAAACTCTGACCTCACAATGCCAGTATTATACACACACTCTGACCTCACACTGCCAGTATTATACACACACTCTGACCTCATACTGCCAATAATATACAGACACTCTGACCTCATACTGCCAGATTTATACACACTCTGACCTCACACTGCCAGTATTATACACACTCTGACCTCACAATGCCAACAATATACAGACACTGTGACCTCACACTGCCAGTATTATACAGACACTCTGACCTCACACTGCCAGTATTATACACGCTCTGACCTCACACTGCCAATAATATAGACACTCTGACCTCACACTGCCAGTATTATACAGACACTCTGACCTCACACTGCCAGTATTATACACACTCTGACCTCACACTGCCAATAATATACAGACACTCTGACCTCACACTGCCAATAATATACAGACACTCTGACCTCACAATGTCAGTATTGTCCACACTCTGGCCTCACACTGCCAGGATTATACACACTCTGACCTCACAATGCCAATAATATACACACACTCTGACCTCACACTGCCAGTAATATACACACTCTGACCTCACACTGCCAGTATTATACAGACACTCGGACCTCACACTGCCAGTATTGTACAGACATTCAGACCTCACACTAGCAGTATTATACAGACACTCTGACCTCACAAAGCCAGTATTATACAGACACTCTGACCTCACACTGCCAGTATTATGCAGACACTCTGACCTCGCACTGCCAGTATTATACAGAGACTCTGACCTCACACTACCAGTATTATACAGACACTCTGACCTCACACTGCCAATAATATACAGACACTCTGACCTCGCACTGCCAATATTATACAGACACTCTGACCTCACACTGCGAGTATTATACAGAAACTCTGACCTCACAGTGCCAGTATTATATGGACACACTGACCTCACACTGCCAGTATTATACAAACACTCTGACCACACACTGCCAGTATTATACACACACTCTGACCTCACACTGCCAGTATTATACACACACTCTGACCTCACACTGCAAATAATATACAGACTCTCTGACCTCACACTGCCAGTATTATACACACTCTGGCCTTACACTGCCAGTATTATACACACTCTGACCTCACAATGCGAATAATATACAGACACTCTGACCTCACACTGCCAGTTTATACACACATTCAGACCTCACACTGCCAGTATTATACAGAAACTCTGACCTCACAATGCCAGTATTATACACACACTCTGACCTCACACTGCCAGTATTATACACACACTCTGACCTCACACTGCCAATAATATACAGACACTCTGACCTCACACCGCCAGTATTATACAGACACTCTGACCTCACACTGCCAGTATTATACACACTCTGGCCTTACACTGCCAGTATTATACACACTCTGACCTCACAATGCGAATAATATACAGACACTCTGACCTCACACTGCCAGTTTATACATACATTCAGACCTCACACTGCCAGTATTATACAGAAACTCTGACCTCACAATGCCAGTATTATACACACACTCTGACCTCACACTGCCAGTATTATACACACACTCTGACCTCACACTGCCAATAATATACAGACACTCTGACCTCATACTGCCAGATTTATACACACTCTGACCTCACACTGCCAGTATTATACACACTCTGACCTCACAATGCCAACAATATACAGACACTGTGACCTCACACTGCCAGTATTATACAGACACTCTGACCTCACACTGCCAGTATTATACACGCTCTGACCTCACACTGCCAATAATATAGACACTCTGACCTCACACTGCCAGTATTATACAGACACTCTGACCTCACACTGCCAGTAATATACACACTCTGACCTCACACTGCCAGTATTATACAGACACTCTGACCTCACACTGCCAGTATTATACACACTCTGACCTCACACTGCCAATAATATACAGACACTCTGACCTCACACCGCCAGTATTATACACACACTCTGACCTCTCAATGCCAGTATTATACACACTCTGACCTCACAATGCCAATAATATACAGACACTCTGACCTCACACTGCCAGTATTATACACACTCTGACCTCACACTGCCAATAATATAGACACTCTGACCTCACACTGCCAGTATTATACAGACACTCTGACCTCACACTGCCAGTATTATACACACTCTGACCTCACACTGCCAATAATATACAGAAACTCTGACCTCACACTGCCAATAATATACAGACACTCTGCCCTCACACTGTCAGTATTGTACACACTCTGGCCTCACACTGCTAGTATTATACACACTCTGACCTCACAATGCCAATAATATACAGACACTCTGACTTCACACTGCCAGTATTATACAAACACTCTGACCTCACACTGCCAGTATTATATGGACACTCTGACCTCACACTGCCAGTATTGTACAGACATTCAGACATCACACTAGCAGTATTATACAGACACTCTGACCTCACAAAGCCAGTATTATGCAGACACTCTGACCTCACACTGCCAGTATTATACAGACACTCTGACCTCGCACTGCCGGTATTATATAGACACTCAGACCTCAAGCTGCCAGTATTGTACAGACATTCAGACCTCACACTAGCAGTATTATACAGACACTCTGACCTCACAAAGCCAGTATTATACAGACACTCTGACCTCACAATGCCTGTATTATACAGAAACTCTGACCTCACAATCCCAGTATTATACAAACACTCTGACCACACAGCCTGTATTATACACACACTCTGACCTCACACTGCCAATAATATACAGACACTGTGACCTCACACCGCCAGATTTATACACACTCTGACCTCACACTGCCAGTATTATACACACTCTGACCTCACATTGCCAATAATATACAGACACTCTGACCTCACACTGCCAGTATTATACAGAAACTCTGACCTCACAATGCCAGTATTATACACACACTCTGACCTCACACTGCCAGTATTATACACACACTCTGACCTCACACTGCCAATAATATACAGACACTCTGACCTCATACTGCCAGATTTATACACACTCTGACCTCACACTGCCAGTATTATACACACTCTGACCTCACAATGCCAACAATATACAGACACTGTGACCTCACACTGCCAGTATTATACAGACACTCTGACCTCACACTGCCAGTATTATACACACTCTGACCTCACACTGCCAATAATATAGACACTCTGACCTCACACTTCCTGTATTATACAGACACTCTGACCTCACACTGTCAGTATTGTACACACTCTGGCCTCACACTGCCAGTATTATACACACTCTGACCTCACAATGCCAATAATATACAGACACTCTGACCTCACAGTGCCAGTATTATACAAACACTCTGACCTCACACTGCCAGTATTATACAGACACTCTGACCTCACACTGCCAGTATTATATGGACACTCTGACCTCACACTGCCAGTATTGTACAGACATTCAGACCTCACACTAGCAGTATTATACAGACACTCTGACCTCACAAAGCCAGTATTATACAGACACTCTGACCTCACACTGCCAGTATTATACAGACACTCTGACCTCACACTGCCAGTATTATATAGACACTCTGACCTCACGCTGCCAGTTTTGTACAGACATTCAGACCTCACACTAGCAGTATTATACAGACACTCTGACCTCACAAAGCCAGTATTATACAGACACTCTGACCTCACACTGCCAGTATTATGCAGACACTCTGACCTCACACTGCCAGTATTATACAGAGACCCTGACCTCACACTGCCAGTATTATACAGACACTCTGACCTCACACTGCCAATAATATACAGACACTCTGACCTCACACTGCCAATATTATACAGACACTCTGACCTCACACTGCCAGTATTATACAGACACTCTGACCTCACAGTGCCAGTATTATCTGGACACTCTGACCTCACTCTGCCAGTATTATGCAGACACTCTGACCTCACAATGCCAGTATTATACAGAAACTCTAACCTCACAATGCCAGTATTATACAAACACTCTGACCACACACTGCCAGTATTATACACACACTCTGACCTCACACTGCCAGTATTATACACACACTCTGACCTCACACTGCCAATAATATACAGACGCTCTGACCTCACACTGCCAATATTATACAGACACTCTGACCTCACACTGCCAGTATTATACACACTCTGACCTCACACTGCCAATAATATACAGACACTCTGACCTCACACCGCCAGTATTATACAGACACTCTGACCTCTCAATGCCAGTATTATACACACTCTGACCTCACAATGCCAATAATATACAGACACTCTGACCTCACACTGCCAGTATTATACACACTCTGACCTCACACTGCCAATAATATAGACACTCTGACCTCACACTGCCAGTATTATACAGACACTCTGACCTCACACTGCCAGTATTATACACACTCTGACCTCACACTGCCAATAATATACAGAAACTCTGACCTCACACTGCCAATAATATACAGACACTCTGCCCTCACACTGTCAGTATTGTACACACTCTGGCCTCACACTGCTAGTATTATACACACTCTGACCTCACAATGCCAATAATATACAGACACTCTGACTTCACACTGCCAGTATTATACAAACACTCTGACCTCACACTGCCAGTATTATATGGACACTCTGACCTCACACTGCCAGTATTGTACAGACATTCAGACATCACACTAGCAGTATTATACAGACACTCTGACCTCACAAAGCCAGTATTATGCAGACACTCTGACCTCACACTGCCAGTATTATACAGACACTCTGACCTCGCACTGCCGGTATTATATAGACACTCAGACCTCAAGCTGCCAGTATTGTACAGACATTCAGACCTCACACTAGCAGTATTATACAGACACTCTGACCTCACAAAGCCAGTATTATACAGACACTCTGACCTCACAATGCCTGTATTATACAGAAACTCTGACCTCACAATCCCAGTATTATACAAACACTCTGACCACACAGCCTGTATTATACACACACTCTGACCTCACACTGCCAATAATATACAGACACTGTGACCTCACACCGCCAGATTTATACACACTCTGACCTCACACTGCCAGTATTATACACACTCTGACCTCACATTGCCAATAATATACAGACACTCTGACCTCACACTGCCAGTATTATACAGAAACTCTGACCTCACAATGCCAGTATTATACACACACTCTGACCTCACACTGCCAGTATTATACACACACTCTGACCTCACACTGCCAATAATATACAGACACTCTGACCTCATACTGCCAGATTTATACACACTCTGACCTCACACTG
The DNA here is from genome assembly GCF_036365525.1 of Heterodontus francisci. NCBI lineage: Eukaryota > Metazoa > Chordata > Chondrichthyes > Heterodontiformes > Heterodontidae > Heterodontus > Heterodontus francisci. Next base: position 94,177,759 of record NC_090379.1, on the reverse strand, counting down.
CCAGTATTATACACACTCTGACCTCACAATGCCAACAATATACAGACACTGTGACCTCACACTGCCAGTATTATACAGACACTCTGACCTCACACTGCCAGTATTATACACACTCTGACCTCACACTGCCAATAATATAGACACTCTGACCTCACACTTCCTGTATTATACAGACACTCTGACCTCACACTGTCAGTATTGTACACACTCTGGCCTCACACTGCCAGTATTATACACACTCTGACCTCACAATGCCAATAATATACAGACACTCTGACCTCACAGTGCCAGTATTATACAAACACTCTGACCTCACACTGCCAGTATTATACAGACACTCTGACCTCACACTGCCAGTATTATATGGACACTCTGACCTCACACTGCCAGTATTGTACAGACATTCAGACCTCACACTAGCAGTATTATACAGACACTCTGACCTCACAAAGCCAGTATTATACAGACACTCTGACCTCACACTGCCAGTATTATACAGACACTCTGACCTCACACTGCCAGTATTATATAGACACTCTGACCTCACGCTGCCAGTTTTGTACAGACATTCAGACCTCACACTAGCAGTATTATACAGACACTCTGACCTCACAAAGCCAGTATTATACAGACACTCTGACCTCACACTGCCAGTATTATGCAGACACTCTGACCTCACACTGCCAGTATTATACAGAGACCCTGACCTCACACTGCCAGTATTATACAGACACTCTGACCTCACACTGCCAATAATATACAGACACTCTGACCTCACACTGCCAATATTATACAGACACTCTGACCTCACACTGCCAGTATTATACAGACACTCTGACCTCACAGTGCCAGTATTATCTGGACACTCTGACCTCACTCTGCCAGTATTATGCAGACACTCTGACCTCACAATGCCAGTATTATACAGAAACTCTAACCTCACAATGCCAGTATTATACAAACACTCTGACCACACACTGCCAGTATTATACACACACTCTGACCTCACACTGCCAGTATTATACACACACTCTGACCTCACACTGCCAATAATATACAGACGCTCTGACCTCACACTGCCAATATTATACAGACACTCTGACCTCACACTGCCAGTTTATACACAATCTGACCTCACACTGCCAGTATTACACACACTCTGACCTGACACTGCCAATATTATACAGACACTCTGACCTCACACTGCCAGTATTATACAGACACTCTGACCTCACTCTGCCAGTATTATACACACTCTGACCTCACAATGCCAATAATATACAGACACTCTGACCTCACACTGCCAGGATAATACACACTCTGAACTCACTCTGCCAGTATTATACAGACACTCTGACCTCACACTGCCAGTAATATACACACTCTGACCTCACACTGCCAGTATTATACAGACACTCTGACCTCACACTGCCAGTATTATACACACTCTGACCTCACACTGCCAATAATATACAGACACTCTGACCTCACACCGCCAGTATTATACAGACACTCTGACCTCACACTGCCAGTATTATACACACTCTGACCTCACACTGCCAATAATATACAGACACTCTGACCTCACACCGCCAGTATTATACAGACACTCTGACCTCACACTGCCAGTATTGTACACACTCTGACCTCACACTGCCAATAATATACAGACACTCTGACCTCATACTGCCAGATTTATACACACTCTGACCTCACACTGCCAGTATTATACACACGCTGACCTCACAATGCCAATAATATACAGACACTCTGACCTCACACTGCCAGTATTATACACACTCTGACCTCACAGTGCCAATAATATAGACACTCTGACCTCACACTGCCAGTATTATGCAGACACTCTGACCTCACACTGCCAGTATTATACACACTCTGACCTCACACGGCCAATAATATACAGACACTCTGACCTCACACTGCCAATAATATACAGACACTCTGCCCTCACACTGTCAGTATTGTACACACTCTGGCCTCACACTGCTAGTATTATACACTCTCTGACCTCACAATGCCAATAATATACAGACATTCAGACATCACACTAGCAGTATTATACAGACACTCTGACCTCACAAAGCCAGTATTATACAGACACTCTGACCTCACACTGCCAGTATTATACAGACACTCTGACCTCGCACTGCCGTTATTATATAGACACTCAGACCTCACGCTGCCAGTATTGTACAGACATTCAGACCTCACACTAGGAGTATTATACAGACACTCTGACCTCACAAAGCCAGTATTATACAGACACTCTGACCTCACAATGCCAGTATTATACAGAAACTCTGACCTCACAATGCCAGTATTATACACACTCTGACCTCACACTGCCAATAATATACAGACACTCTGACCTCACACTGCCAATAATATACAGACACTCTGACCTCACACTGTCAGTATTGTCCACACTCTGGCCTCACACTGCCAGTATTATACACACTCTGACCTCACAATGCCAATAATATACACACACTCTGACCTCACACTGCCAGTAATATACACACTCTGACCTCACACTGCCAGTATTATACAGACACTCTGACCTCACACTGCCAGTATTGTACAGACATTCAGACCTCACACTAGCAGTATTATACAGACACTCTGACCTCACAAAGCCAGTATTATACAGACACTCTGACCTCACACTGCCAGTATTATGCAGACACTCTGACCTCACACTGCCAGTATTATACAGAGACTCTGACCTCACACTACCAGTATTATACAGACACTCTGACCTCACACTGCCAATAATATACAGACACTCTGACCTCGCACTGCCAATATTATACAGACACTCTGACCTCACACTGCGAGTATTATACAGAAACTCTGACCTCACAGTGCCAGTATTATATGGACACACTGACCTCACACTGCCAGTATTATACAAACACTCTGACCTCACACTGCCAGTATTATACACACACTCTGACCTCACACTGCCAATAATATACAGACGCTCTGACCTCACACTGCCAATATTATACAGACACTCTGACCTCACACTGCCAGTTTATACACAATCTGACCTCACACTGCCAGTATTATACACACTCTGACCTGACACTGCCAATATTATACAGACACACTGACCTCACACTGCCAGTATTATACAGACACTCTGACCTCACTCTGCCAACAATATACAGACACTCTGACCTCACACCGCCAGTATTATACAGACACTCTGACCTCACACTGCCAGTATTATACACACTCTGGCCTTACACTGCCAGTATTATACACACTCTGACCTCACAATGCGAATAATATACAGACACTCTGACCTCACACTGCCAGTTTATACACACATTCAGACCTCACACTGCCAGTATTATACAGAAACTCTGACCTCACAATGCCAGTATTATACACACACTCTGACCTCACACTGCCAGTATTATACACACACTCTGACCTCACACTGCCAATAATATACAGACACTCTGACCTCATACTGCCAGATTTATACACACTCTGACCTCACACTGCCAGTATTATACACACTCTGACCTCACAATGCCAACAATATACAGACACTGTGACCTCACACTGCCAGTATTATACAGACACTCTGACCTCACACTGCCAGTATTATACACGCTCTGACCTCACACTGCCAATAATATAGACACTCTGACCTCACACTGCCAGTAATATACACACTCTGACCTCACACTGCCAGTATTATACAGACACTGTGACCTCACACTGCCAGTATTATACACACTCTGACCTCACACTGCCAATAATATACAGACACTCTGACCTCACACCGCCAGTATTATACAGACACTCTGACCTCTCAATGCCAGTATTATACACACTCTGACCTCACAATGCCAATAATATACAGACACTCTGACCTCACACTGCCAGTATTATACACACTCTGACCTCACACTGCCAATAATATAGACACTCTGACCTCACACTGCCAGTATTATACAGACACTCTGACCTCACACTGCCAGTATTATACACACTCTGACCTCACACTGCCAATAATATACAGACACTCTGACCTCACACTGCCAATAATATACAGACACTCTGCCCTCACACTGTCAGTATTGTACACACTCTGGCCTCACACTGCTAGTATTATACACACTCTGACCTCACAATGCCAATAATATACAGACACTCTGACTTCACACTGCCAGTATTATACAAACACTCTGAACTCACACTGCCAGTATTATATGGACACTCTGACCTCACACTGCCAGTATTGTACAGACATTCAGACATCACACTAGCAGTATTATACAGACACTCTGACCTCACAAAGCCAGTATTATGCAGACACTCTGACCTCACACTGCCAGTATTATACAGACACTCTGACCTCGCACTGCCGGTATTATATAGACACTCAGACCTCAAGCTGCCAGTATTGTACAGACATTCAGACCTCACACTAGCAGTATTATACAGACACTCTGACCTCACAAAGCCAGTATTATACAGACACTCTGACCTCACAATGCCTGTATTATACAGAAACTCTGACCTCACAATCCCAGTATTATACAAACACTCTGACCACACATCCTGTATTATACACACACTCTGACCTCACACTGCCAATAATATACAGACACTGTGACCTCACACCGCCAGATTTATACACACTCTGACCTCACACTGCCAGTATTATACACACTCTGACCTCACATTGCCAATAATATACAGACACTCTGACCTCACACTGCCAGTATTATACAGAAACTCTGACCTCACAATGCCAGTATTATACACACACTCTGACCTCACACTGCCAGTATTATACACACACTCTGACCTCACACTGCCAATAATATACAGACACTCTGACCTCATACTGCCAGATTTATACACACTCTGACCTCACACTGCCAGTATTATACAAACACTCTGACCACACATCCTGTATTATACACACACTCTGACCTCACACTGCCAATAATATACAGACACTGTGACCTCACACCGCCAGATTTATACACACTCTGACCTCACACTGCCAGTATTATACACACTCTGACCTCACATTGCCAATAATATACAGACACTCTGACCTCACACTGCCAGTATTATACAGAAACTCTGACCTCACAATGCCAGTATTATACACACACTCTGACCTCACACTGCCAGTATTATACACACACTCTGACCTCACACTGCCAATAATATACAGACACTCTGACCTCATACTGCCAGATTTATACACACTCTGACCTCACACTGCCAGTATTATACACACTCTGACCTCACAATGCCAACAATATACAGACACTGTGACCTCACACTGCCAGTATTATACAGACACTCTGACCTCACACTGCCAGTATTATACACACTCTGACCTCACACTGCCAATAATATAGACACTCTGACCTCACACTTCCTGTATTATACAGACACTCTGACCTCACATTGTCAGTATTGTACACACTCTGGCCTCACACTGCCAGTATTATACACACTCTGACCTCACAATGCCAATAATATACAGACACTCTGACCTCACAGTGCCAGTATTATACAAACACTCTGACCTCACACTGCCAGTATTATACAGACACTCTGACCTCACACTGCCAGTATTATATGGACACTCTGACCTCACACTGCCAGTATTGTACAGACATTCAGACCTCACACTAGCAGTATTATACAGACACTCTGACCTCACAAAGCCAGTATTATACAGACACTCTGACCTCACACTGCCAGTATTATACAGACACTCTGACCTCACACTGCCAGTATTATATAGACACTCTGACCTCACGCTGCCAGTTTTGTACAGACATTCAGACCTCACACTAGCAGTATTATACAGACACTCTGACCTCACAAAGCCAGTATTATACAGACACTCTGACCTCACACTGCCAGTATTATGCAGACACTCTGACCTCACACTGCCAGTATTATACAGAGACCCTGACCTCACACTGCCAGTATTATACAGACACTCTGACCTCACACTGCCAATAATATACAGACACTCTGACCTCACACTGCCAATATTATACAGACACTCTGACCTCACACTGCCAGTATTATACAGACACTCTGACCTCACAGTGCCAGTATTATCTGGACACTCTGACCTCACTCTGCCAGTATTATGCAGACACTCTGACCTCACAATGCCAGTATTATACAGAAACTCTAACCTCACAATGCCAGTATTATACAAACACTCTGACCACACACTGCCAGTATTATACACACACTCTGACCTCACACTGCCAGTATTATACACACACTCTGACCTCACACTGCCAATAATATACAGACGCTCTGACCTCACACTGCCAATATTATACAGACACTCTGACCTCACACTGCCAGTTTATACACAATCTGACCTCACACTGCCAGTATTACACACACTCTGACCTGACACTGCCAATATTATACAGACACTCTGACCTCACACTGCCAGTATTATACAGACACTCTGACCTCACTCTGCCAGTATTATACACACTCTGACCTCACAATGCCAATAATATACAGACACTCTGACCTCACACTGCCAGGATAATACACACTCTGAACTCACTCTGCCAGTATTATACAGACACTCTGACCTCACACTGCCAGTATTATACACACTCTGACCTCACAATGCCAATAATATACACACACTCTGACCTCACACTGCCAGTAATATACACACTCTGACCTCACACTGCCAGTATTATACACACTCTGACCCCACACTGCCAGTATTATACAGACACTCTGACCTCACACTGCCAGTATTATACAGACACTCTGACCTCACACTGCCAGTATTATACACACTCTGACCTCACAATGCCAATAATATACAGACACTCTGACCTCACACTGCCAGTAATATACACACTCTGACCTCACACTGCCAGCATTATACAGACACTCTGACCTCACACTGCCAGTATTATACACACTCTGACCTCACACTGCCAATAATATACAGACACTCTGACCTCACACCGCCAGTATTATACAGACACTCTGACCTCACACTGCCAGTATTGTACACACTCTGACCTCACACTGCCAATAATATACAGACACTCTGACCTCATACTGCCAGATTTATACACACTCTGACCTCACACTGCCAGTATTATACACACTCTGACCTCACAATGCCAATAATATACAGACACTCTGACCTCACACTGCCAGTATTATACACACTCTGACCTCACAGTGCCAATAATATAGACACTCTGACCTCACACTGCCAGTATTATGCAGACACTCTGACCTCACACTGCCAGTATTATACACACTCTGACCTCACACGGCCAATAATATACAGACACTCTGACCTCACACTGCCAATAATATACAGACACTCTGCCCTCACACTGTCAGTATTGTACACACTCTGACCTCACAATGCCAACAATATACAGACACTGTGACCTCACACTGCCAGTATTATACAGACACTCTGACCTCACACTGCCAGTATTATACACGCTCTGACCTCACACTGCCAATAATATAGACACTCTGACCTCACACTGCCAGTAATATACACACTCTGACCTCACACTGCCAGTATTATACAGACACTGTGACCTCACACTGCCAGTATTATACACACTCTGACCTCACACTGCCAATAATATACAGACACTCTGACCTCACACCGCCAGTATTATACAGACACTCTGACCTCTCAATGCCAGTATTATACACACTCTGACCTCACAATGCCAATAATATACAGACACTCTGACCTCACACTGCCAGTATTATACACACTCTGACCTCACACTGCCAATAATATAGACACTCTGACCTCACACTGCCAGTATTATACAGACACTCTGACCTCACACTGCCAGTATTATACACACTCTGACCTCACACTGCCAATAATATACAGACACTCTGACCTCACACTGCCAATAATATACAGACACTCTGCCCTCACACTGTCAGTATTGTACACACTCTGGCCTCACACTGCTAGTATTATACACACTCTGACCTCACAATGCCAATAATATACAGACACTCTGACTTCACACTGCCAGTATTATACAAACACTCTGACCTCACACTGCCAGTATTATATGGACACTCTGACCTCACACTGCCAGTATTGTACAGACATTCAGACATCACACTAGCAGTATTATACAGACACTCTGACCTCACAAAGCCAGTATTATGCAGACACTCTGACCTCACACTGCCAGTATTATACAGACACTCTGACCTCGCACTGCCGGTATTATATAGACACTCAGACCTCAAGCTGCCAGTATTGTACAGACATTCAGACCTCACACTAGCAGTATTATACAGACACTCTGACCTCACAAAGCCAGTATTATACAGACACTCTGACCTCACAATGCCTGTATTATACAGAAACTCTGACCTCACAATCCCAGTATTATACAAACACTCTGACCACACATCCTGTATTATACACACACTCTGACCTCACACTGCCAATAATATACAGACACTGTGACCTCACACCGCCAGATTTATACACACTCTGACCTCACACTGCCAGTATTATACACACTCTGACCTCACATTGCCAATAATATACAGACACTCTGACCTCACACTGCCAGTATTATACAGAAACTCTGACCTCACAATGCCAGTATTATACACACACTCTGACCTCACACTGCCAGTATTATACACACACTCTGACCTCACACTGCCAATAATATACAGACACTCTGACCTCATACTGCCAGATTTATACACACTCTGACCTCACACTGCCAGTATTATACACACTCTGACCTCACAATGCCAACAATATACAGACACTGTGACCTCACACTGCCAGTATTATACAGACACTCTGACCTCACACTGCCAGTATTATACACACTCTGACCTCACACTGCCAATAATATAGACACTCTGACCTCACACTTCCTGTATTATACAGACACTCTGACCTCACATTGTCAGTATTGTACACACTCTGGCCTCACACTGCCAGTATTATACACACTCTGACCTCACAATGCCAATAATATACAGACACTCTGACCTCACAGTGCCAGTATTATACAAACACTCTGACCTCACACTGCCAGTATTATACAGACACTCTGACCTCACACTGCCAGTATTATATGGACACTCTGACCTCACACTGCCAGTATTGTACAGACATTCAGACCTCACACTAGCAGTATTATACAGACACTCTGACCTCACAAAGCCAGTATTATACAGACACTCTGACCTCACACTGCCAGTATTATACAGACACTCTGACCTCACACTGCCAGTATTATATAGACACTCTGACCTCACGCTGCCAGTTTTGTACAGACATTCAGACCTCACACTAGCAGTATTATACAGACACTCTGACCTCACAAAGCCAGTATTATACAGACACTCTGACCTCACACTGCCAGTATTATGCAGACACTCTGACCTCACACTGCCAGTATTATACAGAGACCCTGACCTCACACTGCCAGTATTATACAGACACTCTGACCTCACACTGCCAATAATATACAGACACTCTGACCTCACACTGCCAATATTATACAGACACTCTGACCTCACACTGCCAGTATTATACAGACACTCTGACCTCACAGTGCCAGTATTATCTGGACACTCTGACCTCACTCTGCCAGTATTATGCAGACACTCTGACCTCACAATGCCAGTATTATACAGAAACTCTAACCTCACAATGCCAGTATTATACAAACACTCTGACCACACACTGCCAGTATTATACACACACTCTGACCTCACACTGCCAGTATTATACACACACTCTGACCTCACACTGCCAATAATATACAGACGCTCTGACCTCACACTGCCAATATTATACAGACACTCTGACCTCACACTGCCAGTTTATACACAATCTGACCTCACACTGCCAGTATTACACACACTCTGACCTGACACTGCCAATATTATACAGACACTCTGACCTCACACTGCCAGTATTATACAGACACTCTGACCTCACTCTGCCAGTATTATACACACTCTGACCTCACAATGCCAATAATATACAGACACTCTGACCTCACACTGCCAGGATAATACACACTCTGAACTCACTCTGCCAGTATTATACAGACACTCTGACCTCACACTGCCAGTATTATACACACTCTGACCTCACAATGCCAATAATATACACACACTCTGACCTCACACTGCCAGTAATATACACACTCTGACCTCACACTGCCAGTATTATACACACTCTGACCCCACACTGCCAGTATTATACAGACACTCTGACCTCACACTGCCAGTATTATACACACTCTGACCTCACAATGCCAATAATATACAGACACTCTGACCTCACACTGCCAGTAATATACACACTCTGACCTCACACTGCCAGTATTATACAGACACTCTGACCTCACACTGCCAGTATTATACACACTCTGACCTCACACTGCCAATAATATACAGACACTCTGACCTCACACCGCCAGTATTATACAGACACTCTGACCTCACACTGCCAGTATTGTACACACTCTGACCTCACACTGCCAATAATATACAGACACTCTGACCTCATACTGCCAGATTTATACACACTCTGACCTCACACTGCCAGTATTATACACACTCTGACCTCACAATGCCAATAATATACAGACACTCTGACCTCACACTGCCAGTATTATACACACTCTGACCTCACAGTGCCAATAATATAGACACTCTGACCTCACACTGCCAGTATTATGCAGACACTCTGACCTCACACTGCCAGTATTATACACACTCTGACCTCACACGGCCAATAATATACAGACACTCTGACCTCACACTGCCAATAATATACAGACACTCTGCCCTCACACTGTCAGTATTGTACACACTCTGGCCTCACACTGCTAGTATTATACACTCTCTGACCTCACAATGCCAATAATATACAGACATTCAGACATCACACTAGCAGTATTATACAGACACTCTGACCTCACAAAGCCAGTATTATACAGACACTCTGACCTCACACTGCCAGTATTATACAGACACTCTGACCTCGCACTGCCGTTATTATACAGACACTCTGACCTCACAATGCCAGTATTATACAGAAACTCTGACCTCACAATGCCAGTATTATACAAACACACTGACCACACAGCCTGTATTATACACACACTCTGACCTCACACTGCCAATAATATACAGACACTGTGACCTCACATCGCCAGATTTATACACACTCTGACCTCACACTGCCAGTATTATACACACTCTGACCTCACATTGCCAATAATATACAGACACGCTGACCTCACACTGTCAGTATTATACAGAAACTCTGACCTCACACTGCCAGTATTATACACACACTCTGACCTCACACTGCCAATAATATACAGACACTTTGACCTCACACTGCCAGTTTATACACAATCTGACCTCACACTGCCAGTATTATACACACTCTGATCTGACACTGCAAATATTATACAGACAGTCTGACCTCACACGACCTGTATTATACAGACACTCTGACCTCACAATGCCAGTATTATACAGACACTCTGACCTCACACTGCCAGTATTATACACACTCTGACCTCACAATGCCAAAAATATACAGACACTCTGACCTCACACTGCCAGTAATATACACAGTCTGACCTCACTCTGCCTGTATTATACAGACACTCTGACCTCACACTGCCAGTATTATACACACTCTGACCTCACACTGCCAATAATATACAGACACTCTGACCTCACACCGCCAGTATTATACAGACACTCTGACCTCACACTGCCAGTATTATACACACTCTGACCTCACAATGCCAATAATATACAGACACTCTGACCTCACACTGCCAGTATTATACAGACACTCTGACCTCACACTGCCAGTATTATACAAACTCTGACCTCACACTGCCAATAATATAGACACTCTGACCTCACACTGCCAGTATTATACAGACACTCTGACCTCACACTGCCAGTATTATACACACTCTGACCTCACACTGCCAATAATATACAGACACTCTGACCTCACACTGTCAGTATTGTACACACTCTGACCTCACACTGCTAGTATTATACACACTCTGACCTCACAATCCCAATAATATACAGACACTCTGACTTCACACTGCCAGTATTATACAAACACTCTGACCTCACACAGCCAGTATTATACAGACACTCTGACCTCACACTGCCAGTATTATATGGACACTCTGACCTCACACTGCCAGTATTGAACAGACATTCAGACATCACACTAGCAGTATTATACAGACACTCTGACCTCACAAAGCCAGTATTATACAGACACTCTGACCTCACACTGCCAGTATTATACAGACACTCTGACCTCACACTGCCAGTATTATACAGACACTCTGACCTCGCACTGCCAGTATTATATACACTCTGACCTCACGCTGCCAGTATTGTACAGACATTCAGACCTCACACTAGCAGTATTATACAGACACTCTGACCTCACAAAGCCAGTATTATACAGACACTCTGACCTCACAATGCCAGTATTATACAGAAACTCTGACCTCACAATGCCTGTATTATACAAACACGCTCTGACCTCACACTGCCAGTATTATACACACACTCTCTGACCTCACACTGCCAGTATTATACACACACTCTGACCTCACACTGCCAATAATATACAGACACTCTGACCTCACACTGCCAGTTTATACACAAAATGACCTCACACTGCCAGTATTATACACACTCTGACCTGACACTGCCAATATTATACAGACACTCTGACCTCACACTGCCAGTATTATACAGACACTCTGACCTCACTCTGCCAGTATTATACAGAAACTCTGACCTCACAATGCCAGTATTATACAAACACTCTGACCACACACTGCCAGTATTATACACACACTCTGACCTCACACTGCCAATAATATACAGACACTCTGACCTCACACTGCCAATATTATACAGACACTCTGACCTCACAATGCCAGTATTATACAGAAACTCTAACCTCACAATGCCAGTATTATACAAACACTCTGACCACACAATACCAGTATTATACACACACTCTGACCTCACACTGCCAGTATTATACACACACTCTGACCTCACACTGCCAATAATATACAGACACTCTGACCTCACACTGCCAGTTTATACACAATCTGACCTCACACTGCCAGTATTATACACACTCTGACCTGACACTGCCAATATTATACAGACACTCTGACCTCACACTGCCAGTATTATACAGACACTCTGACCTCACTCTGCCAGTATTATACAGAAACTCTGACCTCACAATGCCAGTATTATACAAACACTCTGACCACACACTGCCAGTATTATACACACACTCTGACCTCACACTGCTAATAATATACAGACACTCTGACCTCACACTGCCAATATTATACAGACACTCTGACCTCACACTGCCAGTTTATGCAAACTCAAACCTAACACTGCCAGTATTATACAGACACTCTGACCTCCCACTGGCAAAATTATACAGAAACTCTGACCTCACACTGCCAGTATTATACACACTCTGACCCCACACTGCCAGTATTATACAGACACTCTGACCTCACACTGCCATAATTATACAGACACTCTGACCTCACAGCCTGTATTATAAACACACTCTGACCTCACACTGCCAAGAATATACAGACACTGTGACCTCACACCGCCAGATTTATACACACTCTGACCTCACACTGCCAGTATTATACACACTCTGACCTCACATTGCCAATAATATACAGACACTCTGACCTCACACTGCCAGGATAATACACACTCTGAACTCAGACTGCCAGTATTATACACACTCTGACCTCACATTGCCAATAATATACAGACACTCTGACCTCACACTGCCAGGATAATACACACTCTGACCTCACACTGCCAGTATTATACACACTCTGACCTCACACTGCCAGTATATTACAGACACTCTGACCTCACACTGCCAGTATTATACAGACACTCTGACCTCGCACTGCCAGTATTATATAGACACTCTGACCTCACGCTGCCAGTATTGTACAAACATTCAGACCTCACACTAGCAGTATTATACAGACACGCTGACCTCACAAAGCCAGTATTATACAGACACTCTGACCTCACAATGCCAGTATTTTACAGAAACTCTGACCTCACAATGCCAGTATTATACAAACACTCTGACCACACACTGCCAGTATTATGCAGACACTCTGACCTCACAATGCCAGTATTATCCAGAAACTCTGACCTCACAATGCCAGTATTATACAGACACTCTGACCTCACACTGCCAGTATTATACACACACTCTGACCTCACACTGCCAATAATATACACACTCTGACCTCACACTGCCAGTATATTACAGACACTCTGACCTCACACTGCCAGTATTATACACACTCTGACCCCACACTGCCAGTATTCTACAGACACTCTGACCTCACACTGCCATAATTATACAGACACTCTGACCTCACAGCCTGTATTATACACACACTCTGACCTCACAGCCTGTATTATACACAGACTCTGACCTCACACTGCCAATAATATACAGACACTGTGACCTCACACCGCCAGATTTATACACACTCTGACCTCACACTGCCAGTATTATACACACTCTGACCTCACATTGCCAATAATATACAGACACTCTGACCTCACACTGCCAGGATAATACACACTCTGAACTCACACTGCCAGTATTATACACACTCTAACCTCACATTGCCAATAATATACAGACACTCTGACCTCACATTGCCAGGATAATACACACTCTGACCTCACACTGCCAGTATTATACACACTCTGACCTCACAATGCCAATGATATACACACACTCTGACCTCACACTGCCAGTAATATACACACTCTGACCTCAAACTGCCAGTATATTACAGACACTCTGACCTCACACTGCCAGTATTACACACACTCTGACCCCACAGTGCCAGTATTATACAGACACTCTGACCTCACACAGCCAGTATTATACAGACACTCTGACCTCACACTGCCAGTATTATACAGACACTCTGATCTCACGCTGCCAGTAAAATACAGACACTCTGACCTCAAACTGCCAGTATTATACAGACACTAAGACCTCACAATGCCAGTATTATACAGAAACTCTGACCTCACACAGCCAGTATTATACAGACACTCCAACCTCACACTGCCAGTATTATACACACTCTGACCTCACACTGCCAATAATATACAGACACTCTGACTTCACACTGCCAGTATTATACAAACACTCTGACCTCACACTGCCAGTATTATACAGACACTCTGACCTCACACTGCCAGTATTATATGGACACTCTGACCTCACACTGCCAGCATTGTACAGACATTCAGACATCACACTAGCAGTATTATACAGACACTCTGACCTCACAAAGCCAGTATTATACAGACACTCTGACCTCACACTGCCAGTATTATACAGACACTCTGACCTCACACTGCCAGTATTATACAGACACTCTGACCTCGCACTGCCAGTATTATATACACTCTGACCTCACGCTGCCAGTATTGTACAGACATTCAGACCTCACACTAGCAGTATTATACAGACACTCTGACCTCACAAAGCCAGTATTATACAGACATTCTGAACTCACAATGCCAGTATTATACAGAAACTCTGACCTCACAATGCCAGTATTATACACACACTCTGACCTCACACTGCCAGTATTATACACACACTCTGACCTCACACTGCCAATAATATACAGACACTCTGACCTCACACTGCCAGTTTATACACAATCTGACCTCACACTGCCAGTATTATACACACTCTGACCTGACACTGCCAATATTATACAGACACTCTGACCTCACACTGCCAGTATTTTACAGACACTCTGACCTCACTCTGCCAGTATTATACAGAAACTCTGACCTCACAATGCCAGTATTATACAAACACTCTGACCACACACTGCCAGTATTATACACACACTCTGACCTCACACTGCTAATAATATACAGACACTCTGACCTCACACTGCCAATATTATACAGACACTCTGACCTCACACTGCCAGTTTATGCAAACTCAAACCTAACACTGCCAGTATTATACAGACACTCTGACCTCCCACTGGCAAAATTATACAGAAACTCTGACCTCACACTGCCAGTATTATACACACTCTGACCCCACACTGCCAGTAGTATACAGACACTCTGACCTCACACTGCCATAATTATACAGACACTCTGACCTCACAGCCTGTATTATAAACACACTCTGACCTCACACTGCCAATAATATACAGACACTGTGACCTCACACCGCCAGATTTATACACACTCTGACCTCACACTGCCAGTATTATACACACTCTGACCTCACATTGCCAATAATATACAGACACTCTGACCTCACACTGCCAGGATAATACACACTCTGAACTCACACTGCCAGTATTATACACACTCTGACCTCACATTGCCAATAATATACAGACACTCTGACCTCACACTGCCAGGATAATACACACTCTGACCTCACACTGCCAGTATTATACACAGTCTGACCTCACACTGCCAGTATATTACAGACACTCTGACCTCACACTGCCAGTATTATACAGACACTCTGACCTCGCACTGCCAGTATTATATAGACACTCTGACCTCACGCTGCCAGTATTGTACAGACATTCAGACCTCACACTAGCAGTATTATACAGACACTCTGACCTCACAAAGCCAGTATTCTCCAGACACTCTGACCTCACAATGCCAGTATTTTACAGAAACTCTGACCTCACAATTCCAGTATTATACAGACACTCTGACCTCACACTGACAATTTTATACACACACTCTGACCTCACACTGCCAATAATATACACACTCTGACCTCACACTGCCAGTATATTACAGACACTCTGACCTCACACTGCCAGTATTATACAGACACTCTGACCTCGCACTGCCAGTATTATATAGACACTCTGACCTCACGCTGCCAGTATTGTACAGACATTCAGACCTCACACTAGCAGTATTATACAGACACTCTGACCTCACAAAGCCAGTATTATACAGACACTCTGACCTCACAATGCCAGTATTATACAGAAACTCTGACCTCACAATGCCAGTATTATACAAACACTCTGACCACACACTGCCAGGAAATGCAGACACGCTGACCTCACAATGCCAGTATTATACACACTCAGACCTGACACTGCCAATATTATACAGACACTCTGACCTCACACTGCCAATAATATACACACTCTGTCCTCACACTGCCAATAACATACCGACACTCTGACCTCACACTGCCAGTATTATACAGACACTCTGACCTCGCACTGCCAGTATTATATACACTCTGACCTCACGCTGCCAAGTATTGTACAGACATTCAGACCTCACACTAGCAGTATTATACAGACACTCTGACCTCACAAAGCCAGTATTCTCCAGACACTCTGACCTCACAATGCCAGTATTTTACAGAAACTCTGACCTCACAATTCCAGTATTATACAGACACTCTGACCTCACACGGCCAATAATATACAGACACTCTGACCTCACACTGCCAATAATATACACACTCTGTCCTCACACTGCCAATAACATACCGACACTCTGACCTCACACTGCCAGTATTATACAGACACTCTGACCTCGCACTGCCAGTATTATATACACTCTGACCTCACGCTGCCAAGTATTGTACAGACATTCAGACCTCACAAAGCCAGTATTATACAGACATTCTGAACTCACAATGCCAGTATTATACAGAAACTCTGACCTCACAATGCCAGTATTATACACACACTCTGACCTCACACTGCCAGTATTATACACACTCTGACCTGACACTGCCAATATTATACAGACACTCTGACCTCACACTGCCAGTATTTTACAGACACTCTGACCTCACTCTGCCAGTATTATACAGAAACTCTGACCTCACAATGCCAGTATTATACAAACACTCTGACCACACACTGCCAGTATTATACACACACTCTGACCTCACACTGCGAATAATATACAGACACTCTGACCTCACAATGCCAATATTATACAGACACTCTGACCTCACACTGCCAGTTTATGCAAACTCAAACCTAACACTGCCAGTATTATACAGACACTCTGACCTCCCACTGGCAAAATTATACAGAAACTCTGACCTCACACTGCCAGTATTATACACACTCTGACCCCACACTGCCAGTATTATACAGACACTCTGACCTCACACTGCCATAATTATACAGACACTCTGACCTCACAGCCTGTATTATAAACACACTCTGACCTCACACTGCCAATAATATACAGACACTGTGACCTCACACCGCCAGATTTATACACACTCTGACCTCACACTGCCAGTATTATACACACTCTGACCTCACATTGCCAATAATATACAGACACTCTGACCTCACACTGCCAGGATAATACACACTCTGAACTCACACTGCCAGTATTATACACACTCTGACCTCACATTGCCAATAATATACAGACACTCTGACCTCACACTGCCAGGATAATACACACTCTGAACTCACACTGCCAGTATTATACACACTCTGACCTCACACTGCCAGTATTATACAGACACTCTGACCTCGCACTGCCAGTATTATATAGACACTCTGACCTCACGCTGCCAGTATTGTACAGACATTCAGACCTCACACTAGCAGTATTATACAGACACTCTGACCTCACAAAGCCAGTATTATACAGACACTCTGACCTCACAAAGCCAGTATTCTCCAGACACTCTGACCTCACAATGCCAGTATTTTACAGAAACTCTGACCTCACAATGCCAGTATTATACAGACACTCTGACCTCACACTGCCAATTTTATACACACACTCTGACCTCACACTGCCAATAATATACACACTCTGACCTCACACTGCCAGTATATTACAGACACTCTGACCTCACACTGCCAGTATTATACAGACACTCTGACCTCGCACTGCCAGTATTATATAGACACTCTGACCTCACGCTGCCAGTATTGTACAGACATTCAGACCTCACACTAGCAGTATTATACAGACACTCTGACCTCACAAAGCCAGTATTATACAGACACTCTGACCTCACAATGCCAGTATTATACAGAAACTCTGACCTCACAATGCCAGTATTATACAAACACTCTGACCACACACTGCCAGTATTATGCAGACACGCTGACCTCACAATGCCAGTATTATCCAGAAACTCTGACCTCACAATGCCAGTATTATACAGACAGTCTGACCTCACACTGCCAGTATTATACACACACTCTGACCTCACACTGCCAATAATATACAGACACTCTGACCTCACACTGCCAGTTTATACACAATCTGACCTCACACTGCCAGTATTATACACACTCAGACCTGACACTGCCAATATTATACAGACACTCTGACCTCACACTGCCAGTATTATACAGACACTCTGACCTCACTCTGCCAATATTATACACACACTCTGACCTCACACTGCCAGTATTATACACACACACTGACCTCACTCTGCCAATATTATACAGACACTCTGACCTCACAATGCCAGTTGATACAAAATCTGACCTCACACTGCCAGTATTATACACACTCTGACCTGACACTGCCAATATTATACAGACACTCTGACCTGACACTGCCAGTATTATACAGACACTCTGACCTCACTCTGCCAGTATTATACAGAAACTCCGACCTCACAATGCCAGTATTATACAAACACTCTGACCACACACTGCCAGTATTATACACACACTCTGACCTCACACTGCCAATAATATACAGACACTCTGACCTCACACTGCCAATATTATACAGACACTCTGACCTCACACTGCCAGTTTATGCAAACTCAAACCTAACACTGCCAGTATTATACAGACACTCTGACCTCCCACTGGCAAAATTATACAGGCACTCTGACCTCACACTGCCAGTATTATACACACTCTGACCCCACACTGCCAGTATTATACAGACACTCTGACCTCACACTGCCATAATTATACAGGCACTCTGACCTCACACTGCCAGTATTATACACACTCTGACCTCACACTGCCAGTATTATACACACTCTGACCTCACATTGCCAATAATACACAGACACTCTGACCTCACACAGCCAGTATTATACAGACACTCTGACCTCACACTGCCAGTATTATATGGACACTCTGACCTCACACTGCCAGTATTGAACAGACATTCAGACATCACACTAGCAGTATTATACAGACACTCTGACCTCACAAAGCCAGTATTATACAGACACTCTGACCTCACACTGCCAGTATTATACAGACACTCTGACCTCACACTGCCAGTATTATACAGACACTCTGACCTCGCACTGCCAGTATTATATACACTCTGACCTCACGCTGCCAGTATTGTACAGACATTCAGACCTCACACTAGCAGTATTATACAGACACTCTGACCTCACAAAGCCAGTATTATACAGACACTCTGACCTCACAATGCCAGTATTATACAGAAACTCTGACCTCACAATGCCTGTATTATACAAACACGCTCTGACCTCACACTGCCAGTATTATACACACACTCTCTGACCTCACACTGCCAGTATTATACACACACTCTGACCTCACACTGCCAATAATATACAGACACTCTGACCTCACACTGCCAGTTTATACACAAAATGACCTCACACTGCCAGTATTATACACACTCTGACCTGACACTGCCAATATTATACAGACACTCTGACCTCACACTGCCAGTATTATACAGACACTCTGACCTCACTCTGCCAGTATTATACAGAAACTCTGACCTCACAATGCCAGTATTATACAAACACTCTGACCACACACTGCCAGTATTATACACACACTCTGACCTCACACTGCCAATAATATACAGACACTCTGACCTCACACTGCCAATATTATACAGACACTCTGACCTCACAATGCCAGTATTATACAGAAACTCTAACCTCACAATGCCAGTATTATACAAACACTCTGACCACACAATACCAGTATTATACACACACTCTGACCTCACACTGCCAGTATTATACACACACTCTGACCTCACACTGCCAATAATATACAGACACTCTGACCTCACACTGCCAGTTTATACACAATCTGACCTCACACTGCCAGTATTATACACACTCTGACCTGACACTGCCAATATTATACAGACACTCTGACCTCACACTGCCAGTATTATACAGACACTCTGACCTCACTCTGCCAGTATTATACAGAAACTCTGACCTCACAATGCCAGTATTATACAAACACTCTGACCACACACTGCCAGTATTATACACACACTCTGACCTCACACTGCTAATAATATACAGACACTCTGACCTCACACTGCCAATATTATACAGACACTCTGACCTCACACTGCCAGTTTATGCAAACTCAAACCTAACACTGCCAGTATTATACAGACACTCTGACCTCCCACTGGCAAAATTATACAGAAACTCTGACCTCACACTGCCAGTATTATACACACTCTGACCCCACACTGCCAGTATTATACAGACACTCTGACCTCACACTGCCATAATTATACAGACACTCTGACCTCACAGCCTGTATTATAAACACACTCTGACCTCACACTGCCAAGAATATACAGACACTGTGACCTCACACCGCCAGATTTATACACACTCTGACCTCACACTGCCAGTATTATACACACTCTGACCTCACATTGCCAATAATATACAGACACTCTGACCTCACACTGCCAGGATAATACACACTCTGAACTCAGACTGCCAGTATTATACACACTCTGACCTCACATTGCCAATAATATACAGACACTCTGACCTCACACTGCCAGGATAATACACACTCTGACCTCACACTGCCAGTATTATACACACTCTGACCTCACACTGCCAGTATATTACAGACACTCTGACCTCACACTGCCAGTATTATACAGACACTCTGACCTCGCACTGCCAGTATTATATAGACACTCTGACCTCACGCTGCCAGTATTGTACAAACATTCAGACCTCACACTAGCAGTATTATACAGACACGCTGACCTCACAAAGCCAGTATTATACAGACACTCTGACCTCACAATGCCAGTATTTTACAGAAACTCTGACCTCACAATGCCAGTATTATACAAACACTCTGACCACACACTGCCAGTATTATGCAGACACTCTGACCTCACAATGCCAGTATTATCCAGAAACTCTGACCTCACAATGCCAGTATTATACAGACACTCTGACCTCACACTGCCAGTATTATACACACACTCTGACCTCACACTGCCAATAATATACACACTCTGACCTCACACTGCCAGTATATTACAGACACTCTGACCTCACACTGCCAGTATTATACACACTCTGACCCCACACTGCCAGTATTCTACAGACACTCTGACCTCACACTGCCATAATTATACAGACACTCTGACCTCACAGCCTGTATTATACACACACTCTGACCTCACAGCCTGTATTATACACAGACTCTGACCTCACACTGCCAATAATATACAGACACTGTGACCTCACACCGCCAGATTTATACACACTCTGACCTCACACTGCCAGTATTATACACACTCTGACCTCACATTGCCAATAATATACAGACACTCTGACCTCACACTGCCAGGATAATACACACTCTGAACTCACACTGCCAGTATTATACACACTCTAACCTCACATTGCCAATAATATACAGACACTCTGACCTCACATTGCCAGGATAATACACACTCTGACCTCACACTGCCAGTATTATACACACTCTGACCTCACAATGCCAATGATATACACACACTCTGACCTCACACTGCCAGTAATATACACACTCTGACCTCAAACTGCCAGTATATTACAGACACTCTGACCTCACACTGCCAGTATTACACACACTCTGACCCCACAGTGCCAGTATTATACAGACACTCTGACCTCACACAGCCAGTATTATACAGACACTCTGACCTCACACTGCCAGTATTATACAGACACTCTGATCTCACGCTGCCAGTAAAATACAGACACTCTGACCTCAAACTGCCAGTATTATACAGACACTAAGACCTCACAATGCCAGTATTATACAGAAACTCTGACCTCACACTGCCAGTATTATACAGACACTCCACCTCACACTGCCAGTATTATACACACTCTGACCTCACACTGCCAATAATATACAGACACTCTGACTTCACACTGCCAGTATTATACAAACACTCTGACCTCACACTGCCAGTATTATACAGACACTCTGACCTCACACTGCCAGTATTATATGGACACTCTGACCTCACACTGCCAGCATTGTACAGACATTCAGACATCACACTAGCAGTATTATACAGACACTCTGACCTCACAAAGCCAGTATTATACAGACACTCTGACCTCACACTGCCAGTATTATACAGACACTCTGACCTCACACTGCCAGTATTATACAGACACTCTGACCTCGCACTGCCAGTATTATATACACTCTGACCTCACGCTGCCAGTATTGTACAGACATTCAGACCTCACACTAGCAGTATTATACAGACACTCTGACCTCACAAAGCCAGTATTATACAGACATTCTGAACTCACAATGCCAGTATTATACAGAAACTCTGACCTCACAATGCCAGTATTATACACACACTCTGACCTCACACTGCCAGTATTATACACACACTCTGACCTCACACTGCCAATAATATACAGACACTCTGACCTCACACTGCCAGTTTATACACAATCTGACCTCACACTGCCAGTATTATACACACTCTGACCTGACACTGCCAATATTATACAGACACTCTGACCTCACACTGCCAGTATTTTACAGACACTCTGACCTCACTCTGCCAGTATTATACAGAAACTCTGACCTCACAATGCCAGTATTATACAAACACTCTGACCACACACTGCCAGTATTATACACACACTCTGACCTCACACTGCTAATAATATACAGACACTCTGACCTCACACTGCCAATATTATACAGACACTCTGACCTCACACTGCCAGTTTATGCAAACTCAAACCTAACACTGCCAGTATTATACAGACACTCTGACCTCCCACTGGCAAAATTATACAGAAACTCTGACCTCACACTGCCAGTATTATACACACTCTGACCCCACACTGCCAGTAGTATACAGACACTCTGACCTCACACTGCCATAATTATACAGACACTCTGACCTCACAGCCTGTATTATAAACACACTCTGACCTCACACTGCCAATAATATACAGACACTGTGACCTCACACCGCCAGATTTATACACACTCTGACCTCACACTGCCAGTATTATACACACTCTGACCTCACATTGCCAATAATATACAGACACTCTGACCTCACACTGCCAGGATAATACACACTCTGAACTCACACTGCCAGTATTATACACACTCTGACCTCACATTGCCAATAATATACAGACACTCTGACCTCACACTGCCAGGATAATACACACTCTGACCTCACACTGCCAGTATTATACACAGTCTGACCTCACACTGCCAGTATATTACAGACACTCTGACCTCACACTGCCAGTATTATACAGACACTCTGACCTCGCACTGCCAGTATTATATAGACACTCTGACCTCACGCTGCCAGTATTGTACAGACATTCAGACCTCACACTAGCAGTATTATACAGACACTCTGACCTCACAAAGCCAGTATTCTCCAGACACTCTGACCTCACAATGCCAGTATTTTACAGAAACTCTGACCTCACAATTCCAGTATTATACAGACACTCTGACCTCACACTGACAATTTTATACACACACTCTGACCTCACACTGCCAATAATATACACACTCTGACCTCACACTGCCAGTATATTACAGACACTCTGACCTCACACTGCCAGTATTATACAGACACTCTGACCTCGCACTGCCAGTATTATATAGACACTCTGACCTCACGCTGCCAGTATTGTACAGACATTCAGACCTCACACTAGCAGTATTATACAGACACTCTGACCTCACAAAGCCAGTATTATACAGACACTCTGACCTCACAATGCCAGTATTATACAGAAACTCTGACCTCACAATGCCAGTATTATACAAACACTCTGACCACACACTGCCAGGAAATGCAGACACGCTGACCTCACAATGCCAGTATTATACACACTCAGACCTGACACTGCCAATATTATACAGACACTCTGACCTCACACTGCCAGTATTATACAGACACTCTGACCTCACTCTGCCAATATTATACACACACTCTGACCTCACACTGCCAGTATTATACACACACACTGACCTCACTCTGCCAATATTAAACAGACACTCTGACCTCACAATGCCAGTTGATACAAAATCTGACCTCACACTGCCAGTATTATACACACTCTGACCTGACACTGCCAATATTATACAGACACTCTGACCTGACACTGCCAGTATTATACAGACACTCTGACCTCACTCTGCCAGTATTATACAGAAACTCCGACCTCACAATGCCAGTATTATACAAACACTCTGACCACACACTGCCAGTATTATACACACACTCTGACCTCACACTGCCAATAATATACAGACACTCTGACCTCACACTGCCAATATTATACAGACACTCTGACCTCACACTGCCAGTTTATGCAAACTCAAACCTAACACTGCCAGTATTATACAGACACTCTGACCTCCCACTGGCAAAATTATACAGGCACTCTGACCTCACACTGCCAGTATTATACACACTCTGACCCCACACTGCCAGTATTATACAGACACTCTGACCTCACACTGCCATAATTATACAGGCACTCTGACCTCACACTGCCAGTATTATACACACTCTGACCTCACACTGCCAGTATTATACACACTCTGACCTCACATTGCCAATAATACACAGACACTCTGACCTCACACTGCCAGGATAATACACACTCTGAACTCACACTGCCAGTATTATACACACTCTAACCTCACATTGCCAATAATATACAGACACTCTGACCTCACATTGCCAGGATAATACACACTCTGACCTCACACTGCCAGTATTATACACACTCTGACCTCACAATGCCAATAATATACACACACTCTGACCTCACACTGCCAGTAATATACACACTCTGACCTCAAACTGCCAGTATATTACAGACACTCTGACCTCACACTGCCAGTATTACACACACTCTGACCCCACAGTGCCAGTATTATACAGACACTCTGACCTCACACAGCCAGTATTATACAGACACTCTGACCTCACACTGCCAGTATTATACAGACACTCTGATCTCACGCTGCCAGTAAAATACAGACACTCTGACCTCAAACTGCCAGTATTATACAGACACTAAGACCTCACAATGCCAGTATTATACAGACACTCTGACCTCACACTGCCAGTATTATACAGACACTCCAATCTCACACTGCCAGTATTATACACACTCTGACCTCACAATGCCAATAATATACAGACACTCTGACCTCACACAGCCACTATTATACACACTCTGACCTCACACAGCCACTATTATACACACTCTGACCTGACAATGCCAATAATATACAGACACTCTGACCTGACAATGCCAAAAATTTACAGACACTCTGACCTCACACTGCCAATAATATACAGACACTCTGACCTGACAATGCCAATAATATACAGACACTCTGACCACACACTGCCAGAATTATACACACTCTGACCTCACACGGCCAATAATATACAGACACTCTGACCTCACACTGCCAATAATATACACACTCTGTCCTCACACTGCCAATAACATACCGACACTCTGACCTCACACTGCCAGTATTATACAGACACTCTGACCTCGCACTGCCAGTATTATATACACTCTGACCTCACGCTGCCAAGTATTGTACAGACATTCAGACCTCACACTAGCAGTATTATACAGACACTCTGACCTCACAAAGCCAGTATTATACAGACATTCTGAACTCACAATGCCAGTATTATACAGAAACTCTGACCTCACAATGCCAGTATTATACACACACTCTGACCTCACACTGCCAGTATTATACACACTCTGACCTGACACTGCCAATATTATACAGACACTCTGACCTCACACTGCCAGTATTTTACAGACACTCTGACCTCACTCTGCCAGTATTATACAGAAACTCTGACCTCACAATGCCAGTATTATACAAACACTCTGACCACACACTGCCAGTATTATACACACACTCTGACCTCACACTGCGAATAATATACAGACACTCTGACCTCACAATGCCAATATTATACAGACACTCTGACCTCACACTGCCAGTTTATGCAAACTCAAACCTAACACTGCCAGTATTATACAGACACTCTGACCTCCCACTGGCAAAATTATACAGAAACTCTGACCTCACACTGCCAGTATTATACACACTCTGACCCCACACTGCCAGTATTATACAGACACTCTGACCTCACACTGCCATAATTATACAGACACTCTGACCTCACAGCCTGTATTATAAACACACTCTGACCTCACACTGCCAATAATATACAGACACTGTGACCTCACACCGCCAGATTTATACACACTCTGACCTCACACTGCCAGTATTATACACACTCTGACCTCACATTGCCAATAATATACAGACACTCTGACCTCACACTGCCAGAATAATACACACTCTGAACTCACACTGCCAGTATTATACACACTCTGACCTCACATTGCCAATAATATACAGACACTCTGACCTCACACTGCCAGGATAATACACACTCTGAACTCACACTGCCAGTATTATACACACTCTGACCTCACACTGCCAGTATTATACAGACACTCTGACCTCGCACTGCCAGTATTATATAGACACTCTGACCTCACGCTGCCAGTATTGTACAGACATTCAGACCTCACACTAGCAGTATTATACAGACACTCTGACCTCACAAAGCCAGTATTATACAGACACTCTGACCTCACAAAGCCAGTATTCTCCAGACACTCTGACCTCACAATGCCAGTATTTTACAGAAACTCTGACCTCACAATGCCAGTATTATACAGACACTCTGACCTCACACTGCCAATTTTATACACACACTCTGACCTCACACTGCCAATAATATACACACTCTGACCTCACACTGCCAGTATATTACAGACACTCTGACCTCACACTGCCAGTATTATACAGACACTCTGACCTCGCACTGCCAGTATTATATAGACACTCTGACCTCACGCTGCCAGTATTGTACAGACATTCAGACCTCACACTAGCAGTATTATACAGACACTCTGACCTCACAAAGCCAGTATTATACAGACACTCTGACCTCACAATGCCAGTATTATACAGAAACTCTGACCTCACAATGCCAGTATTATACAAACACTCTGACCACACACTGCCAGTATTATGCAGACACGCTGACCTCACAATGCCAGTATTATCCAGAAACTCTGACCTCACAATGCCAGTATTATACAGACAGTCTGACCTCACACTGCCAGTATTATACACACACTCTGACCTCACACTGCCAATAATATACAGACACTCTGACCTCACACTGCCAGTTTATACACAATCTGACCTCACACTGCCAGTATTATACACACTCAGACCTGACACTGCCAATATTATACAGACACTCTGACCTCACACTGCCAGTATTATACAGACACTCTGACCTCACTCTGCCAATATTATACACACACTCTGACCTCACACTGCCAGTATTATACACACACACTGACCTCACTCTGCCAATATTATACAGACACTCTGACCTCACAATGCCAGTTGATACAAAATCTGACCTCACACTGCCAGTATTATACACACTCTGACCTGACACTGCCAATATTATACAGACACTCTGACCTGACACTGCCAGTATTATACAGACACTCTGACCTCACTCTGCCAGTATTATACAGAAACTCCGACCTCACAATGCCAGTATTATACAAACACTCTGACCACACACTGCCAGTATTATACACACACTCTGACCTCACACTGCCAATAATATACAGACACTCTGACCTCACACTGCCAATATTATACAGACACTCTGACCTCACACTGCCAGTTTATGCAAACTCAAACCTAACACTGCCAGTATTATACAGACACTCTGACCTCCCACTGGCAAAATTATACAGGCACTCTGACCTCACACTGCCAGTATTATACACACTCTGACCCCACACTGCCAGTATTATACAGACACTCTGACCTCACACTGCCATAATTATACAGGCACTCTGACCTCACACTGCCAGTATTATACACACTCTGACCTCACACTGCCAGTATTATACACACTCTGACCTCACATTGCCAATAATACACAGACACTCTGACCTCACACTGCCAGGATAATACACACTCTGAACTCACACTGCCAGTATTATACACACTCTAACCTCACATTGCCAATAATATACAGACACTCTGACCTCACATTGCCAGGATAATACACACTCTGACCTCACACTGCCAGTATTATCCACACTCTGACCTCACAATGCCAATAATATACACACACTCTGACCTCACACTGCCAGTAATATACACACTCTGACCTCAAACTGCCAGTATATTACAGACACTCTGACCTCACACTGCCAGTATTACACACACTCTGACCCCACAGTGCCAGTATTATACAGACACTCTGACCTCACACAGCCAGTATTATACAGACACTCTGACCTCACACTGCCAGTATTATACAGACACTCTGATCTCACGCTGCCAGTAAAATACAGACACTCTGACCTCAAACTGCCAGTATTATACAGACACTAAGACCTCACAATGCCAGTATTATACAGACACTCTGACCTCACACTGCCAGTATTATACAGACACTCCAACCTCACACTGCCAGTATTATACACACTCTGACCTCACAATGCCAATAATATACAGACACTCTGACCTCACACAGCCACTATTATACACACTCTGACCTCACACTGCCAGTATTATACAGACACTTAGACCTCACACTGCCAAAAATTTACAGACACTCTGACCTCACACTGCCAATAATATACAGACACTCTGACCTGACAATGCCAATAATATACAGACACTCTGACCACACACTGCCAGAATTATACACACTCTGACCTCACACGGCCAATAATATACAGACACTCTGACCTCACACTGCCAATAATATACACACTCTGTCCTCACACTGCCAATAACATACCGACACTCTGACCTCACACTGCCAGTATTATACAGACACTCTGAGCTCACAATGCCAGTATTATACACACACTCTGACCTCAGACTGCCAATAATATACAGTCTGACCTCACACTGCCAATATTATACAGACACTCTGACCTCACACTGCCAGTATTATACAGACACTCTGACCTCACACTGCCAGTATTATGTCGACACTCTGACCTCACACTGCCAGTATTATGTCGACACTCTGACCTCACACTGCCAATAATATACAGACACTCTGACCTCACACCGCCAGTATTATACATACACTCTGACCTCACACCGCCAGTATATACACACTCTGACCTCACACAGTCAATAATATACAGACACTCTGACCTCACACCGCCAGATTTATACACACTCTGACCTCACAATGCCAATAATATACAGACACTCTGACCTCACACTGCCAGGATAATACAGACTCTGACCTCACACTGCCAATAATATACAGACACTCTGACCTCACACTGGCAGGATAATACACACTCTGACCTCACACTGCCAGTATTATACAGACACTCTGACCTCACACTGCCAATATTATACACTCTCTGACCTCACACTGCCAATAATATACAGACACTCTGACCTCACACTGCCAATAATATACAGACACTCTGACCTCACACTGTCAGTATTATAGACACTCTGGCCTCACACTGCCAGTATTATACAGAAACTCTGACCTCACACTGCCAGAATTATACACACTCTGACCTCACACTGCCAATAATATACAGACACTCTGACCTCACACTGCCAATAATATACACACTCTGACCTCACACTGCCAATAATATACAGACACTCTGACCTCACACTGCCAGTATTATACAGACACTAAGACCTCACAATGCCAGTATTATACAGACACTCTGACCTCACACTGCCAGTATTATACAGACACTCCAACCTCACACTGCCAGTATTATACACACTCTGACCTGACAATGCCAATAATATACAGACACTCTGACCTCACACTGCCAGTATTATACAGAAACTCTGATCTCACACTGCCAGAACTATACACACTCTGCCCTCACACTGCCAATAATATACAGACACTCTGACCTCACAATGCCAATAATATACATACTCTGACCTCACACTGCCACTAATATACAGACACTCTGACCTCACACTGCCAATAATATGCACACTCTGACCTCACACTGCCAATAATATACAGACACTCTCACCTCACACTGCCGGTAATATACAGACACTCAGACCTCACATTGCCAAAAATTTACAGACACACTGACCTCACACTGCCAGTAACATACACACTCTGCCCTCACACTGCCAATAATATACCGACACTCTGACCTCACACTGCCAATAATATACACACTCTGACCTCACACTGCCAATAATATACAGACACTCTCACCTCACACTGCCGGTAATATACAGACACTCTGAGCTCACACTGCCGGTAATATACAGACACTCAGACCTCACACTGCCGGTAATAGACAGTCACTCAGACCTCACATTGCCAAAAATTTACAGACACTCTGACCTCACACTGCCAGTATTATACACACTCTGACCCCACACTGCCAGTATTATACAGACACTCTGACCTCACACTGCCAGTATTATACAGACACTCTGACCTCACACTGCCAGTATTATACACACTCTGACCTCACAATGCCAATAATTTACACACACTCGGACCTCACACTGCCAGTAATATACACACTCAGACAACACAATGCCAATATTATACCCACTCTGACCTCACACTGCCAGTATTATACAGAAACTCTGACCTCACAATGCCAGTATTATACAAACACTCTGACCTCACACTGCCAATAATATACAGACACTCTGACCTCACACTGCCAATATTATACAGACACTCTGACCTCACACTGCCAGTTAATGCAAACTCAAACCTAACACTGCCAGTATTATACAGACACTCTGACCTCCCACTGGCAAAATTATACAGGCACTCTGACCTCACACTGCCAGTATTATACACACTCTGACCCCACACTGCCAGTATTATACAGACACTCTGACCTCACAGCCTGTATTATACACACACTCTGACCTCACACTGCCAATAATATACAGACACTGTGACCTCACACCGCCAGATTTATACACACTCTGACCTCACACTGCCAGTATTATACACACTCTGACCTGACATTGCCAATAATATACAGACACTCTGACCTCACACTGCCAGGATAATACACACTCTGAACTCACACTGCCAGTATTATACACACTCTAACCTCACATTGCCAACAATATACAGACACTCTGACCTCACACTGCCAGGATAATACACACTCTGACCTCACACTGCCAGTATTATACACACTCTGACCTCACAATGCCAATAATATACACACACTCTGACCTCACACGGCCAGTAATATACACACTCTGACCTCACACTGCCAGTATATTACAGACACTCTGACCTCACACTGCCAGTATTACACACATAATACTGCCAGTGACCTGTCAGTGACCTGACATTGCCAATAAGATACAGACACTCTGACCTCACACTGCCAGGATAATACACACTCTGAACTCACACTGCCAATAATATACAGACACTCTGACCTCACAATGCCAATAATATACATACTCTGACCTCACACTGCCACTAATATACAGACACTCTGACCTCACACTGCCAATAATATGCACACTCTGACCTCACACTGCCAATAATATACAGACACTCTCACCTCACACTGCCGGTAATATACAGACACTCAGACCTCACATTGCCAAAAATTTACAGACACTCTGACCTCACACTGCCAGTAACATACACACTCTGCCCTCACACTGCCAATAATATACCGACACTCTGACCTCACACTGCCAATAATATACACACTCTGACCTCACACTGCCAATAATATACAGACACTCTCACCTCACACTGCCGGTAATATACAGACACTCTGACCTCACACTGCCGGTAATATACAGACACTCAGACCTCACACTGCCGGTAATAGACAGTCACTCAGACCTCACATTGCCAAAAATTTACAGACACTCTGACCTCACACTGCCAGTATTATACACACTCTGACCCCACACTGCCAGTATTATACAGACACTCTGACCTCACACTGCCAGTATTATACAGACACTCTGACCTCACACTGCCAGTATTATACACACTCTGACCTCACAATGCCAATAATTTACACACACTCGGACCTCACACTGCCAGTAATATACACACTCAGACAACACAATGCCAATATTATACCCACTCTGACCTCACACTGCCAGTATTATACAGAAACTCTGACCTCACAATGCCAGTATTATACAAACACTCTGACCTCACACTGCCAATAATATACAGACACTCTGACCTCACACTGCCAATATTATACAGACACTCTGACCTCACACTGCCAGTTAATGCAAACTCAAACCTAACACTGCCAGTATTATACAGACACTCTGACCTCCCACTGGCAAAATTATACAGGCACTCTGACCTCACACTGCCAGTATTATACACACTCTGACCCCACACTGCCAGTATTATACAGACACTCTGACCTCACAGCCTGTATTATACACACACTCTGACCTCACACTGCCAATAATATACAGACACTGTGACCTCACACCGCCAGATTTATACACACTCTGACCTCACACTGCCAGTATTATACACACTCTGACCTGACATTGCCAATAATATACAGACACTCTGACCTCACACTGCCAGGATAATACACACTCTGAACTCACACTGCCAGTATTATACACACTCTAACCTCACATTGCCAACAATATACAGACACTCTGACCTCACACTGCCAGGATAATACACACTCTGACCTCACACTGCCAGTATTATACACACTCTGACCTCACAATGCCAATAATATACACACACTCTGACCTCACACGGCCAGTAATATACACACTCTGACCTCACACTGCCAGTATATTACAGACACTCTGACCTCACACTGCCAGTATTACACACATAATACTGCCAGTGACCTGTCAGTGACCTGACATTGCCAATAAGATACAGACACTCTGACCTCACACTGCCAGGATAATACACACTCTGAACTCACACTGCCAGTATTATACACACTCTAACCTCACATTGCCAATAATATACAGACACTCTGACCTCACACTGCCAGGATAATACACACTCTGACCTCACACTGCCAGTATTATACACACTCTGACCTCACAGTGCCAGTATTATACAGACACTCTGACCTCACACAGCCAGTATTATACAGACACTCTGACCTCACACTGCCAGTATTATACAGACACTCTGATCTCACGCTGCCAGTAAAATACAGACACTCTGACCTCAAACTGCCAGTATTATACAGACACTCTGACCTCACACTGCCAGTATTATACACACTCTGACCTCACAATGCCAATAATATACAGACACTCTGACCTCACACAGCCACTATTATACACACTCTGACCTCACACTGCCAGTATTAGACAGACACTCTGACCTCACACTGCCAGTATGAGACACACTCTAACCTCACATTGTCAATAATATACAGACACTCTGACCTCACACTGCCAATAACATACAGACACTCTGACCTGACAATGCCAATAATATACAGACACTCTGATCACACACTGCCAGAATTATACACACTCTGACCTCACACAGCCAATAATATACAGACACTCTGACCTCACACTGCCAATAATATACACACTCTGTCCTCACACTGCCAATAACATACCGACACTCTGACCTCACACTGCCAGTATTATACATACTCTGACCTCACACTGCCAGTTTTATGCAGACACTCTGAGGTCACAATGCAAGTATTATACACACACTCTGACCTCAGACTGCCAATAATATACAGTCTGACCTCACACTGCCAGTATTATGTCGACACTCTGACCTCACACTGCCAGTATTATACAGACACTCTGACCTCACAGTGCCAATAATATACAGACACTCTGACCTCACACCGCCAGTATTATACAGACACTCTGACCTCACACCGCCAGTATTATGCAGACACTCTGACCTCACACCGCCAGTATTATACACACTCTGACATCACACCGCCAGTATTATACACACTCTGACATCACACTGTCAATAATATACAGACACTCTGACCTCACACCGCCAGATTTATACACACTCTGACCTCACAATGCCAATAATATACAGACACTCTGACCTCACACTGCCAGGATAATACAGACTCTGACCTCACACTGCCAATAACATACAGACACTCTGACCTCACACTGCCAATAATATACAGACACTCTGACCTCACACTGCCAGTATTATAGACACTCTGGCCTCACACTGCCAGTATTATACAGAAACTCTGACCTCACACTGCCAGAAGTATACAGACACTTTGACCTCACACTGCCAGTATGATACAGACACTCTGACCTCACACTGCCAATAATATACAGACACTCTGACCTCACACTGTCAGTATTATACACACTCTGGCCTCACACTGCCAGTATTATACAGACACTCTGACCTCACACTGCCAGATGTATGCACACACTGACCTCACACTGCCAGTAACATACACACTCTCACCTGACCATGCCAATAATATACAGACACTCTGACCTCACACTGCCAGTATTATGCACACGGTGACCTCACACTGCCAGTATTATACAGAAACTCTGACCTCACACTGCCAGAATTATACACACTCTGACCTCACACTGCCAATAATATACAGACACTCTGACCTCACACTGCCAACAATATACAGACACTCTGACCTCACACTGCCAACAATATACACACTATGACCTCACACTGCCAATAATATACAGACACTCTGACCTCACACTGCCAATAATATACAGACACTCTGACCTCACACTGCCAATAATATACAGACACTCTGACCTCACACTGCCAACAATATACACACTATGACCTCACACTGCCAATAATATACAGACACTCTGACCTCACACTGCCAGTATTATACAGACTCTGACCTCACACTGCCAGTAATATACAGACACTCAGACCTCACACTGCCAGATGTATACACACTCTGACCTCACACTGCCAGTAACATACACACTCTCAACTGACAAAGCCAATAATATACAGACACTCTGACCTCACGCTGCCAGTATTATACACACTCTGACCTCACACTGCCAGTATTATACAGAAACTCTGACCTCACACTGCCAGAATTATACACACTCTGCCCTCACACTGCCAATAATATACAGACACTCTGACCTCACAATGCCAATAATATACGTACTCTGACCTCACACTGCCACTAATATACAGACACTCTGACCTCACACTGCCAATAATATACACACTCTGACCTCACACTGCAAATAATATACAGACACTCTCACCTCACACTGCCGGTAATATACAGACACTCAGACCTCACACTGCCAATAATATACAGACACTCTGACCTCACAATGCCAATAATATACGTACTCTGACCTCACACTGCCAATAATATACAGACACTCTGACCTCACACTGCCAATAATATACACACTCTGACCTCACACTGCCAATAATATACAGACACTCTCACCTCACACTGCCGGTAATATACAGACACTCTGACCTCACACTGCCGGTAATATACAGACACTCAGACCTCACATTGCCAAAAATTTACAGACACTCTGACCTCACACTGCCAGTATTATACAGACACTCTGACCTCACACTGCCGGTAATATACAGACACTCAGACCTCACATTGCCAAAAATTTACAGACACTCTGACCTCACACTGCCAGTATTATACAGACACTCTGACCTCACACTGCCGGTAATATACAGACACTCAGACCTCACATTGCCAATAATTTACACACACTCGGACCTCACACTGCCAGTAATATACACACTCAGACAACACAATGCCAATATTATACACACTCTGACCTCACTCTGCCAATATTATACAGACACTCTGACCTCACACTGCCAGTATTATACACACTCTGACCTCACACTGCCTGTATTATACACACTCTGACCTCACACTGCCAGTATTATACAGATACTCTGACCTCACACTGCCAGTATTATACAGACAATCTGACCTCACAATGCCGGTATTATGCAGACACTCTGACCTCACACTGCCAGTATTATACAGACACTCTGACCTCACACTGCCAGTATTATACAGACACTCTGACCTCACACTGCCAGTATTATACAGACACTCTGATCTCACGCTGCCAGTAAAATACAGACACTCTGACCTCAAACTGCCAGAATTATACAGACACTAAGACCTCACAATGCCAGTATTATACAGACACTCTGACCTCACACTGCCAGTATTATACAGACACTCCAACCTCACACTGCCAGTATTATACACACTCAGACCTCACAATGCCAATAATATACAGACACTCTGACCTCACACAGCCACTAATATACAGACACTCTGACCTCACACTGCCAATAATATGCACACTCTGACCTCACACTGCCAATAATATACAGACACTCTCACCTCACACTGCCAATAATATGCACACTCTGACCTCACACTGCCAATAATATACAGACACTCTCACCTCACACTGCCGGTAATATACAGACACTCAGACCTCACATTGCCAAAGATTTACAGACACTCTGACCTCACACTGCCAGTAACATACACACTCTGCCCTCACACTGCCAATAATATACCGACACTCTGACCTCACACTGCCAATAATATACACACTCTGACCTCACACTGCCAATAATATACAGACACTCTCACCTCACACTGCCGGTAATATACAGACACTCTGACCTCACACTGCCGGTAATATACAGACACTCAGACCTCACACTGCCGGTAATAGACAGTCACTCAGACCTCACATTGCCAAAAATTTACAGACACTCTGACCTCACACTGCCAGTATTATACACACTCTGACCCCACACTGCCAGTATTATACAGACACTCTGACCTCACACTGCCAGTATTATACAGACACTCTGACCTCACACTGCCAGTATTATACACACTCTGACCTCACAATGCCAATAATTTACACACACTCGGACCTCACACTGCCAGTAATATACACACTCAGACAACACAATGCCAATATTATACCCACTCTGACCTCACACTGCCAGTATTATACAGAAACTCTGACCTCACAATGCCAGTATTATACAAACACTCTGACCTCACACTGCCAATAATATACAGACACTCTGACCTCACACTGCCAATATTATACAGACACTCTGACCTCACACTGCCAGTTAATGCAAACTCAAACCTAACACTGCCAGTATTATACAGACACTCTGACCTCCCACTGGCAAAATTATACAGGCACTCTGACCTCACACTGCCAGTATTATACACACTCTGACCCCACACTGCCAGTATTATACAGACACTCTGACCTCACAGCCTGTATTATACACACACTCTGACCTCACACTGCCAATAATATACAGACACTGTGACCTCACACCGCCAGATTTATACACACTCTGACCTCACACTGCCAGTATTATACACACTCTGACCTGACATTGCCAATAATATACAGACACTCTGACCTCACACTGCCAGGATAATACACACTCTGAACTCACACTGCCAGTATTATACACACTCTAACCTCACATTGCCAATAATATACAGACACTCTGACCTCACACTGCCAGGATAATACACACTCTGACCTCACACTGCCAGTATTATACACACTCTGACCTCACAATGCCAATAATATACACACACTCTGACCTCACACGGCCAGTAATATACACACTCTGACCTCACACTGCCAGTATATTACAGACACTCTGACCTCACACTGCCAGTATTACACACATAATACTGCCAGTGACCTGTCAGTGACCTGACATTGCCAATAAGATACAGACACTCTGACCTCACACTGCCAGGATAATACACACTCTGAACTCACACTGCCAGTATTATACACACTCTAACCTCACATTGCCAATAATATACAGACACTCTGACCTCACACTGCCAGGATAATACACACTCTGACCTCACACTGCCAGTATTATACACACTCTGACCTCACAGTGCCAGTATTATACAGACACTCTGACCTCACACAGCCAGTATTATACAGACACTCTGACCTCACACTGCCAGTATTATACAGACACTCTGATCTCACGCTGCCAGTAAAATACAGACACTCTGACCTCAAACTGCCAGTATTATACAGACACTCTGACCTCACACTGCCAGTATTATACACACTCTGACCTCACAATGCCAATAATATACAGACACTCTGACCTCACACAGCCACTATTATACACACTCTGACCTCACACTGCCAGTATTAGACAGACACTCTGACCTCACACTGCCAGTATGAGACACACTCTAACCTCACATTGTCAATAATATACAGACACTCTGACCTCACACTGCCAATAACATACAGACACTCTGACCTGACAATGCCAATAATATACAGACACTCTGACCACACACTGCCAGAATTATACACACTCTGACCTCACACAGCCAATAATATACAGACACTCTGACCTCACACTGCCAATAATATACACACTCTGTCCTCACACTGCCAATAACATACCGACACTCTGACCTCACACTGCCAGTATTATACATACTCTGACCTCACACTGCCAGTTTTATGCAGACACTCTGAGCTCACAATGCCAGTATTATACACACACTCTGACCTCAGACTGCCAATAATATACAGTCTGACCTCACACTGCCAGTATTATGTCGACACTCTGACCTCACACTGCCAGTATTATACAGACACTCTGACCTCACAGTGCCAATAATATACAGACACTCTGACCTCACACCGCCAGTATTATACAGACACTCTGACCTCACACCGCCAGTATTATGCAGACACTCTGACCTCACACCGCCAGTATTATACACACTCTGACATCACACCGCCAGTATTATACACACTCTGACATCACACTGTCAATAATATACAGACACTCTGACCTCACACCGCCAGATTTATACACACTCTGACCTCACAATGCCAATAATATACAGACACTCTGACCTCACACTGCCAGGATAATACAGACTCTGACCTCACACTGCCAATAACATACAGACACTCTGACCTCACACTGCCAATAATATACAGACACTCTGACCTCACACTGCCAGTATTATAGACACTCTGGCCTCACACTGCCAGTATTATACAGAAACTCTGACCTCACACTGCCAGAATTATACAGACACTTTGACCTCACACTGCCAGTATGATACAGACACTCTGACCTCACACTGCCAATAATATACAGACACTCTGACCTCACACTGTCAGTATTATACACACTCTGGCCTCACACTGCCAGTATTATACAGACACTCTGACCTCACACTGCCAGATGTATGCACACACTGACCTCACACTGCCAGTAACATACACACTCTCACCTGACCATGCCAATAATATACAGACACTCTGACCTCACACTGCCAGTATTATGCACACTGTGACCTCACACTGCCAGTATTATACAGAAACTCTGACCTCACACTGCCAGAATTATACACACTCTGACCTCACACTGCCAATAATATACAGACACTCTGACCTCACACTGCCAATAATATACAGACACTCTGACCTCACACTGCCAACAATATACACACTATGACCTCACACTGCCAATAATATACAGACACTCTGACCTCACACTGCCAATAATATACAGACACTCTGACCTCACACTGCCAATAATATACAGACACTCTGACCTCACACTGCCAACAATATACACACTATGACCTCACACTGCCAATAATATACAGACACTCTGACCTCACACTGCCAGTATTATACAGACTCTGACCTCACACTGCCAGTAATATACAGACACTCAGACCTCACACTGCCAGATGTATACACACTCTGACCTCACACTGCCAGTAACATACACACTCTCACCTGACAAAGCCAATAATATACAGACACTCTGACCTCACGCTGCCA
The DNA here is from genome assembly GCF_036365525.1 of Heterodontus francisci. Classification (NCBI taxonomy): domain Eukaryota; kingdom Metazoa; phylum Chordata; class Chondrichthyes; order Heterodontiformes; family Heterodontidae; genus Heterodontus; species Heterodontus francisci. The sequence goes on along the minus strand of NC_090379.1, from coordinate 94,136,228 downwards.
GTATTATACACACTCTGACCTCACACTGCCAGTATTATACAGAAACTCTGACCTCACAATGCCAATAATATACGTACTCTGACCTCACACTGCCACTAATATACAGACACTCTGACCTCACACTGCCAATAATATACACACTCTGACCTCACACTGCAAATAATATACAGACACTCTCACCTCACACTGCCGGTAATATACAGACACTCAGACCTCACACTGCCAATAATATACAGACACTCTGACCTCACAAAGCCAATAATATACGTACTCTGACCTCACACTGCCAATAATATACAGACACTCTGACCTCACACTGCCAATAATATACACACTCTGACCTCACACTGCCAATAATATACAGACACTCTCACCTCACACTGCCGGTAATATACAGACACTCTGACCTCACACTGCCGGTAATATACAGACACTCAGACCTCACATTGCCAAAAATTTACAGACACTCTGACCTCACACTGCCAGTATTATACAGACACTCTGACCTCACACTGCCGGTAATATACAGACACTCAGACCTCACATTGCCAAAAATTTACAGACACTCTGACCTCACACTGCCAGTATTATACAGACACTCTGACCTCACACTGCCGGTAATATACAGACACTCAGACCTCACATTGCCAATAATTTACACACACTCGGACCTCACACTGCCAGTAATATACACACTCAGACAACACAATGCCAATATTATACACACTCTGACCTCACTCTGCCAATATTATACAGACACTCTGACCTCACACTGCCAGTATTATACACACTCTGACCTCACACTGCCTGTATTATACACACTCTGACCTCACACTGCCAGTATTATACAGATACTCTGACCTCACACTGCCAGTATTATACAGACAATCTGACCTCACACTGCCGGTATTATGCAGACACTCTGACCTCACACTGCCAGTATGATACAGACACTCTGACCTCACACTGCCAGTATTATACACACTCTGACCCCACAGTGCCAGTATTATACAGACACTCTGACCTCACACAGCCAGTATTATACAGACACTCTGACCTCACACTGCCAGTATTATACAGACACTCTGATCTCACGCTGCCAGTAAAATACAGACACTCTGACCTCAAACTGCCAGAATTATACAGACACTAAGACCTCACAATGCCAGTATTATACAGACACTCTGACCTCACACTGCCAGTATTATACAGACACTCCAACCTCACACTGCCAGTATTATACACACTCAGACCTCACAATGCCAATAATATACAGACACTCTGACCTCACACAGCCACTAATATACAGACACTCTGACCTCACACTGCCAATAATATGCACACTCTGACCTCACACTGCCAATAATATACAGACACTCTCACCTCACACTGCCAATAATATGCACACTCTGACCTCACACTGCCAATAATATACAGACACTCTCACCTCACACTGCCGGTAATATACAGACACTCAGACCTCACATTGCCAAAAATTTACAGACACTCTGACCTCACACTGCCAGTAACATACACACTCTGCCCTCACACTGCCAATAATATACCGACACTCTGACCTCACACTGCCAATAATATACACACTCTGACCTCACACTGCCAATAATATACAGACACTCTCACCTCACACTGCCGGTAATATACAGACACTCTGACCTCACACTGCCGGTAATATACAGACACTCAGACCTCACACTGCCGGTAATAGACAGTCACTCAGACCTCACATTGCCAAAAATTTACAGACACTCTGACCTCACACTGCCAGTATTATACACACTCTGACCCCACACTGCCAGTATTATACAGACACTCTGACCTCACACTGCCAGTATTATACAGACACTCTGACCTCACAATGCCAGTATTATACACACTCTGACCTCACAATGCCAATAATTTACACACACTCGGACCTCACACTGCCAGTAATATACACACTCAGACAACACAATGCCAATATTATACCCACTCTGACCTCACACTGCCAGTATTATACAGAAACTCTGACCTCACAATGCCAGTATTATACAAACACTCTGACCTCACACTGCCAATAATATACAGACACTCTGACCTCACACTGCCAATATTATACAGACACTCTGACCTCACACTGCCAGTTAATGCAAACTCAAACCTAACACTGCCAGTATTATACAGACACTCTGACCTCCCACTGGCAAAATTATACAGGCACTCTGACCTCACACTGCCAGTATTATACACACTCTGACCCCACACTGCCAGTATTATACAGACACTCTGACCTCACAGCCTGTATTATACACACACTCTGACCTCACACTGCCAATAATATACAGACACTGTGACCTCACACCGCCAGATTTATACACACTCTGACCTCACACTGCCAGTATTATACACACTCTGACCTGACATTGCCAATAATATACAGACACTCTGACCTCACACTGCCAGGATAATACACACTCTGAACTCACACTGCCAGTATTATACACACTCTAACCTCACATTGCCAATAATATACAGACACTCTGACCTCACACGGCCAGTAATATACACACTCTGACCTCACACTGCCAGTATTACACACATAATACTGCCAGTGACCTGTCAGTGACCTGACATTGCCAATAAGATACAGACACTCTGACCTCACACTGCCAGGATAATACACACTCTGAACTCACACTGCCAGTATTATACACACTCTAACCTCACATTGCCAATAATATACAGACACTCTGACCTCACACTGCCAGGATAATACACACTCTGACCTCACACTGCCAGTATTATACACACTCTGACCTCACAGTGCCAGTATTATACAGACACTCTGACCTCACACAGCCAGTATTATACAGACACTCTGACCTCACACTGCCAGTATTATACAGACACTCTGATCTCACGCTGCCAGTAAAATACAGACACTCTGACCTCAAACTGCCAGTATTATACAGACACTCTGACCTCACACTGCCAGTATTATACACACTCTGACCTCACAATGCCAATAATATACAGACACTCTGACCTCACACAGCCACTATTATACACACTCTGACCTCACACTGCCAGTATTAGACAGACACTCTGACCTCACACTGCCAGTATGAGACACACTCTAACCTCACATTGTCAATAATATACAGACACTCTGACCTCACACTGCCAATAACATACAGACACTCTGACCTGACAATGCCAATAATATACAGACACTCTGACCACACACTGCCAGAATTATACACACTCTGACCTCACACAGCCAATAATATACAGACACTCTGACCTCACACTGCCAATAATATACACACTCTGTCCTCACACTGCCAATAACATACCGACACTCTGACCTCACACTGCCAGTATTATACATACTCTGACCTCACACTGCCAGTTTTATGCAGACACTCTGAGCTCACAATGCCAGTATTATACACACACTCTGACCTCAGACTGCCAATAATATACAGTCTGACCTCACACTGCCAGTATTATGTCGACACTCTGACCTCACACTGCCAGTATTATACAGACACTCTGACCTCACAGTGCCAATAATATACAGACACTCTGACCTCACACCGCCAGTATTATACAGACACTCTGACCTCACACCGCCAGTATTATGCAGACACTCTGACCTCACACCGCCAGTATTATACACACTCTGACATCACACCGCCAGTATTATACACACTCTGACATCACACTGTCAATAATATACAGACACTCTGACCTCACACCGCCAGATTTATACACACTCTGACCTCACAATGCCAATAATATACAGACACTCTGACCTCACACTGCCAGGATAATACAGACTCTGACCTCACACTGCCAATAACATACAGACACTCTGACCTCACACTGCCAATAATATACAGACACTCTGACCTCACACTGCCAGTATTATAGACACTCTGGCCTCACACTGCCAGTATTATACAGAAACTCTGACCTCACACTGCCAGAATTATACAGACACTTTGACCTCACACTGCCAGTATGATACAGACACTCTGACCTCACACTGCCAATAATATACAGACACTCTGACCTCACACTGTCAGTATTATACACACTCTGGCCTCACACTGCCAGTATTATACAGACACTCTGACCTCACACTGCCAGATGTATGCACACACTGACCTCACACTGCCAGTAACATACACACTCTGACCCCACACTGCCAGTATTATACAGACACTCTGACCTCACAGCCTGTATTATACACACACTCTGACCTCACACTGCCAATAATATACAGACACTGTGACCTCACACCGCCAGATTTATACACACTCTGACCTCACACTGCCAGTATTATACACACTCTGACCTGACATTGCCAATAATATACAGACACTCTGACCTCACACTGCCAGGATAATACACACTCTGAACTCACACTGCCAGTATTATACACACTCTAACCTCACATTGCCAATAATATACAGACACTCTGACCTCACACTGCCAGGATAATACACACTCTGACCTCACACTGCCAGTATTATACACACTCTGACCTCACAATGCCAATAATATACACACACTCTGACCTCACACGGCCAGTAATATACACACTCTGACCTCACACTGCCAGTATATTACAGACACTCTGACCTCACACTGCCAGTATTACACACATAATACTGCCAGTGACCTGTCAGTGACCTGACATTGCCAATAAGATACAGACACTCTGACCTCACACTGCCAGGATAATACACACTCTGAACTCACACTGCCAGTATTATACACACTCTAACCTCACATTGCCAATAATATACAGACACTCTGACCTCACACTGCCAGGATAATACACACTCTGACCTCACACTGCCAGTATTATACACACTCTGACCTCACAGTGCCAGTATTATACAGACACTCTGACCTCACACAGCCAGTATTATACAGACACTCTGACCTCACACTGCCAGTATTATACAGACACTCTGATCTCACGCTGCCAGTAAAATACAGACACTCTGACCTCAAACTGCCAGTATTATACAGACACTCTGACCTCACACTGCCAGTATTATACACACTCTGACCTCACAATGCCAATAATATACAGACACTCTGACCTCACACAGCCACTATTATACACACTCTGACCTCACACTGCCAGTATTAGACAGACACTCTGACCTCACACTGCCAGTATGAGACACACTCTAACCTCACATTGTCAATAATATACAGACACTCTGACCTCACACTGCCAATAACATACAGACACTCTGACCTGACAATGCCAATAATATACAGACACTCTGACCACACACTGCCAGAATTATACACACTCTGACCTCACACAGCCAATAATATACAGACACTCTGACCTCACACTGCCAATAATATACACACTCTGTCCTCACACTGCCAATAACATACCGACACTCTGACCTCACACTGCCAGTATTATACATACTCTGACCTCACACTGCCAGTTTTATGCAGACACTCTGAGCTCACAATGCCAGTATTATACACACACTCTGACCTCAGACTGCCAATAATATACAGTCTGACCTCACACTGCCAGTATTATGTCGACACTCTGACCTCACACTGCCAGTATTATACAGACACTCTGACCTCACAGTGCCAATAATATACAGACACTCTGACCTCACACCGCCAGTATTATACAGACACTCTGACCTCACACCGCCAGTATTATGCAGACACTCTGACCTCACACCGCCAGTATTATACACACTCTGACATCACACCGCCAGTATTATACACACTCTGACATCACACTGTCAATAATATACAGACACTCTGACCTCACACCGCCAGATTTATACACACTCTGACCTCACAATGCCAATAATATACAGACACTCTGACCTCACACTGCCAGGATAATACAGACTCTGACCTCACACTGCCAATAACATACAGACACTCTGACCTCACACTGCCAATAATATACAGACACTCTGACCTCACACTGCCAGTATTATAGACACTCTGGCCTCACACTGCCAGTATTATACAGAAACTCTGACCTCACACTGCCAGAATTATACAGACACTTTGACCTCACACTGCCAGTATGATACAGACACTCTGACCTCACACTGCCAATAATATACAGACACTCTGACCTCACACTGTCAGTATTATACACACTCTGGCCTCACACTGCCAGTATTATACAGACACTCTGACCTCACACTGCCAGATGTATGCACACACTGACCTCACACTGCCAGTAACATACACACTCTCACCTGACCATGCCAATAATATACAGACACTCTGACCTCACACTGCCAGTATTATGCACACTGTGACCTCACACTGCCAGTATTATACAGAAACTCTGACCTCACACTGCCAGAATTATACACACTCTGACCTCACACTGCCAATAATATACAGACACTCTGACCTCACACTGCCAATAATATACAGACACTCTGACCTCACACTGCCAACAATATACACACTATGACCTCACACTGCCAATAATATACAGACACTCTGACCTCACACTGCCAATAATATACAGACACTCTGACCTCACACTGCCAATAATATACAGACACTCTGACCTCACACTGCCAACAATATACACACTATGACCTCACACTGCCAATAATATACAGACACTCTGACCTCACACTGCCAGTATTATACAGACTCTGACCTCACACTGCCAGTAATATACAGACACTCAGACCTCACACTGCCAGATGTATACACACTCTGACCTCACACTGCCAGTAACATACACACTCTCACCTGACAAAGCCAATAATATACAGACACTCTGACCTCACGCTGCCAGTATTATACACACTCTGACCTCACACTGCCAGTATTATACAGAAACTCTGACCTCACACTGCCAGAATTATACACACTCTGCCCTCACACTGCCAATAATATACAGACACTCTGACCTCACAATGCCAATAATATACGTACTCTGACCTCACACTGCCACTAATATACAGACACTCTGACCTCACACTGCCAATAATATACACACTCTGACCTCACACTGCAAATAATATACAGACACTCTCACCTCACACTGCCGGTAATATACAGACACTCAGACCTCACACTGCCAATAATATACAGACACTCTGACCTCACAAAGCCAATAATATACGTACTCTGACCTCACACTGCCAATAATATACAGACACTCTGACCTCACACTGCCAATAATATACACACTCTGACCTCACACTGCCAATAATATACAGACACTCTCACCTCACACTGCCGGTAATATACAGACACTCTGACCTCACACTGCCGGTAATATACAGACACTCAGACCTCACATTGCCAAAAATTTACAGACACTCTGACCTCACACTGCCAGTATTATACAGACACTCTGACCTCACACTGCCGGTAATATACAGACACTCAGACCTCACATTGCCAAAAATTTACAGACACTCTGACCTCACACTGCCAGTATTATACAGACACTCTGACCTCACACTGCCGGTAATATACAGACACTCAGACCTCACATTGCCAATAATTTACACACACTCGGACCTCACACTGCCAGTAATATACACACTCAGACAACACAATGCCAATATTATACACACTCTGACCTCACTCTGCCAATATTATACAGACACTCTGACCTCACACTGCCAGTATTATACACACTCTGACCTCACACTGCCTGTATTATACACACTCTGACCTCACACTGCCAGTATTATACAGATACTCTGACCTCACACTGCCAGTATTATACAGACAATCTGACCTCACACTGCCGGTATTATGCAGACACTCTGACCTCACACTGCCAGTATGATACAGACACTCTGACCTCACACTGCCAGTATTATACACACTCTGACCCCACAGTGCCAGTATTATACAGACACTCTGACCTCACACAGCCAGTATTATACAGACACTCTGACCTCACACTGCCAGTATTATACAGACACTCTGATCTCACGCTGCCAGTAAAATACAGACACTCTGACCTCAAACTGCCAGAATTATACAGACACTAAGACCTCACAATGCCAGTATTATACAGACACTCTGACCTCACACTGCCAGTATTATACAGACACTCCAACCTCACACTGCCAGTATTATACACACTCAGACCTCACAATGCCAATAATATACAGACACTCTGACCTCACACAGCCACTAATATACAGACACTCTGACCTCACACTGCCAATAATATGCACACTCTGACCTCACACTGCCAATAATATACAGACACTCTCACCTCACACTGCCAATAATATGCACACTCTGACCTCACACTGCCAATAATATACAGACACTCTCACCTCACACTGCCGGTAATATACAGACACTCAGACCTCACATTGCCAAAAATTTACAGACACTCTGACCTCACACTGCCAGTAACATACACACTCTGCCCTCACACTGCCAATAATATACCGACACTCTGACCTCACACTGCCAATAATATACACACTCTGACCTCACACTGCCAATAATATACAGACACTCTCACCTCACACTGCCGGTAATATACAGACACTCTGACCTCACACTGCCGGTAATATACAGACACTCAGACCTCACACTGCCGGTAATAGACAGTCACTCAGACCTCACATTGCCAAAAATTTACAGACACTCTGACCTCACACTGCCAGTATTATACACACTCTGACCCCACACTGCCAGTATTATACAGACACTCTGACCTCACACTGCCAGTATTATACAGACACTCTGACCTCACAATGCCAGTATTATACACACTCTGACCTCACAATGCCAATAATTTACACACACTCGGACCTCACACTGCCAGTAATATACACACTCAGACAACACAATGCCAATATTATACCCACTCTGACCTCACACTGCCAGTATTATACAGAAACTCTGACCTCACAATGCCAGTATTATACAAACACTCTGACCTCACACTGCCAATAATATACAGACACTCTGACCTCACACTGCCAATATTATACAGACACTCTGACCTCACACTGCCAGTTAATGCAAACTCAAACCTAACACTGCCAGTATTATACAGACACTCTGACCTCCCACTGGCAAAATTATACAGGCACTCTGACCTCACACTGCCAGTATTATACACACTCTGACCCCACACTGCCAGTATTATACAGACACTCTGACCTCACAGCCTGTATTATACACACACTCTGACCTCACACTGCCAATAATATACAGACACTGTGACCTCACACCGCCAGATTTATACACACTCTGACCTCACACTGCCAGTATTATACACACTCTGACCTGACATTGCCAATAATATACAGACACTCTGACCACACACTGCCAGGATAATACACACTCTGAACTCACACTGCCAGTATTATACACACTCTAACCTCACATTGCCAATAATATACAGACACTCTGACCTCACACTGCCAGGATAATACACACTCTGACCTCACACTGCCAGTATTATACACACTCTGACCTCACAATGCCAATAATATACACACACTCTGACCTCACACGGCCAGTAATATACACACTCTGACCTCACACTGCCAGTATATTACAGACACTCTGACCTCACACTGCCAGTATTACACACATAATACTGCCAGTGACCTGTCAGTGACCTGACATTGCCAATAAGATACAGACACTCTGACCTCACACTGCCAGGATAATACACACTCTGAACTCACACTGCCAGTATTATACACACTCTAACCTCACATTGCCAATAATATACAGACACTCTGACCTCACACTGCCAGGATAATACACACTCTGACCTCACACTGCCAGTATTATACACACTCTGACCTCACAGTGCCAGTATTATACAGACACTCTGACCTCACACAGCCAGTATTATACAGACACTCTGACCTCACACTGCCAGTATTATACAGACACTCTGATCTCACGCTGCCAGTAAAATACAGACACTCTGACCTCAAACTGCCAGTATTATACAGACACTCTGACCTCACACTGCCAGTATTATACACACTCTGACCTCACAATGCCAATAATATACAGACACTCTGACCTCACACAGCCACTATTATACACACTCTGACCTCACACTGCCAGTATTAGACAGACACTCTGACCTCACACTGCCAGTATGAGACACACTCTAACCTCACATTGTCAATAATATACAGACACTCTGACCTCACACTGCCAATAACATACAGACACTCTGACCTGACAATGCCAATAATATACAGACACTCTGACCACACACTGCCAGAATTATACACACTCTGACCTCACACAGCCAATAATATACAGACACTCTGACCTCACACTGCCAATAATATACACACTCTGTCCTCACACTGCCAATAACATACCGACACTCTGACCTCACACTGCCAGTATTATACATACTCTGACCTCACACTGCCAGTTTTATGCAGACACTCTGAGCTCACAATGCCAGTATTATACACACACTCTGACCTCAGACTGCCAATAATATACAGTCTGACCTCACACTGCCAGTATTATGTCGACACTCTGACCTCACACTGCCAGTATTATACAGACACTCTGACCTCACAGTGCCAATAATATACAGACACTCTGACCTCACACCGCCAGTATTATACAGACACTCTGACCTCACACCGCCAGTATTATGCAGACACTCTGACCTCACACCGCCAGTATTATACACACTCTGACATCACACCGCCAGTATTATACACACTCTGACATCACACTGTCAATAATATACAGACACTCTGACCTCACACCGCCAGATTTATACACACTCTGACCTCACAATGCCAATAATATACAGACACTCTGACCTCACACTGCCAGGATAATACAGACTCTGACCTCACACTGCCAATAACATACAGACACTCTGACCTCACACTGCCAATAATATACAGACACTCTGACCTCACACTGCCAGTATTATAGACACTCTGGCCTCACACTGCCAGTATTATACAGAAACTCTGACCTCACACTGCCAGAATTATACAGACACTTTGACCTCACACTGCCAGTATGATACAGACACTCTGACCTCACACTGCCAATAATATACAGACACTCTGACCTCACACTGTCAGTATTATACACACTCTGGCCTCACACTGCCAGTATTATACAGACACTCTGACCTCACACTGCCAGATGTATGCACACACTGACCTCACACTGCCAGTAACATACACACTCTCACCTGACCATGCCAATAATATACAGACACTCTGACCTCACACTGCCAGTATTATGCACACTGTGACCTCACACTGCCAGTATTATACAGAAACTCTGACCTCACACTGCCAGAATTATACACACTCTGACCTCACACTGCCAATAATATACAGACACTCTGACCTCACACTGCCAATAATATACAGACACTCTGACCTCACACTGCCAACAATATACACACTATGACCTCACACTGCCAATAATATACAGACACTCTGACCTCACACTGCCAATAATATACAGACACTCTGACCTCACACTGCCAATAATATACAGACACTCTGACCTCACACTGCCAACAATATACACACTATGACCTCACACTGCCAATAATATACAGACACTCTGACCTCACACTGCCAGTATTATACAGACTCTGACCTCACACTGCCAGTAATATACAGACACTCAGACCTCACACTGCCAGATGTATACACACTCTGACCTCACACTGCCAGTAACATACACACTCTCACCTGACAAAGCCAATAATATACAGACACTCTGACCTCACGCTGCCAGTATTATACACACTCTGACCTCACACTGCCAGTATTATACAGAAACTCTGACCTCACACTGCCAGAATTATACACACTCTGCCCTCACACTGCCAATAATATACAGACACTCTGACCTCACAATGCCAATAATATACGTACTCTGACCTCACACTGCCACTAATATACAGACACTCTGACCTCACACTGCCAATAATATACACACTCTGACCTCACACTGCAAATAATATACAGACACTCTCACCTCACACTGCCGGTAATATACAGACACTCAGACCTCACACTGCCAATAATATACAGACACTCTGACCTCACAATGCCAATAATATACGTACTCTGACCTCACACTGCCAATAATATACAGACACTCTGACCTCACACTGCCAATAATATACAGACACTCTCACCTCACACTGCCGGTAATATACAGACACTCTGACCTCACACTGCCGGTAATATACAGACACTCAGACCTCACATTGCCAAAAATTTACAGACACTCTGACCTCACACTGCCAGTATTATACAGACACTCTGACCTCACACTGCCGGTAATATACAGACACTCAGACCTCACATTGCCAAAAATTTACAGACACTCTGACCTCACACTGCCAGTATTATACAGACACTCTGACCTCACACTGCCGGTAATATACAGACACTCAGACCTCACATTGCCAATAATTTACACACACTCGGACCTCACACTGCCAGTAATATACACACTCAGACAACACAATGCCAATATTATACACACTCTGACCTCACTCTGCCAATATTATACAGACACTCTGACCTCACACTGCCAGTATTATACACACTCTGACCTCACACTGCCTGTATTATACACACTCTGACCTCACACTGCCAGTATTATACAGATACTCTGACCTCACACTGCCAGTATTATACAGACAATCTGACCTCACACTGCCGGTATTATGCAGACACTCTGACCTCACACTGCCAGTATGATACAGACACTCTGACCTCACACTGCCAGTATTATACACACTCTGACCCCACAGTGCCAGTATTATACAGACACTCAGACCTCACACAGCCAGTATTATACAGACACTCTGACCTCACACTGCCAGTATTATACAGACACTCTGATCTCACGCTGCCAGTAAAATACAGACACTCTGACCTCAAACTGCCAGAATTATACAGACACTAAGACCTCACAATGCCAGTATTATACAGACACTCTGACCTCACACTGCCAGTATTATACAGACACTCCAACCTCACACTGCCAGTATTATACACACTCAGACCTCACAATGCCAATAATATACAGACACTCTGACCTCACACAGCCACTATTATGCACACTCTGACCTCACACTGCCAGTATTATACAGACACTCAGACCTCACACTGCCAAAAATTTACAGACACTCTGACCTCACACTGCCAATAATATACAGACACTCTGACCTGACAATGCCAATAATATACAGACACTCTGACCTCACACTGCCAGTATTATACAGACACTCTGACCTCACACTGCCAATAATATACAGACACTCTGACCTCACACTGCCAGATGTATACACACTCTGACCTGACAATGCCAATAATATACAGACACTCTGACCTCACACTGCCAGTATTATACACACTCTGACCTCACACTGCCAAAAATATACAGATGCTCTGACCTCACACTGCCAATAATATACACAGTCTGACCTCACACTGCCAATAATATACAGACACTCTGACCTCACACTGACAATAATATACAGAAACTCTGACCTCACACTGCCAATAATATACACACTCTGACCTCACACTGCCAATAATATACAGACACTCTGACCTCAAACTGCCAGTATTATACACATGCTGACCTCACACTGCCAATAATATACAGACACTCTGACCTCACACTGTCAGTATTATACACACTCTGGCCTCACACTGCCAGTATTATACAGACACTCTGACCTCACACTGCCAGATGTATACACACTGTGACCTCACACTGCCAGTAACATACACACTCTCACCTGACAATGCCAATAATATACAGACACTCTGACCTCACACTGCCAGTATTATACACACTCTGACCTCACACTGCCAGTATTATACAGAAACTCTGACCTCACACTGCCAGAATTATACACACTCAGACCTCACACTGCCAATAATATACAGACACTCTGACCTCACACTGCCAATAATATACACACTCTGACCTCACACTGCCAATAATATACAGACACTCTGACCTCACACTGCCAATAATATACAGACACTCTGACCTCACACTGCCAACAATATACAGACACTCTGACCTCACACTGCCAACAATATACACACTCTGACCTCACACTGCCAATAATATACAGACACTCTGACCTCACACTGCCAGTATTATACAGACTCTGACCTCACACTGCCAGTAATATACAGACACTCAGACCTCACACTGCCAGATGTATACACACTCTGACCTCACACTGCCAGTAACATACACACTCTCACCTGACAAAGCCAATAATATACAGACACTCTGACCTCACGCTGCCAGTATTATACACACTCTGACCTCACACTGCCAGTATTATACAGAAACTCTGACCTCACACTGCCAGAATTATACACACTCTGCCCTCACACTGCCAATAATATACAGACACTCTGACCTCACAATGCCAATAATATACGTACTCTGACCTCACACTGCCACTAATGTACAGACACTCTGACCTCACACTGCCAATAATATACACACTCTGACCTCACACTGCCAATAATATACAGACACTCTCACCTCACAATGCCGGTAATATACAGACACTCAGACCTCACATTGCCAAAAATTTACAGACACTCTGACCTCACACTGCCAGTAACATACACACTCTGCCCTCACACTGCCAATAATATACAGACACTCTGACCTCACACTGCCAATAATATACACACTCTGACCTCACACTGCCAATAATATACAGACACTCTCACCTCACACTGCCGGTAATATACAGACACTCTGACCTCACACTGCCGGTAATATACAGACACTCAGACCTCACATTGCCAAAAATTTACAGACACTCTGACCTCACACTGCCAGTATTATACAGACACTCTGACCTCACACTGCCGGTAATATACAGACACTCAGACCTCACATTGCCAAAAATTTACAGACACTCTGACCTCACACTGCCAGTATTATACAGACACTCTGACCTCACACTGCCGGTAATATACAGACAGTCAGACCTCACATTGCCAATAATTTACACACACTCGGACCTCACACTGCCAGTAATATACACACTCAGACAACACAATGCCAATATTATACACACTCTGACCTCACACTGCCAATATTATACAGACACTCTGACCTCACACTGCCAGTATTATACAGACAATCTGACCTCACACTGCCGGCATTATGCAGACACTCTGACCTCACACTGCCAGTATGATACAGACACTCTGACCTCACACTGCCAGTATTATACACACTCTGACCCCACAGTGCCAGTATTATACAGACACTCTGATCTCACGCTGCCAGTAAAATACAGACACTCTGACCTCAAACTGCCAGAATTATACAGACACTAAGACCTCACAATGCCAGTATTATACAGACACTCTGACCTCATACTGCCAGTATTATACAGACACTCCAACCTCACACTGCCAGTATTATACACACTCAGACCTCACAATGCCAATAATATACAGACACTCTGACCTCACACAGCCACTATTATACACACTCTGACCTCACACTGCCAGTATTATACAGACACTCAGACCTCACACTGCCAAAAATTTACAGACACTCTGACCTCACACTGCCAATAATATACAGACACTCTGACCTGACAATGCCAATAATATACAGACACTCTGACCTCACACTGCCAGTATTATACAGACACTCTGACCTCACACTGCCAATAATATACAGACACTCTGACCTCACACTGCCAGATGTATACACACTCTGACCTCACACTGCCAGTAACATACACACTCTGACCTGACAATGCCAATAATATACAGACACTCTGACCTCACACTGCCATTATTATACACACTCTGACCTCACACTGCCAAAAATATACAGACGCTCTGACCTCACACTGCCAATAATATACACACTCTGACCTCACACTGCCAATAATATACAGACACTCTGACCTCACACTGACAATAATATATAGAAACTCTGACCTCACACTGCCAATAATATACACACTCTGACCTCACACTGCCAATAATATACAGACACTCTGACCTCACACTGTCAGTATTATACACACTCTGGCCTCACACTGCCAGTATTATACAGACACTCTGACCTCACACTGCCAGATGTATACACACTGTGACCTCACACTGCCAGTCACATACACACTCTCACCTGACAATGCCAATAATATACAGACACTCTGACCTCACACTGCCAGTATTATACACACTCTGACCTCACACTGCCAGTATTATACAGAAACTCTGACCTCACACTGCCAGAATTATACACACTCTGCCCTCACACTGCCAATAATATACAGACACTCTGACCTCACACTGCCAATAATATACATCCTCTGACCTCACACTGCCACTAATATACAGACACTCTGACCACACACTGCCAATAATATACAGACACTCTGACCTCACACTGCCAATAATATACACACTCTGACCTCACACTGCCAATAATATACAGACACTCTCACCTCACACTGCCGGTAATATACAGACCATCTGACCTCACAGTGCCGGTAATATACAGACACTCAGACCTCACATTGCCAAAAATTTACAGACACTCTGACCTCACACTGCCAGTATTATACAGAAACTCTGACCTCACACTGCCGGTAATATACAGACACTCAGACATCACATTGCCAAAAATTTACAGACACTCTGACCTCACACTGCCAGTATTATACACACACTCTGACCTCACACTGCCAATAATATACAGTCTGACCTCACACTGCCAATATTATACAGACACTCTGATCTCACACTGCTAGTATTATACATACACTGACCTCACACTGCCAGTTTTATGCAGACACTCTGAGCTCACAATGCCAGTATTATACACACACTCTGACCTCACACTGCCAATAATATACAGTCTGACCTCACACTGCCAATATTATACAGACACTCTGATCTCACACTGCCAGTATTACACAGACACTCTGACCTCACACTGCCAGTATTATGTCGACACTCTGACCTCACACTGCCAATAATATACAGACACTCTGACCTCACACCGCCAGAATTATACAGACACTCTGACCTCACACTGCCAGTATGAGACACACTCTAACCTCACATTGTCAATAATATACAGACACTCTGACCTCACACTGCCAGATTTATACACACTCTGACCTCACAATGCCAATAATATACAGACACTCTGACCTCGCACTGCCAGTAATATACACACTCTGACCTGACAATGCCAATAATATACAGACACTCTGACCTCACACTGCCAGTATTATACACACTCTGACCTCACACTGCCAGTATTATGCAGACACTCTGACCTCACACTGCCAATATTATACACACCCTGACCTCACACTGCCAATAATATACAGACACTCTGACCTCACACTGCCAATAATATACACACTCTGACCTCACACTGCCAATAATATACCGACACTCTGACCTCACACTGCCAGTATTATACAGACACTCTGACCTCACACTGCCAGCATTATACACATTCTGACCTCACACTGCCAATAATATACAGACACTCTGACTGCACACTGCCAATAATATACAGACACTCTGACCTCACACCGCCAGATTTATACACACTCTGACCTCACACTGCCAATAATATACAGACACTCTGACCTCACACTGCCAGTATAATACGCACTCTGACCTCACACTGCCTGTATTATACAGACACTCTGACCTCACACTGCCAGTATTATACACACTCTGACCTCACACTGCCAATAATATAGACACTCTGACCTCACACTGCCAGGATAATACAGACTCTGACCTCACACTACCAATAATATACAGACACTCTGACCTCACACTGCCAATAATATACAGACACTCTGACCTCACACCGCCAGATTTATACACACTCTGACCTCACACTGCCAATAATATACAGACACTCTGACCTCACACTGCCAGGATAATACAGACTCTGACCTCACACTACCAATAATATACAGACACTCTGACCTCACACTGCCAGGATAATACACACTCTGACCTCACACTGCCAGTATTATACAGACACTCTGACCTCACACCGCCAGAATTATACAGACACTCTGACCTCACACTGCCAGTATGAGACACACTCTAACCTCACATTGTCAATAATATACAGACACTCTGACCTCACACCGACAGATTTATACACACTCTGACCTCACAATGCCAATAATATACAGACACTCTGACCTCGCACTGCCAGTAATATACACACTCTGACCTGACAATGCCAATAATATACAGACACTCTGACCTCACACTGCCAGTATTATACACACTCTGACCTCACACTGCCAGTATTATGCAGACACTCTGACCTCACACTGCCAATATTATACACACCCTGACCTCACACTGCCAATAATATACAGACACTCTGACCTCACACAGCCAGTATTATACAGACACTCTGACCTCACACTGCCAGTATTATACAGACACTCTGATCTCACGCTGCCAGTAAAATACAGACACTCTGACCTCAAACTGCCAGTATTATACAGACACTAAGACCTCACATTGCCAGTATTGTACACACTCTGACCTCACACTGCCAATAACATACCGACACTCTGACCTCACACTGCCAGTATTATACAGACACTCTGACCTCACACCGCCAGTATTATACAGACACTCTGACCTCACACTGCCAGTATTATACACATTCTGACCTCACACTGCCAATAATATACAGACACTCTGACCTCACACTGCCAATAATATACGGACACTCTGACCTCACACTGCCAATAATATACACACTCTGACCTCACAATGCCAATAATATACAGACAATCTCACCTCACACTGCCGGTAATATACACACTCTGACCTCACACTGCCAGTATTATACAGAAACTCTGACCTCACACTGCCTGAATTATACACACTCTGCCCTCACTGCCAATAATATACAGACACTCTGACCTCACACTGCCACTAATATACAGACACTCTGACCTCACACTGCCAATAATATACAGACACTCTGACCTCACACTGCCAATAATATACACACTCTGACCTCACACTGCCAGTAATATACAGACACTCTCACCTCACACTGCCGGTAATATACAGACACTCTGACCTCACAGTGCCGGTAATACACAGACACTCTGACCTCACATTGCCAAAAATTTACAGACACTCTGACCTCACACTGCCAGTATTATACAGACACTCTGACCTCACACTGCCAGTAATATACAGACAGTCAGACCTCACATTGCCAATAATTTACACACACTCTGACCTCACACTGCCAGTAATATACACACTCAGACAAAACAATGCCAATATTATACACAATCTGACCTCACACTGCCAGTATTATACAGACACTCTGACCTCCCACTGCCAGTATTATACAGATACTCTGACCTCACACTGCCAGTATTATACACACTCTGACCTCACACTGCCAGTATTATACAGATACTCTGACCTCACACTGCCAGTATTATACAGACAATCTGACCTCACACTGCCAGATGTAGACACACTCTGACCTCACACTGCCAATAATATACAGACACTCTGACCTCACACTGCCAGTATTATACACACTCTGACCTCACACTGCCAGTATTATACAGAAACTCTGACCTCACACTGCCAGAATTATACAGGCTCTGACCTCACACTGCCAATAATATACAGACACTCAGACCTCACAGTGCCAATAATATACACACTCTGACCTCACACTGCCAATAATATACAGACACTCTGACCTCACACTGCCAATAATATACAGACACTCTGACCTCACACTGCCAATAATATACACACTCTGACCTCACACTGCCAATAATATACAGACACTCTGACCTCACACTGCCAGTATTATACACACGCTGACCTCACACTGCCAATAATATAGACACTCTGACCTCACACTGTCAGTATGCTACACACTCTGGCCTCACACTGCCAGTATTATACACACACTCTGACCTCACACTGCCAGATGTATACACACTCTGACCTCACACTGCCAGTAACATACACAATCTCACCTGACAATGCCAATAATATACCGACAATCTGACCTCACACTGCCAGTATTATACACACTCTGACCTCACACTGCCAGTATTATACAGAAACTCTGACCTCACACTGCCAGAATTATACACACTCTGCCATCACACTGCCAATAATATACAGACACTCTGACCTCACACTGCCACTAATATACAGACACTCTGACCTCACACTGCCAATAATATACAGACACTCTGACCTCACACTGCCAATAATATACACACTCTGACCTCACACTGCCAATAATATACAGACAATCTCACCTCACACTGCCGGTAATATACAGACACTCTGACCTCACAGTGCCGGTAATATACAGACACTCTAACCTCACATTGCCAAACATTTACAGACACTCTGACCTCACATTGCCAGTATGATACAGACACTCTGACCTCACACTGCCGGTAATATGCAGACACTCAGACATCACATTGCCAAAAATTTACAGACACTCTGACCTCACACTGCCAGTATTATACAGACACTCTGACCTCACACTGCCAGTAATATACAGACAGTCAGACCTCACATTGCCAATAATTTACACACACTCTGACCTCACACTGCCAGTAATATACACACTCAGACAAAACAATGCCAATATTATACACAATCTGACCTCACACTGCCAGTATTATACACACTCTGACCTCACACTGCCAGTATTATCCACACTCTGACCTCACACTGCCAGTATTATACACACTCTGACCTCACACTGCCAGTATTATACAGATACTCTGACCACACACTGCCAGTATGATACAGACACTCTGACCTCACACTGCCAGTATTATACACACTCTGACCCCACAGTGCCAGTATTATACAGACACTCTGACCTCACACTGCCAGTATTATACAGACACTCTGACCTCACACTGCCAGTATTATACAGACACTCTGATCTCACGCTGCCAGTAAAATACAGACACTCTGACCTCAAACTGCCAGTATTAAACAGACACTAAGACCTCACAATGCCAGTATTATACACACTCTGACCTCACACTGCCAATAACATACCGACACTCTGACCTCACACTGCCAGTATTATACAGACACTCTGACCTCACACCGCCAGTATTATACAGACACTCTGACCTCACACTGCCAGTATTATACACATTCTGACCTCACACTGCCAATAATATACAGACACTCTGACCTCACACTGCCAATAATATACAGACACTCTGACCTCACACTGCCAATAATATACAGACACTCTGACCTCACACTGCCAATAATATACACACTCTGACCTCACACTGCCAATAATATACAGACACTCTCACCTCACACTGCCGGTAATATACACACTCTGACCTCACACTGCCAATAATATACAGACACTCTGACCTCACACTGCCACTAATATACAGACACTCTGACCTCACACTGCCAATAATATACAGACACTCTGACCTCACACTGCCAGTATTATACAGAAACTCTGACCTCACACTGCCAGAATTATACACGCTCTGACCTCACACTGCCAATAATATACAGACACTCAGACCTCACAGTGCCAATAATATACACACTCTGACCTCACACTGCCAATAATATACAGACACTCTGACCTCACACTGCCAATAATATACAGACACTCTGACCTCACACTGCCAATAATATACACAATCTGACCTCACACTGCCAATAATATACAGACACTCTGACCTCACACTGCCAGTATTATACACACGCTGACCTCACACTGCCAATAATATAGACACTCTGACCTCACACTGTCAGTATGCTACACACTCTGGCCTCACACTGCCAGTATTATACACACACTCTGACCTCACACTGCCAGATGTATACACACTCTGACCTCACACTGCCAGTAACATACACAATCTCACCTGACAATGCCAATAATATACAGACACTCTGACCTCACACTGCCAGTATTATACAGAAACTCTGACCTCACACTGCCAGAATTATACACACTCTGCCATCACACTGCCAATAATATACAGACACTCTGACCTCACACTGCCACTAATATACAGACACTCTGACCTCACACTGCCAATAATATACAGACACTCTGACCTCACACTGCCAATAATATACACACTCTGACCTCACACTGCCAATAATATACAGACAATCTCACCTCACACTGCCGGTAATATACAGACACTCTGACCTCACAGTGCCGGTAATATACAGACACTCTAACCTCACATTGCCAAACATTTACAGACACTCTGACCTCACATTGCCAGTATGATACAGACACTCTGACCTCACACTGCCGGTAATATGCAAACACTCAGACATCACATTGCCAAAAATTTACAGACACTCTGACCTCACACTGCCAGTATTATACAGACACTCTGACCTCACACTGCCAGTAATATACAGACAGTCAGACCTCACATTGCCAATAATTTACACACACTCTGACCTCACACTGCCCGTAATATACACACTCAGACAAAACAATGCCAATATTATACACAATCTGACCTCACACTGCCAATATTATACAGACACTCTGACCTCCCACTGCCAGTATTATACACACTCTGACCTCACACTGCCAGTATTATACACACTCTGACCTCACACTGCCAGTATTATACAGATACTCTGACCTCACACTGCCAGTATTATACAGACAATCTGACCTCACACTGCCGTTATTATTCAGACACTCTGACCACACACTGCCAGTATGATACAGACACTCTGACCTCACACTGCCAGTTTTATACACACTCTGACCCCACAGTGCCAGTATTACACAGACACTCTGACCTCACACAGCCAGTATTATACAGACACTCTGACCTCACACTGCCAGTATTATACAGACACTCTGATCTCACGCTGCCAGTAAAATACAGACACTCTGACCTCAAACTGCCAGTATTAAACAGACACTAAGACCTCACAATGCCAGTATTATACACACTCTGACCTCACACTGCCAATAACATACCGACACTCTGACCTCACACTGCCAGTATTATACAGACACTCTGACCTCACACCGCCAGTATTATACAGACACTCTGACCTCACACTGCCAGTATTATACACATTCTGACCTCACACTGCCAATAATATACAGACACTCTGACCTCACACTGCCAATAATATACAGACACTCTGACCTCACACTGCCAATAATATACACACTCTGACCTCACACTGCCAATAATATACAGACACTCTCACATCACACTGCCGGTAATATACACACTCTGACCTCACACTGCCAGTATTATACAGAAACTCTGACCTCACACTGCCTGAATTATACACACTCTGCCCTCACACTGCCAGTAATATACAGACACTCTGACCTCACACTGCCACTAATATACAGACACTCTGACCTCACACTGCCAATAATATACAGACACTCTGACCTCACACTGCCAATAATATACACACTCTGACCTCACACTGCCAATAATATACAGACACTCTCACCTCACACTGCCGGTAATATACAGACACTCTGACCTCACAGTGCCGGAAATACACAGACACTCTGACCTCACATTGCCAATCATTTACAGAGACTCTGACCTCACACTGCCAGTATTATACAGACACTCTGACCTCACACTGCCGGTAATATGCAGACGCTCAGACATCACATTGCCAAAAATTTACAGACACTCTGACCTCACACTGCCAGTATTATACAGACACTCTGACCTCCCACTGCCAGTATTATACACACTCTGACCTCACACTGCCAGTATTATACACACTCTGACCTCACACTGCCAGTATTATACAGATACTCTGACCTCACACTGCCACTAATATACAGACACTCTGACCTCACACTGCCAATAATATACAGACACTCTGACCTCACACTGCCAATAATATACACACTCTGACCTCACACTGCCAATAATATACAGACAATCTCACCTCACACTGCCGGTAATATACAGACACTCTGACCTCACAGTGCCGGTAATATACAGACACTCTGACCTCACATTGCCAAACATTTACAGACACTCTGACCTCACATTGCCAGTATTATACAGACACTCTGACCTCACACTGCCGGTAATATGCAGACACTCAGACATCACATTGACAAAAATTTACAGACACTCTGACCTCACACTGCCAGTATTATACAGACACTCTGACCTCACACTGCCAGTAATATACAGACAGTCAGACCTCACATTGCCAATAATTTACACACACTCTGACCTCACACTGCCAGTAATATACACACTCAGACAAAACAATGCCAATATTATGCACAATCTGACCTCACACTGCCAGTATTATACAGACACTCTGACCTCCCACTGCCAGTATTATACACACTCTGACCTCACACTGCCAGTATTATACACACTCTGACCTCACACTGCCAGTATTATACAGATACTCTGACCTCACACTGCCAGTATTATACAGACAATCTGACCTCACACTGCCGTTATTATACAGACACTCTGACCACACACTGCCAGTATGATACAGACACTCTGACCTCACACTGCCAGTATTATACACACTCTGACCCCACAGTGCCAGTATTATACAGACACTCTGACCTCACACAGCCAGTATTATACAGACACTCTGACCTCACACTGCCAGTATTATACAGACACTCTGATCTCACGCTGCAGTAAAATACAGACACACTGACCTCAAACTGCCAGTATTATACAGACACTAAGACCTCACAATGCCAGTATTATACACACTCTGACCTCACACTGCCAATAACATACCGACACTCTGACCTCACACTGCCAGTATTATACACATTCTGACCTCACACTGCCAATAATATACAGACACTCTGACCTCACACTGCCAATAATATACGGACACTCTGACCTCACACTGCCAATAATATACACACTCTGACCTCACACTGCCAATAATATACAAACACTCTCACCTCACACTGCCGGTAATATACACACTCTGACCTCACACTGCCAGTATTATACAGAAACTCTGACCTCACACTGCCTGAATTATACACACTCTGCCCTCACTGCCAATAATATACAGACACTCTGACCTCACACTGCCACTAATATACAGACACTCTGACCTCACACTGCCAATAATATACAGACACTCTGACCTCACACTGCCAATAATATACACACTCTGACCTCACACTGCCAATAATATACAGACACTCTCACCTCACACTGCCGGTAATATACAGACACTCTGACCTCACAGTGCCGGTAATACACAGACACTCTGACCTCACATTGCCAAACATTTACAGACACTCTGACCTCACACTGCCAGTATTATACAGACACTCTGACCTCACACTGCCGGTAATATGCTGACACTCAGACATCACATTGCCAAAAATTTACAGACACTCTGACCTCACACTGCCAGTATTATACAGACACTCTGACCTCACACTGCCAGTAATATACAGACAGTCAGACCTCACATTGCCAATAATTTACACACACTCTGACCTCACACTGCCAGTAATATACACACTCAGACAAAACAATGCCAATATTATACACAATCTGACCTCACACTGCCAGTATTATACAGACACTCTGACCTCCCACTGCCAGTATTATACACACTCTGACCTCACACTGCCAGTATTATACACACTCTGACCTCAAACTGCCAGTATTATACAGATACTCTGACCTCACACTGCCAGTATTATACAGACAATCTGACCTCACACTGCCAGATGTAGACACACTCTGACCTCACACTGCCAATAATATACAGACACTCTGACCTCACACTGCCAGTATTATACACACTCTGACCTCACACTGCCAGTATTATACAGAAACTCTGACCTCACACTGCCAGAATTATACACGCTCTGACCTCACACTGCCAATAATATACAGACACTCAGACCTCACAGTGCCAATAATAAACACACTCTGACCTCACACTGCCAATAATATACAGACACTCTGACCTCACACTGCCAATAATATACAGACACTCTGACCTCACACTGCCAATAATATACAGACACTCTGACCTCACACTGCCAATAATATACACACTCTGACCTCACACTGCCAATAATATACAGACACTCTGACCTCACACTGCCAGTATTATACACACGCTGACCTCACACTGCCAATAATATAGACACTCTGACCTCACACTGTCAGTATGCTACACACTCTGGCCTCACACTGCCAGTATTATACACACACTCTGACCTCACACTGCCAGATGTATACACACTCTGACCTCACACTGCCAGTATTATACACACTCTGACCTCACACTGCCAGTATTATACAGAAACTCTGACCTCACACTGCCAGAATTATACACACTCTGCCCTCACACTGCCAATAATATACAGACACTCTGACCTCACACTGCCACTAATATACAGACACTCTGACCTCACACTGCCAATAATATACAGACACTCTGACCTCACACTGCCAATAATATACACACTCTGACCTCACACTGCCAATAATATACAGACAATCTCACCTCACACTGCCGGTAATATACAGACACTCTGACCTCACAGTGCCGGTAATATACAGACACTCTAACCTCACATTGCCAAACATTTACAGACACTCTGACCTCACATTGCCAGTATGATACAGACACTCTGACCTCACACTGCCGGTAATATGCAGACACTCAGACATCACATTGCCAAAAATTTACAGACACTCTGACCTCTCACTGCCAGTATTATACAGACACTCTGACCTCACACTGCCAGTAATATACAGACAGTCAGACCTCACATTGCCAATAATTTACACACACTCTGACCTCACACTGCCAGTATTATACAGATACTCTGACCTCACACTGCCAGTATTATACAGACAATCTGACCTCACACTGCCGTTATTATACAGACACTCTGACCACACACTGCCAGTATTAAACAGACACTAAGACCTCACAATGCCAGTATTATACACACTCTGACCTCACACTGCCAATAACATACCGACACTCTGACCTCACACTGCCAGTATTATACAGACACTCTGACCTCACACCGCCAGTATTATACAGACACTCTGACCTCACACTGCCAGTATTATACACATTCTGACCTCACACTGCCAATAATATACAGACACTCTGACCTCACACTGCCAATAATATACAGACACTCTGACCTCACACTGCCAATAATATACAGACACTCTGACCTCACACTGCCAATAATATACACACTCTGACCTCACACTGCCAATAATATACAGACACTCTCACCTCACACTGCCGGTAATATACACACTCTGACCTCACACTGCCAATAATATACAGACACTCTGACCTCACACTGCCACTAATATACAGACACTCTGACCTCACACTGCCAATAATATACAGACACTCTGACCTCACACTGCCAGTATTATACAGAAACTCTGACCTCACACTGCCAGAATTATACACGCTCTGACCTCACACTGCCAATAATATACAGACACTCAGACCTCACAGTGCCAATAATATACACACTCTGACCTCACACTGCCAATAATATACAGACACTCTGACCTCACACTGCCAATAATATACAGACACTCTGACCTCACACTGCCAATAATATACACAATCTGACCTCACACTGCCAATAATATACAGACACTCTGACCTCACACTGCCAGTATTATACACACGCTGACCTCACACTGCCAATAATATAGACACTCTGACCTCACACTGTCAGTATGCTACACACTCTGGCCTCACACTGCCAGTATTATACACACACTCTGACCTCACACTGCCAGATGTATACACACTCTGACCTCACACTGCCAGTAACATACACAATCTCACCTGACAATGCCAATAATATACAGACACTCTGACCTCACACTGCCAGTATTATACAGAAACTCTGACCTCACACTGCCAGAATTATACAGACACTCTGACCTCACACTGCCAATAATATACACACTCTGACCTCACACTGCCAATAATATACAGACAATCTCACCTCACACTGCCGGTAATATACAGACACTCTGACCTCACAGTGCCGGTAATATACAGACACTCTAACCTCACATTGCCAAACATTTACAGACACTCTGACCTCACATTGCCAGTATGATACAGACACTCTGACCTCACACTGCCGGTAATATGCAAACACTCAGACATCACATTGCCAAAAATTTACAGACACTCTGACCTCACACTGCCAGTATTATACAGACACTCTGACCTCACACTGCCAGTAATATACAGACAGTCAGACCTCACATTGCCAATAATTTACACACACTCTGACCTCACACTGCCCGTAATATACACACTCAGACAAAACAATGCCAATATTATACACAATCTGACCTCACACTGCCAATATTATACAGACACTCTGACCTCCCACTGCCAGTATTATACACACTCTGACCTCACACTGCCAGTATTATACACACTCTGACCTCACACTGCCAGTATTATACAGATACTCTGACCTCACACTGCCAGTATTATACAGACAATCTGACCTCACACTGCCGTTATTATTCAGACACTCTGACCACACACTGCCAGTATGATACAGACACTCTGACCTCACACTGCCAGTTTTATACACACTCTGACCCCACAGTGCCAGTATTACACAGACACTCTGACCTCACACAGCCAGTATTATACAGACACTCTGACCTCACACTGCCAGTATTATACAGACACTCTGATCTCACGCTGCCAGTAAAATACAGACACTCTGACCTCAAACTGCCAGTATTAAACAGACACTAAGACCTCACAATGCCAGTATTATACACACTCTGACCTCACACTGCCAATAACATACCGACACTCTGACCTCACACTGCCAGTATTATACAGACACTCTGACCTCACACCGCCAGTATTATACAGACACTCTGACCTCACACTGCCAGTATTATACACATTCTGACCTCACACTGCCAATAATATACAGACACTCTGACCTCACACTGCCAATAATATACAGACACTCTGACCTCACACTGCCAATAATATACACACTCTGACCTCACACTGCCAATAATATACAGACACTCTCACATCACACTGCCGGTAATATACACACTCTGACCTCACACTGCCAGTATTATACAGAAACTCTGACCTCACACTGCCTGAATTATACACACTCTGCCCTCACACTGCCAGTAATATACAGACACTCTGACCTCACACTGCCACTAATATACAGACACTCTGACCTCACACTGCCAATAATATACAGACACTCTGACCTCACACTGCCAATAATATACACACTCTGACCTCACACTGCCAATAATATACAGACACTCTCACCTCACACTGCCGGTAATATACAGACACTCTGACCTCACAGTGCCGGAAATACACAGACACTCTGACCTCACATTGCCAATCATTTACAGAGACTCTGACCTCACACTGCCAGTATTATACAGACACTCTGACCTCACACTGCCGGTAATATGCAGACGCTCAGACATCACATTGCCAAAAATTTACAGACACTCTGACCTCACACTGCCAGTATTATACAGACACTCTGACCTCCCACTGCCAGTATTATACACACTCTGACCTCACACTGCCAGTATTATACACACTCTGACCTCACACTGCCAGTATTATACAGATACTCTGACCTCACACTGCCACTAATATACAGACACTCTGACCTCACACTGCCAATAATATACAGACACTCTGACCTCACACTGCCAATAATATACACACTCTGACCTCACACTGCCAATAATATACAGACAATCTCACCTCACACTGCCGGTAATATACAGACACTCTGACCTCACAGTGCCGGTAATATACAGACACTCTGACCTCACATTGCCAAACATTTACAGACACTCTGACCTCACATTGCCAGTATTATACAGACACTCTGACCTCACACTGCCGGTAATATGCAGACACTCAGACATCACATTGACAAAAATTTACAGACACTCTGACCTCACACTGCCAGTATTATACAGACACTCTGACCTCACACTGCCAGTAATATACAGACAGTCAGACCTCACATTGCCAATAATTTACACACACTCTGACCTCACACTGCCAGTAATATACACACTCAGACAAAACAATGCCAATATTATGCACAATCTGACCTCACACTGCCAGTATTATACAGACACTCTGACCTCCCACTGCCAGTATTATACACACTCTGACCTCACACTGCCAGTATTATACACACTCTGACCTCACACTGCCAGTATTATACAGATACTCTGACCTCACACTGCCAGTATTATACAGACAATCTGACCTCACACTGCCGTTATTATACAGACACTCTGACCACACACTGCCAGTATGATACAGACACTCTGACCTCACACTGCCAGTATTATACACACTCTGACCCCACAGTGCCAGTATTATACAGACACTCTGACCTCACACAGCCAGTATTATACAGACACTCTGACCTCACACTGCCAGTATTATACAGACACTCTGATCTCACGCTGCAGTAAAATACAGACACACTGACCTCAAACTGCCAGTATTATACAGACACTAAGACCTCACAATGCCAGTATTATACACACTCTGACCTCACACTGCCAATAACATACCGACACTCTGACCTCACACTGCCAGTATTATACACATTCTGACCTCACACTGCCAATAATATACAGACACTCTGACCTCACACTGCCAATAATATACGGACACTCTGACCTCACACTGCCAATAATATACACACTCTGACCTCACACTGCCAATAATATACAAACACTCTCACCTCACACTGCCGGTAATATACACACTCTGACCTCACACTGCCAGTATTATACAGAAACTCTGACCTCACACTGCCTGAATTATACACACTCTGCCCTCACTGCCAATAATATACAGACACTCTGACCTCACACTGCCACTAATATACAGACACTCTGACCTCACACTGCCAATAATATACAGACACTCTGACCTCACACTGCCAATAATATACACACTCTGACCTCACACTGCCAATAATATACAGACACTCTCACCTCACACTGCCGGTAATATACAGACACTCTGACCTCACAGTGCCGGTAATACACAGACACTCTGACCTCACATTGCCAAACATTTACAGACACTCTGACCTCACACTGCCAGTATTATACAGACACTCTGACCTCACGGTAATATGCTGACACTCAGACATCACATTGCCAAAAATTTACAGACACTCTGACCTCACACTGCCAGTATTATACAGACACTCTGACCTCACACTGCCAGTAATATACAGACAGTCAGACCTCACATTGCCAATAATTTACACACACTCTGACCTCACACTGCCAGTAATATACACACTCAGACAAAACAATGCCAATATTATACACAATCTGACCTCACACTGCCAGTATTATACAGACACTCTGACCTCCCACTGCCAGTATTATACACACTCTGACCTCACACTGCCAGTATTATACACACTCTGACCTCAAACTGCCAGTATTATACAGATACTCTGACCTCACACTGCCAGTATTATACAGACAATCTGACCTCACACTGCCAGATGTAGACACACTCTGACCTCACACTGCCAATAATATACAGACACTCTGACCTCACACTGCCAGTATTATACACACTCTGACCTCACACTGCCAGTATTATACAGAAACTCTGACCTCACACTGCCAGAATTATACACGCTCTGACCTCACACTGCCAATAATATACAGACACTCAGACCTCACAGTGCCAATAATAAACACACTCTGACCTCACACTGCCAATAATATACAGACACTCTGACCTCACACTGCCAATAATATACAGACACTCTGACCTCACACTGCCAATAATATACAGACACTCTGACCTCACACTGCCAATAATATACACACTCTGACCTCACACTGCCAATAATATACAGACACTCTGACCTCACACTGCCAGTATTATACACACGCTGACCTCACACTGCCAATAATATAGACACTCTGACCTCACACTGTCAGTATGCTACACACTCTGGCCTCACACTGCCAGTATTATACACACACTCTGACCTCACACTGCCAGATGTATACACACTCTGACCTCACACTGCCAGTATTATACACACTCTGACCTCACACTGCCAGTATTATACAGAAACTCTGACCTCACACTGCCAGAATTATACACACTCTGCCCTCACACTGCCAATAATATACAGACACTCTGACCTCACACTGCCACTAATATACAGACACTCTGACCTCACACTGCCAATAATATACAGACACTCTGACCTCACACTGCCAATAATATACACACTCTGACCTCACACTGCCAATAATATACAGACAATCTCACCTCACACTGCCGGTAATATACAGACACTCTGACCTCACAGTGCCGGTAATATACAGACACTCTAACCTCACATTGCCAAACATTTACAGACACTCTGACCTCACATTGCCAGTATGATACAGACACTCTGACCTCACACTGCCGGTAATATGCAGACACTCAGACATCACATTGCCAAAAATTTACAGACACTCTGACCTCTCACTGCCAGTATTATACAGACACTCTGACCTCACACTGCCAGTAATATACAGACAGTCAGACCTCACATTGCCAATAATTTACACACACTCTGACCTCACACTGCCAGTATTATACAGATACTCTGACCTCACACTGCCAGTATTATACAGACAATCTGACCTCACACTGCCGTTATTATACAGACACTCTGACCACACACTGCCAGTATGATACAGACACTCTGACCTCACACTGCCAGTATTATACACACTCTGACCCCACAGTGCCAGTATTATACAGACACTCTGACCTCACACAGCCAGTATTATACAGACACTCTGACCTCACACTGCCAGTATTATACAGACACTCTGATCTCACGCTGCCAGTAAAATACAGACACTCTGACCTCAAACTGCCAGTATTAAACAGACACTAAGACCTCACAATGCCAGTATTATACACACTCTGACCTCACACTGCCAATAACATACCGGCACTCTGACCTCACACTGCCAGTATTATACAGACACTCTGACCTCACACGGCCAGTATTATACAGACACTCTGACCTCACACTGCCAGTATTATACACATTCTGACCTCACACTGCCAATAATATACAGACACTCTGACCTCACACTGCCAATAATATACAGACACTCTGACCTCACACTGCCAATAATATACACACTCTGACCTCACACTGCCAATAATATACAGACACTCTCACCTCACACTGCCGGTAATATACACACTCTGACCTCACACTGCCAGTATTATACAGAAACTCTGACCTCACACTGCCTGAATTACACACACTCTGCCCTCACACTGCCAATAATATACAGACACTCTGACCTCACACTGCCACTAATATACAGACACTCTGACCTCACACTGCCAATAATATACAGACACTCAGACCTCACACTGCCATTAATATACACACTCTGACCTCACACTGCCAATAATATACAGACACTCTCACCTCACACTGCCGGTAATATACAGACACTCTGACCTCACAGTGCCGGTAATACACAGACACTCTGACCTCACATTGCCAAACATTTACAGACACTCTGACCTCACACTGCCAGTATTATACAGACACTCTGACCTCACACTGCCGGTAATATGCAGACACTCAGACCTCACATTGCCAAAAATTTACAGACACTCTGACCTCACACTGCCAGTGTTATACAGACACTCTGACCTCACACTGCCAGTAATATACAGACAGTCAGACCTCACATTGCCAATAATTTACACACACTCTGACCTCACACTGCCAGTAATCTACACACTCAGACAAAACAATGCCAATATTATACACAATCTGACCTCACACTGCCAGTATTATACAGACACTCTGACCTCCCACTGCCAGTATTATACACACTCTGACCTCACACTGCCAGTATTATACACACTCTGACCTCACAGTGCCAGTATTATACAGATACTCTGACCTCACACTGCCAGTATTATACAGACAATCTGACCTCACACGGCCAGTATTATACAGACACTCTGACCTCACACTGCCATTATTATACACATTCTGACCTCACACTGCCAATAATATACAGACACTCTGACCTCACACTGCCAATAATATACAGACACTCTGACCTCACACCGCCAGATTTATAAACACTCTAACATCACACTGCCAATAATATACAGACACTCTGACCTCACACTGCCAGTATGATAAACACTCTGACCTCACACTGCCAGTATTATACAGACACTCTGACCTCACACTGCCAGTATTATACACACTCTGGCCTCACACTGCCAGTATTATACAGACACTCTGACCTCACACTGCCAGATGTATACACACTCTGACCTCACACTGCCAGTATTATACAGAAACTCTGACCTCACACTGCCAGTGTTATACACACTCTGACCTCACACTGCCAGTATTATACAGAAACTCTGCCCTCACACTGCCAATAATATACATACTCTGACCTCACACTGCCACGAATATACAGACACTCTGACCTCACACTGCCAAGAATATACAGACACTCTGACCTCACACTGCCAATAATATACACACTCTGACCTCACACTGACAATAATATACAGACACTCTCACCTCACACTGCCGGTAATATACAGACACTCTGACCTCACACTGCCGGTAATATACAGACACTCAGACCTCACATTGCCAATAATTTACAGACACTCTGACCTCACACTGCCAGTATTATACACACACTCTGACCTCACACTGCCGGTAATATACAGACACTCTGACCTCACAATTCCAGTATTATCCACACACTCTGACCTCACACTGCCAATAATATACACACTCTGACCTCACACTGCCAATAATATACAGACACTCTCACCTCACACTGCCGGTAATATACAGACACTCTGACCTCACAGTGCCGGTAATATACAGACACTCAGACCTCACATTGCCAAACATTTACAGACACTCTGACCTCACACTGCCAGTATTATACAGACACTCTGACCTCACACTGCCAGATGTATACACACTCTGACCTCACACTGCCAATATTATACACAATCTGACCTCACACTGCCAGTATTATACAGACACTCTGACCTCCCACTGTCAGTATTATACACACTCTGATCTCACACTGCCAGTATTATACACACTCTGACCTCACACTGCCAGTATTATACAGATACTCTGACCTCACACTGCCAGTATTATACAGACAATCTGACCTCACACTGCCGTTATTATACAGACACTCTGACCACACACTGCCAGTATGATACAGACACTCTGACCTCACACTGCCAGTATTATACACACTCTGACCCCACAGTGCCAGTATTATACAGACACTCTGACCTCACACAGCCAGTATTATACAGACACTCTGACCTCACACTGCCAGTATTATACAGACACTCTGATCTCACGCTGCCAGTAAAATACAGACACTCTGACCTCAAACTGCCAGTATTATACAGACACAAAGACCTCACAATGCCAGTATTATACACACTCTGACCTCACACTGCCAATAACATACCGACACTCTGACCTCACACTGCCAGTATTATACAGACACTCTGACCTCACACCGCCAGTATTATACAGACACTCTGACCTCACACTGCCAGTATTATACACATTCTGACCTCACACTGCCAATAATATACAGACACTCTGACCTCACACTGCCAATAATATACAGACACTCTGACCTCACACCGCCAGATTTATAAACACTCTGACCTCACACTGCCAATAATATACAGACACTCTGACCTCACACTGCCAATAATATACACACTCTGACCTCACACTGCCAATAATATACAGACACTCTCACCTCACACTGCCGGTAATATACAGACACTCTGACCTCACAGTGCCGGTAATATACAGACACTCTGACCTCACATTGCCATACATTTACAGACACTCTGACCTCACACTGCCAGTATTATCCAGACACTCTGACCTCACACTGCCAGTAATATACAGACAGTCAGACCTCACATTGCCAATAATGTACACACACTCTGACCTCACACTGCCAGTAATATACACTCTCAGACAAAACAATGCCAATATTATACACAATCTGACCTCACACTGCCAGTATTATACAGACACTCTGACCTCACACTGCCAGTATTATACACACTCTGACCTCACACTGCCAGTATTATACACACTCTGACCTCACACTGCCAGTATTATACCGATACTCTGACCTCACACTGCCAGTATTATACAGACACTCTGACCACACACTGCCAGTACGATACAGACACTCTGACCTCACACTGCCAGTATTGTACACACTCTGACCCCACAGTTCCAGTAATATACACACTCAGACAACACAATGCCAATATTATACACACTCTGACCTCACACTGCCAGTATTATACAGACAATCTGACCTCACACTGCCGTTATTATACAGACACTCTGACCACACACTGCCAGTACGATACAGACACTCTGACCTCACACTGCCAGTATTATACACACTCTGACCCCACAGTGCCAGTATTATACAGACACTCTGACCTCACAGAGCCAGTATTATACAGACACTCTGACCTCACACTGCCAGTATTATACAGACACTCTGATCTCACGCTGCCAGTAAAATACAGACACTCTGACCTCAAACTGCCAGTATTATACAGACACTAAGACCTCACAATGCCAGTATTATACACACTCTGACCTCACACTGCCAATAACATACCGACACTCTGACCTCACACTGCCAGTATTATACAGACACTCTGACCTCACACCACCAGTATTATACAGACACTCTGACCTCACACTGCCAGTATTATACACATTCTGACCTCACACTGCCAATAATATACAGACACTCTGACCTCACACTGCCAATAATATACAGACACTCTGACCTCACACCGCCAGATTTATAAACACTCTAACCTCACACTGCCAATAATATACAGACACTCTGACCTCACACTGCCAGTATGATAAACACTCTGACCTCACACTGCCAGTATTATACAGACACTCTGACCTCACACTGCCAATAATATACACACTCTGACCTCACACTGACAATAATATACAGACACTCTCACCTCACACTGCCGGTAATATACAGACACTCTGACCTCACACTGCCGGTAATATACAGACACTCAGACCTCACATTGCCAAAAATTTACAGACACTCTGACCTCACACTGCCAGTATTATACACACACTCTGACCTCACACTGCCGGTAATATACAGACACTCTGACCTCACAATTCCAGTATTATCCACACACTCTGACCTCACACTGCCAATAATATACACACTCTGACCTCACACTGCCAATAATATACAGACACTCTCACCTCACACTGCCGGTAATATACAGACACTCTGACCTCACAGTGCCGGTAATATACAGACACTCAGACCTCACATTGCCAAACATTTACAGACACTCTGACCTCACACTGCCAGTATTATACAGACACTCTGACCTCACACTGCCAGATGTATACACACTCTGACCTCACACTGCCAATATTATACACAATCTGACCTCACACTGCCAGTATTATACAGACACTCTGACCTCCCACTGTCAGTATTATACACACTCTGATCTCACACTGCCAGTA
The DNA here is from genome assembly GCF_036365525.1 of Heterodontus francisci. Lineage (NCBI taxonomy): Eukaryota > Metazoa > Chordata > Chondrichthyes > Heterodontiformes > Heterodontidae > Heterodontus > Heterodontus francisci. Next base: position 94,098,404 of record NC_090379.1, on the reverse strand, counting down.
TTATACACACTCTGACCTCACACTGCCAGTATTATACAGATACTCTGACCTCACACTGCCAGTATTATACAGACAATCTGACCTCACACTGCCGTTATTATACAGACACTCTGACCACACACTGCCAGTATGATACAGACACTCTGACCTCACACTGCCAGTATTATACACACTCTGACCCCACAGTGCCAGTATTATACAGACACTCTGACCTCACACAGCCAGTATTATACAGACACTCTGACCTCACACTGCCAGTATTATACAGACACTCTGATCTCACGCTGCCAGTAAAATACAGACACTCTGACCTCAAACTGCCAGTATTATACAGACACAAAGACCTCACAATGCCAGTATTATACACACTCTGACCTCACACTGCCAATAACATACCGACACTCTGACCTCACACTGCCAGTATTATACAGACACTCTGACCTCACACCGCCAGTATTATACAGACACTCTGACCTCACACTGCCAGTATTATACACATTCTGACCTCACACTGCCAATAATATACAGACACTCTGACCTCACACTGCCAATAATATACAGACACTCTGACCTCACACCGCCAGATTTATAAACACTCTGACCTCACACTGCCAATAATATACAGACACTCTGACCTCACACTGCCAATAATATACACACTCTGACCTCACACTGCCAATAATATACAGACACTCTCACCTCACACTGCCGGTAATATACAGACACTCTGACCTCACAGTGCCGGTAATATACAGACACTCTGACCTCACATTGCCATACATTTACAGACACTCTGACCTCACACTGCCAGTATTATCCAGACACTCTGACCTCACACTGCCAGTAATATACAGACAGTCAGACCTCACATTGCCAATAATTTACACACACTCTGACCTCACACTGCCAGTAATATACACTCTCAGACAAAAGAATGCCAATATTATACACAATCTGACCTCACACTGCCAGTATTATACAGACACTCTGACCTCACACTGCCAGTATTATACACACTCTGACCTCACACTGCCAGTATTATACACACTCTGACCTCACACTGCCAGTATTATACCGATACTCTGACCTCACACTGCCAGTATTATACAGACACTCTGACCACACACTGCCAGTACGATACAGACACTCTGACCTCACACTGCCAGTATTGTACACACTCTGACCCCACAGTTCCAGTAATATACACACTCAGACAACACAATGCCAATATTATACACACTCTGACCTCACACTGCCAGTATTATACAGACAATCTGACCTCACACTGCCGTTATTATACAGACACTCTGACCACACACTGCCAGTACGATACAGACACTCTGACCTCACACTGCCAGTATTATACACACTCTGACCCCACAGTGCCAGTATTATACAGAGACTCTGACCTCACACAGCCAGTATTATACAGACACTCTGACCTCACACTGCCAGTATTATACAGACACTCTGATCTCACGCTGCCAGTAAAATACAGACACTCTGACCTCAAACTGCCAGTATTATACAGACACTAAGACCTCACAATGCCAGTATTATACACACTCTGACCTCACACTGCCAATAACATACCGACACTCTGACCTCACACTGCCAGTATTATACAGACACTCTGACCTCACACCACCAGTATTATACAGACACTCTGACCTCACACTGCCAGTATTATACACATTCTGACCTCACACTGCCAATAATATACAGACACTCTGACCTCACACTGCCAATAATATACAGACACTCTGACCTCACACCGCCAGATTTATAAACACTGTAACCTCACACTGCCAATAATATACAGACACTCTGACCTCACACTGCCAGTATGATAAACACTCTGACCTCACACTGCCAGTATTATACAGACACTCTGACCTCACACTGCCAGTATTATACACACTCTGACCTCACACTGCCAATAATATAGACACTCTTACCTCACACTGCCAGTATTATACAGACACTCTGACCTCACACTGCCAATAATATACAGACAATCTGACCTCACACTGTCAGTATTATACACACTCTGGCCTCACACTGCCAGTGATATACAGAAACTCTGACCTCACACTGCCAGAATTATACACACTCTGACCTCACACTGCCAATAACATACAGACACTCTGACATCACACTGCCAATAATATACAGACACTCTGACCTCACACTGTCAGTATTATACACACTCTGGCCTCACACTGCCAGTATTATACAGACACTCTGACCTCACACTGCCAGATGTATACACACTCTGACCTCACACTGCCAGTAACATACAGACACTCCGACCTCACAGTGCCAATAATATACACACTCTGACCTCACTCTGCCAATAATATACAGACACTCTGACCTCACACTGCCAATAATATACAGACACTCTGACCTCACACTGCCAATAATATACAGACTCTGACCTCACACTGCCAATAATATACAGACACTCTGACCTCACACTGCCAGTATTATACACACGCTGACCTCACACTGCCAATAATATAGAGACACTCTGACCTCACACTGTCAGTATTATACACACTCTGGCCTCACACTGCCAGTATTATACAGACACTCTGACCTCAGACTGCCAGATGTATACACACTCTGACCTCACACTGCCAGTATTATACAGAAACTCTGACCTCACACTGCCAGAATTATACACACTCTGCCCTCACACTGCCAATAATATACAGACACTCTGACCTCACACCGCCAATAATATACATACTCTGACCTCACACTGCCACTAATATACAGACACTCTGACCTCACACTGCCAATAATATACAGACACTCTCACCTCACATTGCCGGTAATATACAGACACTCTGACCTCACAGTGCCGGTAATATACAGACACTCAGACCTCACATTGTCAAAAATTTACAGACACTCTGACCTCACACTGCCAGTATTATACAGACACTCTGACCTCACACTGCCGGTAATATACAGACACTCAGACATCACATTGCCAAAAATTTACAGACACTCTGACCTCACACTGCCAGTATTATACAGACACTCTGACCTCACACTGCCGGTAATATACAGACAGTCAGACCTCACATTGCCAATAATTTACACACACTCTGACCTCACACTGCCAGTAATATACACACTCAGACAACACAATGCCAATATTATACACACTCTGACCTCACACTGCCAGTATTATACAGACACTCTGACCTCACACTGCCAGTATTATACACACTCTGATCTCACACTGCCAATAATATAGACACTCTTACCTCACACTGCCAGTATTATACAGACACTCTGACCTCACACTGCCAATAATATACAGACAATCTGACCTCACACTGTCAGTATTATACACACTCTGGCCTCACACTGCCAGTATTATACAGAAACTCTGACCTCACACTGCCAGAATTATACACACTCTGACCTCACACTGCCAATAATATACAGACACTCTGACCTCACACTGCCAGTATTATACAGACACTCTGACATCACACTGCCAGTAATATACAGACACTCTGACCTCACACTGTCAGGATTATACACACTCTGGCCTCACACTGCCAGTATTATACAGACACTCTGACCTCACACTGCCAGATGTATACACACTCTGACCTCACACTGCCAGTATTATACAGAAACTCTGACCTCACACTGCCAGTGTTATACACACTCTGACCTCACACTGCCAGTATTATACAGAAACTCTGACCTCACACTGCCAATAATATACATACTCTGACCTCACACTGCCACTAATATACAGACACTCTGACCTCACACTGCCAATAATATACAGACACTCTGACCTCACACTGCCAATAATATACACACTCTGACCTCACACTGCCAATAATATACAGACACTCTCACCTCACACTGCCGGTAATATACAGACACTCTGACCTCACACTGCCGGTAATATACAGACACTCAGACCTCACATTGCCAAAAATTTACAGACACTCTGACCTCACACTGCCAGTATTATACACACACTCTGACCTCACACTGCCGGTAATATACAGACACTCTGACCTCACAATGCCAGTATTATCCACACACTCTGACCTCACACTGCCAATAATATACACACTCTGACCTCACACTGCCAATAATATACAGACACTCTCACCTCACACTGCCGGTAATATACAGACACTCTGACCTCACAGTGCCGGTAATATACAGACACTCAGACCTCACATTGCCAAACATTTACAGACACTCTGACCTCACACTGCCAGTATTATACAGACACTCTGACCTCAAACTGCCAGTATTATACAGACACTCTGACCTCAAACTGCCAGTATTATACAGACACTAAGACCTCACAATGCCAGTATTATACACACTCTGAGCTCACACTGCCAATAACATACCGACACTCTGACCTCACACTGCCAGTATTATACAGACACTCTGACCTCACACCGCCAGTATTATAAAGACACTCTGACCTCACACTGCCAGTATTATACACATTCTGACCTCACACTGCCAATAATATACAGACACTCTGACCTCACACTGCCAATAATATACAGACACTCTGACCTCACACCGCCAGATTTATAAACACTCTGACCTCACACTGCCAATAATATACAGACACTCTGACCTCACACTGCCAATAATATACACACTCTGACCGCACACTTCCAATAATATACAGACACTCTCACCTCACACTGCCGGTAATATACAGACACTCTGACCTCACAGTGCCGGTAATATACAGACACTCTGACCTCACATTGCCATACATTTACAGACACTCTGACCTCACACTGCCAGTATTATACCGACACTCTGACCTCACACTGCCAGTAATATACAGACACTCAGACATCACATTGCCAAAAATTTACAGACACTCTGACCTCACACTGCCAGTATTATACAGACACTCTGACCTCACACTGCCAGTAATATACAGACAGTCAGACCTCACATTGCCAATAATTTACACACACTCTGACCTCACACTGCCAGTAATATACACACTCAGACAAAACAATGCCAATATTATACACAATCTGACCTCACACTGCCAGTATTATACAGACACTCTGACCTCACACTGCCAGTATTATACACACTCTGACCTCACACTGCCAGTATTATACACACTCTGACCTCACACTGCCAGTATTATACCGATACTCTGACCTCACACTGCCAGTATTATACAGACAATCTGACCTCACACTGCCGTTATTATACAGACACTCTGACCACACACTGCCAGTACGATACAGACACTCTGACCTCACACTGCCAGTATTATACACACTCTGACCCCACAGTGCCAGTATTATACAGACACTCTGACCTCACACAGCCAGTATTATACAGACACTCTGACCTCACACTGCCAGTATTATACAGACACTCTGATCTCACGCTGCCAGTAAAATACAGACACTCTGACCTCAAACTGCCAGTATTATACAGACACGAAGACCTCACAATGCCAGTATTATACACACTCTGACCTCACACTGCCAATAACATACCGACACTCTGACCTCACACTGCCAGTATTATACAGACACTCTGACCTCACACCACCAGTATTATACAGACACTCTGACCTCACACTGCCAGTATTATACACATTCTGACCTCATACTGCCAATAATATACAGACACTCTGACCTCACACTGCCAATAATATACAGACACTCTGACCTCACACAGCCAGTATTATACAGACACTCTGACCTCACACTGCCAATAATATACAGACAATCTGACCTCACACTGTCAGTATTATACACACTCTGGCCTCACACTGCCAGTGATATACAGAAACTCTGACCTCACACTGCCAGAATTATACACACTCTGACCTCACACTGCCAATAATATACAGACACTCTGACCTCACACTGCCAGTATTATACAGACACTCTGACATCACACTGCCAATAATATACAGACACTCTGACCTCACACTGTCAGTATTATACACACTCTGGCCTCACACTGCCAGTATTATACAGACACTCTGACCTCACACTGCCAGATGTATACACACTCTGACCTCACACTGCCAGTAACATACAGACACTCCGACCTCACAGTGCCAATAATATACACACTCTGACCTCACTCTGCCAATAATATACAGACACTCTGACCTCACACTGCCAATGATATACAGACACTCTGACCTCACACTGCCAATAATATACAGACTCTGACCTCACACTGCCGATAATATACAGACACTCTGACCTCACACTGCCAGTATTATACACACGCTGACCTCACACTGCCAATAATATAGAGACACTCTGACCTCACACTGTCAGTATTATACACACTCTGGCCTCACACTGCCAGTATTATACAGACACTCTGACCTCAGACTGCCAGATGTATACACACTCTGACCTCACACTGCCAGTATTATACAGAAACTCTGACCTCACACTGCCAGAATTATACACACTCTGCCCTCACACTGCCAATAATATACAGACACTCTGACCTCACACCGCCAATAATATACATACTCTGACCTCACACTGCCACTAATATACAGACACTCTGACCTCACACTGCCAATAATATACAGACACTCTCACCTCACACTGCCAGTATTATACAGACACTCTGACCTCACACTGCCGGTAATATACAGACACTCAGACATCACATTGCCAAAAATTTACAGACACTCTGACCTCACACTGCCAGTATTATACAGACACTCTGACCTCACACTGCCGGTAATATACAGACAGTCAGACCTCACATTGCCAATAATTTACACACACTCTGACCTCACACTGCCAGTAATATACACACTCAGACAACACAATGCCAATATTATACACACTCTGACCTCACACTGCCAGTATTATACAGACACTCTGACCTCACACTGCCAGTATTATACACACTCTGATCTCACACTGCCAATAATATAGACACTCTTACCTCACACTGCCAGTATTATACAGACACTCTGACCTCACACTGCCAATAATATACAGACAATCTGACCTCACACTGTCAGTATTATACACACTCTGGCCTCACACTGCCAGTATTATACAGAAACTCTGACCTCACACTGCCAGAATTATACACACTCTGACCTCACACTGCCAATAATATACAGACACTCTGACCTCACACTGCCAGTATTATACAGACACTCTGACATCACACTGCCAGTAATATACAGACACTCTGACCTCACACTGTCAGGATTATACACACTCTGGCCTCACACTGCCAGTATTATACAGACACTCTGACCTCACACTGCCAGATGTATACACACTCTGACCTCACACTGCCAGTATTATACAGAAACTCTGACCTCACACTGCCAGTGTTATACACACTCTGACCTCACACTGCCAGTATTATACAGAAACTCTGACCTCACACTGCCAATAATATACATACTCTGACCTCACACTGCCACTAATATACAGACACTCTGACCTCACACTGCCAATAATATACAGACACTCTGACCTCACACTGCCAATAATATACACACTCTGACCTCACACTGCCAATAATATACAGACACACTCACCTCACACTGCCGGTAATATACAGACACTCTGACCTCACACTGCCGGTAATATACAGATACTCAGACCTCACATTGCCAAAAATTTACAGACACTCTGACCTCACACTGCCAGTATTATACACACACTCTGACCTCACACTGCCGGTAATATACAGACACTCTGACCTCACAATGCCAGTATTATCCACACACTCTGACCTCACACTGCCAATAATATACACACTCTGACCTCACACTGCCAATAATATACAGACACTCTCACCTCACACTGCCGGTAATATACAGACACTCTGACCTCACAGTGCCGGTAATATACAGACACTCAGACCTCACATTGCCAAACATTTACAGACACTCTGACCTCACACTGCCAGTATTATACAGACACTAAGACCTCACAATGCCAGTATTATACACACTCTGAGCTCACACTGCCAATAACATACCGACACTCTGACCTCACACTGCCAGTATTATACAGACACTCTGACCTCACACCGCCAGTATTATAAAGACACTCTGACCTCACACTGCCAGTATTATACACATTCTGACCTCACACTGCCAATAATATACAGACACTCTGACCTCACACTGCCAATAATATACAGACACTCTGACCTCACACCGCCAGATTTCTCAACACTCTGACCTCACACTGCCAATAATATACAGACACTCTGACCTCACACTGCCAATAATATACACACTCTGACCTCACACTTCCAATAATATACAGACACTCTCACCTCACACTGCCGGTAATATACAGACACTCTGACCTCACAGTGCCGGTAATATACAGACACTCTGACCTCACATTGCCATACATTTACAGACACTCTGACCTCACACTGCCAGTATTATACCGACACTCTGACCTCACACTGCCAGTAATATACAGACACTCAGACATCACATTGCCAAAAATTTACAGACACTCTGACCTCACACTGCCAGTATTATACAGACACTCTGACCTCACACTGCCAGTAATATACAGACAGTCAGACCTCACATTGCCAATAATTTACACACACTCTGACCTCACACTGCCAGTAATATACACACTCAGACAAAACAATGCCAATATTATACACAATCTGACCTCACACTGCCAGTATTATACAGACACTCTGACCTCACACTGCCAGTATTATACACACTCTGACCTCACACTGCCAGTATTATACACACTCTGACCTCACACTGCCAGTATTATACCGATACTCTGACCTCACACTGCCAGTATTATACAGACAATCTGACCTCACACTGCCGTTATTATACAGACACTCTGACCACACACTGCCAGTACGATACAGACACTCTGACCTCACACTGCCAGTATTATACACACTCTGACCCCACAGTGCCAGTATTATACAGACACTCTGACCTCACACAGCCAGTATTATACAGACACTCTGACCTCACACTGCCAGTATTATACAGACACTCTGATCTCACGCTGCCAGTAAAATACAGACACTCTGACCTCAAACTGCCAGTATTATACAGACACGAAGACCTCACAATGCCAGTATTATACACACTCTGACCTCACACTGCCAATAACATACCGACACTCTGACCTCACACTGCCAGTATTATACAGACACTCTGACCTCACACCACCAGTATTATACAGACACTCTGACCTCACACTGCCAGTATTATACACATTCTGACCTCATACTGCCAATAATATACAGACACTCTGACCTCACACTGCCAATAATATACAGACACTCTGACCTCACACCGCCAGATTTATAAACACTCTGACCTCACACTGCCAATAATATACAGACACTCTGACCTCACACTGCCAGTATGATAAACACTCTGACCTCACACTGCCAGTATTATACAGACACTCTGACCTCACACTGCCACTATTTTACACACTCTGACCTCACACTGCCAATAATATAGACACTCTTACCTCACACTGCCAGTATTATACAGACACTCTGCCCTCACACTGCCAATCATATACAGACAATCTGACCTCACACTGTCAGTATTATACACACTCTGGCCTCACACTGCCAGTGTTATACAGAAACTCTGACCTCACACTGCCAGAATTATACACACTCTGACCTCACACTGCCAATAATATACAGACACTCTGACCTCACACTGCCAGTATTATACAGACACTCTGACATCACACTGCCAATAATATACAGACACTCTGACCTCACACTGTCAGTATTATACACACTCTGGCCTCACACTGCCAGTATTATACAGACACTCTGACCTCACACTGCCAGATGTATACACACTCTGACCTCACACTGCCAGTAACATACAGACACTCCGACCTCACACTGCCAATCATATACAGACAATCTGACCTCACACTGTCAGTATTATACACACTCTGGCCTCACACTGCCAGTGTTATACAGAAACTCTGACCTCACACTGCCAGAATTATACACACTCTGACCTCACACTGCCAATAATATACAGACACTCTGACCTCACACTGCCAGTATTATACAGACACTCTGACATCACACTGCCAATAATATACAGACACTCTGACCTCACACTGTCAGTATTATACACACTCTGGCCTCACACTGCCAGTATTATACAGACACTCTGACCTCACACTGCCAGATGTATACACACTCTGACCTCACACTGCCAGTAACATACAGACACTCCGACCTCACACTGCCAATCATATACAGACACTCTGACCTCACTCTGCCAATAATATACAGACACTCTGACCTCACACTGCCAATAATATACAGACACTCTGACCTCACACTGCCAATAATATACAGACTCTGACCTCACACTGCCGATAATATACAGACACTCTGACCTCACACTGCCAGGACTATACACACGCTGACCTCACACTGCCAATAATATACAGACACTCTGACCTCACACTGTCAGTATTATACACACTCTGGCCTCACACTGCCAGTATTATACAGACACTCTGACCTCATACTGCCAGATGGAAACACACTCTGACCTCACACTGCCAGTATTATACAGAAACTCTGACCTCACACTGCCAGTATTATACACACTCTGCCCTCACACTGCCAATAATATACAGACAGTCTGACCTCACACCGCCAATAATATACGTACTCTGACCTCACACTGCCACTAATATACAGACACTCTGACCTCACACTGCCAATAATATACAGACACTGTGACCTCACACTGCCAGTATTATACAGACACTCTGACCTCACACTGCCGGTAATATACAGACACTCAGACATCACATTGCCAAAAATTTACAGACACTCTGACCTCACACTGCCAGTATTATACAGACACTCTGACCTCACACTGCCGGTAATATACAGACAGTCAGACCTCACATTGCCAATAATTTACACACTCTGACCTCACACTGCCAGTATTATACAGACACTCTGACCTCACACTGCCAGTATTAGACACACTCTGATCTCACACTGCCAATAATATAGACACTCTTACCTCACACTGCCAGTATTATACAGACACTCTGACCTCACACTGCCAATAATATACAGACAATCTGACCTCACACTGTCAGTATTATACACACTCTGGCCTCACACTGCCAGTATTATACAGAAACTCTGACCTCACACTGCCCGAATTATACACACTCTGACCTCACACTGCCGGTAATATACAGACACTCTGACCTCACACTGTCAGGATTATACACACTCTGGCCTCACACTGCCAGTATTATACAGACACTCTGACCTCACACTGCCAGATGTATACACACTCTGACCTCACACTGCCAGTATTATACAGAAACTCTGACCTCACACTGCCAGTATTATACACACTCTGACCTCACACTGCCAGTATTATACAGAAACTCTGACCTCACACTGCCAATAATATACATACTCTGACCTCACACTGCCACTAATATACAGACACTCTGACCTCACACTGCCAATAATATACAGACACTCTGACCTCACACTGCCAATAATATACACACTCTGACCTCACACTGCCAATAATATACAGACACTCTCACCTCACACTGCCGGTAATATACAGACACTCTGACCTCACACTGCCGGTAATATACAGACACTCAGACCTCACATTGCCAAAAATTTACAGACACTCAGACCTCACACTGCCAGAATTATACACACTCTGCCCTCACACTGCCAATAATATACAGACACTCTGACCTCACACCGCCAATAATATACATACTCTGACCTCACACTGCCACTAATATACAGACACTCTGACCTCACACTGCCAATAATATACAGACACTCTGACCTCACACTGCCAGTATTATCCAGACACTCTGACCTCACACTGCCGGTAATATACAGACACTCTGACCTCACACTGCCGGTAATATACAGACAGTCAGACCTCACATTGCCAATAATTTGCACACACTCTGACCTCACACTGCCAGTAATATACACACTCAGACAACACAATGCCAATATTATACACACTCTGACCTCACACTGCCAGTATTATACAGACACTCTGACCTCACACTGCCAGTATTAGACACACTCTGATCTCACACTGCCAATAATATAGACACTCTTACCTCACACTGCCAGTAATATACAGACACTCTGACCTCACACTGCCAATAATATACAGACAATCTGACCTCACACTGTCAGTATTATACACACTCTGGCCTCACACTGCCAGTATTATACAGAAACTCTGACCTCACACTGCCCGAATTATACACACTCTGACCTCACACTGCCAATAATATACAGACACTCTGACCTCACACTGCCAGTATTATACAGACACTCTGACATCACACTGCCAGTAATATACAGACACTCTGACCTCACACTGTCAGGATTATACACACTCTGGCCTCACACTGCCAGTATTATACAGACACTCTGACCTCACACTGCCAGATGTATACACACTCTGACCTCACACTGCCAGTATTATACAGAAACTCTGACCTCACACTGCCAGTATTATACACACTCTGACCTCACACTGCCAGTATTATACAGAAACTCTGACCTCACACTGCCAATAATATACATACTCTGACCTCACACTGCCACTAATATACAGACACTCTGACCTCACACTGCCAATAATATACAGACACTCTGACCTCACACTGCCAATAATATACACACTCTGACCTCACACTGCCAATAATATACAGACACTCTCACCTCACACTGCCGGTAATATACAGACACTCTGACCTCACACTACCGGTAATATAAAGACACTCAGACCTCACATTGCCAAAAATTTACAGACACTCTGACCTCACACTGCCAGTATTATACACACACTCTGACCTCACACTGCCGGTAATATGCAGACACTCTGACCTCACAATGTTAGTATTATCCACACACTCTGACCTCACACTGCCAATAATATACACACTCTGACCTCACACTGCCAATAATATACAGACACTCTCACCTCACACTGCCGGTAATATACAGACACTCTGACCTCACAGTGCCGGTAATATACAGACACTCAGACCTCACATTGCCAAACATTTACAGACACTCTGACCTCACACTGCCAGTATTATACAGACACTCTGACCTCACACTGTCGGTAATATACAGACACTCAGACATCACATTGCCAAAAATTTACAGACACTCTGACCTCACACTGCCAGTATTATACAGACACTCTGACCTCACACTGCCAGTAATATACACACTCAGACAAAACAATGCCAATATTATACACAATCTGACCTCACACTGCCAGTATTATACAGACACTCTGACCTCACACTGCCAGTATTATACACACTCTGACCTCACACTGCCAGTATTATACACACTCTGACCTCACACTGCCAGTATTATACAGATACTCTGACCTCATACTGCCAGTATTATACAGACAATCTGACCTCACACTGCCGTTATTATACAGACACTCTGACCACACACTGCCAGTATGATACAGACACTCTGACCTCACACTGCCAGTATTATACACACTCTGACCCCACAGTGCCAGTATTATACAGACACTCTGACCTCACACAGCCAGTATTATACAGACACTCTGACCTCACACTGCCAGTATTATACAGACACTCTGATCTCACGCTGCCAGTAAAATACAGACACTCTGACCTCAAACTGCCAGTATTATACAGACACTAAGACCTCACAATGCCAGTATTATACACACTCTGACCTCACACTGCCAATAACATACCGACACTCTGACCTCACACTGCCAGTATTATACTGACACTCTGACCTCACACCGCCAGTATTATACAGAAACTCTGACCTCACACTGCCAGTATTATACACATTCTGACCTCACACTGCCAATAATACACAGACACTCTGACCTCACACTGCCAATAATATACAGACACTCTGACCTCACACCGCCAGATTTATAAACACTCTGACCTCACACTGCCAGTATTATACAGACACTCTGACCTCACACTGCCAGTATTATACAGACTCTGACCTCACACTGCCAATAATATAGACACTCTGACCTCACACTGCCAGTATTATACAGACACTCTGACCTCACACTGCCAATAATATACAGACAATCTGACCTCACACTGTCAGTATTATACACACTCTGGCCTCACACTGCCAGTGTTATACAGAAACTCTGACCTCACACTGCAAGAATTATACACACTCTGACCTCACACTGCCAATAATATACAGACACTCTGACCTCACACTGCCAGTATTATACAGACACTCTGACATCACACTGCCAATAATATACAGACACTCTGACCTCACACTGTCAGGATTATACACACTCTGGCCTCACACTGCCAGTATTATGCAGACACTCTGACCTCACACTGCCAGATGTATACACACTCTGACCTCACACTGTCAGTAACATACAGACACTCCGACCTCACAGTGCCAATAATATACACACTCTGACCTCACACTGCCAATAATATACAGACACTCTGACCTCACACTGCCAATAATATACAGACACTCTGACCTCACACTGCCAATAATATACAGACTCTGACCTCACACTGCCGATAATATACAGACACTCTGACCTCACACTGCCAGGACTATACACACGCTGACCTCACACTGCCAAAAAAACAGACACTCTGACCTCACACTGTCAGTATTATACACACTCTGGCCTCACACTGCCAGTATTATACAGACACTCTGACCTCATACTGCCAGATGGAAACACACTCTGACCTCACACTGCCAGTATTATACACACTCTGCCCTCACACTGCCAATAATATACAGACACTCTGACCTCACACCGCCAATAATATACATACTCTGACCTCACACTGCCACTAATATACAGACACTCTGACCTCACACTGCCAATAATATACAGACACTCTGACCTCACACTGCCAGTATTATACAGACACTCTGACCTCACACTGCCGGTAATATACAGACACTCAGACATCACATTGCCAAAAATTTACAGACACTCTGACCTCACACTGCCAGTATTATACAGAAACTCTGACCTCACACTGCCGGTAATATACAGACAGTCAGACATCACATTGCCAATAATTTACACACACTCTGACCTCACACTGCCAGTAATATACACACTCAGACAACACAATGCCAATATTATACACACTCTGACCTCACACTGCCAGTATTATACAGACACTCTGACCTCACACTGCCAGTATTAGACACACTCTGATCTCACACTGCCAATAATATAGACACTCTTACCTCACACTGCCAGTATTATACAGACACTCTGACCTCACACTGCCAATAATATACAGACAATCTGACCTCACACTGTCAGTATTATACACACTCTGGCCTCACACTGCCAGTATTATACAGACACTCTGACCTCACACTGCCAGATGTATACACACTCTGACCTCACACTGCCAGTATTATACAGAAACTCTGACCTCACACTGCCAGTATTATACACACTCTGACCTCACACTGCCAGTATTATACAGAAACTCTGACCTCACACTGCCAATAATATACATACTCTGACCTCACACTGCCACTAATATACAGAACTCTGACCTCACACTGCCAATAATATACAGACACTCTGACCTCACACTGCCAATAATATACACACTCTGACCTCACACTGCCAATAATATACAGACACTCTCACCTCACACTGCCGGTAATATACAGACACTCTGACCTCACACTGCCGGTAATATACAGACACTCAGACCTCACATTGCCAAAAATTTACAGACACTCTGACCTCACACTGCCAGTATTATACACACACTCTGACCTCACACTGCCGGTAATATGCAGACACTCTGACCTCACAATGTTTGTATTATCCACACACTCTGACCTCACACTGCCAATAATATACACACTCTGACCTCACACTGCCAATAATATACAGACACTCTCACCTCACACTGCCGGTAATATACAGACACTCTGACCTCACAGTGCCGGTAATATACAGACACTCAGACCTCACATTGCCAAACATTTACAGACACTCTGACCTCACACTGCCAGTATTATACAGACACTCTGACCTCACACTGTCGGTAATATACAGACACTCAGACATCACATTGCCAAAAATTTACAGACACTCTGACCTCACACTGCCAGTATTATACAGACACTCTGACCTCACACTGCCAGTAATATACACACTCAGACAAAACAATGCCAATATTATACACAATCTGACCTCACACTGCCAGTATTATACAGACACTCTGACCTCACACTGCCAGTATTATACACACTCTGACCTCACACTGCCAGTATTATACACACTCTGACCTCACACTGCCAGTATTATACAGATACTCTGACCTCATACTGCCAGTATTATACAGACAATCTGACCTCACACTGCCGTTATTATACAGACACTCTGACCACACACTGCCGGTATGATACAGACACTCTGACCTCACACTGCCAGTATTATACACACTCTGACCCCACAGTGCCAGTATTATACAGACACTCTGACCTCACACAGCCAGTATTATACAGACACTCTGACCTCACACTGCCAGTAAAATACAGACACTCTGACCTCAAACTGCCAGTATTATACAGACACTAAGACCTCACAATGCCAGTATTATACACACTCTGACCTCACACTGCCAATAACATACCGACACTCTGACCTCACACTGCCAGTATTATACTGACACTCTGACCTCACACCGCCAGTATTATACAGAAACTCTGACCTCACACTGCCAGTATTATACACATTCTGACCTCACACTGCCAATAATACACAGACACTCTGACCTCACAATGCCAATAATATACAGACACTCTGACCTCACACCGCCAGATTTATAAACACTCTGACCTCACACTGCCAGTATTATACAGACACTCTGACCTCACACTGCCAGTATTATACACACTCTGACCCCACAGTGCCAGTATTATACAGACACTCTGACCTCACACAGCCAGTATTATACAGACACTCTGACCTCACACTGCCAGTATTATACAGACACTCTGATCTCACGCTGCCAGTAAAATACAGACACTCTGACCTCAAACTGCCAGTATTATACAGACACTAAGACCTCACAATGCCAGTATTATACACACTCTGACCTCACACTGCCAATAACATACCGACACTCTGACCTCACACTGCCAGTATTATACTGACACTCTGACCTCACACCGCCAGTATTATACAGAAACTCTGACCTCACACTGCCAGTATTATACACATTCTGACCTCACACTGCCAATAATACACAGACACTCTGACCTCACACTGCCAATAATATACAGACACTCTGACCTCACACCGCCAGATTTATAAACACTCTGACCTCACACTGCCAGTATTATACAGACACTCTGACCTCACACTGCCAGTATTATACAGACTCTGACCTCACACTGCCAATAATATAGACACTCTGACCTCACACTGCCAGTATTATACAGACACTCTGACCTCACACTGCCAATAATATACAGACAATCTGACCTCACACTGTCAGTATTATACACACTCTGGCCTCACACTGCCAGTGTTATACAGAAACTCTGACCTCACACTGCAAGAATTATACACACTCTGACCTCACACTGCCAATAATATACAGACACTCTGACCTCACACTGCCAGTATTATACAGACACTCTGACATCACACTGCCAATAATATACAGACACTCTGACCTCACACTGTCAGGATTATACACACTCTGGCCTCACACTGCCAGTATTATACAGACACTCTGACCTCACACTGCCAGATGTATACACACTCTGACCTCACACTGTCAGTAACATACAGACACTCCGACCTCACAGTGCCAATAATATACACACTCTGACCTCACACTGCCAATAATATACAGACACTCTGACCTCACACTGCCAATCATATACAGACTCTGACCTCACACTGCCGATAATATACAGACACTCTGACCTCACGCTGCCAGGACTATACACACGCTGACCTCACACTGCCAATAATATACAGACACTCTGACCTCACACTGTCAGTATTATACACACTCTGGCCTCACACTGCCAGTATTATACGGACACTCTGACCTCATACTGCCAGATGGAAACACACTCTGACCTCACACTGCCAGTATTATACACACTCTGCCCTCACACTGCCAATAATATACAGACACTCTGACCTCACACCGCCAATAATATACATACTCTGACCTCACACTGCCACTAATATACAGACACTCTGACCTCACACTGCCAATAATATACAGACACTCTGACCTCACACTGCCAGTATTATACAGACACTCTGACCTCACACTGCCGGTAATATACAGACACTCAGACATCACATTGCCAAAAATTTACAGACACTCTGACCTCACACTGCCAGTATTATACAGACACTCTGACCTCACACTGCCGGTAATATACAGACAGTCAGACCTCACATTGCCAATAATTTACACACACTCTGACCTCACACTGCCAGTAATATACACACTCAGACAACACAATGCCAATATTATACACACTCTGACCTCACACTGCCAGTATTATACAGACACTCTGACCTCACACTGCCAGTATTAGACACACTCTGATCTCACACTGCCAATAATATAGACACTCTTACCTCACACTGCCAGTATTATACAGACACTCTGACCTCACACTGCCAATAATATACAGACAATCTGACCTCACACTGTCAGTATTATACACACTCTGGCCTCACACTGCCAGTATTATACAGAAACTCTGACCTCACACTGCCCGAATTATACACACTCTGACCTCACACTGCCAATAATATACAGACACTCTGACCTCACACTGCCAGTATTATACAGACACTCTGACATCACACTGCCAGTAATATACAGACACTCTGACCTCACACTGTCAGGATTATACACACTCTGGCCTCACACTGCCAGTATTATACAGACACTCTGACCTCACACTGCCAGATGTATACACACTCTGACCTCACACTGCCAGTATTATACAGAAACTCTGACCTCACACTGCCAGTATTATACACACTCTGACCTCACACTGCCAGTATTATACAGAAACTCTGACCTCACACTGCCAATAATATACATACTCTGACCTCACACTGCCACTAATATACAGACACTCTGACCTCACACTGCCAATAATATACAGACACTCTGACCTCACACTGCCAATAATATACACACTCTGACCTCACACTGCCAATAATATACAGACACTCTCACCTCACACTGCCGGTAATATACAGACACTCTGACCTCACACTGCCGGAAATATACAGACACTCAGACCTCACATTGCCAAAAATTTACAGACACTCTGACCTCACACTGCCAGAATTATACACACTCTGCCCTCACACTGCCAATAATATACAGACACTCTGACCTCACACCGCCAATAATATACATACTCTGACCTCACACTGCCACTAATATACAGACACTCTGACCTCACACTGCCAATAATATACAGACACTCTGACCTCACACTGCCAGTATTATCCAGACACTCTGACCTCACACTGCCGGTAACATACAGACACTCAGACATCACATTGCCTAATATTTACAGACACTCTGACCTCACACTGCCAGTATTATACAGACACTCTGACCTCACACTGCCGGTAATATACAGACAGTCAGACCTCACATTGCCAATATTTTACACACACTCTGACCTCACACTGCCAGTAATATACACACTCAGACAACACAATGCCAATATTATACACACTTTTACCTCACACTGCCAGTATTATACAGACACTCTGACCTCACACTGCCAATAATATACATACTCTGACCTCACACTGCCACTAATATACAGACACTCTGACCTCACACTGCCAATAATATACAGACACTCTGACCTCACACTGCCAATAATATACACACTCTGACCTCACACTGCCAATAATATACAGACACTCAGACCTCACATTGCCAAAAATTTACAGACACTCAGACCTCACACTGCCAGTATTATACACACACTCTGACCTCACACTGCCGGTAATATACAGACACTCTGACCTCACAATGTTAGTATTATCCACACACTCTGACCTCACACTGCCAATAATATACACACTCTGACCTCACACTGCCAATAATATACAGACACTCTCACCTCACACTGCCGGTAATATACAGACACTCTGACCTCACAGTGCCGGTAATATACAGACACTCAGACATCACATTGCCAAAAATTTACAGACACTCTGGCCTCACACTGCCAGTATTATACAGACACTCTGACCTCACACTGCCAGTATTATACACACTCTGACCTCACACTGCCAGTATTATACACAATCTGACCTCACACTGCCAGTATTATACAGATACTCTGACCTCATACTGCCAGTATTATACAGACAATCTGACCTCACACTGCCGTTATTATACAGACACTCTGACCACACACTGCCAGTATGATACAGACACTCTGACCTCACACTGCCAGTATTATACACACTCTGACCCCACAGTGCCAGTATTATACAGACACTCTGACCTCACACAGCCAGTATTATACAGACACTCTGACCTCACACAGCCAGTATTATACAGACACTCTGACCTCACACTGCCAGTATTATACAGACACTCTGATCTCACGCTGCCAGTAAAATACAGACACTCTGATCTCAAACTGCCAGTATTATACAGACACTAAGA
Organism: Heterodontus francisci; assembly: GCF_036365525.1. Taxonomy (NCBI): domain Eukaryota; kingdom Metazoa; phylum Chordata; class Chondrichthyes; order Heterodontiformes; family Heterodontidae; genus Heterodontus; species Heterodontus francisci. Next base: position 94,077,585 of record NC_090379.1, on the reverse strand, counting down.
CCTCACAATGCCAGTATTATACACACTCTGACCTCACACTGCCAATAACATACCGACACTCTGACCTCACACTGCCAGTATTATACTGACACTCTGACCTCACACCGCCAGTATTATACAGAAACTCTGACCTCACACTGCCAGTATTATACACATTCTGACCTCACACTGCCAATAATACACAGACACTCTGACCTCACACTGCCAATAATATACAGACACTCTGACCTCACACTGCCAGTATGATAAACACTCTGACCTCACACTGCCAGTATTATACAGACACTCTGACCTCACACTGCCAGTATTATACAGACTCTGACCTCACACTGCCAATAATATAGACACTCTGACCTCACACTGCCAGTATTATACAGACACTCTGACCTCACACTGCCAATAATATACAGACAATCTGACCTCACACTGTCAGTATTATACACACTCTGGCCTCACACTGCCAGTGTTATACAGAAACTCTGATCTCACACTGCAAGAATTATACACACTCTGACCTCACACTGCCAATAATATACAGACACTCTGACCTCACACTGCCAGTATTATACAGACACTCTGACATCACACTGCCAATAATATACAGACACTCTGACCTCACACTGCCAGATGTATCCACACTCTGACCTCACACTGTCAGTAACATACAGACACTCCGACCTCACAGTGCCAATAATATACACACTCTGACCTCACACTGCCAATAATATCCAGACACTCTGACCTCACACTGCCAATAATATACAGACACTCCGACCTCACACTGCCAATAATATACACACTCTGACCTCACACTGCAAATAATATACAGACACTCTGACCTCACACTGCCAGTATTATACACACGCTGACCTCACACTGCCAATAATATACAGACACTCTGACCTCACACTGTCAGTATTATACAGAAACTCTGACCTCACACTGCCAGACTTATACACACTCTGCCCTCACACTGCCAATAATATACAGACACTCTGACCTCACACTGCCAATAATATACATACTCTGACCTCACACTGCCACTAATATACAGACACTCTGACCTCACACTGCCAATAATATGCAGACACTCTCACCTCACACTGCCGGTAATATACAGACACTCTGACCTCACAGTGCCGGTAATATACAGACACTCAGACCTCACATTGCCAAAAATTTACAGACACTCTGACCTCACACTGCCAGTATTATACAGACACTCTGACCTCACACTGCCGGTAATATACAGACACTCAGACCTCACATTGCCAATAATTTACACACACTCTGACCTCACACTGCCAGTAATATACACACTCAGACAACACAATGCCAATATTATACACACTCTGACCTCACACTGCCAGTATTATACAGACACTCTGACCTCACACTGCCAGTATTATACACACTCTGATCTCACACTGCCAATAATATAGACACTCTTACCTCACACTGCCAGTATTATACAGACACTCTGACCTCACACTGCCAATAATATACAGACAATCTGACCTCACACTGTCAGTATTATACACACTCTGGCCTCACACTGCCAGTATTATACAGAAGCACTGACCTCACACTGCCAGAATTATACACACTCTGACCTCACACTGCCAATAATATACAGACACTCTGACCTCACACTGCCAATATTACACAGACACTCTGACATCACACTGCCAATAATATACAGACACTCTGACCTCACACTGTCAGGATTATACACACTCTGGCCTCACACTGCCAGTATTATACAGACACTCTGACCTCACACTGCCAGATGTATACACACTCTGACCTCACACTGCCAGTATTATACAGAAACTCTGACCTCACACTGCCAGTATTATACACACTCTGACCTCACACTGCCAGTATTATACAGAAACTCTGACCTCACACTGCCAATAATATACATAATCTGACCTCACACTGCCACTAATATACAGACACTCTCACCTCACACTGCCGGTAATGTACAGACACTCTGACGTCACAATGCCAGTATTATACACACACTCTGACCTCACACTGCTGGTAATATACAGACACTCTGACCTCACAATGCCAGTATTATACACACACTCTGACCTCACACTGCCAATAATATACACACTCTGACCTCACACTGCCAATAATATACAGACACTCTCACCTCACACTGCCGGTAATATACAGACACTCTGACCTCACAGTGCCGGTAATATACAGACACTCAGACCTCACATTGCCAAACATTTACAGACACTCTGACCTCACACTGCCAGTATTATACAGACATTCTGACCTCACACTGTCGGTAATATACAGACAGTCAGACCTCACATTGCCAAAAATTTACAGACACTCTGACCTCACACTGCCAGTAATATACACACTCAGACAACACAATGCCAATATTATACACACTCTGACCTCACACTGCCAGTATTATACAGACACTCTGACCTCACACTGCCAGTATTATACAAACTCTGACCTCACACTGCCAGTATTATACAGACACTCTGACCTCACACTGCCAGGATAATACAGACTCTGACCTCACACTGCCAGTATTATACAGACACTCTGACCTCACACTGCCAATATTATACACTCTCTGACCTCACACTGCCAATAATATACAGACACTCTGACCTCACACTGCCAAAAATAAACAGAAACTCTGACCTCACACTGTCAGTATTATACACACTCTGGCCTCACACTGCCAGATGTATACACACTCTGACCTCACACTGCCAGTAATATACACACTCTGACCTGCCAAGGCCAATAATATACAGACAAGCTGACCTCACACTGCCAATATTATACACACTCTGACCTCACACTGCCAGTATTATAGAGAAACTCTGACCTCACACTGCCAGAATTATACACACTCTGACCTCACACTGCCAATAATATACAGACACCCTGACCTCACACTGCCAATAATAAACACACTCTGACATCACACTGCCAATAATATACCGACACTCTTACCTCACACTGCCAGTATTATACAGACACTCTGACCTCACTCTGCCAATAATATACAGAAACTTTGACCTCACACTGCCAGAATTATACACACTCTGACCTCACACTGCCAATAATATACAGACACTCTGACCTCACACTGCCAGTATTATACAGACACTCTGACCTCACACTGCCAGTATTATACAGACACTCTGACCTCACACTGCCAATAATATACAGACACTCTGGCCTCACACTGCCAGTATTATACAGACACTCTGACCTCACACTGCCAGATGTATACACACTCTGACCTCACACTGCCAGGAACATACACACTCTGACCTGACAATGCCAATAATATACAGACACTCTGAACTCACACTGCCAGTATTATACACACTCTGACCTCACACTGCCAGTATTATACTGACACTCTGACCTCACACCGCCAGTATTATACAGAAACTCTGACCTCACACTGCCAGTATTATACACATTCTGACCTCACACTGCCAATAATACACAGACACTCTGACCTCACACTGCCAATAATATACAGACACTCTGACCTCACACTGCCAGTATGATAAACACTCTGACCTCACACTGCCAGTATTATACAGACACTCTGACCTCACACTGCCAGTATTATACAGACTCTGACCTCACACTGCCAATAATATAGACACTCTGACCTCACACTGCCAGTATTATACAGACACTCTGACCTCACACTGCCAATAATATACAGACAATCTGACCTCACACTGTCAGTATTATACACACTCTGGCCTCACACTGCCAGTGTTATACAGAAACTCTGATCTCACACTGCAAGAATTATACACACTCTGACCTCACACTGCCAATAATATACAGACACTCTGACCTCACACTGCCAGTATTATACAGACACTCTGACATCACACTGCCAATAATATACAGACACTCTGACCTCACACTGCCAGATGTATCCACACTCTGACCTCACACTGTCAGTAACATACAGACACTCCGACCTCACAGTGCCAATAATATACACACTCTGACCTCACACTGCCAATAATATCCAGACACTCTGACCTCACACTGCCAATAATATACAGACACTCCGACCTCACACTGCCAATAATATACACACTCTGACCTCACACTGCAAATAATATACAGACACTCTGACCTCACACTGCCAGTATTATACACACGCTGACCTCACACTGCCAATAATATACAGACACTCTGACCTCACACTGTCAGTATTATACAGAAACTCTGACCTCACACTGCCAGACTTATACACACTCTGCCCTCACACTGCCAATAATATACAGACACTCTGACCTCACACTGCCAATAATATACATACTCTGACCTCACACTGCCACTAATATACAGACACTCTGACCTCACACTGCCAATAATATGCAGACACTCTCACCTCACACTGCCGGTAATATACAGACACTCTGACCTCACAGTGCCGGTAATATACAGACACTCAGACCTCACATTGCCAAAAATTTACAGACACTCTGACCTCACACTGCCAGTATTATACAGACACTCTGACCTCACACTGCCGGTAATATACAGACACTCAGACCTCACATTGCCAATAATTTACACACACTCTGACCTCACACTGCCAGTAATATACACACTCAGACAACACAATGCCAATATTATACACACTCTGACCTCACACTGCCAGTATTATACAGACACTCTGACCTCACACTGCCAGTATTATACACACTCTGATCTCACACTGCCAATAATATAGACACTCTTACCTCACACTGCCAGTATTATACAGACACTCTGACCTCACACTGCCAATAATATACAGACAATCTGACCTCACACTGTCAGTATTATACACACTCTGGCCTCACACTGCCAGTATTATACAGAAGCACTGACCTCACACTGCCAGAATTATACACACTCTGACCTCACACTGCCAATAATATACAGACACTCTGACCTCACACTGCCAATATTACACAGACACTCTGACATCACACTGCCAATAATATACAGACACTCTGACCTCACACTGTCAGGATTATACACACTCTGGCCTCACACTGCCAGTATTATACAGACACTCTGACCTCACACTGCCAGATGTATACACACTCTGACCTCACACTGCCAGTATTATACAGAAACTCTGACCTCACACTGCCAGTATTATACACACTCTGACCTCACACTGCCAGTATTATACAGAAACTCTGACCTCACACTGCCAATAATATACATAATCTGACCTCACACTGCCACTAATATACAGACACTCTCACCTCACACTGCCGGTAATGTACAGACACTCTGACGTCACAATGCCAGTATTATACACACACTCTGACCTCACACTGCTGGTAATATACAGACACTCTGACCTCACAATGCCAGTATTATACACACACTCTGACCTCACACTGCCAATAATATACACACTCTGACCTCACACTGCCAATAATATACAGACACTCTCACCTCACACTGCCGGTAATATACAGACACTCTGACCTCACAGTGCCGGTAATATACAGACACTCAGACCTCACATTGCCAAACATTTACAGACACTCTGACCTCACACTGCCAGTATTATACAGACATTCTGACCTCACACTGTCGGTAATATACAGACAGTCAGACCTCACATTGCCAAAAATTTACAGACACTCTGACCTCACACTGCCAGTAATATACACACTCAGACAACACAATGCCAATATTATACACACTCTGACCTCACACTGCCAGTATTATACAGACACTCTGACCTCACACTGCCAGTATTATACAAACTCTGACCTCACACTGCCAGTATTATACAGACACTCTGACCTCACACTGCCAGGATAATACAGACTCTGACCTCACACTGCCAGTATTATACAGACACTCTGACCTCACACTGCCAATATTATACACTCTCTGACCTCACACTGCCAATAATATACAGACACTCTGACCTCACACTGCCAAAAATAAACAGAAACTCTGACCTCACACTGTCAGTATTATACACACTCTGGCCTCACACTGCCAGATGTATACACACTCTGACCTCACACTGCCAGTAATATACACACTCTGACCTGCCAAGGCCAATAATATACAGACAAGCTGACCTCACACTGCCAATATTATACACACTCTGACCTCACACTGCCAGTATTATAGAGAAACTCTGACCTCACACTGCCAGAATTATACACACTCTGACCTCACACTGCCAATAATATACAGACACCCTGACCTCACACTGCCAATAATAAACACACTCTGACATCACACTGCCAATAATATACCGACACTCTTACCTCACACTGCCAGTATTATACAGACACTCTGACCTCACTCTGCCAATAATATACAGAAACTTTGACCTCACACTGCCAGAATTATACACACTCTGACCTCACACTGCCAATAATATACAGACACTCTGACCTCACACTGCCAGTATTATACAGACACTCTGACCTCACACTGCCAGTATTATACAGACACTCTGACCTCACACTGCCAATAATATACAGACACTCTGGCCTCACACTGCCAGTATTATACAGACACTCTGACCTCACACTGCCAGATGTATACACACTCTGACCTCACACTGCCAGGAACATACACACTCTGACCTGACAATGCCAATAATATACAGACACTCTGAACTCACACTGCCAGTATTATACACACTCTGACCTCACACTGCCAGTATTATACTGAAACTCTGACCTCACACTGCCAGAATTATACACACTCTGACCTCACACTGCCAATAATATACAGACACTCTGACCTGACAATGCCAATAATATACAGACACTCTGACCTGACAATGCCAATAATATACAGACACTCTGACCTGACAATGCCAATAATATACAGACACTCTGACCACACACTGCCAGAATTATACACAAACTGACCTCACACTGCCAATAATATACATACTCTGACCTCACACTGCCACTAATATACAGACACTCTGACCTCACACTGCCAATAATATACAGACACTCTCACCTCACACTGCCGGTAATATACAGACACTCTGACCTCACAGTGCCGGTAATATACAGACACTCAGAACTCACATTGCCAAACATTTACAGACACTCTGACCTCACACTGCCAGTATTATACAGACACTCTGACCTCACACTGCCGGTAATATACAGACAGTCAGACCTCACATTGCCAATAATTTACACACACTCTGACCTCACACTGCCAGTAATATACACACTCAGACAACACAATGCCAATATTATACACACTCTGACCTCACACTGCCAGTATTATACAGACACTCTGACCTCACACTGCCAGTATTATCCAAACTCTGACCTCACACTGCCAGTATTATACAGACACTCTGACCTCACACTGCCAGGATAATACAGACTCTGACCTCACACTGCCAGTATTATACAGACACTCTGACCTCACACTGCCAATATTATACACTCTCTGACCTCACACTGCCAATAATATACAGACACTCTGACCTCACACTGCCAAAAATAAACAGAAACTCTGACCTCACACTGTCAGTATTATACACACTCTGGCCTCACACTGCCAGATGTATACACACTCTGACCTCACACTGCCAGTAATATACACACTCTGACCTGCCAAGGCCAATAATATACAGACAAGCTGACCTCACACTGCCAATATTATACACACTCTGACCTCACACTGCCAGTATTATAGAGAAACTCTGACCTCACACTGCCAGAATTATACACACTCTGACCTCACACTGCCAATAATATACAGACACCCTGACCTCACACTGCCAATAATAAACACACTCTGACATCACACTGCCAATAATATACCGACACTCTTACCTCACACTGCCAGTATTATACAGACACTCTGACCTCACTCTGCCAATAATATACAGAAACTCTGACCTCACACTGCCAGATGTATACACACTCTGACCTCACACTGCCAGGAACATACACACTCTGACCTGACAATGCCAATAATATACAGACACTCTGAACTCACACTGCCAGTATTATACACACTCTGACCTCACACTGCCAGTATTATACTGAAACTCTGACCTCACACTGCCAGAATTATACACACTCTGACCTCACACTGCCAATAATATTCAGACACTCTGACCTGACAATGCCAATAATATACAGACACTCTGACCTGACAATGCCAATAATATACAGACACTCTGACCACACACTGCCAGAATTATACACAAACTGACCTCACACTGCCAATAATATACAGACACTCTGACCTCACACTGCCAATAATATACAGACACTCTGACCTCACACTGCCAATAACATACCGACACTATGACCTCACACTGCCAGTATTATACATACTCTGACCTCACACTGCCAGTTTTATGCAGACACTCTGAGCTCACAATGCCAGCATTATACACAAACTCTGACCTCACACTGCCAATAATATACAGTCTGACCTCAAACTGCCAGTATTATACAGACACTCTGATCTCACACTTCCAGTATTATACAGACACTCTGACCTCACACTGCCAGTATTATGTCGACACTCTGACCTCACACTGCCAATAATATACAGACACTCTGACCTCACACCGCCAGTATTATACAGACACTCTGACCTCACACTGCCAGTATTATATGCACTCTGACCTCACACTGTCAATAATATACAGACACTCTGACCTCACACCGCCAGATTTATACACACTCTGACCTCACAATGCCAATAATATACAGACACTCTGACCTCACACTGCCAGGATAATACAGACTCTGACCTCACTCTGCCAATAATATACAGACACTCTGACCTCACACTGCCAAAAATATACAGACACTCTGACCTCACACTGCCAGATGTATACACACTCTGACCTCACACTGCCAGTAATATACACACTCTGACCTGACAAGGCCAATAATATACAGACAAGCTGACCTCACACTGCCAGTATGATACACACTCTGACCTCACACTGCCAATAATATCCAGACACCCTGACCTCACACTGCCAATATTATACACACTCTGACCTCACACTGCCAATAATATAGCGACACTCTGACCTCACACTGCCAGTATTATACATACACTCTGACCTCACACCGCCAGTATTATACAGACACTCTGACCTCACACCGCCAGTATTATACACATTCTGACCTCACACTGCCAATAATATACAGACACTCTGACCTCACACTGCCAATAATATACAGACACTCTGACCTCACACCGCCAGATTTATACACACTCTGACCTCACACTGCCAATAATATAGAGACACTCTGACCTCACACTGCCAGTATAATACACACTCTGACCTCACACTGCCAGTATTATACAGACACTCTGACCTCACACTGCCAGTATTATACACACTCTGACCTCACACTGCCAATAATATAGACACTCTTACCTCACACTGCCAGTAATATACAGACACTCCAACCTCACACTGCCAGTATTATACACACTCTGACCTCACACTGCCAGTATTATACACACTCTGACCTCATAATGCCAATAATATACAGACACTCTGACCTCACACAGCCACTATTATACACACTCTGACCTCACACTGCCAGTATTATACAGACACTCAGACCTCACAATGCCAAAAATTTACAGACACTCTGACCTCACAATGCCAATAATATACAGACACTCTGACCTGACAATGCCAATAATATACAGACACTCTGACCACACACTGCCAGTAATATACACACTCTGACCTCACACTGCCAGTATTATACAGACACTCTGACCTCACAATGCCAGTATTATACATCCATTCTGACCTCACACTGCCAATATTATACAGACACTCTGACCTCACACTGCCAGTATTATAGACACTCTGACCTCACACTGCCAATAATAGACAGACACTCTGACCTCACACTGCCAATATTATACAGACACTCTGACCTCACACTGCCAGTATTATAGACACTCTGACCTCACACTGCCTGTATTATACAGACACTGTGACCTCACACTGCCAATAATATACAGACACTCTGACCTCACACTGCCAATATTATACAGACACTCTGACCTCACACTGCCAGTATTATAGACACTCTGACCTCACACTACCAGTATTATACAGACACTCTGACCTCACACTGCCAGAATTATAGACACTCTGACCTCAAACTGCCAGTATTATACAGACACTAAGACCTCACAATGCCAGTATTATACAGACACTCTGACCTCACACTGCCAGTATTATACAGACACTCTGACCTCACACTGCCAGTTTATACACACTCTGACCTCACACTGCCAGTATTGTACACACATTCAGACCTCACACTGCCAGTATTCTACAGACACTCTGACCTCACACTGCCAGTATTATGCAGACACTCTGACCTCACACTGCCAGTATTATACATACTCTGACCTCACACTGCCAGTTTTATGCAGACACTCTGAGATCACAATGCCAGCATTATACACAAACTCTGACCTCACACTGCCAATAATATACAGTCTGACCTCAAACTGCCAGTATTATACAGACACTCTGATCTCACACTTCCAGTATTATACAGACACTCTGACCTCACACTGCCAGTATTATGTAGACACTCTGACCTCACACTGCCAATAATATACAGACACTCTGACCTCACACCGCCAGTATTATACAGACACTCTGACCTCACACTGCCAGTATTATATGCACTCTGACCTCACACTGTCAATAATATACAGACACTCTGACCTCACACCGCCAGATTTATACACACTCTGACCTCACAATGCCAATAATATACAGACACTCTGACCTCACACTGCCAGGATAATACAGACTCTGACCTCACACTGCCAAAAATATACAGACACTCTGACCTCACACTGCCAGATGTATACACACTCTGACCTCACACTGCCAGTAATATACACACTCTGACCTGACAAGGCCAATAATATACAGACAAGCTGACCTCACACTGCCAGTATGATACACACTCTGACCTCACACTGCCAGTATTATACAGACACTCTGACCTCACACTGCCAGATGTATACACACTCTGACCTCACACTGCCAATAATATACAGACACTCTGACCTGACAATGCCAATAATATACAGACACTCTGACCTGACAATGCCAATAATATACAGACACTCTGACCTGACAATGCCAATAATATACAGACACTCTGACCACACACTGCCAGAATTATACACAAACTGACCTCACACTGCCAATAATATACATACTCTGACCTCACACTGCCACTAATATACAGACACTCTGACCTCACACTGCCAATAATATACAGACACTCTCACCTCACACTGCAGGTAATATACAGACACTCTGACCTCACAGTGCCGGTAATATACAGACACTCAGACCTCACATTGCCAAAAATTTACAGACACTCTGACCTCACACTGCCAGTATTATACAGACACTCTGACCTCACACTGCCGGTAATATACAGACAGTCAGACCTCACATTGCCAATAATTTACACACACTCTGACCTCACACTGCCAGTAATATACACACTCAGACAACACAATGCCAATATTATACACACTCTGACCTCACACTGCCAGTATTATACAGACACTCTGACCTCACACTGCCAGTATTATACAAACTCTGACCTCACACTGCCAGTATTATACAGACACTCTGACCTCACACTGCCAGGATAATACAGACTCTGACCTCACACTGCCAGTATTATACAGACACTCTGACCTCACACTGCCAATATTATACACTCTCTGACCTCACACTGCCAATAATATACAGACACTCTGACCTCACACTGCCAAACATAAACAGAAACTCTGACCTCACACTGTCAGTATTATACACACTCTGGCCTCACACTGCCAGATGTATACACACTCTGACCTCACACTGCCAGTAATATACACACTCTGACCTGCCAAGGCCAATAATATACAGACAAGCTGACCTCACACTGCCAATATTATACACACTCTGACCTCACACTGCCAGTATTATAGAGAAACTCTGACCTCATACTGCCAGAATTATACACACTCTGACCTCACACTGCCAATAATATACAGACACCCTGACCTCACACTGCCAATAATAAACACACTCTGACATCACACTGCCAATAATATACCGACACTCTTACCTCACACTGCCAGTATTATACAGACACTCTGACCTCACTCTGCCAATAATATACAGAAACTCTGACCTCACACTGCCAGAATTATACACACTCTGACCTCACACTGCCAATAATATACAGACACTCTGACCTCACACTGCCAGTATTATACAGACACTCTGACCTCACACTGCCAGTATTATACAGACACTCTGACCTCACACTGCCAATAATATACAGACACTCTGGCCTCACGCTGCCAGTATTATACAGACACTCTGACCTCACACTGCCAGATGTATACACACTCTGACCTCACACTGCCAGGAACATACACACTCTGACCTGACAATGCCAATAATATACAGACACTCTGAACTAACACTGCCAGTATTATACACACTCTGACCTCACACTGCCAGTATTATACTGAAACTCTGACCTCACACTGCCAGAATTATACACACTCTGACCTCACACTGCCAATAATATTCAGACACTCTGACCTGACAATGCCAATAATATACAGACACTCTGACCTGACAATGCCAATAATATACAGACACTCTGACCACACACTGCCAGAATTATACACAAACTGACCTCACACTGCCAATAATATACAGACACTCTGACCTCACACTGCCAATAATATACAGACACTCTGACCTCACACTGCCAATAATATACAGACACTCTGACCTCACAATGCCAATAACATACCGACACTATGACCTCACACTGCCAGTATTATACATACTCTGACCTCACACTGCCAGTTTTATGCAGACACTCTGAGCTCACAATGCCAGCATTATACACAAACTCTGACCTCACACTGCCAATAATATACAGTCTGACCTCAAACTGCCAGTATTATACAGACACTCTGATCTCACACTTCCAGTATTATACAGACACTCTGACCTCACACTGCCAGTATTATGTCGACACTCTGACCTCACACTGCCAATAATATACAGACACTCTGACCTCACACCACCAGTATTATACAGACACTCTGACCTCACACTGCCAGTATTATATGCACTCTGACCTCACACTGTCAATAATATACAGACACTCTGACCTCACACCGCCAGATTTATACACACTCTGACCTCACAATGCCAATAATATACAGACACTCTGACCTCACACTGCCAGGATAATACAGACTCTGACCTCACTCTGCCAATAATATACAGACACTCTGACCTCACACTGCCAAAAATATACAGACACTCTGACCTCACACTGCCAGATGTATACACACTCTGACCTCACACTGCCAGTAATATACACACTCTGACCTGACAAGGCCAATAATATACAGACAAGCTGACCTCACACTGCCAGTATGATACACACTCTGACCTCACACTGCCAGTATTATAGAGAAACTCTGACCTCACACTGCCAGAATTATACACACTCTGACCTCACACTGCCAATAATATCCAGACACCCTGACCTCACACTGCCAATATTATACACACTCTGACCTCACACTGCCAATAATATAGCGACACTCTGACCTCACACTGCCAGTATTATACATACACTCTGACCTCACACCGCCAGTATTATACAGACACTCTGACCTCACACCGCCAGTATTATACACATTCTGACCTCACACTGCCAATAATATACAGACACTCTGACCTCACACTGCCAATAATATACAGACACTCTGACCTCACACCGCCAGATTTATACACACTCTGACCTCACACTGCCAATAATATAGAGACACTCTGACCTCACACTGCCAGTATAATACACACTCTGACCTCACACTGCCAGTATTATACAGACACTCTGACCTCACACTGCCAGTATTATACACACTCTGACCTCACACTGCCAATAATATAGACACTCTTACCTCACACTGCCAGTAATATACAGACACTCCAACCTCACACTGCCAGTATTATACACACTCTGACCTCACACTGCCAGTATTATACACACTCTGACCTCATAATGCCAATAATATACAGACACTCTGACCTCACACAGCCACTATTATACACACTCTGACCTCACACTGCCAGTATTATACAGACACTCAGACCTCACAATGCCAAAAATTTACAGACACTCTGACCTCACAATGCCAATAATATACAGACACTCTGACCTGACAATGCCAATAATATACAGACACTCTGACCACACACTGCCAGTAATATACACACTCTGACCTCACACTGCCAGTATTATACAGACACTCTGACCTCACAATGCCAGTATTATACATCCATTCTGACCTCACACTGCCAATATTATACAGACACTCTGACCTCACACTGCCAGTATTATAGACACTCTGACCTCACACTGCCAATAATAGACAGACACTCTGACCTCACACTGCCAATATTATACAGACACTCTGACCTCACACTGCCAGTATTATAGACACTCTGACCTCACACTGCCTGTATTATACAGACACTCTGACCTCACACTGCCAATAATATACAGACACTCTGACCTCACACTGCCAATATTATACAGACACTCTGACCTCACACTGCCAGTATTATAGACACTCTGACCTCACACTACCAGTATTATACAGACACTCTGACCTCACACTGCCAGAATTATAGACACTCTGACCTCAAACTGCCAGTATTATACAGACACTAAGACCTCACAATGCCAGTATTATACAGACACTCTGACCTCACACTGCCAGTATTATACAGACACTCAGACCTCACACTGCCAAAAATTTACAGACACTCTGACCTCACATGGCCAATAATATACAGACACTCTGACCTGACAATGCCAATGATATACACACTCTGACCTCACACTGCCAGTATTATACAGAAACTCTGACCGCACAATGCCAGTCTTATACATCCATTCTGACCTCACACTGCCAATATTATACACACTCTGACCTCACAATCCGGAATTATACAGACACTCTGACCTCACACTGCCAGTATTATACAGACACTCTGACCTCACACTGCCAGTTTATACACACTCTGACCTCACACTGCCAGTATTGTACACACATTCAGACCTCACACTGCCAGTATTCTACAGACACTCTGACCTCACAAAGCCAGTATTATACAGACACTCGGACCTCACACTGCCAGTATTATACACACACTCTGACCTCACACTGCCAATAATATACAGACACTCTGACCTCACACTGCCAATATTATACAGACACTCTGACCTCACACTGCCAGTATTCTACAGACACTCTGACCTCACACTGCCAGTATTATGCAGACACTCTGACCTCACACTGCCAGTATTATACATACTCTGACCTCACACTGCCAGTTTTATGCAGACACTCTGAGCTCACAATGCCAGCATTATACACAAACTCTGACCTCACACTGCCAATAATATACAGTCTGACCTCAAACTGCCAGTATTATACAGACACTCTGATCTCACACTTCCAGTATTATACAGACACTCTGACCTCACACTGCCAGTATTATGTCGACACTCTGACCTCACACTGCCAATAATATACAGACACTCTGACCTCACACCGCCAGTATTATACAGACACTCTGACCTCACACTGCCAGTATTATATGCACTCTGACCTCACACTGTCAATAATATACAGACACTCTGACCTCACACCGCCAGATTTATACACACTCTGACCTCACAATGCCAATAATATACAGACACTCTGACCTCACACTGCCAGGATAATACAGACTCTGACCTCACTCTGCCAATAATATACAGACACTCTGACCTCACACTGCCAAAAATATACAGACACTCTGACCTCACACTGCCAGATGTATACACACTCTGACCTCACACTGCCAGTAATATACACACTCTGACCTGACAAGGCCAATAATATACAGACAAGCTGACCTCACACTGCCAGTATGATACACACTCTGACCTCACACTGCCAGTATTATAGAGAAACTCTGACCTCACACTGCCAGAATTATACACACTCTGACCTCACACTGCCAATAATATCCAGACACCCTGACCTCACACTGCCAATATTATACACACTCTGACCTCACACTGCCAATAATATAGCGACACTCTGACCTCACACTGCCAGTATTATACATACACTCTGACCTCACACCGCCAGTATTATACAGACACTCTGACCTCACACCGCCAGTATTATACACATTCTGACCTCACACTGCCAATAATATACAGACACTCTGACCTCACACTGCCAATAATATACAGACACTCTGACCTCACACCGCCAGATTTATACACACTCTGACCTCACACTGCCAGTATTATACAGACACTGACCTCACACTGCCAATAATATAGACACTCTTACCTCACACTGCCAGTAATATACAGACACTCCAACCTCACACTGCCAGTATTATCCAGACACTCAGACCTCACAATGCCAAAAATTTACAGACACTCTGACCTCACAATGCCAATAATATACAGACACTCTGACCTCACACTGCCAATAATATACAGACACTCTGACCTGACAATGCCAATAATATACAGACACTCTGACCACACACTGCCAGTAATATACACACTCTGACCTCACACTGCCAGTATTATACAGACACTCTGACCTCACAATGCCAGTATTATACATCCATTCTGACCTCACACTGCCAATATTATACAGACACTCTGACCTCACACTGCCAGTATTATAGACACTCTGACCTCACACTGCCAATAATATACAGACACTCTGACCTCACACTGCCAATATTATACAGACACTCTGACCTCACACTGCCAGTATTATAGACACTCTGACCTCACACTGCCAGTATTATACAGACACTCTGACCTCACACTGCCAATAATATACAGACACTCTGACCTCACACTGCCAATATTATACAGACACTCTGACCTCACACTGCCAGTATTATAGACACTCTGACCTCACACTACCAGTATTATACAGACACTCTGACCTCACACTGCCAGAATTATAGACACTCTGACCTCAAACTGCCAGTATTATACAGACACTAAGACCTCACAATGCCAGTATTATACAGACACTCTGACCTCACACTGCCAGTATTATACAGACACTCAGACCTCACACTGCCAAAAATTTACAGACACTCTGACCTCACATGGCCAATAATATACAGACACTCTGACCTGACAATGCCAATGATATACACACTCTGACCTCACACTGCCAGTATTATACAGAAACTCTGACCGCACAATGCCAGTCTTATACATCCATTCTGACCTCACACTGCCAATATTATACACACTCTGACCTCACAATCCGGAATTATACAGACACTCTGACCTCACACTGCCAGTATTATACAGACACTCTGACCTCACAATGCCAGTTTATACACACTCTGACCTCACACTGCCAGTATTGTACACACATTCAGACCTCACACTGCCAGTATTATACAGACACTCGGACCTCACACTGCCAGTATTATACACACAAGCTGACCTCACACTGCCAATAATATACAGACACTCTGACCTCACACTGCCAATATTATACAGACACTCTGACCTCACACTGCCAGTATTATACAGACACTCTGACCTCACACTGCCAGTATTATGCAGACACTCTGACCTCACACTGCCAGTATTATACACACTGTGACCCCACACTGCCAGTATAATACAGACACTCTGACCTCACACTGCCAGTATTATACACACACTCTGACCTCACACTGCCAATAATATACAGACACTCTGACCTAACACTGGCAGTATTATACACACTGTGACCCCACACTGCCAGTATAATACAGACACTCTGACCTCACACTGCCAGTATTATACAGACACTGGGACCTCACACTGCCAGTATTATACACACACTCTGACCTCACACTGCCAATAATATACAGACACTCTGACCTCACACTGCCAATATTATACAGACACTCTGACCTCACACTGCCAGTATTATACACACTCTGACCTCACACTGCCAGTATGGTACACACATTCAGACCTCACACTGCCAGTATTATACAGACACTCTGACCTCACAAAGCCAGTATTATACAGACACTCTGACCTCACAAAGCCAGTATTATCCAGACACTCTGACCTCACAATGCCAGTATTATACAAACACTCTGACCTCACACTGCCAGTATTATACAGACACTCTGACCTCACACTGCCAGTATTATACATACTCTGACCTGACACTGCCAATATTATACAGACACTCTGATCTCACACTGCCAGTATTATACAGACACTCTGACCTCACTCTGCCAGTATTATACAGACACTCTGACTTCACACTGCCAGTATTATGCAGACACTCTGACCTCACACTGCCAGTATTATGCAGACACTCCAACCTCACACTGCCAGTATTATACAGACACTCTGACCGCACACTGCCAGTATTATACACACTCTGACCTCACACTGCCAGTATTATACACACTCTGACCTCATAATGCCAATAATATACAGACACTCTGACCTCACACAGCCACTATTATACACACTCTGACCTCACACTGCCAGTATTATACACACACTCTGACCTCACACTGCCAGTATTATACAGACACTCTGACCTCACACTGCCAGTATTATAGACACTCTGACCTGACACTGCCAGTATTACACAGACACTCTGACCTCACACTGCCAATAATATACAGACACTCTGACCTCACACTGCCAATATTATACAGACACTCTGACCTCACACTGCCAGTATTACAGACACTCTGACCTCACACTACCAGTATTATACAGACACTCTGACCTCACACTGCCAGAATTATAGACACTCTGACCTCAAACTGCCAGTATTATACAGACACTAAGACCTCACAATGCCAGTATTATACAGACACTCTGACCTCACACTGCCAGTGTTATACAGACACTCAGACCTCACACTGCCAAAAATTTACAGACACTCTGACCTCACATGGCCAATAATATACAGACACTCTGACCTGACAATGCCAATGATATACACACTCTGACCTCACACTGCCAATATTATACACAATCTGACCTCACAATCCGGAATTATACAGACACTCTGACCTCACACTGCCAGTATTATACAGACACTCTGACCTCACACTGCCAGTTTATACACACTCTGACCTCACACTGCCAGTATTGTACACACATTCAGACCTCACACTGCCAGTATTCTACAGACACTCTGACCTCACAAAGCCAGCATTATACAGACACTCTGACCTCACACTGCCACTATTATGCAGACACTCGGACCTCACACTGCCAGTATTATACACACACTCTGACCTCACACTGCCAATAATATACAGACACTCTGACCTTTCACTGCCAATATTATACAGACACTCTGACCTCACACTGCCAGTATTAGACAGACACTCTGACCTCACACTGCCAATATTATGCAGACACTCTGACCTCACACTGCCAGTATTATACACACTGTGACCCCACACTGCCAGTATAATACAGACACTCTGACCTCACACTGCCAGTATTATACACACACTCTGACCTCACACTGCCAATAATATACAGACACTCTGACCTCACACTGGCAGTATTATACACACTGTGACCCCACACTGCCAGTATAATACAGACACTCTGACCTCACACTGCCAGTATTATACAGACACTCGGACCTCACACTGCCAGTATTATACACACACTCTGACCTCACACTGCCAATAATATACAGACACTCTGACCTCACTGCCAATATTATACAGACACTCTGACCTCACACTGCCAGTATTATACACACTCTGACCTCACACTGCCAGTATTGTGCACACATTCAGACCTCACACTGCCAGTATTATACAGACACTCTGACCTCACAAAGCCAGTATTATACAGACACTCAGACCTCACAAAGCCAGTATTATCCAGACACTCTGACCTCACAATGCCAGTATTATACAGAAACTCTGACCTCACAATGCCAGTATTATACAAACACTCTGACCTCACACTGCCAGTATTATACAGACACTCTGACCTCACAATGCCAGTATTATACAGAAACTCTGACCTCACAATGCCAGTATTATACAAACACTCTGACCTCACACTGCCAGTATTATACAGACACTCTGACCTCACACTGCCAGTATTATACATACTCTGACCTGACACTGCCAATATTATACAGACACTCTGATCTCACACTGCCAATATTATACAGACACTCTGACCTCACTCTGCCAGTATTATACAGACACTCTGACCTCACACTGCCAGTATTATACAGACACTCCAACCTCACACTGCCAGTATTATACAGACACTCTGACCTCACACTGCCAGTATTATACACACTCTGACCTCACACTGCCAGTATTATACACACTCTGACCTCATAATGCCAATAATATACAGACACTCTGACCTCACACAGCCTCTATTATACACACTCTGACCTCACACTGCCAGTATTATACACACACTCTGACCTCACACTGCCAATAATATACAGACACTCTGACCTCACACTGCCAATATTATACAGACACTCTGACCTCACACTGCCAATATTATACAGACACTCTGACCTCACAATGCCAGTTTATACACAATCTGACCTCACACTGCCAGTATTGTACATACTCTGACCTGACACTGCCAATATTATACAGACACTCTGACCTTACACTGCCAGTATTATACAGACACTCCAACCTCACACTGCCAGTATTATACACACTCTGACCTCACACTGCCAGTATTATACACACTCTGACCTCATAATGCCAATAATATACAGACACTCTGACCTCACACTGCCAATAATATACAGACACTCTGACCTGACAATGCCAATAATAGACAGACACTCTGACCACAGACTGCCAGTAATATACACACTCTGACCTCACACTGCCAGAATTATACAGACACTCTGACCTCACAATGCCAGTATTATACATCCATTCTGACCTCACACTGCCAATATTATACACACTCTGACCTCACACTGCCGGTATTATACAGACATTCTGACCTCACACTGCCAGTATTATACAAACACTCTGACCCACACTGCCAGTTTTGTACAGACATTCAGACCTCACACTGCCAGTATTATACAGACACTCTGACCTCACAAAGCCAGTATTATACAGACACTCTGACCTCACACTGCCAGTATTAAACAGACACTCTGACCTCACTCTGCCAGTATTATACAGACACTCGGACCTCACACTGCCAGTATTAAACAGACACTCTGACCTCACTCTGCCAGTATTATACAGACACTCTGACCTCACACTGCCAGTATTATACATACTCTGACCTGACACTGCCAATATTATACAGACACTCTGACATCACACTGCCAGTATTATACAGACACTCTGACCTCACTCTGCCAGTTTTATACAGACACTCTGACCTCACACTGCCAGTATTACACAGACACTCCAACCTCACACTGCCAGTATTATACACACTCTGACCTCACACTGCCAATATTATACAGACACTCTGACCTCACACTGCCAGTATTATACAGACACTCTGACCTCACACTGCCAGTATTATACACACTCTGACCTCACAATGCCAATAATATACAGACACTCTGACCTCACACAGCCACTATTATACACACTCTGACCTCACACTGCCAGTATTATACACACACTCTGACCTCACACTGCCAATATTATACAGACACTCTGACCTCACACTGCCAATATTATACAGACACTCTGACCTCACACTGCCAGTATTATACTTACTCTGACCTGACACTGCCAATATTATACAGACACTCTGACCTCACACTGCCAGTATTATACAGACACTCTGACCTCACACTGCCAGTATTATACAGACACTCCAACCTAACACTGCCAGTATTATACACACTCTGACCTCACACTGCCAGTAATATACACACTCTGACCTCATAATGCCAATAATATAGAGACACTCTGACCTCACACTGCCAATAATATACAGACACTCTGACCTGACAATGCCAATAATAGACAGACACTCTGACCACACACTGCCAGTAATATACACACTCTGACCTCACACTGCCAGAATTATACAGACACCCTGACCTCACAATGCCAGTATTATACATCCATTCTGACCTCACACTGCCAATATTATACACACTCTGACCTCACACTGCCGGTATTATACAGACACTCTGACCTCACACTGCCAGTATTATACAAACACTCTGACCCACACTCCCAGTTTTATATAGACACTCTGACCTCACACTGCCAGTTTATACACACTCTCACCTCACACTGCCAGTTTTGTACAGACATTCAGACCTCACACTGCCAGTATTATACTTACTCTGACCTGACACTGCCAATATTATACAGACACTCTGACCTCACACTGCCAGTATTATACATACTCTGACCTGACACTGCCAATATTATACAGACACTCTGACCTCACACTGCCAGTATTATACAGACACTCTGACCTCACTCTGCCAGTATTATACAGACACTCTGACCTCACACTGCCAGTATTATACAGACACTCCAACCTCACACTGCCAGTATTATACGCACTCTGACCTCACACTGCCAGTATTATACACACTCTGACCTCATAATGCCAATAATATACAGACACTCTGACCTCACACTGCCAATATTATACAGACACTCTGACCTGACACTGCCAGTATTATACATACTCTGACCTGACACTGCCAATATTATACAGACACTCTGACCTCACACTGCCAGTATTATACAGACACACTGACCTCACTCTGCCAGTATTATACAGTCACTCTGACCTCACACTGCCAGTATTATACAGACACTCCAACCTAACACTGCCAGTATTATACACACTCTGACCTCACACTGCCAGTAATATACACACTCTGACCTCATAATGCCAATAATATAGAGACACTCTGACCTCACACTGCCAATAATATACAGACACTCTGACCTCACAAAGCCAGTATTATACAGACACTCTGACCTCACAAAGCCAGTATTATACAGACACTCTGACCTCACACTGCCAGTATTAAACAGACACTCTGACCTCACTCTGCCAGTATTATACAGACACTCTGACCTCACACTGCCAGTATTAAACAGACACTCTGACCTCACTCTGCCAGTATTATACAGACACTCTGACCTCACACTGCCAGTATTATACATACTCTGACCTGACACTGCCATTATACAGACACTCTGACCTCACACTGCCAGTATTATACAGACACTCTGACCTCACTCGGCCAGTTTTATACAGACACTCTGACCTCACACTGCCAGTATTACACAGACACTCCAACCTCACACTGCCAGTATTATACACACTCTGACCTCACACTGCCAATATTATACAGACACTCTGACCTCACACTGCCAGTATTATACAGACACTCTGACCTCACACTGCCAGTATTATACACACTCTGACCTCACAATGCCAATAATATACAGACACTCTGACCTCACACAGCCACTATTATACACACTCTGACCTCACACTGCCAGTATTATACACACACTCTGACCTCACACTGCCAATAATATACAGACACTCTGACCTCACACTGCCAATATTATACAGACACTCTGACCTCACACTGCCAGTATTATACTTACTCTGACCTGACACTGCCAATATTATACAGACACTCTGACCTCACACTGCCAGTATTATACAGACACACTGACCTCACTCTGCCAGTATTATACAGTCACTCTGACCTCACACTGCCAGTATTATACAGACACTCCAACCTAACACTGCCAGTATTATACACACTCTGACCTCACACTGCCAGTAATATACACACTCTGACCTCATAATGCCAATAATATAGAGACACTCTGACCTCACACTGCCAATAATATACAGACACTCTGACCTGACAATGCCAATAATAGACAGACACTCTGACCACACACTGCCAGTAATATACACACTCTGACCTCACACTGCCAGAATTATACAGACACCCTGACCTCACAATGCCAGTATTATACATCCATTCTGACCTCACACTGCCAATATTATACACACTCTGACCTCACACTGCCGGTATTATACAGACACTCTGACCTCACACTGCCAGTATTATACAAACACTCTGACCCACACTCCCAGTTTTATATAGACACTCTGACCTCACACTGCCAGTTTATACACACTCTCACCTCACACTGCCAGTTTTGTACAGACATTCAGACCTCACACTGCCAGTATTATACTTACTCTGACCTGACACTGCCAATATTATACAGACACTCTGACCTCACACTGCCAGTATTATACATACTCTGACCTGACACTGCCAATATTATACAGACACTCTGACCTCACACTGCCAGTATTATACAGACACTCTGACCTCACTCTGCCAGTATTATACAGACACTCTGACCTCACACTGCCAGTATTATACAGACACTCCAACCTCACACTGCCAGTATTATACGCACTCTGACCTCACACTGCCAGTATTATACACACTCTGACCTCATAATGCCAATAATATACAGACACTCTGACCTCACACTGCCAATATTATACAGACACTCTGACCTCACACTGCCAGTATTATACATACTCTGACCTGACACTGCCAATATTATACAGACACTCTGACCTCACACTGCCAGTATTATACAGACACACTGACCTCACTCTGCCAGTATTATACAGTCACTCTGACCTCACACTGCCAGTATTATACAGACACTCCAACCTAACACTGCCAGTATTATACACACTCTGACCTCACACTGCCAATAATATACAGACACTCTGACCTCACAAAGCCAGTATTATACAGACACTCTGACCTCACAAAGCCAGTATTATACAGACACTCTGACCTCACACTGCCAGTATTAAACAGACACTCTGACCTCACTCTGCCAGTATTATACAGACACTCTGACCTCACACTGCCAGTATTAAACAGACACTCTGACCTCACTCTGCCAGTATTATACAGACACTCTGACCTCACACTGCCAGTATTATACATACTCTGACCTGACACTGCCATTATACAGACACTCTGACCTCACACTGCCAGTATTATACAGACACTCTGACCTCACTCTGCCAGTTTTATACAGACACTCTGACCTCACACTGCCAGTATTACACAGACACTCCAACCTCACACTGCCAGTATTATACACACTCTGACCTCACACTGCCAATATTATACAGACACTCTGACCTCACACTGCCAGTATTATACAGACACTCTGACCTCACACTGCCAGTATTATACACACTCTGACCTCACAATGCCAATAATATACAGACACTCTGACCTCACACTGCCAATATTATACAGACACTCTGACCTCACAATGCCAGTATTATACTTACTCTGACCTGACACTGCCAATATTATACAGACACTCTGACCTCACACTGCCAGTATTATACAGACACACTGACCTCACTCTGCCAGTATTATACAGTCACTCTGACCTCACACTGCCAGTATTATACAGACACTCCAACCTAACACTGCCAGTATTATACACACTCTGACCTCACACTGCCAGTAATATACACACTCTGACCTCATAATGCCAATAATATAGAGACACTCTGACCTCACACTGCCAATAATATACAGACACTCTGACCTGACAATGCCAATAATAGACAGACACTCTGACCACACACTGCCAGTAATATACACACTCTGACCTCACACTGCCAGAATTATACAGACACTCTGACCTCACAATGCCAGTATTATACATCCATTCTGACCTCACATTGCCAATATTATACACACTCTGACCTCACACTGCCGGTATTATACAGACACTCTGACCTCACACTGCCAGTATTATACAAACACTCTGACCCACACTCCCAGTTTTATATAGACACTCTGACCTCACACTGCCAGTTTATACACAATCTCACCTCACACTGCCAGTTTTGTACAGACATTCAGACCTCACACTGCCAGTATTATACAGACACTCTGACCTCACACTGCCAGTATTATACATACTCTGACCTGACACTGCCAATATTATACAAACACTCTGACCTCACACTGCCAGTATTATACAGACACTCTGACCTCACTCTGCCAGTATTATACAGACACTCTGACCTCACACTGCCAGTATTATACAGACACTCCAACCTCACACTGCCAGTATTATACGCACTCTGACCTCACACTGCCAGTATTATACACACTCTGACCTCACACTGCCAATATTATACAGACACTCTGACCTCACACTGCCAGTATTATACAGACACTCTGACCTCACACTGCCAGTATTATACACACTCTGACCTCACAATGCCAATAATATACAGACACTCTGACCTCACACAGCCACTATTATACACACTCTGACCTCACACTGCCAGTATTATACAGACACTCTGACCTCACAAAGCCAGTATTATACAGACACTCTGACCTCACACTGCCAGTATTAAACAGACACTCTGACCTCACTCTGCCAGTATTATACAGACACTCGGACCTCACACTGCCAGTATTAAACAGACACTCTGACCTCACTCTGCCAGTATTATACAGACACTCTGACCTCACACTGCCAGTATTATACATACTCTGACCTGACACTGCCAATATTATACAGACACTCTGACATCACACTGCCAGTATTATACAGACACTCTGACCTCACTCTGCCAGTTTTATACAGACACTCTGACCTCACACTGCCAGTATTACACAGACACTCCAACCTCACACTGCCAGTATTATACACACTCTGACCTCACACTGCCAATATTATACAGACACTCTGACCTCACACTGCCAGTATTATACAGACACTCTGACCTCACACTGCCAGTATAAAACACACTCTGACCTCACAATGCCAATAATATACAGACACTCTGACCTCACACAGCCACTATTATACACACTCTGACCTCACACTGCCAGTATTATACACACACTCTGACCTCACACTGCCAATATTATACAGACACTCTGACCTCACACTGCCAATATTATACAGACACTCTGACCTCACACTGCCAGTATTATACTTACTCTGACCTGACACTGCCAATATTATACAGACACTCTGACCTCACACTGCCAGTATTATACAGACACTCTGACCTCACACTGCCAGTATTATACAGACACTCCAACCTAACACTGCCAGTATTATACACACTCTGACCTCACACTGCCAGTAATATACACACTCTGACCTCATAATGCCAATAATATAGAGACACTCTGACCTCACACTGCCAATAATATACAGACACTCTGACCTGACAATGCCAATAATAGACAGACACTCTGACCACACACTGCCAGTAATATACACACTCTGACCTCACACTGCCAGAATTATACAGACACTCTGACCTCACAATGCCAGTATTATACATCCATTCTGACCTCACACTGCCAATATTATACACACTCTGACCTCACACTGCCGGTATTATACAGACACTCTGACCTCACACTGCCAGTATTATACAAACACTCTGACCCACACTCCCAGTTTTATATAGACACTCTGACCTCACACTGCCAGTTTATACACACTCTCACCTCACACTGCCAGTTTTGTACAGACATTCAGACCTCACACTGCCAGTATTATACTTACTCTGACCTGACACTGCCAATATTATACAGACACTCTGACCTCACACTGCCAGTATTATACATACTCTGACCTGACACTGCCAATATTATACAGACACTCTGACCTCACACTGCCAGTATTATACAGACACTCTGACCTCACTCTGCCAGTATTATACAGACACTCTGACCTCACACTGCCAGTATTATACAGACACTCCAACCTCACACTGCCAGTATTATACGCACTCTGACCTCACACTGCCAGTATTATACACACTCTGACCTCATAATGCCAATAATATACAGACACTCTGACCTCACACTGCCAATATTATACAGACACTCTGACCTCACACTGCCAGTATTATACATACTCTGACCTGACACTGCCAATATTATACAGACACTCTGACCTCACACTGCCAGTATTATACAGACACACTGACCTCACTCTGCCAGTATTATACAGTCACTCTGACCTCACACTGCCAGTATTATACAGACACTCCAACCTAACACTGCCAGTATTATACACACTCTGACCTCACACTGCCAGTAATATACACACTCTGACCTCATAATGCCAATAATATAGAGACACTCTGACCTCACACTGCCAATAATATACAGACACTCTGACCTCACAAAGCCAGTATTATACAGACACTCTGACCTCACAAAGCCAGTATTATACAGACACTCTGACCTCACACTGCCAGTATTAAACAGACACTCTGACCTCACTCTGCCAGTATTATACAGACACTCTGACCTCACACTGCCAGTATTAAACAGACACTCTGACCTCACTCTGCCAGTATTATACAGACACTCTGACCTCACACTGCCAGTATTATACATACTCTGACCTGACACTGCCAATATTATACAGACTCTCTGACCTCACACTGCCAGTATTATACAGACACTCTGACCTCACTCTGCCAGTTTTATACAGACACTCTGACCTCACACTGCCAGTATTACACAGACACTCCAACCTCACACTGCCAGTATTATACACACTCTGACCTCACACTGCCAATATTATACAGACACTCTGACCTCACACTGCCAGTATTATACAGACACTCTGACCTCACACTGCCAGTATTATACACACTCTGACCTCACAATGCCAATAATATACAGACACTCTGACCTCACACAGCCACTATTATACACACTCTGACCTCACACTGCCAGTATTATACACACACTCTGACCTCACACTGCCAATAATATACAGACACTCTGACCTCACACTGCCAATATTATACAGACACTCTGACCTCACACTGCCAGTATTATACTTACTCTGACCTGACACTGCCAATATTATACAGACACTCTGACCTCACACTGCCAGTATTATACAGACACACTGACCTCACTCTGCCAGTATTATACAGTCACTCTGACCTCACACTGCCAGTATTATACAGACACTCCAACCTAACACTGCCAGTATTATACACACTCTGACCTCACACTGCCAGTAATATACACACTCTGACCTCATAATGCCAATAATATAGAGACACTCTGACCTGACAATGCCAATAATAGACAGACACTCTGACCACACACTGCCAGTAATATACACACTCTGACCTCACACTGCCAGAATTATACAGACACTCTGACCTCACAATGCCAGTATTATACATCCATTCTGACCTCACATTGCCAATATTATACACACTCTGACCTCACACTGCCGGTATTATACAGACACTCTGACCTCACACTGCCAGTATTATACAAACACTCTGACCCACACTCCCAGTTTTATATAGACACTCTGACCTCACACTGCCAGTTTATACACACTCTCACCTCACACTGCCAGTTTTGTACAGACATTCAGACCTCACACTGCCATTATTATACAGACACTCTGACCTCACACTGCCAGTATTATACATACTCTGACCTGACACTGCCAATATTATACAAACACTCTGACCTCACACTGCCAGTATTATACAGACACTCTGACCTCACTCTGCCAGTATTATACAGACACTCTGACCTCACACTGCCAGTATTATACAGACACTCCAACCTCACACTGCCAGTATTATACGCACTCTGACCTCACACTGCCAGTATTATACACACTCTGACCTCACACTGCCAATATTATACAGACACTCTGACCTCACACTGCCAGTATTATACAGACACTCTGACCTCACACTGCCAGTATTATACACACTCTGACCTCACAATGCCAATAATATACAGACACTCTGACCTCACACAGCCACTATTATACACACTCTGACCTCACACTGCCAGTATTATACACACACTCTGACCTCACACTGCCAATAATATACAGACACTCTGACCTCACACTGCCAATATTATACAGACACTCTGACCTCACACTGCCAATATTATACACACTCTGACCTCACACTGCCGGTATTATACAGACACTCTGACCTCACACTGCCAGTATTATACAGACACTCCAACCTCACACTGCCAGTATTATACAGACACTCCAACCTCACACTGCCAGTATTATACACACTCTGACCTCACACTGCCAGTATTATACACACTCTGACCTCACACTGCCAGTATTATACACACTCTGACCTCATAATGCCAATAACATACAGACACTCTGACCTCACACAGCCACTATTATACACACTCTGACCTCACACTGCCAGTATTATACACACACTCTGACCTCACACTGCCAATAATATACAGACACTCTGACCTCACACTGCCAATATTATACAGACACTCTGACCTCACACTGCCAGTATTATACAGACACTCTGACCTCACACTGCCAGTTTATACACAATCTGACCTCACACTGCCAGTATTATACATACTCTGACCTGACACTGCCAATATTATACAGACACTCTGACCTCACACTGCCAGTATTATACAGACAAACTGACCTCACTCTGCCAGTATTATACAGACACTCTGACCTCACACTGCCAGTATTATACAGACACTCCAACCTCACACTGCCAGTATTATACACACTCTGACCTCACACTGCCAGTATTATACACACTCTGACCTCATAATGCCAAATATATAGAGACACTCTGACCTGACAATGCCAATAATAGACAGACACTCTGACCACACACTGCCAGTAATATACACACTCTGACCTCACACTGCCAGAATTATACAGACACTCTGACCTCACAATGCCAGTATTATACATCCATTCTGACCTCACACTGCCAATATTATACACACTCTGACCTCACACTGCCGGTATTATACAGACACTCTGACCTCAGACTGCCAGTATTATACAAACACTCTGACCCACACTCCCAGTATTATATGGACACTCTGACCTCACACTGCCAGTTTCTACACACTCTGACCTCACACTGCCAGTTTTGTACAGACATTCAGACCTCACACTGCCAGTATTATACAGACACTCTGACCTCACAAAGCCAGTATTATACAGACACTCTGACCTCACAAAGCCAGTATTATACAGACACTCTGACCTCACACTGCCAGTATTAAACAGACACTCTGACCTCACTCTGCCAGTATTATACAGACACTCTGACCTCACACTGCCAGTATTAAACAGACACTCTGACCTCACTCTGCCAGTATTATACAGACACTCTGACCTCACACTGCCAGTATTATACATACTCTGACCTGACACTGCCAATATTATACAGACACTCTGACCTCACACTGCCAGTATGATACAGACACTCTGACCTCACTCTGCCAGTTTTATACAGACACTCTGACCTCACACTGCCAGTATTATACAGACACTCCAACCTCACACTGCCAGTATTATACACACTCTGACCTCACACTGCCAATATTATACAGACACTCTGACCTCACACTGCCAGTATTATACAGACACTCTGACCTCACACTGCCAGTATTATACACACTCTGACCTCACACTGCCAGTATTATACACACTCTGACCTCACACTGCCAATATTATACAGACACTCTGACCTCACACTGCCAGTATTGTACACACATTCGGACCTCACACTGCCAGTATTATACAGACACTCTGACCTCACAAAGCCAGTATTATACAGACACTCTGACCTCACAAAGCCAGTATTATCCAGACACTCTGACCTCACAATGCCAGTATTATACAGAAACTCTGACCTCACAATGCCAGTATTATACAAACACGCTGACCTCACACTGCCAGTATTATACAGACACTCTGACCTCACAATGCCAGTATTATACAGAAACTCTGACCTCACAATGCCAGTATTATACAAACACTCTGACCTCACACTGCCAGTATTATACAGACACTCTGACCTCACACTGCCAGTATTATACATACTCTGACCTGACACTGCCAATATTATACAGACACTCTGATCTCACACTGCCAGTATTATACAGACACTCTGACCTCACTCTGCCAGTATTATACAGACACTCTGACCTCACACTGCCAGTATTATACAGACACTCCAACCTCACACTGCCAGTATTATACAGACACTCCAACCTCACACTGCCAGTATTATACACACTCTGACCTCACACTGCCAGTATTATACACACTCTGACCTCATAATGCCAATAACATACAGACACTCTGACCTCACACAGCCACTATTATACACACTCTGACCTCACACTGCCAGTATTATACAGACACTCTGACCTCACACTGCCAATAATATACAGACACTCTGACCTCACACTGCCAATATTATACAGACACTCTGACCTCACACTGCCAGTATTATACAGACACTCTGACCTCACACTGCCAGTTTATACACAATCTGACCTCACACTGCCAGTATTATACATACTCTGACCTGACACTGCCAATATTATACAGACACTCTGACCTCACACTGCCAGTATTATACAGACAAACTGACCTCACTCTGCCAGTATTATACAGACACTCTGACCTCACACTGCCAGTATTATACAGACACTCTAACCTCACACTGCCAGTATTATACACACTCTGACCTCACACTGCCAGTATTATACACACTCTGACCTCATAATGCCAATAATAGACAGACACTCTGACCACACACTGCCAGTAATATACACACTCTGACCTCACACTGCCAGAATTATACAGACACTCTGACCTCACAATGCCAGTATTATACATCCATTCTGACCTCACACTGCCAATATTATACACACTCTGACCTCACACTGCCGGTATTATACAGACACTCTGACCTCAGACTGCCAGTATTATACAAACACTCTGACCCACACTCCCAGTATTATATGAGGACTCTGACCTCACACTGCCAGTTTCTACACACTCTGACCTCACACTGCCAGTTTTGTACAGACATTCAGACCTCACACTGCCAGTATTATACAGACACTCTGACCTCACAAAGCCAGTATTATACAGACACTCTGACCTCACTCTGCCAGTTTTATACAGACACTCTGACCTCACACTGCCAGTATTATACAGACACTCCAACCTCACACTGCCAGTATTATACACACTCTGACCTCACACTGCCAATATTATACAGACACTCTGACCTCACACTGCCAGTATTATACAGACACTCTGACCTCACACTGCCAGTATTATACACACTCTGACCTCACACTGCCAGTATTATACACACTCTGACCTCACACTGCCAATATTATACAGACACTCTGAACTCACACTGCCAGTATTATACATACTCTGACCTGACACTGCCAATATTATACACACTCTGACCTCACACTGCCAGTAATATACACACTCTGACCTCATAATGCCAATAATATAGAGACACTCTGACCTCACACTGCCAATAATATACAGACACTCTGACCTGACAATGCCAATAATAGACAGACACTCTGACCACACACTGCCAGTAATATACACACTCTGACCTCACACTGCCAGAATTATACAGACACTCTGACCTCACAATGCCAGTATTATACATCCATTCTGACCTCACTCTGCCAATATTATACACACTCTGACCTCACACTGCCGGTATTATACAGACACTCTGACCTCACACTGCCAGTATTATACAAACACTCTGACCCACACTCCCAGTATTATATAGACACTCTGACCTCACACTGCCAGTTTATACACACTCTCACCTCACACTGCCAGTTTTGTACAGACATTCAGACCTCACACTGCCAGTATTATACAGACACTCTGACCTCACAAAGCCAGTATTATACAGACACTCTGACCTCACACTGCCAGTGTTAAACAGACACTCTGACCTCACTCTGCCAGTATTATGCAGACACTCCGACCTCACACTGCCAGTATTAAACAGACACTCTGACCTCACTCTTCCAGTATTATACAGACACTCTGACCTCACACTGCCAGTATTATACATACTCTGACCTGACACTGCCAATATTATACAGACACTCTGACATCACACTGCCAGTATTATACAGACACTCCAACCTCACACTGCCAGTATTATACACACTCTGACCTCACACTGCCAATATTATACAGACACTCTGACCTCACACTGCCAGTATTATACAGACACTCTGACCTCACACTGCCAGTATTATACACACTCTGACCTCACACTGCCAGTATTATACACACTCTGACCTCACACTGCCAATATTATACAGACACTCTGACATCACACTGCCAGTATTATACAGACACTCCAACCTCACACTGCCAGTATTATACACACTCTGACCTCACACTGCCAATATTATACAGACACTCTGACCTCACACTGCCAGTATTATACAGACACTCTGACCTCACACTGCCAGTATTATACACACTCTGACCTCACACTGCCAGTATTATACACACTCTGACCTCACACTGCCAGTATTATACAGACACACTGACCTCACTCTGCCAGTATTATACAGACACTCTGACCTCACAC
This sequence comes from Heterodontus francisci, assembly GCF_036365525.1. NCBI lineage: Eukaryota > Metazoa > Chordata > Chondrichthyes > Heterodontiformes > Heterodontidae > Heterodontus > Heterodontus francisci. The sequence goes on along the minus strand of NC_090379.1, from coordinate 94,042,864 downwards.
TGCCAGTATTATACAGACACTCTGACCTCACACTGCCAGTATTATACAGACACTCTGACCTCACACTGCCAGTATTATACACACTCTGACCTCACACTGCCAGTATTATACACACTCTGACCTCACACTGCCAGTAATATACACACTCTGACCTCATAATGCCAATAATATAGAGACACTCTGACCTCACACTGCCAATGATATACAGACACTCTGACCTCACAATGCCAGTATTATACATCCATTCTGACCTCACACTGCCAATATTATACACACTCTGACCTCACACTGCCGGTATTATACAGACACTCTGACCTCACACTGCTCGTATTATACAGACACTCTGATCTCACGCTGCCAGTATTATAGACACTCTGACCTCACACTGCCAGTATTATACAGACACTCTGACCTCACACTGCCAATAATATACAGACACTCTGACCTCACACTGCCAATATTATACAGACACTCTGACCTCACACTGCCAGTATTATAGACACTCTGACCTCACACTGCCAGTATTATACAGACACTCTGACCTCACACTGCCAATAATATACAGACACTCTGACCTCACTCTGCCAATATTATACAGACACTCTGACCTCACACTGCCAGTATTATAGACACTCTGACCTCACACTACCAGTATTACACAGACACTCTGACCTCACACTGCCAGTTTATACACACTCTCACCTCACACTGCCAGTTTTGTACAGACATTCAGACCTCACACTGCCAGTATTATACAGACACTCTGACCTCACAAAGCCAGTATTATACAGACACTCTGACCTCACACTGCCAGTGTTAAACAGACACTCTGACCTCACTCTTCCAGTATTATACAGACACTCTGACCTCACACTGCCAGTATTATACATACTCTGACCTGACACTGCCAATATTATACAGACACTCTGACATCACACTGCCAGTATTATACAGACACTCCAACCTCACACTGCCAGTATTATACACACTCTGACCTCACACTGCCAATATTATACAGACACTCTGACCTCACACTGCCAGTATTATACAGACACTCTGACCTCACACTGCCAGTATTATACACACTCTGACCTCACACTGCCAGTATTATACACACTCTGACCTCACACTGCCAATATTATACAGACACTCTGACCTCACACTGCCAGTATTATACAGACACACTGACCTCACTCTGCCAGTATTATACAGACACTCTGACCTCACACTGCCAGTATTATACAGACACTCTGACCTCACACTGCCAGTATTATACACACTCTGACCTCACACTGCCAGTATTATACACACTCTGACCTCACACTGCCAGTAATATACACACTCTGACCTCATAATGCCAATAATATAGAGACACTCTGACCTCACACTGCCAATAATATACAGACACTCTGACCTGACAATGCCAATAATAGACAGACACTCTGACCACACACTGCCAGTAATATACACACTCTGACCTCACACTGCCAGAATTATACAGACACTCTGACCTCACAATGCCAGTATTATACATCCATTCTGACCTCACACTGCCAATATTATACACACTCTGACCTCACACTGCCGGTATTATACAGACACTCTGACCTCACACTGCCAGTATTATACAAACACTCTGACCCACACTCCCAGTATTATATAGACACTCTGACCTCACACTGCCAGTTTATACACACTCTCACCTCACACTGCCAGTTTTGTACAGACATTCAGACCTCACACTGCCAGTATTATACAGACACTCTGACCTCACAAAGCCAGTATTATACAGACACTCTGACCTCACAAAGCCAGTATGATACAGACACTCTGACCTCACACTGCCAGTGTTAAACAGACACTCTGACCTCACTCTGCCAGTATTATGCAGACACTCTGACCTCACACTGCCAGTATTAAACAGACACTCTGACCTCACTCTGCCAGTATTATACAGACACTCTGACCTCACACTGCCAGTATTATACATACTCTGACCTGACACTGCCAATATTATACAGACACTCTGACCTCACACTGCCAGTGTTATACAGACACTCTGACCTCACTCTGCCAGTATTATACAGACACTCTGACCTCACACTGCCAGTGTTATACAGACACTCTGACCTCACTCTGCCAGTATTATACACACACTGACCTCACACTGCCAGTATTATACACACTCTGACCTCATAATGCCAATAATATACAGACACTCTGACCTCACACAGCCACTATTATACACACTCTGACCTCACACTGCCAATAATATACAGACACTCTGACCTGACAATGCCAATAATATACAGACACTCTGACCACACACTGCCAGTAATATACACACTCTGAACTCACACTGCCAGTATTATACAGACACTCTGACCTCACAATGCCAGTATTATACATCCATTCTGACCTCACACTGCCAATATTATACACACTCTGACCTCACACTGCCGGTATTATACAGACACTCTGACCTCACACTGCTCGTATTATACAGACACTCTGATCTCACGCTGCCAGTATTATAGACACTCTGACCTCACACTGCCAGTATTATACAGACACTCTGACCTCACACTGCCAATAATATACAGACACTCTGACCTCACACTGCCAATATTATACAGACACTCTGACCTCACACTGCCAGTATTATAGACACTCTGACCTCACACTGCCAGTATTATACAGACACTCTGACCTCACACTGCCAATAATATACAGACACTCTGACCTCACACTGCCAATATTATACAGACACTCTGACCTCACACTGCCAGTATTATAGACACTCTGACCTCACACTACCAGTATTACACAGACACTCTGACCTCACACTGCCAGAATTATAGACACTCTGACCTCAAACTGCCAGTATTATACAGACACTAAGACCTCACACTGCCAATAATATACAGACACTCTGACCTCACACTGCCAGTATTATACAGAAACTCTGACCGCACAATGCCAGTCTTATACATCCATTCTGACCTCACACTGCCAATATTATACACACTCTGACCTCACAATCCGGAATTATACAGACACTCTGACCTCACACTGCCAGTATTATACAGACACTCTGACCTCACACTGCCAGTTTATACACACTCTGACCTCACACTGCCAGTATTGTGCACACATTCAGACCTCACACTGCCAGTATTCTACAGACACTCTGACCTCACAAAGCCAGCATTATACAGACACTCTGACCTCACACTGCCACTATTATGCAGACACTCTGACCTCACACTGCCAGTATTATACACACTGTGACCCCACACTGCCAGTATAAAAAAGACACTCTGACCTCACACTGCCAGTATTATACAGACACTCGGACCTCACACTGCCAGTATTATACACACACTCTGACCTCACACTGCCAATAATCTACAGACACTCTGACCTCACACTGCCAATATTATACAGACACTCTGACCTCACACTGCCAGTATTATACAGACACTCTGACCTCACACTGCCAGTATTATGCAGACACTCTGACCTCACACTGCCAGTATTATACAGACACTCGGACCTCACACTGCCAGTATTATACACACACTCTGACCTCACACTTCCAATATTATACAGACACTTTGACCTCACACTGCCAGTATTATGCAGACACTCTGACCTCCCACTGCCAATATTATACAGACACTCTGACCTCACACTGCCAGTATTATGCACACACTCTGACCTCACACTTCCAATATTATACAGACACTCTGACCTCACACTGCCAGTATTATGCAGACACTCTGACCTCACACTGCCAGTATTATACAGACACTCTGACCTCACACTGCCAGTATTATACACACTGTGACCCCACACTGCCAGTATAATACAGACACTCTGACCTCACACTGCCAGTATTATACAGACACTCGGACCTCACACTGCCAGTATTATACACACAATCTGACCTCACACTGCCAATATTATACAGACACTCTGACCTGACACTGCCAATATTATACAGACACTCTGACCTCACACTGCCAGTATTATACAGACACTCTGACCTCACTCTGCCAGTATTATACAGACACTCGGACCTCACACTGCCAGTATTATACACACACTCTGACCTCACACTGCCAGTATTATACACACACTCTGACCTCACACTGCCAATAATATACAGACACTCTGACCTCACACTGCCAGTGTGATACAGATACTCTGACCTCACACGGCCAGTATTATACAGACACTCTGATCTCATGCTGCCAGTAAAATACAGACACTCTGAACTCACGCTGCCAGTAAAATACAGACACTAAAACCTCACAATGCCAGTATTGTACAGATACACTGAACTCACACTGCCAGAATTATACAGGCACTCCAACCTCACATTGCCAGTATTATACACACTCTGACCTCATAATGCCAATAACATACAGACACTCTGACCTCACACAGCCACTATTATACACACTCTGACCTCACACTGCCAGTATTATACACACACTCTGACCTCACACTGCCAATAATATACAGACACTCTGACCTCACACTGCCAATATTATACAGACACTCTGACCTCACACTGCCAGTATTATACAGACACTCTGACCTCACACTGCCAGTATTATACAGAATCTGACCTCACACTGCCAGTATTATACATACTCTGACCTGACACTGCCAATATTATAAAGACACTCTGACCTCACACTGCCAGTATTATACAGACAAACTGACCTCACTCTGCCAGTATTATACAGACACTCTGACCTCACACTGCCAGTATTATACAGACACTCCAACCTCACACTGCCAGTATTATACACACTCTGACCTCACACTGCCAGTATTATACACACTCTGACCTCATAATGCCAATAATATAGAGACACTCTCACCTCACACTGCCAATAATATACAGACACTCTGACCTGACAATGCCAATAATAGACAGACACTCTGACCACACACTGCCAGTAATATACACACTCTGACCTCACACTGCCAGAATTATACAGACACTCTGACCTCACAATGCCAGTATTATACATCCATTCTGACCTCACACTGCCAATATTATACACACTCTGACCTCACACTGCCGGTATTATACAGACACTCTGACCTCAGACTGCCAGTATTATACAAACACTCTGACCCACACTCCCAGTATTATATAGACACTCTGACCTCACACTGCCAGTTTCTACACACTCTGACCTCACACTGCCAGTTTTGTACAGACATTCAGACCTCACACTGCCAGTATTATACAGACACTCTGACCTCATAAAGCCAGTATTATACAGACACTCTGACCTCACAAAGCCAGTATTATACAGACACTCTGACCTCACACTGCCAGTATTAAACAGACACTCTGACCTCACTCTGCCAGTATTATACAGACACTCTGACCTCACACTGCCAGTATTAAACAGACACTCTGACCTCATTCTGCCAGTATTATACAGACACTCTGACCTCACACTGCCAGTATTATACATACTCTGACCTGACACTGCCAATATTATTCAGACACTCTGACCTCACACTGCCAGTATGATACAGACACTCTGACCTCACTCTGCCAGTTTTATACAGACACTCTGACCTCACACTGCCAGTATTATACAGACACTCCAACCTCACACTGCCAGTATTATACACACTCTGACCTCACACTGCCAATATTATACAGACACTCTGACCTCACACTGCCAGTATTATACAGACACTCTGACCTCACACTGCCAGTATTATACACACTCTGACCTCACACTGCCAGTATTATACACACTCTGACCTCACACTGCCAGTATTATACACACTCTGACCTCACACTGCCAATATTATACAGACACTCTGACCTCACACTGCCAGTATTATACATACTCTGACCTGACACTGCCAATATTATACAGACACTCTGACCTCACACTGCCAGTATTATACAGACACACTGACCTCACTCTGCCAGTATTATACAGACACTCTGACCTCACACTGCCAGTATTATACAGACACTGACCTCACACTGCCAGTATTATACAGACACTCTGACCTCACACTGCCAGTTTATACACAATCTGACCTCACACTGCCAGTATTATACATACTCTGACCTGACACTGCCAATATTATACAGACACTCTGACCTCACACTGCCAGTATTATACAGACAAACTGACCTCACTCTGCCAGTATTATACAGACACTCTGACCTCACACTGCCAGTATTATACAGACACTCCAACCTCACACTGCCAGTATTATACACACTCTGACCTCATAATGCCAATAATATAGAGACACTCTGACCTCACACTGCCAATAATATACAGACACTCTGACCTGACAATGCCAATAATAGACAGACACTCTGACCACACACTGCCAGTAATATACACACTCTGACCTCACACTGTCAGAATTATACAGACACTCTGACCTCACAATGCCAGTATTATACATCCATTCTGACCTCACACTGCCAATATTATACACACTCTGACCTCACACTGCCGGTATTATACAGACACTCTGACCTCAGACTGCCAGTATTATACAAACACTCTGACCCACACTCCCAGTATTATATAGACACTCTGACCTCACACTGCCAGTTTCTGCACACTCTGACCTCACACTGCCAGTTTTGTACAGACATTCAGACCTCACACTGCCAGTATTATACAGACACTCTGACCTCACAAAGCCAGTATTATACAGACACTCTGACCTCACAAAGCCAGTATTATACAGACACTCTGACCTCACACTGCCAGTATTAAACAGACACTCTGACCTCACTCTGCCAGTATTATACAGACACTCTGACCTCACACTGCCAGTATTAAACAGACACTCTCACCTCACTCTGCCAGTATTATACAGACACTCTGACCTCACACTGCCAGTATTATACATACTCTGACCTGACACTGCCAATATTATACAGACACTCTGACCTCACACTGCCAGTATTATACAGACACTCTGACCTCACTCTGCCAGTTTTATACAGACACTCTGACCTCACACTGCCAGTATTATACAGACACTCCAACCTCACACTGCCAGTATTATACACACTCTGACCTCACACTGCCAATATTATACAGACACTCTGACCTCACACTGCCAGTATTATACAGACACTCTGACCTCACACTGCCAGTATTATACACACTCTGACCTCACACTGCCAGTATTATACACACTCTGACCTCACACTGCCAATATTATACAGACACTCTGACCTCACACTGCCAGTATTATACATACTCTGACCTGACACTGCCAATATTATACAGACACTCTGACCTCACACTGCCAGTATTATACAGACACACTGACCTCACTCTGCCAGTATTATACAGACACTCTGACCTCACACTGCCAGTATTATACAGACACTCTGACCTCACACTGCCAGTATTATACACACTCTGACCTCACACTGCCAGTAATATACACACTCTGACCTCATAATGCCAATAATATAGAGACACTCTGACCTCACACTGCCAATAATATACAGACACTCTGACCTGACAATGCCAATAATAGACAGACACTCTGACCACACACTGCCAGTAATATACACACTCTGACCTCACACTGCCAGAATTATACAGACACTCTGACCTCACAATGCCAGTATTATACATCCATTCTGACCTCACAATGCCAATATTATACACACTCTGACCTCACACTGCCGGTATTATACAGACACTCTGACCTCACACTGCCAGTATTATACAAACACTCTGACCCACACTCCCTGTATTATATAGACACTCTGACCTCACACTGCCAGTTTATACACACTCTCACCTCACACTGCCAGTTTTGTACAGACATTCAGACCTCACACTGCCAGTATTATACAGACACTCTGACCTCACAAAGCCAGTATTATACAGACACTCTGACCTCACAAAGCCAGTATTATACAGACACTCTGACCTCACACTGCCAGTGTTAAACAGACACTGTGACCTCACTCTGCCAGTATTATGCAGACACTCTGACCTCACACTGCCAGTATTAAACAGACACTCTGACCTCACTCTGCCAGTATTATACAGACACTCTGACCTCACACTGCCAGTATTATACATACTCTGACCTGACACTGCCAATATTATACAGACACTCTGACCTCACACTGCCAGTATTATACAGACACTCTGACCTCACTCTGCCAGTATTATACAGACACTCTGACCTCACACTGCCAGTATTATACAGACACTCCAACCTCACACTGCCAGTATTATACACACACTGACCTCACACTGCCAGTATTATACACACTCTGACCTCATAATGCCAATATTATACAGACACTCTGACCTCACTCTGCCAGTATTATACAGACACTCTGACCTCACACTGCCAGTATTATACATACTATGACCTGACACTGCCAATATTATACAGACACTCTGACCTCACACTGCCAGTATTATACAGACACTCTGACCTCACTCTGCCAGTATTATACAGACACTCTGACCTCACACAGCCACTATTATACACACTCTGACCTCACACTGCCAATAATATACAGACACTCTGACCTGACAATGCCAATAATATACAGACACTCTGACCACACACTGCCAGTAATATACACACTCTGACCTCACACTGCCAGTATTATACAGACACTCTGACCTCACAATGCCAGTATTATACATCCATTCTGACCTCACACTGCCAATATTATACACACTCTGACCTCACACTGCCGGTATGATACAGACACTCTGACCTCACACTGCTAGTATTATACAGACACTCTGATCTCACGCTGCCAGTATTATAGACACTCTGACCTCACAAAGCCAGTATTATACAGACACTCTGACCTCACACTGCCAGTATTAAACAGACACTCTGACCTCACTCTGCCAGTATTATACAAACACTCTGACCCACACTCCCAGTATTATATAGACACTCTGACCTCACACTGCCAGTTTATACACACTCTCACCTCACACTGCCAGTTTTGTACAGACATTCAGACGTCACACTGCCAGTATTATACAGACACTCTGACCTCACAAAGCCAGTATTATACAGACACTCTGACCTCACAAAGCCAGTATTATACAGACACTCTGACCTCACACTGCCAGTATTAAACAGACACTCTGACCTCACTCTGCCAGTATTATACAGACACTCTGACCTCACACTGCCAGTATTAAACAGACACTCTGACCTCACTCTGCCAGTATTATACAGACACTCTGACCTCACACTGCCAGTATTATACATACTCTGACCTGACACTGCCAATATTATACAGACACTCTGACCTCACACTGCCAGTATTATACAGACACTCTGACCTCACTCTGCCAGTTTTATACAGACACTCTGACCTCACACTGCCAGTATTATACAGACACTCCAACCTCACACTGCCAGTATTATACACACTCTGACCTCACACTGCCAATATTATACAGACACTCTGACCTCACACTGCCAGTATTATACAGACACTCTGACCTCACACTGCCAGTATTATACACACTCTGACCTCACACTGCCAGTATTATACACACTCTGACCTCACACTGCCAATATTATACAGACACTCTGACCTCACACTGCCAGTATTATACATACTCTGACCTGACACTGCCAATATTATACAGACACTCTGACCTCACACTGCCAGTATTATACAGACACACTGACCTCACTCTGCCAGTATTATACAGACACTCTGACCTCACACTGCCAGTATTATACAGACACTCTGACCTCACACTGCCAGTATTATACACACTCTGACCTCACACTGCCAGTAATATACACACTCTGACCTCATAATGCCAATAATATAGAGACACTCTGACCTCACACTGCCAATAATATACAGACACTCTGACCTGACAATGCCAATAATAGACAGACACTCTGACCACACACTGCCAGTAATATACACACTCTGACCTCACACTGCCAGTATTATACACACTCTGACCTCACACTGCCAGTAATATACACACTCTGACCTCATAATGCCAATAATATAGAGACACTCTGACCTCACACTGCCAATAATATACAGACACTCTGACCTGACAATGCCAATAATAGACAGACACTCTGACCACACACTGCCAGTAATATACACACTCTGACCTCACACTGCCGGTATTATACAGACACTCTGACCTCACACTGCCAGTATTATACAAACACTCTGACCCACACTCCCAGTATTATATAGACACTCTGACCTCACACTGCCAGTTTATACACACTCTCACCTCACACTGCCAGTTTTGTACAGACATTCAGACCTCACACTGCCAGTATTATACAGACACTCTGACCTCACAAAGCCAGTATTATACAGACACTCTGACCTCACAAAGCCAGTATTATACAGACACTCTGACCTCACACTGCCAGTGTTAAACAGACACTGTGACCTCACTCTGCCAGTATTATGCAGACACTCTGACCTCACACTGCCAGTATTAAACAGACACTCTGACCTCACTCTGCCAGTATTATACAGACACTCTGACCTCACACTGCCAGTATTATACATACTCTGACCTGACACTGCCAATATTATACAGACACTCTGACCTCACACTGCCAGTATTATACAGACACTCTGACCTCACTCTGCCAGTATTATACAGACACTCTGACCTCACACTGCCAGTATTATACAGACACTCCAACCTCACACTGCCAGTATTATACACACACTCTGACCTCACACTGCCAATAATCTACAGACACTCTGACCTCACACTGCCAATATTATACAGACACTCTGACCTCACACTGCCAGTATTATACAGACACTCTGACCTCACACTGCCAGTATTATGCAGACACTCTGACCTCACACTGCCAGTATTATACAGACACTCGGACCTCACACTGCCAGTATTATACACTCAATCTGACCTCACACTTCCAATATTATACAGACACTCTGACCTCACACTGCCAGTATTATGCAGACACTCTGACCTCACACTGCCAATATTATACAGACACTCTGACCTCACACTGCCAGTATTATGCACACACTCTGACCTCACACTTCCAATATTATACAGACACTCTGACCTCACACTGCCAGTATTATGCAGACACTCTGACCTCACACTGCCAGTATTATACAGACACTCTGACCTCACACTGCCAGTATTATACACACTGTGACCCCACACTGCCAGTATAATACAGACACTCTGACCTCACACTGCCAGTATTATACAGACACTCGGACCTCACACTGCCAGTATTATACAGACACTCGGACCTCACACTGCCAGTATTATACACACACTCTGACCTCACACTGCCAATAATCTACAGACACTCTGACCTCACACTGCCAATATTATACAGACACTCTGACCTCACACTGCCAGTATTATACAGACACTCTGACCTCACACTGCCAGTATTATACAGACACTCTGACCTCACTCTGCCAGTTTTATACAGACACTCTGACCTCACACTGCCAGTATTATACAGACACTCCAACCTCACACTGCCAGTATTATACACACTCTGACCTCACACTGCCAATATTATACAGACACTCTGACCTCACACTGCCAGTATTATACAGACACTCTGACCTCACACTGCCAGTATTATACACACTCTGACCTCACACTGCCAGTATTATACACACTCTGACCTCACACTGCCAATATTATACAGACACTCTGACCTCACACTGCCAGTATTATACATACTCTGACCTGACACTGCCAATATTATACAGACACTCTGACCTCACACTGCCAGTATTATACAGACACACTGACCTCACTCTGCCAGTATTATACAGACACTCTGACCTCACACTGCCAGTATTATACAGACACTCTGACCTCACACTGCCAGTATTATACACACTCTGACCTCACACTGCCAGTAATATACACACTCTGACCTCATAATGCCAATAATATAGAGACACTCTGACCTCACACTGCCAATAATATACAGACACTCTGACCTGACAATGCCAATAATAGACAGACACTCTGACCACACACTGCCAGTAATATACACACTCTGACCTCACACTGCCAGTATTATACACACTCTGACCTCACACTGCCAGTAATATACACACTCTGACCTCATAATGCCAATAATATAGAGACACTCTGACCTCACACTGCCAATAATATACAGACACTCTGACCTGACAATGCCAATAATAGACAGACACTCTGACCACACACTGCCAGTAATATACACACTCTGACCTCACACTGCCGGTATTATACAGACACTCTGACCTCACACTGCCAGTATTATACAAACACTCTGACCCACACTCCCAGTATTATATAGACACTCTGACCTCACACTGCCAGTTTATACACACTCTCACCTCACACTGCCAGTTTTGTACAGACATTCAGACCTCACACTGCCAGTATTATACAGACACTCTGACCTCACAAAGCCAGTATTATACAGACACTCTGACCTCACAAAGCCAGTATTATACAGACACTCTGACCTCACACTGCCAGTGTTAAACAGACACTGTGACCTCACTCTGCCAGTATTATGCAGACACTCTGACCTCACACTGCCAGTATTAAACAGACACTCTGACCTCACTCTGCCAGTATTATACAGACACTCTGACCTCACACTGCCAGTATTATACATACTCTGACCTGACACTGCCAATATTATACAGACACTCTGACCTCACACTGCCAGTATTATACAGACACTCTGACCTCACTCTGCCAGTATTATACAGACACTCTGACCTCACACTGCCAGTATTATACAGACACTCCAACCTCACACTGCCAGTATTATACACACACTCTGACCTCACACTGCCAATAATCTACAGACACTCTGACCTCACACTGCCAATATTATACAGACACTCTGACCTCACACTGCCAGTATTATACAGACACTCTGACCTCACACTGCCAGTATTATGCAGACACTCTGACCTCACACTGCCAGTATTATACAGACACTCGGACCTCAGACTGCCAGTATTATACACTCAATCTGACCTCACACTTCCAATATTATACAGACACTCTGACCTCACACTGCCAGTATTATGCAGACACTCTGACCTCACACTGCCAATATTATACAGACACTCTGACCTCACACTGCCAGTATTATGCACACACTCTGACCTCACACTTCCAATATTATACAGACACTCTGACCTCACACTGCCAGTATTATGCAGACACTCTGACCTCACACTGCCAGTATTATACAGACACTCTGACCTCACACTGCCAGTATTATACACACTGTGACCCCACACTGCCAGTATAATACAGACACTCTGACCTCACACTGCCAGTATTATACAGACACTCGGACCTCACACTGCCAGTATTATACAGACACTCGGACCTCACACTGCCAGTATTATACACACACTCTGACCTCACACTGCCAATAATCTACAGACACTCTGACCTCACACTGCCAATATTATACAGACACTCTGACCTCACACTGCCAGTATTATACAGACACTCTGACCTCACACTGCCAGTATTATGCAGACACTCTGACCTCACACTGCCAGTATTATACAGACACTCGGACCTCACACTGCCAGTATTATACACTCAATCTGACCTCACACTTCCAATATTATACAGACACTCTGACCTCACACTGCCAGTATTATGCAGACACTCTGACCTCACACTGCCAATATTCTACAGACACTCTGACCTCACACTGCCAGTATTATGCACACACTCTGACCTCACACTTCCAATATTATACAGACACTCTGACCTCACACTGCCAGTATTATGCAGACACTCTGACCTCACACTGCCAGTATTATACAGACACTCTGACCTCACACTGCCAGTATTATACACACTGTGACCCCACACTGCCAGTATAATACAGACACTCTGACCTCACACTGCCAGTATTATACAGACACTCGGACCTCACACTGCCAGTATTATACACACAATCTGACCTCACTCTGCCAATATTATACAGACACTCTGACCTGACACTGCCAATATTATACAGACACTCTGACCTCACACTGCCAGTATTATACAGACACTCTGACCTCACTCTGCCAATATTATACAGACACTCTGACCTCACACTGCCAGTATTATACAGACACTCTGACCTCACTCTGCCAGTATTATACAGACACTCGGACCTCTCACTGCCAGTATTATACACACACTCTGACCTCACACTGCCAGTATTATACACACACTCTGACCTCACACTGCCAATAATATACAGACACTCTGACCTCACACTGCCAGTGTTATACAGATACTCTGACCTCACACGGCCAGTATTATACAGACACTCTGATCTCATGCTGCCAGTAAAATACAGACACTCTGATCTCACGCTGCCAGTAAAATACAGACACTAAAACCTCACAATGCCAGTATTGTACAGATACACTGAACTCACACTGCCAGAATTATACAGGCACTCCAACCACACATTGCCAGTATTATCCACACTCTGACCTCACACTGCCAGTATTATCCACACTCTGACCTCACACTGCCAGTATTATACACACTCTGACCTCACAATGCCAATAATATACGGACACTCTGACCTCACACAGCCACTATTATACACACTCTGACCTCACACTGCCGGTATTATACAGACACTCAGACCTCACACTGCCAAAAATTTACATAAACTCTGACCTCACACTGCCAATAATATACAGACACTCTGACCTCACACAGCCACTATTATACACACTCTGACCTCACACTGCCAGTATTATACAGACACTCTGACCTCACACTGCCAGTATTATGCAGACACTCTGACCTCACACTGCCAGTATTATACACACTGTGACACCATACTGCCAGTATAATACAGACACTCTGACCTCACACTGCCAGTATTATACACACACTCTGACCTCACACTGCCAATAATATACAGACACTCTGACCTCACACTGCCAGTATTATACACACACTCTGACCTCACACTGCCAATATTATACACACACTCTGACCTCACACTGCCAATAATATACAGACACTCTGACCTCACACTGCCAATATTATACAGACACTCTGACCTCACACTGCCAGTATTATACAGACACTCTGACCTCACACTGCCAGTATTATGGAGCCACTCTGACCTCACACTGCCAGTATTATACACACTGTGACCCCACACTGCCAGTATAATACAGACACTCTGACCTCACACTGCCAGTATTATACAGACACTCGGACCTCACACTGCCAGTATTATACACACACTCTGACCTCACACTGCCAATATTATACAGACACTCTGACCTCACACTGCCAATATTATACAGACACTCTGACCTCACACTGCCAGTATTATGCAGACACTCTGACCTCACACTGCCAGTATTATACAGACACTCTGACCTCACACTGCCAGTATTATACAGACACTCTGACCTCACACTGCCAGTATTATGCGGACAATCTGACCTCACACTGCCAGTATTATACACACTGTGACCCCACACTGCCAGTATAATACAGACACTCTGACCTCACACTGCCAGTATTATACAGACACTCGGACCTCACACTGCCAGTATTATACACACACTCTGACCTCACACTGCCAATAATATACAGACACTCTGACCTCACACTGCCAATATTATACAGACTCTCTGACCTCACACTGCCAATATTATACAGACACTCTGACCTCACTCTGCCAGTATTATACAGACACTCTGACCTCACACTGCCAGTGTTATACAGATACTCTGACCTCACACGGCCAGTATTATACAGACACTCTGATCTCACGCTGCCAGTAAAATACAGACACTCTGATCTCACGCTGCCAGTAAAATACAGACACTAAAACCTCACAATGCCAGTATTGTACAGATACACTGAACTCACACTGCCAGTATTATACAGGCACTCCAACCTCACACTGCCAGTATTATCCACACTCTGACCTCACACAGCCACTATTATACACACTCTGTCCTCACACTGCCAGTATTATACAGACACTCAGACCTCACACTGCCAAAAATTTACATAAACTCTGACCTCACACTGCCAATAATATACAGACACTCTGACCTCACACTGCCTGTATTATGCAGACAGTCTGACCTCACACTGCCTGTATTATGCAGACAGTCTGACCTCACACTGCCAGTATAATACAGACACTCTGACCTCACACTGCCAATATTATGCACACACTCTGACCTCACACTGCCAATAATATATAGACACTCTGACCTCACACTGCCAGTATTATACACACTGTGACCCCACACTGCCAGTATAATACAGACACTCTGACCTCACACTGCCAGTATTACACAGACACTCGGACCTCACACTGCCAGTATTATACACACACTCTGACCTCACACTGCCAATAATATATGGACACTCTGACCTCACACAGCCACTATTATACACACTCTGACCTCACACTGCCAGTATTATAGAGACACTCTGACCTCACACTGCCAGTATTATGCAGACAGTCTGACCTCACACTGCCAGTATTATACACACTGTGAACCCACACTGCCAGTATAATACAGACACTCTGACCTCACACTGCCAGTATTATACACACACTCTGACCTCACACTGCCAATAATATACAGACAGTCTGACCTCACACTGCCAGTATTATACACACTGTGACCCCACACTGCCAGTATAATACAGACACTCTGACCTCACATTCCCAGTTTTATACAGACACTCGGACCTCACACTGCCAGTATTATACACACACTCTGACCTCACACTGCCAATAATATACAGACACTCTGACCTCACACTGCCAATATTATACAGACACTCTGACCTCACACTGCCAGTATTATACAGACACTCTGACCTCACACTGCCAGTATTATACACACTGTGACCCCACACTGCCAGTATAATACAGACACTCGGACCTCACACTGCCAGTATTATACGGACACTCTGACCTCACACTGCCAGTATTATGCAGACACTCTGACCTCACACTGCCAGTATTATACAGACACTCTGACCTCACACTGCCAGTATTATGCAGACACTCTGACCTCACACTGCCAGTATTATACAGACACTCTGACCTCACACTGCCAGTATTATGCAGACACTCTGACCTCACACTGCCAGTATTATACACGCTGTGACCCCACACTGCCAGTATAATACAGACCCTCTGACCTCACACTGCCAGTATTACACAGACACTCGGACCTCACACTGCCAGTAATATACACACACTCTGACCTCACACTGCCAATAATATACAGACACTCTGACCTCACACTGCCAATATTATACAGACACTCTGACCTCACACTGCCAATATTATACAGACACTCTGACCTGACACTGCCAATATTATACAGACACTCTGACCTCACACTGCCAGTATTATACAGACACTCTGACCTCACACTGCCAGTATTATACAGACACTCTGACCTCACTCTGCCAGTATTATACAGACACTCTGATGTCACACTGCCAGTGTTATACAGATACTCTGACCTCACACGGCCAGTATTATCCAGACACTCTGATCTCACGCTGCCAGTAAAATACAGACACTAAAACCTCACAATGCCAGTATTGTACAGATACACTGAACTCACACTGCCAGTATTATACAGGCACTCCAACCTCACACTGCCAGTATTATACAGACACTCTGACCTGACACTGCCAGTATTATACATACTCTGACCTGACACTGCCAATATTATACAGACACTCTGACCTCACACTGCCAGTATTATACAGACACTCTGACCTCACTCTGCCAGTATTATACAGACACTCTGACCTCACACTGCCAGTATTATACAGACACTCTGACCTCACACTGCCAGTTTATGCAGACTCTGACCTCACACTGCCAGTATAATACAAACACTCTGACCACACACTGCCAGTAATATACACACTCTGACCTCACACTGCCAGTATTATACAGACACTCTGACCTCACAAAGCCTTATTATACAGACACTCTGACCTCACACTGCCAGTATTATACAGACACTCTGACCTCACAAAGCCAGTATTATACAGACAGTCTGACCTCACAAAGCCAGTATTATGCAGACACTCTGACCTCACACTGCCAGTATTATACACACTGTGACCCCACTCGGCCAGTATAATACAGACACTCTGACCTCACATTGCCAGTATTATACAGACACTCTGACCTCACACTGCCAGTATTATACACACACTCTGACCTCACACTGCCAATAATATACAGACACTCTGACCTCACACTGCCAATAATATACAGACACTCTGACCTCACACTGCCAATATTATGCACACTCTGACCTCATACTGCCAGTATAATACAAACACTCTGACCACACACTGCCAGTAATATACACACTCTGACCTCACACTGCCAGTAATGTACAGACACTCTGACCTCACAAAGCCAGTATTATACACACTGTGACCCCACTCGGCCAGTATAATACAGACACTCTGACCTCACACTGCCAGTATCATACAAACACTCTGACCACACACTGCCAGTAATATACACACTCTGACCTCACACTGTCAGTATTATATAGACACTCTGACCTCACACTGCCAGTTTATACACACTCTGACCTCACACTGCCAGTATAATACAAACACTCTGACCACACACTGCCAGTAATATACACACTCTGACCTCACACTGCCAGTATTCTACTGACACTCTGACCTCACACTGCCAGTATTATGCAGACACTCTGACCTCACACTGCCAGTATTATACACACTGTGACCCCACTCGGCCAGTATAATACAGACACTCTGACCTCACATTGCCAGTCTTATACAGACACTCTGACCTCACACTGCCAGTATTATACACACACTCTGACCTCACACTGCCAATAATATACAGACACTCTGACCTCACACTGCCAATAATCTACAGACACTCTGACCTCACACTGCCAATATTATACACACTCTGACCTCACACTGCCGGTATTATACAGACACTCTGACCTCACACTGCCAATAATATACAGACACTCTGACCTCACACTGCCAATATTATACAGACACTCTGACCTCACACTGCCAGTATTATACACACACTCTGACCTCACACTGCCAATAATATACAGACACTCTGACCTCACACTGCCAATAATATACACACTCTGACCTCACACTGCCAGAATTATACAGACACTCTGACCTCACAATGCCAGTATTATACATCCATTCTGACCTCACACCGCCAATATTATACACACTCTGACCTCACACTGCCGGTATTATACAAACACTCTGACCTCACACTCCCAGTATTATATAGACACTCTGACCTCACACTGCCAGTTTATACACACTCTGACCTCACACTGCCAGTTTTGTACAGACATTCAGACATCACACTGCCAGTATTATACAGACACTCTGACCTCACAAAGCCAGTATTATACAGACACTCTGACCTCACAAAGCCAGTATTATACAGACACTCTGACCTCACACTGCCAGTATTAAACAGACACTCTGACCTCACTCTGCCAGTATTATACAGACACTCTGACCTCACTCTGCCAGTATTATACAGACATTCTGAACTCACACTGCCAGTATTATACATACTCTGACCTGACACTGCCAATATTGTACAGACACTCTGACCTCACACTGCCAGTATTATACAGACACTCTGACCTCACTCTGCCAGTATTATACAGACACTCTGACCTCACACTGCCAGTATTATACAGACACTCTGACCTCACACTGCCAGTTTATACACACTCTGACCTCACACTGCCAGTATAATACAAACACTCTGACCACACACTGCCAGTAATATACACACTCTGACCTCACACTGCCAGTATTATACAGACACTCTGACCTCACAAAGCCAGTATTATACAGACACTCTGACCTCACACTGCCAGGATGAAACATACTCTGACCTGACACTGCCAGTATTATACAAACACTCTGACCTCACACTCCCAGTATTATATAGACACTCTGACCTCACACTGCCAGTTTATACACACTCTGACCTCACACTGCCAGTTTTGTACAGACATTCAGACCTCACACTGCCAGTATTATACAGACACTCTGACCTCACAAAGCCAGTATTATACAGACACTCTGACCTCACAAAGCCAGTATTATACAGACACTCTGACCTCACACTGCCAGTATTAAACAGACACTCTGACCTCACTCTGCCAGTATTATACAGACACTCTGACCTCACAATGCCAGTATTATACAGAAACTCTGACCTCACAATGCCAGTATTATACAAACACTCTGACCTCACACTGCCAGCATTATACAGACACTCTGACCTCACACTGCCAGTATCATACATACTCTGACCTGACACTGCCAGTATAATACAGACACTCTGACCTCACTCAGCCAGTATTATACAGACACTCTGACCTCACTCAGCCAGTATTATACAGACACTCTGACCTCACACTGCCAGTATTATACAGACACTCTGACCTCACACTGCCAGTTTGTACACACTCTGACCTCACACTGCCAGTATAATACAAACACTCTGACCACACACTGCCAGTAATATACACACTCTGACCTCACACTGCCAGTATTATACAGACACTCTGACCTCACAAAGCCAGTATTATACAGACACTCTGACCTCACACTGCCAGTATTATGCAGACACTCTGACCTCACACTGCCAGTATTATACACACTGTGACCCCACACGGCCAGTATAATACAGACACTCTGACCTCACATTGCCAGTATTATACAGACACTCTGACCTCACACTGCCAGTATTATACACACACTCTGACCTCACACTGCCAATAATATACAGACACTCTGACCTCACACTGCCAATAATATACAGACACTCTGACCTCACACTGCCAATATTATACACACTCTGACCTCACACTGCCGGTATTATACAGACACTCTGACCTCACACTGCCAATAATATACAGACACTCTGACCTCACACTGCCAATATTATACACACTCTGACCTCACACTGCCGGTATTATACAGACACTCTGACCTCACACTGCCAATAATATACAGACACTCTGACCTCACACTGCCAATATTATACAGACACTCTGACCTCACACTGCCAGTATTATACAGACACTCTGACCTCACACTGCCAATAATATACAGACACTCTGACCTCACACTGCCAATAATATACACACTCTGACCTCACACTGCCAGAATTATACAGACACTCTGACCTCACAATGCCAGTATTATACATCCATTCTGACCTCACACCGCCAATATTATACACACTCTGACCTCACACTGCCGGTATTATACAAACACTCTGACCTCACACTCCCAGTATTATATAGACACTCTGACCTCACACTGCCAGTTTATACACACTCTGACCTCACACTGCCAGTTTTGTACAGACATTCAGACCTCACACTGCCAGTATTATACAGACACTCTGACCTCACAAAGCCAGTATTTTCCAGACACTCTGACCTCACAAAGCCAGTATTATACAGACACTCTGACCTCACACTGCCAGTATTAAACAGACACTCTGACCTCACTCTGCCAGTATTATACAAACACTCTGACCTCACAATGCCAGTATTATACAGAAACTCTGACCTCACAATGCCAGTATTATACAGACACTCTGACCTCACACTGCCAGTATTATACATACTCTGACCTGACACTGCCAATATTATACAGACACTCTGACCTCACACTGCCAGTATTATACAGACACTCTGACCTCACTCTGCCAGTATTATACAGACACTCTGACCTCACACTGCCAGTATTATACAGACACTCTGACCTCACACTGCCAGTTTATGCAGACTCTGACCTCACACTGCCAGTATAATACAAACACTCTGACCACACACTGCCAGTAATATACACACTCTGACCTCACACTGCCAGTATTATACAGACACTCTGACCTCACAAAGCCAGTATTATACAGACACTCTGACCTCACACTGCCAGTATTATACAGACACTCTGACCTCACAAAGCCAGTATTATACAGACAGTCTGACCTCACAAAGCCAGTATTATGCAGACACTCTGACCTCACACTGCCAGTATTATACACACTGTGACCCCACTCGGCCAGTATAATACAGACACTCTGACCTCACATTGCCAGTATTATACAGACACTCTGACCTCACACTGCCAGTATTATACACACACTCTGACCTCACACTGCCAATAATATACAGACACTCTGACCTCACACTGCCAATAATATACAGACACTCTGACCTCACACTGCCAATATTATGCACACTCTGACCTCATACTGCCAGTATAATACAAACACTCTGACCACACACTGCCAGTAATATACACACTCTGACCTCACACTGCCAGTAATGTACAGACACTCTGACCTCACAAAGCCAGTATTATACACACTGTGACCCCACTCGGCCAGTATAATACAGACACTCTGACCTCACACTGCCAGTATCATACAAACACTCTGACCACACACTGCCAGTAATATACACACTCTGACCTCACACTGTCAGTATTATATAGACACTCTGACCTCACACTGCCAGTTTATACACACTCTGACCTCACACTGCCAGTATAATACAAACACTCTGACCACACACTGCCAGTAATATACACACTCTGACCTCACACTGCCAGTATTCTACTGACACTCTGACCTCACAAAGCCAGTATTATACAGACACTCTGACCTCACACTGCCAGTATTATGCAGACACTCTGACCTCACACTGCCAGTATTATACACACTGTGACCCCACTCGGCCAGTATAATACAGACACTCTGACCTCACATTGCCAGTATTATACAGACACTCTGACCTCACACTGCCAGTATTATACACACACTCTGACCTCACACTGCCAGTATTATACACACACTCTGACCTCACACTGCCAATAATATACAGACACTCTGACCTCACACTGCCAATAATCTACAGACACTCTGACCTCACACTGCCAATATTATACACACTCTGACCTCACACTGCCGGTATTATACAGACACTCTGACCTCACACTGCCAATAATATACAGACACTCTGACCTCACACTGCCAATATTATACAGACACTCTGACCTCACACTGCCAGTATTATACACACACTCTGACCTCACACTGCCAATAATATACAGACACTCTGACCTCACACTGCCAATAATATACACACTCTGACCTCACACTGCCAGAATTATACAGACACTCTGACCTCACAATGCCAGTATTATACACACACTCTGACCTCACACTGCCAATAATATACAGACACTCTGACCTCACACTGCCAATATTATACAGACACTCTGACCTCACACTGCCAGTATTAAACAGACACTCTGACCTCACTCTGCCAGTATTATACACACTGTGACCCCACACTGCCAGTATAATACAGACACTCGGACCTCACACTGCCAGTATTATACAGACACTCTGACCTCACACTGCCAGTATTATGCAGACACTCTGACCTCACACTGCCAGTATTATACAGACACTCTGACCTCACTCTGCCAGTATTATGCAGACACTCTGACCTCACACTGCCAGTATTATACAGACACTCTGACCTCACACTGCCAGTATTATGCAGACACTCTGACCTCACACTGCCAGTATTATACACGCTGTGACCCCACACTGCCAGTATAATACAGACCCTCTGACCTCACACTGCCAGTATTACACAGACACTCGGACCTCACACTGCCAGTAATATACACACACTCTGACCTCACACTGCCAATAATATACAGACACTCTGACCTCACACTGCCAATATTATACAGACACTCTGACCTCACACTGCCAATATTATACAGACACTCTGACCTGACACTGCCAATATTATACAGACACTCTGACCTCACACTGCCAGTATTATACAGACACTCTGACCTCACACTGCCAGTATTATACAGACACTCTGACCTCACTCTGCCAGTATTATACAGACACTCTGATCTCACACTGCCAGTGTTATACAGATACTCTGACCTCACACGGCCAGTATTATCCAGACACTCTGATCTCACGCTGCCAGTAAAATACAGACACTAAAACCTCACAATGCCAGTATTGTACAGATACACTGAACTCACACTGCCAGTATTATACATACTCTGACCTGACACTGCCAATATTATACAGACACTCTGACCTCACACTGCCAGTATTATACAGACACTCTGACCTCACTCTGCCAGTATTATACAGACACTCTGACCTCACACTGCCAGTATTATACAGACACTCTGACCTCACACTGCCAGTTTATGCAGACTCTGACCTCACACTGCCAGTATAATACAAACACTCTGACCACACACTGCCAGTAATATACACACTCTGACCTCACACTGCCAGTATTATACAGACACTCTGACCTCACAAAGCCAGTATTATACAGACACTCTGACCTCACACTGCCAGTATTATACAGACACTCTGACCTCACAAAGCCAGTATTATACAGACAGTCTGACCTCACAAAGCCAGTATTATGCAGGCACTCTGACCTCACACTGCCAGTATTATACACACTGTGACCCCACTCGGCCAGTATAATACAGACACTCTGACCTCACATTGCCAGTATTATACAGACACTCTGACCTCACACTGCCAGTATTATACACACACTCTGACCTCACACTGCCAATAATATACAGACACTCTGACCTCACACTGCCAATAATATACAGACACTCTGACCTCACACTGCCAATATTATGCACACTCTGACCTCATACTGCCAGTATAATACAAACACTCTGACCACACACTGCCAGTAATATACACACTCTGACCTCACACTGCCAGTAATGTACAGACACTCTGACCTCACAAAGCCAGTATTATACACACTGTGACCCCACTCGGCCAGTATAATACAGACACTCTGACCTCACACTGCCAGTATCATACAAACACTCTGACCACACACTGCCAGTAATATACACACTCTGACCTCACACTGTCAGTATTATATAGACACTCTGACCTCACACTGCCAGTTTATACACACTCTGACCTCACACTGCCAGTATAATACAAACACTCTGACCACACACTGCCAGTAATATACACACTCTGACCTCACACTGCCAGTATTCTACTGACACTCTGACCTCACACTGCCAGTATTATGCAGACACTCTGACCTCACACTGCCAGTATTATACACACTGTGACCCCACTCGGCCAGTATAATACAGACACTCTGACCTCACATTGCCAGTATTATAGACACTCTGACCTCACACTGCCAGTATTATACACACACTCTGACCTCACACTGCCAATAATATACAGACACTCTGACCTCACAATGCCAATAATCTACACACTCTGACCTCACACTGCCAGTTTATACACACTCTGACCTCACACTGCCAGTTTTGTACAGACATTCAGACCTCACACTGCCAGTATTATACAGACACTCTGACCTCACAAAGCCAGTATTATACAGACACTCTGACCTCACACTGCCAGTATTAAACAGACACTCTGACCTCACTCTGCCAGTATTATACAGACACTCTGACCTCACTCTGCCAGTATTATACAGACATTCTGAACTCACACTGCCAGTATTATACATACTCTGACCTGACACTGCCAATATTGTACAGACATTCAGACCTCACACTGCCAGTATTATACAGACACTCTGACCTCACAAAGCCAGTATTATACAGACACTCTGACCTCACACTGCCAGTATTAAACAGACACTCTGACCTCACTCTGCCAGTATTATACAGACACTCTGACCTCACACTGCCAGTATTATACAGACACTCTGACCTCACACTGCCAGTTTATACACACTCTGACCTCACACTGCCAGTATAATACAAACACTCTGACCACACACTGCCAGTAATATACACACTCTGACCTCACACTGCCAGTATTATACAGACACTCTGACCTCACAAAGCCAGTATTATACAGACACTCTGACCTCACACTGCCAGGATGAAACATACTCTGACCTGACACTGCCAGTATTATACAAACACTCTGACCTCACACTCCCAGTATTATATAGACACTCTGACCTCACACTGCCAGTTTATACACACTCTGACCTCACACTGCCAGTTTTGTACAGACATTCAGACCTCACACTGCCAGTATTATACAGACACTCTGACCTCACAAAGCCAGTATTATACAGACACTCTGACCTCACAAAGCCAGTATTATACAGACACTCTGACCTCACACTGCCAGTATTAAACATACACTCTGACCTCACTCTGCCAGTATTATACAGACACTCTGACCTCACAATGCCAGTATTATACAGAAACTCTGACCTCACAATGCCAGTATTATACAAACACTCTGACCTCACACTGCCAGCATTATACAGACACTCTGACCTCACACTGCCAGTATCATACATACTCTGACCTGACACTGCCAGTATTATACAGACACTCTGACCTCACTCAGCCAGTATTATACAGACACTCTGACCTCACTCAGCCAGTATTATACAGACACTCTGACCTCACACTGCCAGTATTATACAGACACTCTGACCTCACACTGCCAGTTTGTACACACTCTGACCTCACACTGCCAGTATAATACAAACACTCTGACCACACACTGCCAGTAATATACACACTCTGACCTCACACTGCCAGTATTATACAGACACTCTGACCTCACAAAGCCAGTATTATACAGACACTCTGACCTCACACTGCCAGTATTATGCAGACACTCTGACCTCACACTGCCAGTATTATACACACTGTGACCCCACACGGCCAGTATAATACAGACACTCTGACCTCACATTGCCAGTATTATACAGACACTCTGACCTCACACTGCCAGTATTATACACACACTCTGACCTCACACTGCCAATAATATACAGACACTCTGACCTCACACTGCCAATAATATACAGACACTCTGACCTCACACTGCCAATATTATACACACTCTGACCTCACACTGCCGGTATTATACAGACACTCTGACCTCACACTGCCAATAATATACAGACACTCTGACCTCACACTGCCAATAATCTACAGACACTCTGACCTCACACTGCCAATATTATACACACTCTGACCTCACACTGCCGGTATTATACAGACACTCTGACCTCACACTGCCAATAATATACAGACACTCTGACCTCACACTGCCAATATTATACAGACACTCTGACCTCACACTGCCAGTATTATACAGACACTCTGACCTCACACTGCCAATAATATACAGACACTCTGACCTCACACTGCCAATAATATACACACTCTGACCTCACACTGCCAGAATTATACAGACACTCTGACCTCACAATGCCAGTATTATACATCCATTCTGACCTCACACCGCCAATATTATACACACTCTGACCTCACACTGCCGGTATTATACAAACACTCTGACCTCACACTCCCAGTATTATATAGACACTCTGACCTCACACTGCCAGTTTATACACACTCTGACCTCACACTGCCAGTTTTGTACAGACATTCAGACCTCACACTGCCAGTATTATACAGACACTCTGACCTCACAAAGCCAGTATTTTCCAGACACTCTGACCTCACAAAGCCAGTATTATACAGACACTCTGACCTCACACTGCCAGTATTAAACAGACACTCTGACCTCACTCTGCCAGTATTATAGACACTCTGACCTCACAATGCCAGTATTATACAGAAACTCTGACCTCACAATGCCAGTATTATACAGACACTCTGACCTCACACTGCCAGTATTATACATACTCTGACCTGACACTGCCAATATTATACAGACACTCTGACCTCACACTGCCAGTATTATACAGACACTCTGACCTCACTCTGCCAGTATTATACAGACACTCTGACCACACACTGCCAGTAATATACACACTCTGACCTCACACTGCCAGTATTATACAGACACTCTGACCTCACAAAGCCAGTATTATACAGACACTCTGACCTCACACTGCCAGTATTATACAGACACTCTGACCTCACAAAGCCAGTATTATACAGACAGTCTGACCTCACAAAGCCAGTATTATGCAGACACTCTGACCTCACACTGCCAGTATTATACACACTGTGACCCCACTCGGCCAGTATAATACAGACACTCTGACCTCACATTGCCAGTATTATACAGACACTCTGACCTCACACTGCCAGTATTATACACACACTCTGACCTCACACTGCCAATAATATACAGACACTCTGACCTCACACTGCCAATAATATACAGACACTCTGACCTCACACTGCCAATATTATGCACACTCTGACCTCATACTGCCAGTATAATACAAACACTCTGACCACACACTGCCAGTAATATACACACTCTGACCTCACACTGCCAGTAATGTACAGACACTCTGACCTCACAAAGCCAGTATTATACACACTGTGACCCCACTCGGCCAGTATAATACAGACACTCTGACCTCACACTGCCAGTATCATACAAACACTCTGACCTCACACTGCCAGTATTATACAGACACTCTGACCTCACACTGTCAGTATTATATAGACACTCTGACCTCACACTGCCAGTTTATACACACTCTGACCTCACACTGCCAGTATAATACAAACACTCTGACCACACACTGCCAGTAATATACACACTCTGACCTCACACTGCCAGTATTCTACTGACACTCTGACCTCACAAAGCCAGTATTATACAGACACTCTGACCTCACACTGCCAGTATTATGCAGACACTCTGACCTCACACTGCCAGTATACTACACACTGTGACCCCACTCGGCCAGTATAATACAGACACTCTGACCTCACATTGCCAGTATTATACAGACACTCTGACCTCACACTGCCAGTATTATACACACACTCTGACCTCACACTGCCAATAATATACAGACACTCTGACCTCACACTGCCAATAATCTACAGACACTCTGACCTCACACTGCCAATATTATACACACTCTGACCTCACACTGCCGGTATTATACAGACACTCTGACCTCACACTGCCAATAATATACAGACACTCTGACCTCACACTGCCAATATTATACAGACACTCTGACCTCACACTGCCAATATTATACAGACACTCTGACCTCACACTGCCAGTATTATACACACACTCTGACCTCACACTGCCAATAATATACAGACACTCTGACCTCACACTGCCAATAATATACACACTCTGACCTCACACTGCCAGAATTATACAGACACTCTGACCTCACAATGCCAGTATTATACATCCATTCTGACCTCACACCGCCAATATTATACACACTCTGACCTCACACTGCCGGTATTATACAAACACTCTGACCTCACACTCCCAGTATTATATAGACACTCTGACCTCACACTGCCAGTTTATACACACTCTGACCTCACACTGCCAGTTTTGTACAGACATTCAGACCTCACACTGCCAGTATTATACAGACACTCTGACCTCACAAAGCCAGTATTATACAGACACTCTGACCTCACAAAGCCAGTATTATACAGACACTCTGACCTCACACTGCCAGTATTAAACAGACACTCTGACCTCACTCTGCCAGTATTATACAGACACTCTGACCTCACTCTGCCAGTATTATACAGACACTCTGACCTCACAATGCCAGTATTATACAGAAACTCTGACCTCACAACGCCAGTATTATACAAACACTCTGACCTCACACTGCCAGCATTATACAGACATTCTGAACTCACACTGCCAGTATTATACATACTCTGACCTGACACTGCCAATATTGTACAGACACTCTGACCTCACACTGCCAGTATTATACAGACACTCTGACCTCACGCTGCCAGTATTATACAGACACTCTGACCTCACACTGCCAGTATTATACAGACACTCTGACCTCACACTGCCAGTTTATACACACTCTGACCTCACACTGCCAGTATAATACAAACACTCTGACCACACACTGCCAGTAATATACACACTCTGACCTCACACTGCCAGTATTATACAGACACTCTGACCTCACAAAGCCAGTATTATACAGACACTCTGACCTCACACTGCCAGGATGAAACATACTCTGACCTGACACTGCCAGTATTATACAAACACTCTGACCTCACACTGCCAGTATTATACAGACACTCTGACCTCACAAAGCCAGTATTATACAGACACTCTGACCTCACAAAGCCAGTATTATACAGACACTCTGACCTCACACTGCCAGTATTAAACAGACACTCTGACCTCACACTGCCAGTATTATACAAACACTCTGACCTCACACTGCCAGCATTATACAGACACTCTGACCTCACACTGCCAGCATTATACAGACACTCTGACCTGATACTGCCAATATTATACAGACACTCTGACCTCACACTGCCAGTATTATACAGACACTCTGACCTCACTCTGCCAGTATTATACAGACACTCTGACCTCACACTGCCAGTATTATACAGACACTCTGACCTCACACTGCCAGTTTGTACACACTCTGACCTCACACTGCCAGTATAATACAAACACTCTGACCACACACTGCCAGTAATATACACACTCTGACCTCACACTGCCAGTATTATACAGACACTCTGACCTCACAAAGCCAGTATTATACAGAGACTCTGACCTCACACTGCCAGTATTATACAGACACTCTGACCTCACAAAGCCAGTATTATACAGACACTCTGACCTCACACTGCCAGTATTATGCAGACACTCTGACCTCACACTGCCAGTATTATACACACTGTGACCCCACACGGCCAGTATAATACAGACACACTGACCTCACATTGCCAGTATTATACAGACACTCTGACCTCACACTGCCAGTATTATACACACACTCTGACCTCACACTGCCAATAATATACAGACACTCTGACCTCACACTGCCAATAATATACAGACACTCTGACCTCACACTGCCAATATTATACACACTCTGACCTCACACTGCCGGTATTATACAGACACTCTGACCTCACACTGCCAATAATATACAGACACTCTGACCTCACACTGCCAATATTATACAGACACTCTGACCTCACACTGCCAGTATTATACACACACTCTGACCTCACACTGCCAATAATATACAGACACTCTGACCTCACACTGCCAATAATATACACACTCTGACCTCACACTGCCAGAATTATACAGACAATCTGACCTCACAATGCCAGTATTATACATCCATTCTGACCTCACACTGCCAATATTATAAACCATTCTGACCTCACACTGCCGGTATTATACAAACACTCTGACCTCACACTCCCAGTATTATATAGACACTCTGACCTCACACTGCCAGTTTATACACACTCTGACCTCACACTGCCAGTTTTGTACAGACATTCAGACCTCACACTGCCAGTATTATACAGACACTCTGACCTCACAAAGCCAGTATTATACAGACACTCTGACCTCACAAAGCCAGTATTATACAGACACTCTGAACTCACACTGCCAGTATTAAACAGACACTCTGACCTCACTCTGCCAGTATTATACAGACACTCTGACCTCACAATGCCAGTATTATACAAACACTCTGACCTCACACTGCCAGCATTATACAAACACTCTGACCTCACACTGCCAGTATTATACATACTCTGACCTGACACTGCCAATATTATACAGACACTCTGATCTCACACTGCCAGTATTATACAAACACTCTGACCTCACACTCCCAGTATTATATAGACACTCTGACCTCACACTGCCAGTTTATACACACTCTGACCTCACACTGCCAGTTTTGTACAGACATTCAGACCTCACACTGCCAGTATTATCCAGACACTCTGACCTCACAAAGCCAGAATTATACAGACACTCTGACCTCACACTGCCAGTATTATACAGACACTCTGACCTCACAATGCCAGTATTATACAGAAACTCTGACCTCACAATGCCAGTATTATACAAACACTCTGACCTCACACTGCCAGCATTATACAGACACTCTGACCTCACACTGCCAGTATTATACATACTCTGACCTGACACTGCCAATATTATACAGACACTCTGACCTCACACTGCCAGTATTATACAGACACTCTGACCTCACTCTGCCAGTATTATACAGACACTCTGACCTCACACTGCCAATAATATACAGACACTCTGACCTCACACTGCCAATATTATACAGACACTCTGACCTCACACTGCCAGTATTATACACACTCTGACCTCACACTGCCAGTATTATACACACACTCTGACCTCATACTGCCAATAATATACAGACACTCTGACCTGACACTGCCAATATTATACAGACACTCTGACCTCACACTGCCAGTATTATACAGACACTCTGACCTCACTCTGCCAGTATTATACAGACACTCTGACCTCACACTGCCAGTATTATACAGACACTCTGACCTCACACTGCCAGTTTATACACACTCTGACCTCACACTGCCAGTATAATACAAACACTCTGACCACACCCTGCCAGTAATATACACACTCTGACCTCACACTGCCAGTATTATACAGACACTCTGACCTCACAAAGCCAGTATTATACAGACACTCTGACCTCACACTGCCAGGATGAAACATACTCTGACCTGACACTGCCAGTATTATACAAACACTCTGACCTCACACTCCCAGTATTATATAGACACTCTGACCTCACACTGTCAGTTTATACACACTCTGACCTCACACTGCCAGTTTTGTACAGACCTTCAGACCTCACACTGCCAGTATTATACAGACACTCTGACCTCACAAAGCCAGTGTTATACAGACACTCTGACCTCACAAAGCCAGTATTATACAGACACTCTGACCTCACACTGCCAGTATTAAACAGACACTCTGACCTCACTCTGCCAGTATTATACAGACACTCTGACCTCACAATGCCAGTATTATACAGAAACTCTGACCTCACAATGCCAGTATTATACAAACACTCTGACCTCACACTGCCAGCATTATACAGACACTCTGACCTCACACTGCCAGTATCATACATACTCTGACCTGACACTGCCAATATTATACAGACACTCTGACCTCACACTGCCAGTATTATACAGACACTCTGACCTCACTCTGCCAGTATTATACAGACACTCTGACCTCACACTGCCAGTATTATACAGACACTCTGACCTCACACTGCCAGTTTGTACACAATCTGACCTCACACTGCCAGTATAATACAAACACTCTGACCACACACTGCCAGTAATATACACACTCTGACCTCACACTGCCAGTATTATACAGACACTCTGACCTCACAAAGCCAGTATTATACAGACACTCTGACCTCACACTGCCAGTATTAAACAGACACTCTGACCTCACACTGCCAGTATTATACAAACACTCTGACCTCACACTGCCAGCATTATACAGACACTCTGACCTCACACTGCCAGCATTATACAGACACTCTGACCTGATACTGCCAATATTATACAGACACTCTGACCTCACACTGCCAGTATTATACAGACACTCTGACCTCACTCTGCCAGTATTATACAGACACTCTGACCTCACACTGCCAGTATTATACAGACACTCTGACCTCACACTGCCAGTTTGTACACACTCTGACCTCACACTGCCAGTATAATACAAACACTCTGACCACACACTGCCAGTAATATACACACTCTGACCTCACACTGCCAGTATTATACAGACACTCTGACCTCACAAAGCCAGTATTATACAGAGACTCTGACCTCACACTGCCAGTATTATACAGACACTCTGACCTCACAAAGCCAGTATTATACAGACACTCTGACCTCACACTGCCAGTATTATGCAGACACTCTGACCTCACACTGCCAGTATTATACACACTGTGACCCCACACGGCCAGTATAATACAGACACACTGACCTCACATTGCCAGTATTATACAGACACTCTGACCTCACACTGCCAGTATTATACACACACTCTGACCTCACACTGCCAATAATATACAGACACTCTGACCTCACACTGCCAATAATATACAGACACTCTGACCTCACACTGCCAATATTATACACACTCTGACCTCACACTGCCGGTATTATACAGACACTCTGACCTCACACTGCCAATAATATACAGACACTCTGACCTCACACTGCCAATATTATACAGACACTCTGACCTCACACTGCCAGTATTATACACACACTCTGACCTCACACTGCCAATAATATACAGACACTCTGACCTCACACTGCCAATAATATACACACTCTGACCTCACACTGCCAGAATTATACAGACAATCTGACCTCACAATGCCAGTATTATACATCCATTCTGACCTCACACTGCCAATATTATAAACCATTCTGACCTCACACTGCCGGTATTATACAAACACTCTGACCTCACACTCCCAGTATTATATAGACACTCTGACCTCACACTGCCAGTTTATACACACTCTGACCTCACACTGCCAGTTTTGTACAGACATTCAGACCTCACACTGCCAGTATTATACAGACACTCTGACCTCACAAAGCCAGTATTATACAGACACTCTGACCTCACAAAGCCAGTATTATACAGACACTCTGAACTCACACTGCCAGTATTAAACAGACACTCTGACCTCACTCTGCCAGTATTATACAGACACTCTGACCTCACAATGCCAGTATTATACAAACACTCTGACCTCACACTGCCAGCATTATACAAACACTCTGACCTCACACTGCCAGTATTATACATACTCTGACCTGACACTGCCAATATTATACAGACACTCTGATCTCACACTGCCAGTATTATACAAACACTCTGACCTCACACTCCCAGTATTATATAGACACTCTGACCTCACACT
The DNA here is from genome assembly GCF_036365525.1 of Heterodontus francisci. Taxonomy (NCBI): domain Eukaryota; kingdom Metazoa; phylum Chordata; class Chondrichthyes; order Heterodontiformes; family Heterodontidae; genus Heterodontus; species Heterodontus francisci. The sequence goes on along the minus strand of NC_090379.1, from coordinate 94,007,832 downwards.
GCCAGTTTATACACACTCTGACCTCACACTGCCAGTTTTGTACAGACATTCAGACCTCACACTGCCAGTATTATCCAGACACTCTGACCTCACAAAGCCAGAATTATACAGACACTCTGACCTCACACTGCCAGTATTATACAGACACTCTGACCTCACAATGCCAGTATTATACAGAAACTCTGACCTCACAATGCCAGTATTATACAAACACTCTGACCTCACACTGCCAGCATTATACAGACACTCTGACCTCACACTGCCAGTATTATACATACTCTGACCTGACACTGCCAATATTATACAGACACTCTGACCTCACACTGCCAGTATTATACAGACACTCTGACCTCACTCTGCCAGTATTATACAGACACTCTGACCTCACACTGCCAATAATATACAGACACTCTGACCTCACACTGCCAATATTATACAGACACTCTGACCTCACACTGCCAGTATTATACACACTCTGACCTCACACTGCCAGTATTATACACACACTCTGACCTCATACTGCCAATAATATACAGACACTCTGACCTGACACTGCCAATATTATACAGACACTCTGACCTCACACTGCCAGTATTATACAGACACTCTGACCTCACTCTGCCAGTATTATACAGACACTCTGACCTCACACTGCCAGTATTATACAGACACTCTGACCTCACACTGCCAGTTTATACACACTCTGACCTCACACTGCCAGTATAATACAAACACTCTGACCACACCCTGCCAGTAATATACACACTCTGACCTCACACTGCCAGTATTATACAGACACTCTGACCTCACAAAGCCAGTATTATACAGACACTCTGACCTCACACTGCCAGGATGAAACATACTCTGACCTGACACTGCCAGTATTATACAAACACTCTGACCTCACACTCCCAGTATTATATAGACACTCTGACCTCACACTGTCAGTTTATACACACTCTGACCTCACACTGCCAGTTTTGTACAGACCTTCAGACCTCACACTGCCAGTATTATACAGACACTCTGACCTCACAAAGCCAGTGTTATACAGACACTCTGACCTCACAAAGCCAGTATTATACAGACACTCTGACCTCACACTGCCAGTATTAAACAGACACTCTGACCTCACTCTGCCAGTATTATACAGACACTCTGACCTCACAATGCCAGTATTATACAGAAACTCTGACCTCACAATGCCAGTATTATACAAACACTCTGACCTCACACTGCCAGCATTATACAGACACTCTGACCTCACACTGCCAGTATCATACATACTCTGACCTGACACTGCCAATATTATACAGACACTCTGACCTCACACTGCCAGTATTATACAGACACTCTGACCTCACTCTGCCAGTATTATACAGACACTCTGACCTCACACTGCCAGTATTATACAGACACTCTGACCTCACACTGCCAGTTTGTACACAATCTGACCTCACACTGCCAGTATAATACAAACACTCTGACCACACACTGCCAGTAATATACACACTCTGACCTCACACTGCCAGTATTATACAGACACTCTGACCTCACAAAGCCAGTATTATACAGAGACTCTGACCTCACACTGCCAGTATTATACAGACACTCTGACCTCACAAAGCCAGTATTATACAGACACTCTGACCTCACACTGCCAGTATTATGCAGACACTCTGACCTCACACTGCCAGTATTATACACACTGTGACCCCACACGGCCAGTATAATACAGACACTCTGACCTCACATTGCCAGTATTATACAGACACTCTGACCTCACACTGCCAGTATTATACACACACTCTGACCTCACACTGCCAATAATATACAGACACTCTGACCTCACACTGCCAATAATATACAGACTCTCTGACCTCACACTGCCAATATTATACACACTCTGACCTCACACTGCCAATAATATACAGACACTCTGACCTCACACTGCCAATATTATACAGGCACTCTGACCTCACACTGCCAGTATCATACATACTCTGACCTGACACTGCCAATATTATACAGACACTCTGACCTCACACTGCCAGTATTATACAGACACTCTGACCTCACTCTGCCAGTATTATACAGACACTCTGACCTCACACTGCCAGTATTATACAGACACTCTGACCTCACACTGCCAGTTTGTACACAATCTGACCTCACACTGCCAGTATAATACAAACACTCTGACCACACACTGCCAGTAATATACACACTCTGACCTCACACTGCCAGTATTATACAGACACTCTGACCTCACAAAGCCAGTATTATACAGACACTCTGACCTCACACTGCCAGTATTATGCAGACACTCTGACCTCACACTGCCAGTATTATACACACTGTGACCCCACACGGCCAGTATAATACAGACACTCTGACCTCACATTGCCAGTATTATACAGACACTCTGACCTCACACTGCCAGTATTATACACACACTCTGACCTCACACTGCCAATAATATACAGACACTCTGACCTCACACTGCCAATAATATACAGACTCTCTGACCTCACACTGCCAATATTATACACACTCTGACCTCACACTGCCGGTATTATACAGACACTCTGACCTCACACTGCCAATAATATACAGACACTCTGACCTCACACTGCCAATATTATACAGGCACTCTGACCTCACACTGCCAGTATTATACACACACTCTGACCTCACACTGCCAATAATATACAGACACTCTGACCTCACACTGCCAATAATATACACACTCTGACCTCACACTGCCAGAATTATACAGACACTCTGACCTCACAATGCCAGTATTATACATCCATTCTGACCTCACACTGCCAATATTATAAACGATTCTGACCTCACACTGCCGGTATTATACAAACACTCTGACCTCACACTCCCAGTATTATATAGACACTCTGACCTCACACTGCCAGTTTATACACACTCTGACCTCACACTGCCAGTTTTGTACAGACATTCAGACCTCACACTGCCAGTATTATACAGACACTCTGACCTCACAAAGCCAGTATTATACAGACACTCTGACCTCACAAAGCCAGTATTATACAGACACTCTGACCTCACACTGCCAGTATTAAACAGACACTCTGACCTCACTCTGCCAGTATTATACAGACACTCTGACCTCACAATGCCAGTATTATACAGAAACTCTGACCTCACAATGCCAGTATTATACAAACACTCTGACCTCACAAAGCCAGTATTATACAGACACTCTGACCTCACAAAGCCAGTATTATACAGACACTCTGACCTCACACTGCCAGTATTAAACAGACACTCTGACCTCACTCTGCCAGTATTATACAGACACTCTGACCTCACTCTGCCAGTATTATACAGACACTCTGACCTCACAATGCCAGTATTATACAGAAACTCTGACCTCACAACGCCAGTATTATACAAACACTCTGACCTCACACTGCCAGCATTATACAGACATTCTGAACTCACACTGCCAGTATTATACATACTCTGACCTGACACTGCCAATATTGTACAGACACTCTGACCTCACACTGCCAGTATTATACAGACACTCTGACCTCACGCTGCCAGTATTATACAGACACTCTGACCTCACACTGCCAGTATTATACAGACACTCTGACCTCACACTGCCAGTTTATACACACTCTGACCTCACACTGCCAGTATAATACAAACACTCTGACCACACACTGCCAGTAATATACACACTCTGACCTCACACTGCCAGTATTATACAGACACTCTGACCTCACAAAGCCAGTATTATACAGACACTCTGACCTCACACTGCCAGGATGAAACATACTCTGACCTGACACTGCCAGTATTATACAAACACTCTGACCTCACACTGCCAGTATTATACAGACACTCTGACCTCACAAAGCCAGTATTATACAGACACTCTGACCTCACAAAGCCAGTATTATACAGACACTCTGACCTCACACTGCCAGTATTAAACAGACACTCTGACCTCACACTGCCAGTATTATACAAACACTCTGACCTCACACTGCCAGCATTATACAGACACTCTGACCTCACACTGCCAGCATTATACAGACACTCTGACCTGATACTGCCAATATTATACAGACACTCTGACCTCACACTGCCAGTATTATACAGACACTCTGACCTCACTCTGCCAGTATTATACAGACACTCTGACCTCACACTGCCAGTATTATACAGACACTCTGACCTCACACTGCCAGTTTGTACACACTCTGACCTCACACTGCCAGTATAATACAAACACTCTGACCACACACTGCCAGTAATATACACACTCTGACCTCACACTGCCAGTATTATACAGACACTCTGACCTCACAAAGCCAGTATTATACAGAGACTCTGACCTCACACTGCCAGTATTATACAGACACTCTGACCTCACAAAGCCAGTATTATACAGACACTCTGACCTCACACTGCCAGTATTATGCAGACACTCTGACCTCACACTGCCAGTATTATACACACTGTGACCCCACACGGCCAGTATAATACAGACACACTGACCTCACATTGCCAGTATTATACAGACACTCTGACCTCACACTGCCAGTATTATACACACACTCTGACCTCACACTGCCAATAATATACAGACACTCTGACCTCACACTGCCAATAATATACAGACACTCTGACCTCACACTGCCAATATTATACACACTCTGACCTCACACTGCCGGTATTATACAGACACTCTGACCTCACACTGCCAATAATATACAGACACTCTGACCTCACACTGCCAATATTATACAGACACTCTGACCTCACACTGCCAGTATTATACACACACTCTGACCTCACACTGCCAATAATATACAGACACTCTGACCTCACACTGCCAATAATATACACACTCTGACCTCACACTGCCAGAATTATACAGACAATCTGACCTCACAATGCCAGTATTATACATCCATTCTGACCTCACACTGCCAATATTATAAACCATTCTGACCTCACACTGCCGGTATTATACAAACACTCTGACCTCACACTCCCAGTATTATATAGACACTCTGACCTCACACTGCCAGTTTATACACACTCTGACCTCACACTGCCAGTTTTGTACAGACATTCAGACCTCACACTGCCAGTATTATACAGACACTCTGACCTCACAAAGCCAGTATTATACAGACACTCTGACCTCACAAAGCCAGTATTATACAGACACTCTGAACTCACACTGCCAGTATTAAACAGACACTCTGACCTCACTCTGCCAGTATTATACAGACACTCTGACCTCACAATGCCAGTATTATACAAACACTCTGACCTCACACTGCCAGCATTATACAAACACTCTGACCTCACACTGCCAGTATTATACATACTCTGACCTGACACTGCCAATATTATACAGACACTCTGATCTCACACTGCCAGTATTATACAAACACTCTGACCTCACACTCCCAGTATTATATAGACACTCTGACCTCACACTGCCAGTTTATACACACTCTGACCTCACACTGCCAGTTTTGTACAGACATTCAGACCTCACACTGCCAGTATTATCCAGACACTCTGACCTCACAAAGCCAGAATTATACAGACACTCTGACCTCACACTGCCAGTATTATACAGACACTCTGACCTCACAATGCCAGTATTATACAGAAACTCTGACCTCACAATGCCAGTATTATACAAACACTCTGACCTCACACTGCCAGCATTATACAGACACTCTGACCTCACACTGCCAGTATTATACATACTCTGACCTGACACTGCCAATATTATACAGACACTCTGACCTCACACTGCCAGTATTATACAGACACTCTGACCTCACTCTGCCAGTATTATACAGACACTCTGACCTCACACTGCCAATAATATACAGACACTCTGACCTCACACTGCCAATATTATACAGACACTCTGACCTCACACTGCCAGTATTATACACACTCTGACCTCACACTGCCAGTATTATACACACACTCTGACCTCATACTGCCAATAATATACAGACACTCTGACCTGACACTGCCAATATTATACAGACACTCTGACCTCACACTGCCAGTATTATACAGACACTCTGACCTCACTCTGCCAGTATTATACAGACACTCTGACCTCACACTGCCAGTATTATACAGACACTCTGACCTCACACTGCCAGTTTATACACACTCTGACCTCACACTGCCAGTATAATACAAACACTCTGACCACACCCTGCCAGTAATATACACACTCTGACCTCACACTGCCAGTATTATACAGACACTCTGACCTCACAAAGCCAGTATTATACAGACACTCTGACCTCACACTGCCAGTATTATGCAGACACTCTGACCTCACACTGCCAGTATTATACACACTGTGACCCCACACGGCCAGTATAATACAGACACTCTGACCTCACATTGCCAGTATTATACAGACACTCTGACCTCACACTGCCAGTATTATACACACACTCTGACCTCACACTGCCAATAATATACAGACACTCTGACCTCACACTGCCAATAATATACAGACTCTCTGACCTCACACTGCCAATATTATACACACTCTGACCTCACACTGCCGGTATTATACAGACACTCTGACCTCACACTGCCAATAATATACAGACACTCTGACCTCACACTGCCAATATTATACAGGCACTCTGACCTCACACTGCCAGTATTATACACACACTCTGACCTCACACTGCCAATAATATACAGACACTCTGACCTCACACTGCCAATAATATACACACTCTGACCTCACACTGCCAGAATTATACAGACACTCTGACCTCACAATGCCAGTATTATACATCCATTCTGACCTCACACTGCCAATATTATAAACGATTCTGACCTCACACTGCCGGTATTATACAAACACTCTGACCTCACACTCCCAGTATTATATAGACACTCTGACCTCACACTGCCAGTTTATACACACTCTGACCTCACACTGCCAGTTTTGTACAGACATTCAGACCTCACACTGCCAGTATTATACAGACACTCTGACCTCACAAAGCCAGTATTATACAGACACTCTGACCTCACAAAGCCAGTATTATACAGACACTCTGACCTCACACTGCCAGTATTAAACAGACACTCTGACCTCACTCTGCCAGTATTATACAGACACTCTGACCTCACAATGCCAGTATTATACAGAAACTCTGACCTCACAATGCCAGTATTATACAAACACTCTGACCTCACACTGCCAGCATTATACAGACACTCTGACCTCACACTGCCAGTATTATACATACTCTGACCTGACACTGCCAATATTATACAGACACTCTGATCTCACACTGCCAGTATTATACAAACACTCTGACCTCACACTCCCAGTATTATATAGACACTCTGACCTCACACTGCCAGTTTATACACACTCTGACCTCACACTGCCAGTTTTGTACAGACATTCAGACCTCACACTGCCAGTATTATCCAGACACTCTGACCTCACAAAGCCAGTATTATACAGACACTCTGACCTCACACTGCCAGTATTATACAGACACTCTGACCTCACAATGCCAGTATTATACAGAAACTCTGACCTCACAATGCCAGTATTATACAAACACTCTGACCTCACACTGCCAGCATTATACAGACACTCTGACCTCACACTGCCAGTATTATACATACTCTGACCTGACACTGCCAATATTATACAGACACTCTGACCTCACACTGCCAGTATTATACAGACACTCTGACCTCACTCTGCCAGTATTATACAGACACTCTGACCTCATACTGCCAATAATATACAGACACTCTGACCTCACACTGCCAATATTATACAGACACTCTGACCTCACACTGCCAATATTATACAGACACTCTGACCTCACACTGCCAGTATTATACACACTCTGACCTCACACTGCCAGTATTATACACACACTCTGACCTCATACTGCCAATAATATACAGACACTCTGACCTCACACTGCCAATATTATACAGACACTCTGACCTCACACTGCCAGTATTATACAGACACTCTGACCTCACACTGCCAGTTTATACACAATCTGACCTCACACTGCCAGTATTATACATACTCTGACCTGACACTGCCAATATTATACAGACACTCTGACCTCACACTGCCAGTATTATACAGACACACTGACCTCACAATGCCAGTATTATACAGACACTCCAACGTCACACTGCCAGTATTATACACACTCTGACCTCACACTGCCAGTATTATACACACTCTGACCTCATAATGCCAATAATATAGAGACACTCTGACCTCACACTGCCAATAATATACAGACACTCTGACCTGACAATGCCAATAATAGACAGACACTCTGACCACACACTGCCAGTAATATACACACTCTGACCTCACACTGCCAGAATTATACAGACACTCTGACCTCACAATGCCAGTATTATACATCCATTCTAACCTCACACTGCCAATATTATACACACTCTGACCTCACACTGCCGGTATTATACAGACACTCTGACCTCACACTGCCAGTATTATACAAACACTCTGACCTCACACTCCCAGTATTATACAGACACTCTGACCTCACACTGCCAGTTTATACACACTCTGACCTCACACTGCCAGTTTTGTACAGACATTCAGACCTCACACTGCCAGTATTATACAGACACTCTGACCTCACAAAGCCAGTATTATACAGACACTCTGACCTCACAAAGCCAGTATTATACAGACACTCTGACCTCACACTGCCAGTATTAAAGACACTCTGACCTCACACTGCCAGTATTATACAGACACTCTGACCTCACACTGCCAGTTTATACACACTCTGACCTCACACTGCCAGTTTTGTACAGACATTCAGACCTCACACTGCCAGTATTATACAGACACTCTGACCTCACAAAGCCAGTATGATACAGACACTCTGACCTCACAAAGCCAGTATTATACTGACACTCTGACCTCACACTGCCAGTATTAAACAGACACTCTGACCTCACTCTGCCAGTATTATACACACTCTCTGACCTCACACTGCCAGTATTATACAGACACTCCGACCTCACACTGCCAGTATTATACACACTCTGACCTCACACAGCCACTATTATACACACTCTGACCTCACACTGCCAGTATTATACAGACACTCAGACCTCACACTGCCAAAAATTTACAGACACTCTGACCTCACTCTGCCAATAATATGCAGACACTCTGACCTGACAATGCCAATAATATACAGACACTCTGACCACACACTGCCAGTAATATACACACTCTGACCTCACACTGCCAGTATTATACAGACACTCTGACCTCACACTGCCAGTATTATGCAAACACTCTGACCTCACACTGCCAGTATTATATAGACACTCTGACCTCACACTGCCAGTTTTGTACAGACATTCAGACCTCACACTGCCAGTATTATACAGACACTCTGACCTCACAAAGCCAGTATTATACAGACACTCTGACCTCACACTGCCAGTATTATGCAGACACTCTGACCTCACACTGCCAGTATTATACACACTGTGACCCCACACTGCCAGTATAATACAGACACTCTGACCTCACACTGCCAGTATTATACAGACACTCTGACCTCACACTGCCAGTATTATACAGACACTCTGACCTCACACTGCCAGTATTATACAGACACTCTGACCTCACACTGCCAGTATTATACACACACTCTGACCTCACACTGCCAATAATATACAGACACTCTGACCTCACACTGCCAATATTATATGGACACTCTGACCTCACACTGCCAGTTTATTAACAATCTGACCTCACACTGCCGGTATTATACACACTCTGACCTGACACTGCTAATATTATACAGACACTCTGACCTCACACTGCCAATAATATACAGACACTCTGACCTCACACTGCCAATATTATACAGACACTCTGACCTCCCACTGCCAGTATTATACAGACACTCTGACCTCCCACTGCCAGTATTATACAGACACTCTGACCTCACAGCCAGTATTATACACACACTCTGACCTCACACTGCCAATAATATAGACACTCTGACCTCACAATGCCTGTATTATACAGACACTCTGACCTCACAATGCCTGTATTATACAGACACTCTGACCTCACACTGCCAGTAATATACAGACACTCTGACCTCTCACTGCCAGTATTATACACATTAGGGTGAGGGTCCATTCATTGTCAGCTATCTACAGTCTGATATTCAGACCGATTCACACTTCAGCCACTGATTTTAACTGAAGGGGGATGAAGAAGTGACCAGATATTTACAGCAACTCCACCACTATATCTCCCTTCATTGCTCTCCTACATCCTAGCTATTATTTCGCCTAATTATATCTGCTCTGAAATTTCGATACACCCACAGGCTTCCTCAGTTCAATATGATCAGAATCTAAAGATTCTGAGGCTTTGTCAAAGATTGTTTGAAGGCTTTAAAGCAGTGCCTGTTGCAAATATCATCAAAGTACTTCAGTGTTGAAATAAAATGTGCTCTTCACCATATGTCACCAAAACTTTTTATTTTTGTCCAAATTCTGATTTAGTGGCTGTCTCCTTAAAAGTCATGTTATTGTACAGGGAGATTAACAGCAAACTGGAGCCAGGATATTGCAGCAGACCTGTCCCCGTACAATGTTGGAGGGTTTCTTGTGTGGTCTCCCTGGTAACAGGATCGACAGGCAGTCCAACACACAATTTCCAAATACAACTTTTTGATTTGTTCTGTTTGTATTTAACTAACAGTTCTCTTTTGAACTTGAAATATTCAAAATCCATGATGCCTAGTAGCTCTTTCTCGGCACATAAATAGGAGTATTTGTGGTCAGTGAACAGTTAGATGATCATGAAAAATAAAAGTTTACTAGTATCAAGAGGAGCCAAGAGGCTGTTTGGAAGTCTTAAGAGAAAGCTTGGCATTTCAGTGCATGGCTGCAAAAGATTTAGTTCTGAGAGCTGCAATTTTTAATTATTTAATCTCGTCAAGAGGTTTAGGCAAGAAACATTCTCCCATAAACAACGGTATTTCTCTGAATATTCCTTTGTACATTGTTAGTTTAATAAATGTACTTTATATTTTGTGCTTTAAGTGAGGTGTGCGGTGACGTTGTATCATTTTCAAAGACTAAAGAGGGATCTTATGGAGGCATAAGATTCGGTTCATACTTATAAACAACTCCCAGGCAAGATTTGCTGTTTGTTTACCCAGCATGTTACAGAAAGCTTACCTAAATCTTGAAGGTTCGGGAGTTGGGTCACATTCATGCAAGTGATAAATGACGCTAGAGCCAAACTATCTACGGTAAAAATTTAAAAAAAGACCCAGTAATATGACAACATATGAATACATCAATTTATGGGAATCCCATCTTAAAGGAACTCATCATCACCATTTTCCTGAGAGACTCAAGCATTTGCCAACATGAAGCTGAAGGAAAATAGCTGGAATGTAAATTCTGAGAAAGCTTCCCAACCTAATCTATACTTAAGTACGTACTATCACTGGACTGCCACAGAATCAGACTTTAATTTCAGAATCTTTGCTTCTATTATGAAACTGTCACTTGTCAGAGGGGTGCAGGATACAAATCATAAGCTAAATAGAAGAGTAGCAGAATATCGCATAACCCAACTATTATTTACATTGCATCAGAGGAATGTATGATGGCATTAAGAGAGCTCTTGGGCCAACCATCAAGAAGATCGCCCCCCTCAAATCTAAATCAGGGGACATAATCACTGACCAACGCAAACAAATGGACCACTGGGTTGAGCACTACCTAGAACTGTACTCCAGGGAGAATGTTGTCACTTAGACTGCCCTCAATGCAGCCCAGCCTCTACCAGTCATGGATGAGCTGGACATAGAGCCAACCAAATCAGAACTCAGTGATGCCATTGATTCTCTAGCCAGCGGAAAAGCCCCTCGGAAGGACAGCATTACCTCTGAAATAATCAAGAGTGCCAAGCCTGCTATACTCTCAGCACTACATGAACTGCTATGCCTGTGCTGGGACGAGGGAGCAGTACCTCAGGACATGCGCGATGCCAATATCATCACCCTCTATAAAAACAAAGGTGACCGCGGTGACTGCAACAACTACCGTGGAATCTCCCTGCTCAGCATAGTGGGGAAAGTCTTTGCTCGAGTCGCTCTAAACAGGCTCCAGAAGCTGGCCGAGCGCGTCTACCCTGAGGCACAGTGTGGCTTTCGTGCAGAGAGATCGATCGTTGACATGCTGTTCTCCCTTCGTCAGATACAGGAGAAATGCCGCGAACAACAGATGCCCCTCTACATTGCTTTTATTGATCTCACCAAAGCCTTTGACCTCGTCAGCAGACGTGGTCTCTTCAGACTACTAGAAAAGATTGGATGTCCACCAAAGCTACTAAGTATCATCACCTCATTCCATGACAAAATGAAAGGCACAATTCAACATGGTGGCTCCTCATCAGACCCCATTCCTATCCTGAGTGGCGAAACAGGGCTGTGTTCTCGCACCCACACTTTTTGGGATTTTCTCCTCCCTGCTGCTTTCACATGCGTTCAAGTCCTCTGAAGAAGGAATTTTTCTCCACACAAGATCAGGGGGCAGGTTGTTCAACCTTGCCTGTCTAAGAGCGAAGTCCAAAGTACGGAAAGTCCTCATCAGGGAACTCCTCTTTGCTGACGATGCTGCTTTAACATCTCACACTGAAGAGTGCCTGCAGAGTCTCATCGACAGGTTTGCGGCTGCCTGCAATGAATTTGGCCTAACCATCAGCCTCAAGAAAACGAACATCATGGGGCAGGACGTCAGAAATGGTCCATCCATCAATATTGGCGACCACGCTCTGGAAGTGGTTCAAGAGTTCACCTACCTAGGCTCAACTATCACCAGTAACCTGTCTCTAGATGCAGAAATCAACAAGCGCATGGGAAAGGCTTCCACTGCTATGTCCAGACTGGCCAAGAGAGTGTGGGAAAATGGCACACTGACACGGAACACAAAAGTCCGAGTGTATCAGGCCTGTGTCCTCAGTACCTTGCTCTATGGCAGCGAGGCCTGGACAACGTATGTCAGCCAAGAGCGACGTCTCAATTCATTCCATCTTTGCTGCCTCCGGAGAATATTTGGCATCAGGTGGCAGGACCGTATCTCCAACACAGAACTCCTCGAGGCGGCCAACATCCCCAGCTTATACACACTACTGAGTCAGTGGCGCTTGAGATGGCTTGGCCATGTGAGCCGCATGGAAGATGGCAGGATCCCCAAAGACACATTGTACAGCGAGCTCGCCACTGGTATCAGACCCACCGGCCGTCCATGTCTCCGCTTTAAGGACGTCTGCAAACGCGACATGAAGTCCTGTGACATTGATCACAAGTCGTGGGAGTCAGTTGCCAGCGTTCGCCAGAGCTGGCGGGCAGCCATAAAGGCGGGGCTAAAGTGTGGCAAGTCGAAGAGACTTAGCAGTTGGCAGGAAAAAAGACAGAGGCGCAAGGGGGGAGCCAACTGTGTAACAGCCCCGACAAACAAATTTTTCTGCAGCACCTGTGGACGAGCCTGTCACTCTAGAATTGGCCTTTTAAGCCACTCCAAGCGCTGCTCCACACACCACTGACCACCTCCAGGCGTTTACCCATTGTCTCTCGAGATAAGGAGGCCAAAGAAGAAATTATGGCAAAACACACACAATCAAGCAGGATGGAACTGTCCAGGTTGCCTATAAGTTAACTGCAGTGCAACTGAAATAGTGCAAGGTTTGGAATACATTGACAAAGCATCTGTTGTAATTTGGACAGTGTCCTAAATAGTATTTGCACTCACAAAATGCAGCTTGACTAAACAAGACCCTGGGGCGAATTTTACCGGGCCCCCGCCATCGGGGGTCGTGGCGGGGGGGCCCCCGGAAAATACCTCCAAGTGAGGCCCACCATGGGTCTCGATGCCGGGAAGACCCAACACCATATTACCGCCGGCGGCAAGGCCTTGTGGCGGCCCCCTGCCACTCTGCAATGGGAACATCATTAAAATATGTTAATACATTATAATCAATCAATAAATACATACCTCGTTGTGCCGTCTGTCCCGCTCCCATATTACGGTTGGTGGCCGGCACACCCGCGTCATCCAATCCCCGCCCACTGAAGAAAGTCGGAACACTGGTGGGGAGGGGGGAGCTGGGGGGAGATGTGTGGGAGCGGGCTTAAACGTTTCCAGGGGTCGAGAGGGTGATGGAAGTGGTAAAGGTAAAAGTGTCTGAACTTTGGTGGGGGAAGGTCAGGTACTGAAGGTAAATATTTTGTGAGGGTCGGGGGCGGGGGCGGGGAGAGGGCAGTAATGACATGTATGGCTACTATGGAGTTGGGAGAGGGGCTGGAAAGATTTTTCAAAATTTAGTTTTATTAATTTTGCATCAACTTTTCCTTTAAAACTTTAACTTCTCATTTAGGGCTCTAAACCAGACACCATTGCTAGGGAAGGAGTGCACGCCTCCTCCACATCATTGGAGGTGGGCTGTCCACCCCAGCCATTTAAATGAGCCTCCACGAGCAATATCACAGCAGCTCCGCAACAGGCGGTCCGCACGTGCGGGCCGCCATGTTAGAGGTTCGTCACCAAGATTGGTAGCAAGCTATTAAAATGCAGCCCCCTTTTCCTTCAAGAAGCTCCTAAAACCTACCTCTTGAACCAAGGATCTGGTCACCCGTCCACACATATTTTTTGGCTTTGAGTCAATTTTTTTTGTCCGATTTATGAAGTGCCTTGGGTCAATTTCACTACGTTAAAGGTCTTACAGAAATGCAAGTTGTTGTTGTTGTGGACCAAATCTAAATCTGGCATGTGTAATGAACAAGATACAGAGCTAATAATGTACCTTTTCCTGCAGGGCTTTACAGGATGCTCACCAGGTAGTCCGGTCTCTCCAACAGGTGAAAAAACACAATGCTGCCAGATCATTACGATCAGGCTAAACAACAATTACAATTTCTTACAAGGAAGAAATACAAGGGGAAATCAGGAGATAAAATAGCAATATACTACAGTGCTTAACTTCCATCAGTACATTGAACTACTCTACATGACAAATTGTTCTGAGATTCTTATAGGCTGTTTTCAGATTTCTTTGAATTGAATTCTTGTCTCAACATACATTTTGGAACTCATGGAGTTCTGCTTTGCCACAATGATGTGAATATATAGTAGACTTTAGAGAACTAATAAACTGATCAACAGGTTCTGATATTTATCACAGCCTAAAGAGTCCTCCAAGCACAAAGCTATCAATAAGCTAGCTTCAAAGATAAAGTGGAACATTTTCAGCCTGGCACCTTTTGAAGGAATGACAGTTCATATCTTATCCATGCTTTGCATTCCCAATTAGGGCTTTGATGAGGCTCAATCGGAATAGTTCTGGGAAAACACATTCTACTGATTTGTAAATTGAAGTACCTGGCTTGAATTCTGCAGACCTTTCTTTCCCTCCCATGTCTCTGTCATTAAGGATGACAACTGAGTCTGCAAGCTTGCATTCACTGGCATCTGCCAGTCTAGAGCCTATAACATGAAATGACCATTGTATAACAACCCCAGCAAGAAATACATGTATTTTCTCAAATAATATACATGTATGCATACACCCTTGCACACACACAGGCAAGGTTACAGGTTCAAAGTATTTGCTTGCAATATGAAAAACAGAAATGTTTGTTAGGATGCCACTGTATATAGACATAACAATTTGGGAAATGGGAGGAGAATCGTATCACTCCTTTAATTTTATTTTTAGTGGTAATAATTTACAGGATTAGAAAAGACCATTTTGGTCCTTAGCTGGTCCTTGTGATTGCATACAGGTTATAGCCTCCCTCTCCCTGCTTCATATCCTGGAATAGCTCCTAATGTTCCTCACCAACTCTCTATATAAGGGATCAAAATCTCTGCCTGTATCCTCATTCACACCAAGTGTTAATTCATTCATTATTCCTGTGCTCAGTAACCTACATTACCTCTCAGTCCCCGAATGCTTCGGTTTTAAAATTTGCATTCCCCTGTTCAAGATCCTCCATAGCCTCACTACTCCCTATCTCTGTAACCTTCTCCAACTCTACCCTCTTCTGATAACTCCTCCAACGCCGACTTCCTTTACCCCACTATTGGTGACTAAGCTGTAGAATTCCCTCCCTAAATGTTTCCATCCTCTTCCTTTAAGACACTCCTTAAAACCTACCTCTTTAACTGAGCATTTGAACCACTGGGCAAAGGAACCACAATTTAAATATTCAAATGAATAAAATTAATAAAGTTACATAGACTTACCTACGATCTTGAGGGCTCACCGCGATCTTCGTCGCGGCAGCCAGCACTCCCGCACCTTCAGATCCCCATCCGGGGAAATGCTGCACCACACTGGTGGGGAGGGGGGAGGAGGTAAGTTTGTCACTGCAGGTTGGGGGGGGGGGAGGAAATGGGGTCAAAATGCACGTAATACGTATAGGGGATGGTGGGAAGTGTTGAACCTTAAACTTTGTGCAGTTTGGGGAGAAAGGTCAGATGTAAAAGGTAAGTGCTTTGGGTGGGTGGGAAGGGCAAATAGTTATTGTAATTGTTATTGGGGGCATGGGAAAGGGGAATTAGAAATGTATTTTTTTAATTTTGGGGTTAGGACTTACAAAATGTAAATTTAAATTGGGCAGCAGAGTTGCCTGCCCTTTAAAAACAGGCAGCTGATGCCATTGCCAGAGACGGACAGCCCGCCCCCTTCACGAGATCGGGCGGGGGAGGGGCCGCCCCATTTATTTAAATGAGCCACCGCGCTTGAGATTGCATCGAACCTTTGGCGTGCAGCCCACTCGCCGCCAAAGTCGCGGTGCCTCTTAAAATCCAGCTCTGAGTGTGCAGTCTGTACAAATTCTTACACTGCATGAAGGTTTTGCTCGCCTTGTCTGAACCTGACAACCTGGCCAGGAGGAGCAGCGGTTGTGAAGGGAGTGAGTACCAGAATTGGCTGAGACAGAGATTTGAACTTGATCTCCTTACTACTAATGTGCTGCATCAACTACTCTGAGGCAAAAAGGCCTTTCCTGTTGTTTCCATAACAACACTTCCTTGTTGATTTATCACAATTACCACAATTATCACCATTTACAATTATCCTGGTAGGGAAAAAATGCAAATCCTCATGTTTATCCTATGTTTAACGTATCAAGATACATTGGTATTTATAACCATGTTTGGAGATGCAGTGTTTGAATACATTTGCATAACTCAAAATATGTGCATAAACTTGTCAATTTTTTTGCCGTTCTCGTACACTCTAAACCAGAATTTCCTCATTCAAATCTCCATCACAGTGGCCGGAATTTTACAGTTCCCCCAATGAGCAGGCTCGTGGCGGTGAGGGGCCATAAAATTGAGTGGGAGGTGGTGGGGCGGGGTGGGGGAGGTGGCGGAAGCACTCCCGACCTCTTCCTGTCCCTGCTGCAATTTTACATAGGGCGGCAGCAAGAAACAGCCCGACCATCCCAAGCCAATCAAAGCCCTTAAGTGGCCAATTAACTTCCAATTAAGGGAACTCCTCCTGCCACCGCGGGCATTGTACCTTCGGCAGATGGACATCAAAGGCCCCAAGAATCCCGCCTGTTAAAATCAGGCGGCCTTCATGCAGGCTGGAGGGGGGCCTTCCTGATTAGGCACCCTGTGGCCTATGGCCAGCCGTCCCAGAAGCCCCAACTTCCCACAATGCACCACCCCCCTCCCAACTCTCCTGCCACCCCCCTTTGCCTCGCCGGGGCCTGGCCGATTTTAAAGGGCCTCGCCAGAAACACTTACCTGAGTTCCAGGGCCATCCTTCCTGTTGCCGCCAATGGTTGGGTATAGTTCCTGCAGTGGCCACCGCTGTTGGTGGCGCTGCTGGGACTAAGAGCTGCCAGCCCACTGATTGGCTGACAGCTCCATTCGGCGGGACTTCCTGCCTCAAGGCGGTGGAAGTCGCGCCCAAGGCCAATTAAGGGCCTGGGGAATGAAAAATCTTGGCCTGGCTCCCCAGGCCCAGCAGAGGTGAGCTCGCCACTGACTTCCCAATGTATAATTCCAGGCAAAATCTTTGAAAAACTATTTACAACTAAGTTTAAGAACTTAGCTCAGAGATTCGTTGATGCTGTTAAAAAAAATGTAATTAAATGAACTGGTGCGTCCCAGTTACTGGGGCTCAGCAGTAAGCCTTATCATAATGCTGTTTAAAAGCATATTTGCATTACAAATCTTACAGTCAGGCCATCATGCCTGTGCCAGCATTTCAATAGAGCTATTCAATTAGTCTATCCATAGCCAGAGAATTGCCATCAATGGCCTCTCTTCCCATTCCTGTCCCATTTCCTCTGGTTTTCCCCAGAGATCTATCATTGGCCCCTCCCTACTTCGATATACTGGCCCTCAGCATCATACAAAAACACAGAGTCAATTACGTATGCTGACGACACCCAGTTTTACCTCACTACTACCTCTCATGACCCTTCCATCCAATGTCCCTAAATTATCAGACTGCTTGTTTGACATCTAGCACTGGATGAGCGAAAGTTCCTCCAATTAAATGTTGTCCAAAGCCATTGTTTTCAGTCCCTGCCCAAACCCCATTCCCGAGACAACAACTCCAGGCCTCTCACTGGCAACTGTCTGAGGCTGAAACAAACTTTTTGCAACTTTGGTGACCTATTTGACCCCAAGATGAGTTTCTAACCACATATCTGCAGCATCAATCTATTTTCACCTCTGTAACCTGGCCCAACTCCAACCCTGCCTCAGCTCATCTGCTGCTAAGTCCTCATTCATATCTTTGTTACCTCTAGACTTGACTACTCTAGCGGACTTCTCAAAAGCAATTAGGGATGGGCAACAAATGCTGGCTGTGCAAGCGACGCCCAGATCCTATGAACAAATTATAAAGAATTCATGGCTGGCCTCTCACATTCTATTCTCCGTAAACTTGAGGTCATCCTAAACTGCTGCCCATATCCTAACCTCACCAAGTCCTGTTCACCCATTGCCCCTCTGCTCACTGACCTACATTAGCTCCCAGTAAAGAAGCACCTTAATTTTCAAACTTTTAACCTCAGGCCAGACGGGTTGCAACTGAAGAGAGCCGGGACTGAGTTCCTTGCAGGACGTTTTGCCAGTGCTATTGGGGAGGGTTCAAACTAGTTTGGCAGGAGGATGGGGACCTGAGGGTCGACTCAGTTGGGACAAAATCAGAAAGGAAAATGGAAGGCAGAAAGTTAACGGATGAGTCTGGAAGACAGAGGAGACAAAGGTTAGAAAATAAAAAAAGTGTGGCAGTGCTCAAGAGTATCTATTTCAGTGCAAGGAGTACAGCAAATAAAGCAGATTAGCTGAGGGCACAGATAGACACGTGGCAGTATGATATCATAGCTATTACAGAAACATGATGTAAGGAGGGACAGGAACGGCAGCTCAATGTTCCTGGTTACAGGATTTTCAGAAGCGATATGGAGGGGGATAAGAAAGGAGATGGAGTGGCAATTTTGGTCAAGGAAATGAAGAGGGATGATATGTTGGAAGGTTCATCAAATGAGGCCATATGGATTGAGCTAAGGAACAAAATAAAGGGCAATCACACTGCTAGGAGTGTACTATAGACCCCAAACAGTCAGAGGGAGATAGAAGAGCAGATATGTAGGCAAATCTCTGAGAAGTGCAAAAACAATAGGGCAGTAATAGGGGATTTTAACGACCCCAATATTAACTGGGATAGTTTTAATGTGAAAGGAATTGAGGGAGCAGAATTCTTGAGGTGCATTCAGGGGAACTTTTTTGCCCAGTATGTAGAAGTCCAACAAGAGAAGGTGCAGTTTTAGACTTAGATTTAGGAAATGAAGATGGGCAGGTGGAAGGGATGGCAGTGGGAGAGCTTTTTGGTGGTAGTGATCATAATTCAGTCAGTTTTAACATAATTATGGAAAAGGATGGAGATAGAACAGGAGTTAGAGTTCTCAATTGTGCCAAGGCCAATTTTACTAAACTGAGGAGTGATTTAGCAAAAGTGGTCTGGAAACAGCTACTTGAAGGTAAATCAGTGTCAGAGCAGTGGGAGGCATTCAAAGGAAAGATTCAAGGGGTTCAGAGTAAACATGTTCCCACAAAGAAAAAGGGTGAGATGGCCAAATCTAGAGCCCCATGGATGTCAAGGAGCCTACAGGGTAAGATAAGGCAGAAAAGGAAAGCTTTTGTCCGACACTGAGAACTCAATACTACAGAAAGCCGAGAGGAGTACAGAAAGTGGAGGGGTGAAATCAAACAGGAAATAATGAAAGCAAAGAGAGGGCATGAATGAATATTGGCAAGCAAAATCAAGGAGAACCCAAAGATGCTTTATCAATACATTAAGAGTAACAGGATAACTAAGGAGAGAGTAGGGCCCATAAAAGACCAAAAAGGTAACCTACGTGTCGGGGCGGAAGATGTTGGTATGTTTCTTAATGAATACTTTGCATCTGTCTTCACAAAAGAGAGGGATGATGCAGATATTGTAGTCAAGGAGGAGGAGTGTGAATTATTGGATGTGATAAACAGAGGGAGAGAGGAAGTAGTAATGGGATTAGCATTCTTGAAAGTTGATAAATCACCAGGGCCAGATGAAATGTAGCCTAGGCTGTTAAAAGTAGCAAGAGAGGAAATAGCAGAAGGTCTGACCATCATTTTCCAGTCCTCACTGGATACAGGTGTGGTACCGGAGGATTGGAGAACTGTTAATGTTGTACCTCTGTTTAAAAAGGGAGCGAAGGATAGACCAAATAATTACAGGCCAGTCAGTCTAACCTCAGTAGTGAGAAAATTATTGGAATCTATTCTGAGAGACAGGATAAACTGTCACTTAGAAAGGCACAGGTTAATCAAGGATAGTCAGCGCGGATTTGTTAAGGGAAGATCTTGTTTGACCAACTCGATCGAATATTTTGAAGAAATCAAAAGGAAGATCTTAGATGAGGGTAGTGCATTTGATGTGATCCACATGGATTTTAGCAAGGCTTTTGACAAGGTCCCACATGGCTAAAGCTAAGATGACTAACAATGTTAAAAAGACAAGTCTAAAGGCATTGCGTCTTAATGCATGGAGCATTTGCAGTAAGGTGGATGATTTTTTTTTCTTTGGCCTCCTTGTCTCGAGAGATAATGGGTAAGCACCTAGAGGTGGTCAGTGGCTTGTGAAGCAGCGCCTGGAGTGGCTATAAAGGCCAAATCTAGAGTGACAGACTCTTCCACAGATGCTGCAGATAAAATTGGTTGTCAGGGCTGTTACACAGTTGGCTCTCTCCTTGCGCTTCTGTCTTTGTTCCTACCAACTGCTAAGTCTCTTCAACTCGCCACTCTTTAGCCCCGCCTTTATAGCTGTCCCCCAGCTCTAGCGATCACTGGCAACTGACTCCCACGACTTGTGATCAATGTCACAGGACTTCATGTCACATTTGCAGACGTCTTTAAAGCGGAGACATGGACGGCCGGTGGGTCTGATACTAGTGTTGAGCTCGCTGTACAATGCGTCCTTGGGTATCCTGCCATCTTCCATGCGGCTCACATGGCCAAGCCATCTCAAGCGCCGCTGGCTCAGTAGGGTGTATATGCTGGGGATGTTGGCCGCCTCGAGGACTTCTGCGATGGAGATACGGACCTGCCACCTGATGCCAAGGATTCTCTGGAGGCAGTGAAGATGGAATGAGTTGAGACGTCGCTCATAGCTGACATACGTTGTCCAGGCCTCGCTGCCATAGAGCAAGGTATTGAGGATACAGGCTTGAAACACACAGAATTTTGTGTTCTGCGTCAGTGTGCCATTTTCCCACACCCTATTGGCCCATCTGGACATAGCAGCAGACGCCTTTCCATGCGCTTGTTGATTTCTGCATCGAGAGACAGTTTACTGATGATAGTTGAGCCTAGGTAGGTGAACTCTTGAACCACTTCCAGAGCGTGGTCGCCGATATTGATGGATGGAGCATTTCTGACGTCCTGTCCCATGATGTTCGTTTTCTTGAGGCTGATGGCTAGGCCAAATTCGTTGCAGGCAGCCGTAATCCTGTTGATGAGACTCTGCAGACACTTTTCAGTGTGAGATGTTAATGCAGCATCGTCAGCAAAGAGGAGTTCCCTGATGAGGACCTTCCATACTTTGGTCTTCGCTCTAAGACGAGCAAAGTTGAACAACCTGCCATCTGATCTTGTGTTGAGGAAATTTCCTTCTTCTGAAGACTTGAACGCATGTGAGAGCAGCAGGGAGAAGAAAATCCCAAATAGTATAGGTGTAAGTACACAGCCCTGTTTCACGCCACTCAGGATAGGAAAGAGGTCTGATGAGGCACCGCTATGCTGAATTGTGCCTTTCATATTGTCATGGAATGAGGTGATGATACTTAGTAGCTTTGGTGGACATCTGATCTTTGCTAGTAGTCTGAAGAGACCACATTTGCTGACGAGGTCAAAGGCTTTGGTGAGATCTATGAAAGCAACATAGAGGGGCATCTGGTGTTCATGATGAATTAACAGCGCAAATAGATATAAACGGTTACGATTTAGTTGTGATTACGGAGACATGGCTGCAGGGTGACCAAGGATGGGAACTGAACATCCAGGAGTAATCAATATTTAGGAAGGACAGCCAAAAAAGAAAGGAGGTGGAGTAGCATTGTTAGTAAAGGAGGAAATCAAGTCAATAGTGAGGAAGGATATTGGCTCAGAAAATTATGATGTGGAATCTGTATGGATGGAGCAAAGAAACACCAAGGGGCAGAAAACGTTGGTGGGGGTTGTCTATAGGCCCCCAAACAGTAGAGGTGATGTAAGGGATGGCATTAAACAGGAAATTAGAGATGCATGCAATAAGGGTACAACTGTAATCATGGATGATTTTAATCTACATTTAGATTGGTCAAACCAAATTAACAATAATACTGTGGAGGAGGATTTCCTGGAGTGTGTACGTGACGGTTTTTTAGACCAATACATGAAGGAACCAACTCGAGAACAGGCTATCCTAGACTGGGTATTGTGCAATGAGAAAGGATTAATTAACAATCTTGTTGTGCGGGGTCCCTTTGGGAAGAGCGACACACCTGGAAAGCATAAACGGGATTGGACAAAGTCAGCATGTGTTTACGAAAGGGAAATCATGCTTAACAAATCTACTGGAGTTTTTTGAGGATGTAACTAGTAGAATAGATAAGGGAGAACCAGTGGATGTGGTGTATTTGGATTTTCAGAAGGCTTTCAGAAGGTCCCATATAACAGGTTAGTGTGCAAAATTAAAGCACATGAGATTGGAGGTAATATACTGGCATGGATTGAGAATTGGTTGCCAGGAAACAGAGAGTAGGAATAAACAGGTCTTTTTCCCAGCTATTCACAATATATATTATTGACTTGGGTGAGGGAACTAAATGTAACATTTCTAAGTTTGCAGATGACACAAAGCTGGGGCGGGGGGGGAATGTGAGCTGTGAGGAGGATGCAAAGAGGCTCCAATTTAATTTGGACAAGTTGGGTGAGTGGGCAATGCATGGCAGATGCAGTATAATGGGGATAAATGTGAGGTTTTCCACTTTGGTTGTAAAAACAGAAAGGTAGATTATTATCTGAATGGTGATAGATCGGGAAAGGGGGAGGTGCAACGAGACCTTGTACACCAGTTGCTGAAAGAAAGCATTCAGGTGCAGCAAGCAGATTGGAAGGCGAATGGTATGTTGGCCTTCATTGCAAGAGGATTTGAGGACAGGTGCATGGATGTCTTACTGCAATTATACAGGGCCTTGGTGAGACCACATCTGAGGAAAGATGTTCTTGCCAAGGAGGAGTGCAAAAAAGATTTACTAGGCTGATTCCTGGGGTGGCAGGATTGACGTATGAGGAGAGATTGAGTCGACTAGGCCTATATTCACTAGAGTTTAGAAGAATGAGAGGGGATCTCATATAAATCTATAAAATTCTAACAGGACTAGACAAGCTAGATGCAGGAAGGATGTTGCCAATGGCTGGGGAGTCCAGAACCAGGGGTCACAGTCTCAGGATATGGGGTATGCCATTTAGAACCAAGATGAGGAGAAATTTCTTCATCAGAGGGTGATGAACCTGTGGAATTCTCTACCACAGAAGGCAGTGGAGGCCAAGTCATTAAATATAGTCAAGAAGGAGATAGATATATTTCTTAACGCCAAAGGGATCAAGGGACATGAGGAGAAAGCGGGAACAGAGTACTGAATTCGACGATGAGCCATGATCTTTTTTGAATGGCGGAGCAGGTCCTAAGGGCCGAATGGCTACTCCTGCTCCTATTTTCTATGTTTCTATGGCAGACTGGTTACAAAAATAAGATCCCATGGGATCCAGGGAAATGCAGCAAGGTGGATACAAAATTGGCTCAGTGGCAGGAAACAAAGGATAATTGTTGACGGATGTTTTAGCGACTGGAAAGCTGTTTCCAGTGGCGTTCCGCAGGGCTCAGTACTGGGTCCCCTACTTTTTGTCGTTATATATTAACAATTTGGATGTAAATATAGGGGGCATGATCAAGAAGTTTGCAGATGACACAAAGATTAGCCGTGTGGTAGACAGCAAGGAAGATAGCTGCAGGCTGCAGGAGATATTGATGGTCTGGTCAGATGAGCAGAAAAGTGGCAAATGGAATTCAACCTGGAAAAGTGTGAGATGATGCATTTGGAGAGGTCAAACAAGATAAAGGAATACACAGTTAATGGGAAAATACTGAGAAGTGTAGAGGAAGTGAGGGACCTTGCAGTGAATGTCCACAGAGTCCTGAAGGTAGCAGGACAGGTCGATAAGGTGATTAAGAAGGCATATGGAATCCTTTCCTTTATTAGCCGAGGTATAGAATATAAGAGCGGGAGGTTATGCAGAAACTGTATAACTCATTGGTTAGGCCACAACTTGAGTACTGTTTGCAGTTCTGGTCACCTCATTACAGAAAGGATGTAATTGCACTAGAGGCAGTACAGAGGAGATTTACGAGGATGTTGCCAGGACTGGAAAAATGCAGCTATGAGGAAAGATTGGATAGGCTGGGGTTGTTCTCCTTGGAACAGAGAAGGCTGAGGGGAGTTCTGATTGAAATGTACAAAATTTTGAGGGGCCTGGATAGAATTGAAGTGAAGGGTCTATTCACCTTAGCAGAGAGGTCAGTGACGAGGGGGCATAGTTTTAAAGTGATTGGTAGAAAAATTAGAGGGGAGATGAGGAAAAACCTTTTTACCCAGAGGGTGGTGGGAGTCCGGAACTCACTGCCTGAAAGAGTAGTCGAGGCAGAGATCCTCAACTCATTCAAAACGAGTCTGGATATGCACCTCAAGCGCCGTAATCTTCAGGGCTACGGGCCAAATGCTGGAAGGTGGGATTAGAATAGGTGGATCGTTTTTCATCTGGCACAGACACGATGGGCCAAGTGGCCTCTTTCTGTGCCTTAAACTTTCCATAACTTTTCTATGATTTTCAAATCCCTCCCATGGCCTCAACAGTCTCTATCTCTGTTAAATCTTCAATCCCTACAATACTCCAAGATATCTGCGTTCCTTCAATTCTGGGCTCCTGAGCATCTCTGATTTTAATCACTTCACCATTGTTGGCCGCATCTTCAGCTGCCAAAATCCTAAGTTCTAGAATTCCCTCCCTAAACCCCTCTGCCTCTCTACCTCGCTTTCCTTCTTTAAGATGCTCCTTAAAACCTACCTCTATGACCAAGCTTTTGGTCATCTGACCTAATACCTCCTTATGTGGCTCGGTGTCAAATTTTATTTGATAATGCTCTTGTGAAGAACCTTGGGATGTTTTACTACTCTAATGGTGCTATATAAATACAAGTTTTTGTTGTTCTTGTAGTTTCACTTCCCTGCTCTTTCCCCATGGTCCTGCAAATTTTTCCTTTTCAAATATTTATCTAATTTCCTTTTGAAAGTTACTATTGAATCTGCTTTCACCAGCCTGTCAGGTGGCGCATTTCAGGTTATAACAACTTGCTGGTTCTTTTCCAATTATCTCAAATCCGTGTCCTCGGGTTACTGACCCTCCTACCAGTGGAAACAGTTCTACTGTACCAAGAACCTTCACAATTAAAACTCCCCTTAACATTCTCCATTCTAAGGAGAACAAGCCCAACTTCTCTGGTCCCTCCACATAACTGAAGTCCCTCACCCCTAGTATCATTCTGGTAAATCTCCTCTGCACCCTCGTCAAGATCTTGACATCCTTCCTAAAGTGTGGTCTTCTTACACTTGAGGGTTGTAACTTAGAGGAAGGAAAGTCCAGGGAGAAAAATTTGCTGTTGAAAATATGTTCCCTCGTACCTATACAGTTTTTTTAAAAAGTGAATTTTAAAATACATGTTACCTTTTAAAAAATAAATCTACAACAAGACTGTCAAGGTGGAGAGGAGGAGGGCTGCAAGTGGCCTACAGGCCATACTGTGAGTAGCACTGCCGTGCAGTGCAGTGCATTTGGTGCACAGCAGCAACTATTGGGTAATCAATTCAAAACCTTCTTCCATTTAATGTGCCAGGCTCTGTGGATTATTCTACAAATATAGAAGGTTCTTTCAAAATGTGGCATTAATATAATTTGCTTTTAGTGGGAACAAAGTGCAGAGAATAGTTGACTTCTCATATTAAAAAAGCCAAGATATACATTAGATTAACAGCCAAATTCAGCTTTGCATTAATTACGTTCAGTGCTAATTGCCACCATCTGAATTTCAGCACAGAGGATGTGTTATGTTTGGACCATTGATGAACACTGTATTTTAAGTTGGGCATAAACCACAGTTAACACTGCACTGATCTAATTCCTATATATGTATTTAATGAGTCAATTCAGGCCTTTCTAACAAGTGAGACCAAAGACAATGGGTCGGTAGAGTTGACTGCAGTGCACAAGTACAATGAGGTTCAATGTATAATTAATAAGATACTATTGTATTCTCACACATGATGCTTTGATGTTCTATTAGCCTTCTATTTGTTGTCATCAGTATAATTTCGTTGCACAGACTCTGCCTTGCCAGAATTCAAGTGTAAACAAAACTGCAATTACATTAGTACTGTTAACCTTTCATTAGGTGTTTACAATCTTGTACACATCATGACAACGTGTATCTATCAATCATAATTGTGCAGCTGCTTCTTTAAGGTTCCAAACATTCGCGTGAGCAAGTTTCTTCTGTGCAATTATTTTTCAAAATTGAGAAGCCTGGAAGAAAGGCCCAAGTTCATAGTGCAAACCAACAACAAAGATGAAAAGAATAGGGGAGCAGCTAAGGTAGGGTGGTTAGGGAATGGAAGGCTTTGGTTTTACAAAACTGTAGATTGTTGGAAGGAGATAAGACTGAAGAAAGTAAGAATTTTTGCAGTCTTGGCAAAGAATTTGAATAAAGGATGGTGTTAAGATCTACCTGCAGGAAGAAGAGTGTGTAAGATAGCATATTTGGTACTGAGGAAGACCTACAAAATTAAGAGAGGCAATGACCATTGCAGTAAAAAAAGTTTTAAAACTGTGATGAGCAAAGAGGAGGATCCCCTGTTGGACAACAACCATTTTCTTGTATCATGTCTAGTAGTGCTATACAGTTGATAGAATAGCCTTCTCATTCATGGGAGCAACATTGAAATTCTGGGCTGATCTATGCTTTCTGGCTATCTGTGATGGCCCAAATGCCATCAGGAACTCACCGGGAGACAAGCTGTATTCTCAATCCTTCACACAGCCATTCACTTCCATTGCCACACCAGCTGATACTGTATTCATGCAACGCATAGCCCAAGAATTATCATCTAACTGCACTCAGTACCACAAAAAGTGATAAACGTACATTTTTTCTCAAAATGATGCAATTGAGATTTGCCCTGTTTTAGATTTATAACATTTAGATGTTGTACCTTTTCATTCAAATTGTAGCGAGGTCAAAATTGGCAAATTTAGACTGGTTTCTGTTGACTACTTCCTCAAAGAGATTTACCTTTAAAAAAGTGGGCAATATGCTGAAAAGATGGCTGCCGAAGGTCAGATGACCTGGCCTGTGTATTCAAGAACTGCCTCACTGTCTTGAAAGGACAAAGGGATACATTACAGACTAACAGGTGTTAACTACACCCATGCCGAAACCATCAAGAGACATTCCTGAATTGAATGGTTTTCTTCTGAGATAAAGAGGGTGCAAAGTAGCCAGATCATAACAGAACGGTATCCATCCAGACATCAATAGATAACAATCGATTCCACATCCTAGTGTATTGTGTGGTCACACCAGGAAAGAATGCCGTATCAACTAAGAGAAATGCTAATGTGATGGATTTTGACCTTAAAAGGTAGCCCAACGGAGAGAGAGGAGAGATCACATTTACATCACAGAAAGCAATCCAGCCAGTGGATATGGAACTAATTCCAGCCAGGCAAGGAAGAAGCTGTGCTGATAATTCTACACTTCAACATGCACAGCAGAGAACTGAAAGTGACCACCACCTCCAGTCTAAAGTCTTAACCACCAGAAAATCTACAACACCTCAACAAGTTCAAGACTATAAGCACCCAGGCCTGCTCCTTTAAAAGAGACTGTCCTCCTGAGAAAATTCGACATGTTTACTGCAAACCACGAACACATACCACACTCTGAACTGCATGCTACTCTTTTCTCTCTATCTATCTATTCTTGTGTGTGTATATGACAATATGAAAGGCACAACTCAACATGGTGGCTCCTCATCAGACCCCTTTCCTATCCTGAGTGGCGTGAAACAGGGCTGTGTTCTCGCACCCACACTTTTTGGGATTTTCTTCTCCCTGCTGCTTTCACATGCGTTCAAGTCCTCTGAAGAAGGAATTTTCCTCCACACAAGATCAGGGGGCAGGTTGTTCAACTTTGCCCATCTAAGAGCGAAGTCCAAAGTACGCAAAGTCCTCATCAGGGAATTCCTCTTTGCTGCCGATGCTGCTTTAACATCTCACACTGAAGAGTGCCTGCAGAGTCTCATCGACAGGTTTGCGGCTGCCTGCAATGAATTTGGCCTAACCATCAGCCTCAAGAAAACGAACATCATGGGGCAGGATGTCAGAAATGCTCCATCCATCAATATTGGCGACCACACTCTGGAAGTGGTTCAAGAGTTCACCTACCTAGGCTCAACTATCACCAGTAACCTGTCTCTAGATGCAGAAATCAACAAGCGCATGGGAAAGGCTTCCACTGCTATGTCCAGACTGGCCAAGAGAGTGTGGGAAAATGGCGTACTGACACGGAACACAAAAGTCCAAGTGTATCAGGCCTGTGTCCTCAGTACCTTGCTCTATGGCAGCGAGGCCTGGACAACGTATGTCAGCCAAGAGCGACATCTCAATCATTCCATCTTCGCTGCCTCCGGAGAATACTTGGCATCAGGTGGCAGGACCGTATCTCCAACACAGAAGTCCTCAAGGCGGCCAACATCCCCAGCTTATGCACACTACTGAGTCAGCGGCGCTTGAGATGGCTTGGTCATGTGAGCCGCATGGAAGATGGCAGGATCCCCAAAGACACATTGTACAGCGAGCTCGCCACTGGTATCAGACCCACCGGCCGTCAATGTCTCCGCTTTAAAGACGTCTGCAAACGCGACATGAAGTCCTGTGACATTGATCACAAATCGTGGGAGTCAGTTGCCAGCGTTTGCCAGAGCTGGCGGGCAGCCATAAAGGCGGGGCTAAAGTGTGGCGAATCGAAGAGACTTAGCAGTTGGCAGGAAAAAAGACAGAGGCACAAGGGGAGAGCCAACTGTGTAACAGCCCCGACAAACAAATTTTTCTGCAGCACGTGTGGAAGAGCCTGTCACTCCAGAATTGGCCTTTATAGCCACTCCAGGCGCTGCTCCACACACCAGTGACCACCTCATTGTCTCTCGAGATAAGGAGGCCAAAGAAGAAGAATATGTGCACGAGTGATGTTGTGAACATTTCGGGGATGGAATATTGTTTAACATATAGTTAATCTTCTGTTTTTAACCTACAAGAAAACCTGTCATTTGTCTGTTTATTTGACCCTAAAAACACTCAGGGGTTAACTCATTCATTCAGAAGGCTTTTGATAAGGTCTCACACAAGAGGTTAGTAAGCAAAAGTAGAGCACATGGGATTGGGAGTAATATACTGGCATGGATTGAAAATTGGTTCATGGACAGAAAACAGAGAGTAGGAATAAACGGGTCATTCTCAGTTTGGCAGGCTGTGACGAGTGCAGTACTACAAGGATATGTGCTTGGGCCCCAGCTATTCACAATCTGTAGCAATAATTTGATATGGGAGGGTTCAAGGGGATTTAGCCTACTCCTGCTCCTATTTCCTATGTTTCTATGTTCAGAATTTTAAATAAAGCCGATTGCGGTCAGTTGGGAGGCGAACAAGTGGGAACCACCCACATCCCTTACCACCTGTCCGTAACACCACTGTCTTGAAGACCCAGTCCAAACTAATAAGATAAAAAGTCTTCCCGCTAATGAAACCAGTTTGCATTTTCTCAATCCAGTTCCTGGTGAGCACAAACCAAAAGCACAAAAACTGCCTACAAATCTAGCAAGAATTGGCATTCTCATGCAGATAGGCCAAAAAGATGGGAAGGAAAAAAATCCTACAGAGCTCTTTTGAGATTGAAGTTGAAGCACATTGGTAGAGAAATATGGAACAGTGAGAAAATGTCAAATATTGTTAAATATAACATTGATTAAGTATGCTGGTAAAAGCTAAACATACACATGTGGAACAGAATTTAAAAATGACATCCAGCATTATAATTCATTTTTAAGAGTCAATGTAATATAACTAGCTGATGTTTGAAGGAAAAAAATACAATGTGGGATGACATGCACCAATGACAGCATAAAACATTCTAACATCCTGTGCTGTGGAGTGGTATATGATTTAAGTCCAGGCACATGACTCCAAACTCAGGAGTGTCTTCAGGGCAATGACAGACTTTACTATGCATCTTGTCAGACTCTACCTGACCTGCAAGTCAATGATGCTGACAGAGGCAGAAGCAAAAGTATAAAATCAACACAAAAATTACCAAATGTCACAAAACAGATATTGTTCAGAGTGTATCTAGAATCTGGGTATCTATCACTGCTCTGTCAATATAATCTTTCAAAATCACTTTTATAACTCATTAAAAATCAACAAACAAAAAACAGCCGGCATCTGCAACATCACCCAGTTTGCTGTCCACTACTGTAAAGGAGGTGAATGACACTATTTATCCCAGGAGAAGGGAGTACATTGTGTTCTGTATGACCAGAGTGTGCATGTGGCTGTGTCAACAACCATCATAATGCTGAAATAAAAGCTACAAGAAAACAACTCATTCCAAACCAATTTTATCAAACAAAACATCCAATATTCCATACAAAAGCCAACTAATCACCATTGTGAATTCCCTTGGTGCCTCTCTTGCAGATGCCTTTGCCTGTCCTAGTGCTCCTACTCAGTGCTACCCCAGTGATTGCAGCATGACTGGTGGAAGGCTGCTGAATTTCACTGGGTGAGACAGCAGATGGCTTTGCAGAACATCCTCGAGCAGCTCTGGACCTTGAGGGCCTGGCTTTGGACTGCACCACCTCAGCATGGGTGACAACTGTCTGGTCTGGTCTGGCTGGCTGACAAGCAATAACAAGGGTACTGGTGGAGGCAGCACGAATGCTGTCATCCTCAGGAAGGACAGCAGTTTTGTGCTCCACGGAATCACTGCCACTCGCCCAGGTGGTGCCTCAGAAATCCTAGCAATATGTATTTGGGACTGCTGTGAGACCCTGCAATCCCCTTTGAACACTGGTATCTGCAGCCATGATGGCAGCAGTCTGAACCTGCATGGCTACAAGCTGACCTTGCATGACACCAGTCTGAATGACCACTGCAGCACTCAGACGTTGGGTGGCTTCTGCTTGCACTGCAATGGACGCTGAGATATCAGCCATCAGACAATCCATCACGGTCAGATCGGCAAGCGCTGCCATAGAGGTGGCCACCACTTCCACGCTGGAAATGGGCTCCGAGCTCTATGCCAAGTTGGAGCCAGCCCCCTCCATGCTTCTTGACAGTGACAGCAGGCTTTCTGGAAGCCCTTCAAAGGCACCAAGCATTTAATTGTGCATGTCCATCAGCCTTTTTCTGTACACTTCAAAGTCCTCTTCTGAGTCCTCTGCAGCAGAACTCATCTGTGACTGCGTCCTCCGGGGAGATGGCATCTACGCTACCCTTTCCCCTGCCTTGGCTGCAGGCCACTCATGTCTGGTGACTCACCACATACAGATCCTACTTCTATGCTATCCTCTGAAGTTTGTGTCGTGCCAGGATCTGAGCTGGTGGCTGCGAGCGTTAGATCGGGTGACGGTGTTTTTTGTTCATTAGTGTCCTGCTCCTCTTGCACCTCATGTTCCCACACCAGTTCTTGGGGGATCTGAAAAATTAAAGGTGCAAGGGTAGGGCTGCAGTGAGGGAAGGGGGGAAAGCAGAGGTGCAAGATTACTTCATCTGCAGCTTGTATATCAGGAGACATTGTGGGATGAGGAGGAAATGGGACGTGAGAAGGTAGATTCAGAAGGACTTCACCATCACCTTCACTGGTTTCAGCCACGACACTGACCACAGCCTCAGTCATGGCCACTCCAATGATTGCCAGCACTGTCTCCTACATGGGTATGAGGACATGCAGCCGTACCTATCCCTGGCCAGTTAAGTTCTGCTGCCTCTGGTTATGTGCCACCTGATTCTGCAAGAGAGAGGGAAGTGTGTCAGTGAGTGTGGTGCAATGTGCTTGGGTGATGTGCCTGTATTTGTTGAATAGCTGGCAGTGTGTGCATGCTGAAATGTGGCTGTGAGACTTGCAACAGTGCTAAGAGTGTAAGGGGGAGATGAGGCTATAAATGTAAGGTATGAGTTGTGCTTGATAGATATTGTTGACAGGTGAGTACGCAGGGCTGGTGAATGGAGCAATGTGTGAAGCTGGTGGTTCATTTGTAAGGATACGGCATTTGATGATACATTCACTGAGCTTGACCACTCCTATGTGATTATTAAACTTCTTCCTGCACTGAATCCAGGTAGTCGGGGCCAGACTGCTTGCATTGACAGTGGTGGCCACCTGCTCCCATGATCTTCTGAGTGTCTGTCCAGAGGGCCTCCTAGTCCCCCTGTGGATAGAGGACCACGCTCCTCCTGTCCACCTCCTGTGCCAAGCCCTCCACGGCGGCATCAGAGTACACTGGAGCATGCTCTCTGCCCTGTTACACCATTTGTACTGCTCTTCCTGCTTAGGGACACTTCCTTAGCTGCTTCCAGCCCCCGCTGCAGCCAGAATGCAACTCCCCTTTAAGAGGTACAGACTGCCTTTAAGTAGTGCAGGCTAGCTTTAAGTTGTGCTTGCCTCACACAATCTTAGCCTCCCTGCTGAGGCATGCAGCATTTTGTACTGGGCTGCACGATACTATTATAACAAGCAGATAGCACAAAGTTTGCATGCTGCCTGCATCACAACGAACGGGCATGGGTTAACCACACATTGCCATTTTCAGGTCTTATCCAATTTTTCCCCCTTTTTAAGCAAAATGCTGAATTTAGGAGCTTACTTGTTATATATCTTTTGGGGTAGAAAGATTAAAACACTCCTGCAAATACAATTCTCAGAATCCATCAGCTCTTCCCAGTATCTTTCCACTTCAAGTGTATACACATCCAACAGGAAGAGAAAACAATCTGGCCAATCAGATGGGCCCTGACATCCTCCAGCTGTGCCTTTCACCTGACCCGACTAGTTTATGTTGACAGCCTCTAATCAAGTGGCGGGGGACTCCTGATCTTTCTCAAGAGAGGCTGAAAAACTGACAGATGGATTGAAAACTTGGCCATAAGCATTAAAAGCTGATGTTTGGTATTCATGTCAAGATGAGGGATTCTGTGCTGGGAAATGAAATGTCTTTTTTTTCAGACATCTAGTATTAGAATCAAGCACTATCAGCTCAGATATAACCTAGTTAGATACAGGGTAAAGCTCCTTTTACTCTGCTCCAGCCATGCTCAATACCTTCAACCTCAGAAAAGCATCCTCCACTGAATCACTGTGCAATCTTTCATCTTATACACCAGCTTGTGGTCCCTCTTGACTCAGAATGTCAGTTAGTGCCAAACTAAAGGGTGGTGCTGTGCTCTGGGGATGAGATTAAAACCACCCAAACTCAATTAATTTACAATCCTTACAGTGGACAAACAAGAGGTTTCCACTGCACCTGCTTGAACGGGCTTTCTCCCGAAACAAATGCCAAGCGCATGCTTTGCCTGCCTGCGAAAATTTCAAATTTAGTACTTTTTTCATTGTGCTGTCTTTAGCAAATACAATGATAATCTTAGCTATGTATTAAAAAAAAAGATTAATCAGTGAGTAGAAGGATATGGATTATACACTAAGGCAGAGGAGAACTAAAAATAGCCTCAGCACCTCCTGTACCTGGGCCTAAATGGCAGGTCAGATGGATGGGCTGGAGGCTTTTTCTAATGTCGACCTTCTTATGCCTATTAAAAGCATCATTTGTCACACAAACTGTGGTGTAACGGTGACACTTCCAGTTGGAGCACGCAGGTTACACCAGGCCCTCCAGATCATGTCCTCACTCTGCTGAGTTCCCAGTTTCAGTCTTGCTATGTGCAGAGCTACCAGATGAAGGTCAGGCATCATCTCCCTGGGGGAGAGAACTGAGAAAAGATGTCCCCAGTAGACTGCTGCTATGTCTCCACTGATAGTCAGCTAAGAGCAGTAGTGGAACCATGTAGGAGCAGGGAACCCACCCCAGCCCCTCAATCAGAGGGATATCACATAGGATGCCCTAAAATAGCAAAGAAGAATGGGAGAGCACAACCCATTTCTTCATTGGTGAGTAATGATCCTCTGGTAAAAACATCGCACAGATTACTTTCCAAACAGATGGTAGATGGATCTGATCATAACCTCTTTTGTTAGGCTGGCCCAATTTCAGCTATTTCTTAGCCAGGCATGCATCCATCATTGGGTTCTACACTGTTGAACAAGTCTAATAAGCAAGATTTTGGATGCACTTATGTTGTACTAATTATCCTCTGACCCCACTCTTTCCTTATTCAGTGCAAAGAGGGCAACAATGAGCAGAAACTATTCTCTGTAACATTTTTTAAACTGTAAAATAAATTCCCATTTTATTTAGATAACTATCCCCCTCAATTCTTATTATCTTCTATAAAATTATCAGAACCTCATGGAAATCTAGTTACGAGTTTATGGATTTTGAGATAATCCCTCTGCTAGTAACTGTACTTGACATGAATAACATAGAATATGGCGGGAGCCAAAAGTCTATACACAATCTGGAATGCAACTGGCTTCTTGAGCATCCCTAATTTTAATTGCTCCAGCTGCCGAGGCCCTAAGCTCTGGAATTCCCCCCCGAAACCTCTCTGCATTTCTAACTCCCTTTCCCCCTTTAAAACGCTCCTTAAAACCTGCCTCTTTGACCAAGGCTTTGGTCATTTGCCCTAATATTTCCTTATGTCGCTCACTTTTGTTTTATAATGCTCCTTGGAAGCACCTTGCGATATTTTATTACGTCATAGGTGCTATATAAAGACTAGTTATTGTATAGGCAGCATTGTTCATGTTGCAGGAAAGTAATGACCAATCTGTTGAGGACCAGCCCTTCTTTCATAGCTA
Organism: Heterodontus francisci; assembly: GCF_036365525.1. Lineage (NCBI taxonomy): Eukaryota > Metazoa > Chordata > Chondrichthyes > Heterodontiformes > Heterodontidae > Heterodontus > Heterodontus francisci. The sequence goes on along the minus strand of NC_090379.1, from coordinate 93,972,008 downwards.
TTAGAGATGAGACATTTCATTTAATTTTCTGTGTTGAGTCATGGTTAGTGATTGTTAACTGAATTAAGCAGAGGAAAGGACAAAAGAATAGAGATGTTCCACCGAGCTTGAGATATTATTGTTGTTGAGAGACAGGACATCAGATTGAAAGGACTAGCTCTTAAAATATTCTTTCAACTGATGTAATGTGAAGTCAAACATGATGCAAGCTAAACATGCCAAAATATCCGCATGGCCGGGATCTTATCCAGGCGAGTGGGTCTCAACCTCTGGCAGAAGCACTGGTGAGAACCTTGTGTTGCGTTGCCCCTTCTGTGGGAAGCCCACTGAATCAAGTACCATGAGGAACTTAACTTGACAGCACTGGGCCTTCCATGGGATCAAAGACCCTGGTGACGGAAGTCCTGCCCTCTGAGAGCTGCCGGCCAGTCAGAGACTGGCAGCTCTTTAACTGAGCAACGGTGGCCCAAGAGCAGCGTTAGACCCAGGCCACAGGGAGGTCTTGCGGGGAGAGAGGTGTACGGGGGTCGGCAGCAAGGGCAGCCAGGTGGCTCTCAGCGAGCACCCCCTCCCGCCCCCCCTTCCGATGCTAGATCCCTTTGCTTAAGCACTAAATGCCTTTTAACGAGGAACCCACCACCACACCCTACCCCCCACAGCCCCCACAACCTGCAACCAGCAAGCAAACAGCATGTTTTTTTTTTGCTGTGCTTCCTGTGTGGCGACAGGCCCAACCGCAGCTAGGCTAATGGCATTATAGCCCACTTAAGGGCCTCAATTGGCGGCAGGGTGGGAAGGCCGTTCACAGGCCTTCCTACCCCGGACTTAATTTCGCTGGAGGCAGGAAGATGGCGGGCTCCCCCGCACCCCACCACCCCCCCGCACCACCCCCCCCCCCACCCCCGCAACCGCCACCATCCCACCCAATTACATGCTCTCCCCACTTCCAAACCCGTCGTGGTGGAGAGCATAAAATTCCCCCCAATGTGTGTAAATTGCCCCACTAGCAATGGGACCAACAGTCTTATTGTATCAAGAAAGAATTAACTTGTGTTTATATTGTGCCTTGTTACTTGCTCAGCACGTCCTAAAGTACTTTAAAGTCATGGATTACTGTTGAAGCACAGCAACTGCAGCAACCAATTTTCACATGCAGCAAATGGCATGAATTAGTGATGCTGGTTGAGGGAAGAATGTTTGCCAAAAAAACAGGAGAATTCCCTGCCTTTCTTTGAAATAGTGTCATGGGGTCTTTTAAGTCCATCACATCCACCTGAGTAGAAGTCCTTAGTATAAGATCTCATCCAACATTGCAGATTCCCTTCAGTAATGCGCTGAAGTATAGCTTAGATGATATGTTTTAAATCTGTAGTGGAGTTTGAACCTACAACCTTCTGACTTGAGGCAAATCAGCTACCAAAGGGACAAGCTGTCCAATTTGGTTAATTTTAGCTTGTGTTTGCCCTTGGCCCATTCCAGACTACACAGATGCTAAACCATATGTATCTGTTTTGGTGATTGAGGTGATGAAGATCCCATGGTACTATCTGAAGAGCAGGAAGTTCTCCCCATATTCTGGTGAACATACCTTCCTCAATCAGTGAGCAAAAACAACTGAGCTAAACCTTTGCATCCTGGTTGATGGGAAGGTTCTGGTACAGAAAGGCTGCTATCGTTGCCTTACGTAGCAGTTGCTGTACCTCAATAATTATTTATTTTATGTGCAGTACTTTGAGATGTTTGGATAAGATAAGGTGCTATGCAAATACAAGTCTTTTTCATTTTTAAAGTATGTGATAAGTTTCCATTGCATTATGTTGTTTTTGCCAGAACTCAATCAAATACCTTGAGCATTTCTATTCACTGTCGAAATAAAATCAATCAGTATAATTGCTTGAGTCACATTAACGCGTTCTTGATTTTCTGTTTTTAAAAAAGAAAATTCTATACAAACCTTTCAACAGAATGAATTTGTAAATGTGATTTCTCTAAACTCTCGGGTTTGCGTGCAGAGTTGCAATGTCTTATTAGCTAATGCAAACATCATTTTCACCTCAACTAGTTGTTTTATCAAATGGCAATAATGGTTGGTTCTACACAATTTGCTTTTACTGTAGAAAATGCAGGTCCATATCTTCATTCAATCAGCCATAGGTCCGTGTAAACAATTAAGAGAAAAGGTATGAAAATGAACACTCACTCTTCCAAGTTATGCACTTACACAGGCTTCACTGGACTCGACTGCTGCTTTGTGAGTTAACCAATTATTCTAAACGGTCATATTCGCATAACTGGTACTCTGTCCCTGCTTGACACAAATGCAAATTTAATGAATACAAAAAGATGTTCAATTGCACATGCACATGAAGTCGTAGGATATGTTGTTATATAACAATGGGGGTGCTAATAACGAAGTGTTATTTTAATATTCTATTCTGGTTCAGTGCCACTCACCACTTTCATAAACAGACCTTACATCCCCTATGATCTGGAGTGTGCCTTTACACATCAAATATCTAGGTAAATGGTAGCAAGACACAGGGGTTGAACATAATCCCCATCCCACTATATGCAGACCTCCTGGTATGTGATTCTCCTTTTGTTCCCTTGACGAGTTGAATACACAATCTATCAGACGCTCTATTAGACTTAGACTACAGCCATAAACAGATTATTTTTTTTAAAACAAAGATTAGGCAAATGAACAGTATTCAGTCCAAATAGTGTATGTTACCGTAATTATGAAGTTAATCATCCTCCTGAATATATATCAAAATAGACACTTTTCCTGGCACTATCCCTCACTTCCAGTTCCAGTGAAAAATGATGAGCACATATCTTTAGTGCAACCGTAATTTTATTGCTAACCCATTCTTTTGTACCTCTCTACTTTCATTCCATTATGTTTCATTCTAATGCCTCTGTCCTGTTATGTGCTTTTTCAAACCAAATCTCCTACTTCTCTTATGTGTTCCCTCTATGGCACGGATGTGTGAAGTGGATGGCTGCTGCATTTCTGCAGGATCCTTTTCAGACTGAGAAGGCCCTGCTGTTGGTTGCATTGCTTTTGTTGTCGCAAGAAAAGCTTGTGCTTGCCTCTTTCCTTCCATAAGCTGAGAGGGAGGTGCTGGAGGGGGCAATTACGCTAGGGCCTTCTCATTCCACTGTGCCAAATTGGAATATCTAGGCCTCAGTGTTGAGGCATGTGCATAAAAATGGCTACTTGGGCAAGATACTAGTAGATGTAGGTGCCTTGCACCTATTGAATGGACCACTAGGAAGGAATCAATATCATTGGGAAGGCATAAAATTGGCAACAAAAAAGGAAAATGTCACTGAGGGATTTCAAATCCCGAACATTTGAAATACTGAATTATGAAACATGGTCCACATTTGGACAACTGTTTCTACAAGAATAATGGATCTTTGTACATCTGTCTGAAAGTAATATGTTTTTCCAAGCTAAAATTGGCCCATATAGTTTTCTTTGTAAAGCTATTTACTATTTTCATCCATTCCTTTCTGAGGGCTCCCGAGAACACATGAGGACCAATTTACCAAACAGCTTGGCTGCCAAGGAGCCTTGCTTTCTGGGAACGCATGCTGATAATGTGGCTCACATTGCTCATGATTTTCTGACCGGAAATTCAAATGTATTCACCCACCCCTTGAAGGCTGCATGACCTTACTTGATATCTTTTCGAAATAATGCCAACTGCTGCCATTCTCTGATCATCAGCTGTCGTGGAGTTTGAAGTTATGAGTATCACTTACAGTTGTGATGCAGTGCAGGGTATCTGGCATGTTTAGTCAGTCAGTTGCAGAATGCAGGATGGTGCATCCATCTCCAGTCAGCCACCAGCAAGCTCTCCATGACTGTGGTCAATGCTGCTTCACAATGGCTGACACTGACCTCTCCTTGTCTATGGTCAATGCTGATTCGCATTGCCTGACACTGACCTCTCCTTGTCTATGGTCAATGCTTCATCATTAGCTGAAACTGACCTCTCCATGACTGTGGCCAATACTGCTTCTCTTTGGCTGACACGGAACCTCTCTGTGACTGGTGTCAATGCTTCATCACTGGTTAGATTTCACTTCCTGTCAGCCAGACAAGTGGTTTGATGTCCGATTTTGCTTTCTCCCCCATTCCCTCTTGCCCAATTAAATGGCTCACTGATGTAGCACACTCATTTTAACAGATAAAAAAAACTGGTGCAAGCAAATCAAAATATGAAATGACCCAGGGACTCAAACTTATGGATCGACATCAAGTGCTCAACTCCTTGAGCTACCAGCCTGATGTTTTTTTTGACAATTTGAAAATCACCCTGCAAAGGCCTGTTTTGGTGGAGTGCGGGGTAAGAACGCAGAGTTTGAGAAGATGATATAAAAGGCAGCTTGTTGCCACAATAGCTACAGAAAGTAAATCCACAGAGAAAAACAAATGCACGGACTCTGAAGTATGAGAAACATGGTTTCTCCTTACAACCAACAAATATCCAATTTATCTTGGTGTAATACCTCTGTAGTTAGCACTGTGTTCCCCAGAGAGAACAGGGCATTACAATGATTAAAAGGTTGTCAAAACAAATTATGGATGAGAGATAACAATAAAAGTAGGCCGCCAAGTAACGTCCTTCGAAAGGTTGCTTTTATTTTTAAAATAAGAATATAAAAACCAATTAAGAGCTGACATTCCCACTTATCTCTTGTAACTGTTTCCTCTCAGCAGCCTACATACCTTACCTCAAACAGACACTGTTTGGAGAGGAAATGAGCCCAATAGGAAATGTGGTTAGGCAATTGGAATATAGCTAAATTGATCAGCATGAAATAGAAAAACAGTAACTGGTGGCTGAAGAAACTGATGGGCCTCACATAACCATTTTAGCACTCAGTCATGTACAGCATGTTTGCATGCTTCTTTGCAATGAGCCAGATTGTTTGCAATCTATTTGACCCTGAGCTGAACTTCCAATCCCAAATCCTCTCCAAAGGCTGCCTATTTCCATCTCTGTAAGATCTCCTGTCTCCAACCCTGCTTCAGCTCATCAGCTGCTGAAACTGTCATCCGTGCTTTTGTTATCTCCAATTTTGACTTTTCCAATACTCTCCTGGCCGGCCTCCCAACTTCCACCCTTCACAAACAACCTCCTCCAGATCTCTGCTGCCTGTATCCTAACTCACACCAAGCTCTGCTTACCCATCACCCCTGCACCCACTCACCTACATTGGCTCCCAGACCACCAACATCTCCAGTTAAAAACTCTCATCTATGTGTTCAAACCCCTCCCTATTTCTCTAACTTCCTCCAGGCCTGTGAAGTATCGTGAGACACTTTTCTACATTAAAGGTGCTATATAAATACAAGTTGTTGTTGAATGCAGCACTGCGAGTATGTGGAGGTGGTAGAAACCGTCTTGTAATTCCCTGCCTGCATACTGAGAAACAGTGAAGCTGAAGTGATTTCCAATTTATTGGAAGAGAACATTGTGAAGGCTTTTACTGAGCACATTGACTAGCTACTGCTTAACTATTTCAGGCCAAGGATATTTTCTATTGCTATAAGCCTCCAATAGACCAGTGAAGGCAGTGTTGTGCAGCTACTCAACAGGGCAGGGTTTGTTTTGTCCAAAGTTCTTCCCTGCTCATTTGACTGTGTTACTTTCCCATGTGCAGCAGCTATCCAAGGGGAGTCTAGACTGAGAGTGTCAACAGTCCTGGGCATCACAGATGAACTTGAACTTGACCCAGTCCTACTCTGACATCCATACATTCCATCAGGAATTACTAAACAGCAATTGGGAGCAGGATCTTTGTTCTCACGAGGAAAAAATGAGACCACCTGTAGAGTCTCAACTGTTGGAAAGCTGAGATCAATTAACACAGCACCCACATTGCGATCAAACCTGTAATCTCTGGTCTTTTGTTTTATTTGTTCATGGGATGTGGGCATCGCTAGCCAGACCAGCATTTATTGCCCATCCCTAATTACCCTTGAGAAGGTGGTGGTGAGCTGCCTTCTTGAACCGTTGCAGTGCTTGGAGGGTAGGTACACCCACAGTGCTGTTAGGAAGGGAGTTCCAGGATTTTTACCCAGCGACAGTGAAGGAAGAGCAATACAGTTCCAAGTCAGGATGGTGTGTGACTTGGAGGGGAACATGCAGGTGGTGGTGTTCCCAGTCATCTGCTGCCCTTGTCCTTCTAGTTGGTAAAGGTGGTGGGTTTGGAAGGTGCTAATTAAGGAGCCTTGGTGCATTCTGCAGTGCATCTTGCAGATGGTACACACTGCTGCCACTGTGCGTCGGTGGTGGAGGGAGTGAATGTTTGTAGATGGTGTGCCAATCAAGTGGGCTGCTTTGTCCTGGATGGTGTCGAACTTCTTGAGTGTTGTTGGAGCTACACCCATCCAGGCAAGTGGAGAGTATTCCATCACACTCCTGACTTGTGTCTTGTAGATGGTGGACAGGCTTTGGGGAGTCATGAGGTGAGTTACTCGCTTCAGGATTCCTAGCCTCTGACCTGCTCTTATAGCCATGGTATTTATAAGGCTATTCCAGTTCAGTTTCAGGTCAATGGTAGCCCCTAGGATGTTGATAGTGGGGGATTCAGCGATGGTAATGCCATTGAGTGTCAAGGGGAGATGGTTAGATTCTCTCTTGTTGGAGATGGTCATTGCCTGGCACTTGTGTGGCGCAAATGTTACTTGCCACTTATCAGCCCAAGCCTGGATATTGTCCAGGTCTTGCTGCATTTCCACACGGACTGCTTCAGTATCTGAGGAGTCGCGAATGGTGCTGAAGATTGTGCAATCATCCGCGAACATCCCCACTTCTGATCTTATGATTGAAGGAAGGTCATTGATGAAGTAGCTGAAGATGGTTGGGCCTAGCACACTACCCTGAGGAACTCCTGCAGTGATGTCCTGGAGCTCAGATGATTGACCTCCAACAACCACAACCATCTTCCTTTGCGCTAAGTATGACTCCAATCAGCGGAGAGTTTCCCCCCTGATCACATTGACTTCAGTTTTGCTAGGGCTCCTTGATACCATGCTTGGTCAAAAGCTGCCTTGATGTCAAGGGCAGTCACTCTCACCTCACCTCTTGAGTTCAGCTCTTTTGTCCATGTTTGAACCAAGGCTGTAATGAGGTCAGGAGCTGAGTGGCCCTTTCACTTTCTTTGGCCTCCTTATCTCGAGAGACAATGGGTAAGCGCCTGGAGGTGGTCAGTGGTGTGTGGAGCAGCGCCTGGAGTGGCTATAAAGGCCAATTATAGAGTGACAGGCTCTTCCACACGTGCTGCAGAAAAATTTGTTTGTCGGTGCTGTTACACAATTGGCTCTCCCCTTGCGCCTCTGTCTTTTTTCCTGCCAACTGCTAAGTCTCTTCGACTCGCCACACTTTAGCCCCGCCTTTATGGCTGCCCACCAGCTCTGGCGAACGCTGGCAACTGACTCCCACGACTTGTGATCAATGTCACAGGACTTCATGTCACTTTTGCAGACTTCTTTAAAGCGGAAACATTGACGGCCGATGGGTCTGATACCAGTGGCGAGCTCGCTGTACAATGTGTCTATGGGGATCCTGCCATCTTCCATGCGGCTCACATGGCCAAGCCATCTCAAGCGCCACTGACTCAGTAGTGTGTATAAGCTGGGGGTGTTGGCCGCCTCGAGGACTTCTGTGTTGGAGATACGGTCCTGCCACCTGATGCCAGTATTCTCCGGAGGCAGAGAAGATGGAATGAATTGAGACGTCACTCTTGGCTGACATACGTTGTCCAGGCCTCGCTGCCATAGAGCAAGATACTGAGGACACTGAGTGGCCCTGGCAGAACCCAAACTGAGTGTCACTGAGCAGGTTATTGCTAAGCAAGTGCCGCTTGATAGCACTGTTGATAACACCTTCGGTCACTTTACTGATGATTGAGAGTTGTCTGACGGGGCGGTAATTGGCCGGGTTGGACTTGTCCTGCTTTTTGTGTACAGGACATACCTGGGCAATTTTCCACATTGCAGGGTAGATGCCAGTGTTGTAGCTATACTGGAACAGTTTGGCAAGGGGCGCAGCAAGTTCTGGAGCACAGGTCTGCAGTACTATTGCCGGAATATTGTCAGGGCCCATAGCCAGTATCCAGTGCCTTCAGTTGTTTCTTGATATCACTCGGAGTGAATCGAATTGGCTGAAGTCTGGCATCTGTGATGCTGGGCACTTCATGAGGAGGCCGAGATGGATCATCAACTCGGCACTTCTGGCTGAAGTTTGTTGCAAATACTTCAGCCTTATCGTTCACACTGATGTGCTGGGCTCCCCCATCATTGAGGATAGGGATATTTGTGGAGCCACCTCCTTCAGTTAGTTGTTTAATTGTCCACCAACATTCACAGCTGGATGTGGTAGGACTGCAGATCTGTTCCGTTGGTTATGGGATCGCTTATCTTCGTCTATCACATGCTGCTTACGCAGTTTGGCACACAGATAGTCCTGTGTTGTAGCTTCACCAGGTTGACACCACATTTTGAGGTATGTCTGGTGCTGCTCCTGGCATGCCTTCCTGCACTCTTCATTGAACCAGGGTTGGTCTCCTGGCTTGATGGTAATGGTCGAGTGGGGGATATGCCGGGCCATGAGGTTACAGATTGTGGTTACAGATTGTGGTTACAGATTGTGGTTGAGTACAATTCTGCTGCTGCTGATGGCCCATAGCCCCTCATGGATGCCCAGTTTTGCATTGCTAGATCTGTTTGAAATCTATCCCATTTAGCACGGTAGTAGTGCCACACAACACGACAGAGTATCCTCAATGTGAAGGCGGGACTTCATCTCCACAAGGACTGTGCGGTGGTCACTCCTACCAATACTAACATGGACAGATGCATTTGCAGCAGGTTCATATGTCATTTGCCACTGACCCAGTCTAACAGCTATGTCCTTTAGGACTTGGCCAGCTGGGTTAGTAGTGGTGCTACCAAGCCACTCTTAGTGATAGACATTGAAGTTCCCCACACAGAGTACATTCTGTGCCCTTGCCACCCTCAGTGCTTCCTCAAAGTGGTGCTCAACATGGAGGAGTACTGATTCATCAGCTGAGGGCAGTAGGTAGTAATCAGCAGGAGGTTTCCTTGTCCATGTTTGACCTAATGCCACGAGACTTCATGGGATCCGGAGTCGATGTTGCGATTCAGTGCCACACCATGCAGTGCAGTTACCCACTCCATCACTGGGAGGTTTGATTGTACTTACCTGCAGACAAAGTTGCATTTGGAGACAGAATTTTGCAACTTCCTTGCAGATAATGGTAAGAGTTCTCAATGACGACGAATGTTATTATATTTAGGCTTGCAACATATTGAAATCTCACAAATGAAGCATGCACATGGAGATTCAGTACCTGATATGAATTCGTTCCGTAAAGTGGGATGTGTTGGGTTTTGACCAAATTTACCAAATAATCTCACCAAAATTCATGCTTAGAATTTGGAAACCTTAGCATCAACTTCCTCTATCTTTTATCCTTCCGCCAGCCCTCCTAGTTTATGAGACAGAGGGAAGCTGTTTATGAATCTGTATAGGGGATAATAAGGAATCTTTGGAACTCCTTTGAGGTAGCATGAAATTGTCTATGAATTTGTCCACAGACAATAGGAAATTGCTTTGGAGATGGCAAGAAGCGAAGTCAAAATACTTTTCCTGGAGTGAAAATTCTTTCTTTCGTGGTCTTGCACAGGAAAACACCAAAAGATGTTACAGCAAATCAGACAAGAACCATGTTTTTGAGAACAGCACTTCAGGTCTGCTGAAAACATTCAAAATCTTATTGATTTTTAAATCTGCAGGCTATGAAATAGTTTTTCACTTGGAAGGCCAGTAATTACAAAAGACAAGAGTATGGCATTCAGCAAAGGCACTGCAAAAGGTATATTGCCATTACTTTAGAATTTGTGGTCAGAACAAATTGAGCTGAGGTCAGGTTGATTGCCAACAAACCCAATAACCTCTTGAAACTGGACAATTTTGCTGTTGTCTCTCTTATTCCAGAATTTTCTGGTCTCTGTACATTTAAACCACTTTATTTTCATGCGTTTTTTGTTGTCCTATTTTTAGAATACTTTGATTGGAATGGTAATCACTGAGAAGAATTTAAAATCCTTGTCTACAAATCCCTTTAGAGTCTCATCCCTCTCCACCTCTGGAATCTCCTTCAGCCCCACCTGCATCCTCCAGTTTGCTGACTGTGACCTTTAATCGCCTGCCCAAGATCGCGTTGTATGGAGAGCTGACCGTGGGTAAATGGAACAAAGGGGCCCCAATGCAAACATTTCAAGGACTCCCTGAAGAAGTCCCTCTCTGTGTGCCACATTGACCATCACCAGTGGGAAGTGCAGGCCATAGATCGTGATGCCTGGAGATGCTACATCAGGAGGGCTACAGACACCTTTGAGACTGAGCGAAGAACCAGCATGAAAGAGAAAAGGAGAAGGATAGATCCAATTGTCCCCAGCAGTGACTACACTTTCACTTGTACCCGCTGTGGAAAAATCTGCCGGTCACGGACAGGCCTGACTAGCTACTAGCTACAACCTTTCCAAAATCTTCGTCCATGAAGAAATGCCAAGAGAGACGTCCCTCCCCAGTCATTTTTGGTCCTGGAGCTTTCAGCTCCTTTGGCCCTATTCTTTTCAGAATTTCATTCCCGAACATTTCCTCTACTGTACCTTCCTCCCTGCCTTTAGAAGTCTTCTCAAAAGAAGATTTGTGTCACCTCTCCTGCAAAGGCTGGACTGCTATTCTCCCAGTGATGTTTTTCTTTTAAAAGTACTATATAAATACGAATTGAAATGATTATTGTAGTTATACTGGTGATACAGTGCAAAACCCACTATTTCTATAAAATAATACAATACTTCGGAGCATAGAAAGGTGCAGGGCCTATAAAGACTGTCCTGTGCACAGAAGCTAATATGTCAATTGCCCACTTTCTCAAATAACTATCAGCTTCTCCCTGCCTCTCTAGACATTCCATTCCCCACCAGCCTCTGCCCAAAGTGGTTAAATCTTCCTTCTCCTCAGCTTATGCTAGTTTCGGAGTTTGTGGCAATTTCAAACCAATTATTGAAGTTTACTTTATCTTTTCCTTTAAGAATCATTGAATAATATCTCCTGTGAGTTTTGTCTTCTCCTTAAGAAACAATTCCAGGCTCTCAAACTTGTCATTACGCAGATGTTTTAAGCTAGGTGCCCATTTATTTTCCTTTTCCTTCACTGCCTCCAATGCCTGGATATGCTTGCTGTAGTACAGTGACTGGAATTATACACAGTACTTCAGGTATGGCTAAGCCAATACCTTATGCAGACTCATTATCATTATTTTTTCTTTATCTCTCTAGCAACACATCACTCGATCTGCTAAGCTCTTTTTGCTGCTGCTGCACTGTGCTGTTGATTTCAGTAAGCTATGCAATACCCCATATCCCTCTCCTGTCTTCTGTAGCCTGGAGTCATTTAGTCTATACTCCCATAGTGTTTTGCCTTTCCTCAGTCTCATTATCTTACATTTTTCCACATTAAAGGCCACTTGCCAGTCATCAGGCCTACTTTCCCAACCTATCCTGATCCCTTTGTAGTTTGTTTATTCATTCCTATTGTTTGAAACCCCTCCCAAAAAAGAAAAATGTCCTCTCCAAAACCAGATTGCATCAAACGGTAGCTTCAGTTCATTATATTCATTGTGAACAGTACTGGCCTCAGCACCAATTGCAGTGACACCCTTGCTCGCAGCTCATTGTCATATCAAAACTTTGCAGTTTGCTATCTGTGGTTTAGTGGATTTTCAGAAGCTTGCTTCCTACCTGGACAGATCAATTGCTGTAATAAGTTTCTACAGGAAGACACAGGCAAGCTCCTCTCGACACTGTGATTGATGGCAATTGAGCGATAAGGATTTCGAAGCTAGAGGTCGGCCCAGTTGATTGCATTTTGTGTCAGTGTGGTAACCAACTTGCGTAGTTTGCACATTTATAGTTTACTGCTGATAGGAATCCACCAGAAACTTTAATAACTTATGGGGAATATTTCTTTTTAGCACTGGAGGCAGTGACATCATGAATCTGTTTATTGAAAAGAGCATTATGAATTCACTATACCTCGTGCATACAGAAGAAATTCCCTCTCCCTCACAGCTAATGTCTCCACATCTTAAAACCCAGAACTAAAAGAAGCTTCCATTTTAAAAAATCAAGCTGTTTTCAGTTTAGAAAATTCAAAATACCCTGCTTATAAAACCAGATGGGTCCAAATCCAGACATTGTTAGAGCAGTTCAGGTGTGCATTAACACTGTCTCTGCTTATTCTTTGCGATGGAAGTACATCCAGTCATAAAGCCTTAGTGAATTCTTTAAGGCTATTTCATGAGACACCACATACACCAAAGCCACTCTCAGCTGCGCACACAATTTCAGAAACCAGAGGTGAATACTGGATAGCAAAGGGTAGAAATGCTAATAGCCCTGACTGCTACACAGTAAATTCCAGCAAAGTTGCATCCCTTTAGAGGAGTGTTACCTACATTGCATCGTAAATCCAGCACAGAAAGTGTCCTAAGTATCCTTGGTCGATTGGCCCATCTCCCCACATGGTTCTGCATGTATTACACTCTGGACTGCAGGGATCAAACTCATGCTCCAAATTTATTCAATGAAAGGTCAAGCTTCTTTGCTCTCCTCATACTGTATATAACTTCAACATGCTCTCTGCTGCACTTTATGCACAGATGTCATTAGGCTACTTTTTGGTCCTGTCGGAGCCCATTATAACAGAGCAGGGCACCAGGTGCCATACATATAAAGGGATATTGTCCTCTGGTACAATGTTTTGTAGAGCTTGCACAGAATTTATTACATGGGGTGCACAAATATGTCATTGGTGACTGTACAGCCATTACATTTGCCATGCTGAACATTTTTTTTTAAGAAAAAAAGGAAAACTTGCATTTATATATCACCTTTCATGGCCAATATTCCCTCTAAACTGTGTGGGATCATAGCCACACAGCAATCTGGAATGTACTGTACAGGGAACAAACATAGCAATGTTCCCTTTAAAATGCACACATGCAAAGCTGCATGGCAATCTTAAAGGGACTGTGCAGTGAAACAAACAGGCCATGCACAGCAAAGAGAAATTAGAAGGAATATTGTTCACAATCTTTAGATTTCCCAAAGAGATTCACAGCCAATAAGTACTTCTGAAATGTAGCCACTGTTGTAATTGGGCAATATGGCAGCCAATTGCAGATTTTGCACATGAATAAAAGCATTTGCAAACATCTTTAACTGCAGCAGCAACAGCACCTGCTGCTTTGCAGACACACTTTGGCAGCCTATTTACTGGATTTTCATAGGCATTTTTGAGCAGGATATTCCCAGGGCAGTCACTGGTCTGGTTTTTGAACAGGTTGTCTGAAAATTTCTGAAAGAGAAACTAGATACCAGGGAAATTTTATGCTAGTGGCGGGTGTCTCAATGTCAAGGGACACTGACGCAAAATCTCTGCATTGCCTCGGTTTTCGGAAGACCCGCCAAATTTAGTGCCAACAGCAGCAGGCTTTCAATAGGATTTAGGATCCCATCACCGGAAGTCCCGCCTTGGAGACCTGCTGGCCAATCAGAGGCCGGCAGCTGCAGCACCATCGCGGAGTTGGTGGGTGCTGCTGGAGGTGACCGCCCTGGAGGCTGAGGAGTGTCGCTGGACCCAGGCCTCAGGTAGGTCAGAGCAGGAGAGGTCTCACAGGGTGGGGGAGGGAGATCGGCAGCAAGGGCAGGGGGGTTGGCCCTCAGCAGGGCCCCCCATTCCCGATGCTGGATCCCTCGCTCAGGCACTATTTGCATTTGAATAAAGGATCTGACCCCGGAGCCGAGAAGCAGCCTGCACAATTTTTCATGCTGTGCTTCGCGTGTGGCGACAGGGCTACCCGCCGCATGGGTATTTGTGGCTGCAACGGGAAGAACCCCTTAATTGGGGGTTAGTTACCCAGTTAAGGGCCTCAATTGGCAGCGGGGTGCGAAGGCCATTCACAGGCCATCCCACCCCAGACTAAATTTCGGCGGAGGCAGGACGGTGGCGGGAACCTTGCCCCACCACCAGCCCACCTGATTTTATGCTGTCCCCGCCTCCAAACATGTCGCGGGGGAGAGCATAAAATTCACCCCCGATGTCAGTTTCTTTTAAAAATAACAGTTTGCTTTTGACTGTCCTTCTGAATCCCTTGATGGGGAAACAACAATGATTAATTAATGTAATTGAGATTTCTGCGTCATTTTCGTCAGCTGCCAAGCAAACATCAATTCCAGCTATATACCCACCCACTGCCATGTTCCTATTGTCATGCAGTCCCCCACCTGCCAAGAATGAGGCACATTAATTTTGCCACAGGAACATTGATTTTTAAACTGTTACTGGAGTAAAGAAAGAACTTGCTTTTAAAAAAAAAAGCACCAGACCCTTGACTGGAAGGACATTTGCATATTTAGACAGTGCTTAAAAGGGACAAAAGACCATGCCCTCACACATTCAATCCACAATGGACTTTGGATTACCAGACGTTGAGGGTGGAGGAGCCTGCATTCCAGGTTGACTGCTAAGATGGCCAAATGCACAGACGTGGTCAGACCAGTTTATTTATTCTATTTATTTATTTAGAGATAGATTTAGTCACATGACTAACTGGCTGTTGGAGGTTGTTGCTGAACTTGCCACAGAGAATTTGAATTCAGAAAACTGTTTGCTCCTGACTGACAAGTCTTCTTGTGGCTGGCTTGCCACAGTCTCTCCTGTCTGCTTCCAACTCTTTCTCATGGAACTGAAAACTATTGAAGACATTTGAACCTAAAAACAGAAAAGTCTCCGACAGTGAACAAGGTTTAAGAAGAATACTGGGCCCCCAACGAAAAGCAAGATCTACCTCCAAGCAAGGACTACAGCTCGAGCGCAGTAACAAAAAGCCCTCTTCAGAGATTGCCTCAAAGCTCTTTATTTATTTCTCGTCTGTTCTTTTCTGTCTCTATTTGCATGTGCATATCATGTATGCATGCTAGCGTGGGGTGCAGCGTGTATTCGTAAGCTCTAATTCAGTTAAGTTTTAATAAAATTTCACTTTTCTTCTTTAAACCTAAGCAAGCCTGTTTGTGCTCATTTCTTTGCCTTATAATTGGAAAGCAGTGAATAAGGATTCACCAAGGGGGAGCTCAAAACAGTGTGTTTAAAAAAAAACCCGGTTACATTAAGACAAGGTGAAGGCTAAAAGGGAACCCTTGAGACATCTTTCTCATCTGGTCATAACACTATCCTAACCATGTCTGGTTTTGAACTCAGAAGCATTAGCAGTGCTGGACATTCCATAACTGACCCAACTTGAAAGGTGTCCCAATACGATGTCAACCTCCCTAAAAGAGGAATTAGACCTTGGTTTATACAAAGTGAAGATGGAGAAACCACAGTGTTGGTGGTGGCAGGACAAGTTAAGAAGGATGTTAAAAAAGCATCCATGGCTTTATAAGTAGAGGCACAGAGTACAAAAGCAAGGAAATTTTGTTAAACCTTTAGAAAACACTAGCTAGGCCTCAGCTGGAGTGTTGTGTCCAATTCTGGGCACCACACACTAGGAAGAATGTCGAGGCCTTGGAGAGAGTGCAGGGATAAGGGACTTCATTTACTTGGAGAGGCTAGAGAAACTGGAATAAAAGAAAGCAGAAAATGTTGGAAATACTGTTCCTATCTGTCTTATCAATGCCCCTCATAATTTTGTATACCTCAATCAGGTCCCCCCTCAGTCTTCTCTGCTCTAAGGAAAACAACCCTAGCTTATCCAGTCTCTCTTCGTAGCTGAAATACTCCAGCCCAGGCAACATCCCGGTGAATATCCTCTGCACCCTCTCCATTGCAATCACATCCTTCCTATAATGTGGCGACCAGAACTGTACACAGTACTCCAACTGTGGCCTAACCAGCATTTTATACAGCTCCATCATAACCTTCCTGCTCTTATATTCTATGCCTCGGCTAATAAAGGCAAGTATCCCATATGCCTTCCTAACCACCTTATCTACCTGTGCTGCTGCCTTCAGTGATCTATGGACAACCACCCCAAGGCCCCTCTGACCCTCTGTACTCCCTAGGGTCCTACCATCCATTGTATATTCCATTGCCTTGTTAGACCTCCCAAAGTGCATCACCTCACACTTCTCAGGATTAAACTCCATCTGCCACTGCTCCGCCCATCTTACCAGCCCATCTATATCGTCCTGTAGTCTAAGGCTTTCCTACTCACTATTTACGACACCACCAATTTTCGTGTCATCTGCAAACTTACTGATCATACCTCCTATATTCACGTCTAAATCATTAATGTACACTACAAACAGTAAGGGTCCTAGCACCAATCCCTGCGGTACACCACTGGTCACAGGCTTCCACTCGCAGAAACAACCCTCGACCATCACACTCTGCCTCCTGCCACTAAGCCAATTTGTATCCAATTTGCCAAATTGCCCTGGATCTTTACTTTCTTAACCAATCTCCCATGTGGGACCTTATCAAAAGCCTTAGTAAAGTCCATGTAGACTACATCAACTGCTTCACCCTCATCTACACATCTAGTCACCTCTTCGAAAAATTCAATCAAATTTGTTAGACACGATTTCCCCTTGACAAAGCCATACTGACTATCCCTGATTAATCCCTGCCTCTCCAAGTGGAGATTAATCCTGTCTCAGAATTTTTTCCAATAATTTCCCTATCACTGATGTTAGACTCACCAGCCTGTAATTACCTGGTTTATCCCTGCTACCCTTCAAAAATAGTGGTACCACATTCGCTGTCCTCCAATCCTCTGGTACCTCTCCTGTGGCCAGACAGGATCTGAAAATTTGTGCCAGAGCCCCTGCTATCTCCTCCCTTGCCTCACATAGCAGCCTGAGATACATCTCATCTGGGCATGGGGATTTATCCACCTTCAAGCCCACTAATATAGCTAATACTTCCTCTTTTTCAAAGCTAATTTGATCAGGTATATCACAATCCCTTCCCTGATCACTGCACCTACATCATCCCTCTCCATAGTGAACACAGATGAAAAATAATCGTTCAAAATCTCACCTATATCCTCTGGCTCCACACACAGATTGCCTCTTTGATCCATAATGGACCCCACTTTTTACCTGGTTATCCTCTTGCCCCTAACATACTTATAAAACGCCTTGGGATTTTCCTTTATCTTGTCTGCCAATGATTTTTCATGCTCCCTCATCGCTCTCCTAATTACTTTTTTAAGTACTCCCCTACACTTTCTATACTCCTCTAGGGCCTCCGCTGTTTTCAGCACTCTGAATCTGCCATACGCCTCCTTTTTTTTCCTTATCCAATCCTCTATATCCCTTGACATCCAGGGTTGCCTTGACCTCTTGGTCCTACTCTTCACCTTTACAGGAACATGCTGCACCTGAACCCTCACAATTTCCCTTCTAAACGACTCCCACTGGTCTGATGTAGACTTTCCTATAAGAAGCTGCTCCCAGTTCACTTTGGCCAGATCCTGTTTTATCATATTGAAATCTGCCTTCCCCCAATTCAGTACTCTTATTTCCAGACCCTCTATGTCCTTTTCCATAACAACCTTAAACCTTACAGAGTTATGATCACTTTCCCTGAAATGCTCCCCCACTGACACTTCTACCACTTGTCCAGCTTCATTTCCTAGGATTAAGTCCAGTACCGCTCCTCCTCTTATAGGACGCTCTCCGTGCTGGCTCAAAAAGCTCTCCGGAATGCACCTGAAGAATTCCGCCCCCTTTAAGCTTTTTGCACTAATACTATTCCCTCCAATATTGGGGAAGTTGAAATCCCCTACTATTATTACCGCACCTCTCTGAGATTTACCGACATATCTGCTCCTCTACCACTGCCTTACTGTTTGGAGGCTTGTGGTACACTCCCAGCCAAGTAATAGCCCTCTTTTTGTTTTTAGGTTCTACCCATATGGCCTCATTAGAGGAACCTTCTAAAATATCATCCCTCCTTACTGCAGTAATTGACTCTTTAATCAACAGTGCAATGCCACCTCCTCTTTTACCCTCTCCCTTATCACGTCTAAAGATTCTATACCCTGGGATATTGAGCTGCCAGTCCTGCCCTTCCCTCAGCCATGTCTCAGTAATAGCAATAATGTCATAATCCCATGTGTTAATCAATGCCCTCAATTCATCTTCCTTACTAGTAAGACTCCTTGCATTAAAATAGATACAATCCAGCCTTGCATTATTTGTCTGAGCCTTAACAGATCTACATTTACTCTGTCCTCCGGACTGACTTAGCTTCACATTTATATTTTATTGTACATCACCCCCTACTGTGCTTCCACCCTGTATCCCATCCCCTTGCCAAATTAGTTTAAATCCCCCCCAACAGCACTAGCAAACCTCCCAGCAAGGATGCTGGTCCCGTTCTGGTTCAGGAGCAACCCGTCCATCTTATACAGATCCCACCTTCGCCACAAACAGACCCAGTGATCCAAGAATCTAAAGCCCTCCCTCCTGCACCATCTCCCCAACCATGCATTCATCTGTTCTAACCTCCTATTCTTATACTCACTAGCCTATGGCACTGGAAGAAACCCAGAGATTACAACCTTTGAGGTCCTACTTTTTAATCTACTGCCTAGCTCCCTAAATTATTTTTGCAGGAACTCATCCCTCTTTCTACCTATGTCATTGGTACCAATGTGGACCACGACTTCCAGCTGTGCACCCTCACCCTCCAGAATACTTTGTAGCCGCTCAGTGATATCCAAGACCCTTGCACCAGGGAGGCAACATACCATCCTGGAATCACGTCTGTGACCACAGAAACACCTATCTGCTCCTCTAACCATAGAATCCCCTACCACTATTGCTCTCTTGTCCCTTTTTCTCCATCCTAGCACAGTTGAGTTAGCCATGACATTCCGGTCATGACTCTCGGTGCATTCTCCAGAGGAACCCTCTCCCCCATCGGTACTCAGAACTGAATACCGGTTAGAAAATAGAATGTCCTCTGGGGACTCCTGCACTACCTGCCCTGACTTCTTTGTCCGTCCGGCATCCACCAAGTCACCCCCCAACTGTGCTTGCCTAGGCACCAGCTTGACTACCTCCATGTAGTCCTCCACCTCGCGGATGCGCCACAGTGACTCCAGCCGCCGCTCGAGCTCCAAAACCCAAAATTCAAGCTTCTGCAACCAGAGACACTTTCTGCAGACATGTTCACCGAAGTCACATGGCATTTCCATGACTTCCCACATTGCACAGGAGGTACATTCCGCTTGGCCAAGCTGCCTCGCCATTACTTACTTTTACAATGAGAAAAAAGAACTTGCTAGTGTAATAACTTATCAGCTATTTACAATCAACTTTTATGCCCTGTACCTTTGAGGCTGAGAAAGAAAAAGAGCAAAGAACACTTACCACCACCCCCAGCCAATGAAATACCCACATTTAACTTACAGCCTCACTCCATGCAAACACCACTAGAATAGCCATTAAATACCAAAAATTTAAAAGTAGCTATCCTCAGGCTTTAATTTAAAGGGAACTTTTTTTTTAACTCCAATCAATCACTGTTATCCCCAGGCAATAACAGGTGCCGCCCACCGACCAGTGCCCAGAATTTCAGTCGTCACTATTCTTATTTTTTTTACTAAATCCAAACAGAGCGCGCGCAGGAACAGTCAGAGAGTCCGCCGCTGCCCCGGACGACAGGTAGGTGAAGGGCCTTGAGCCCCGCTCTTTATTTATAGGTTTTCAGCCCAGTTCCTTTCAGGTCCGCCGCTGCCCCGGACGTGATTGGTCTCATTCCTGTGTTGTTCATGCTGTGCCCCCAGGCTCTAGTGTCAAGTCTACCTTGCCTTCTATCTTCGGGGCCTGCCAGGCGGTGATATTATAAACCAGTGCATTTTCTCAGCCCAGCAGCAAAATCTTGCAAAAATGTAATCATGGTTTTTTTTTTGTGACCTGCCATTGCTTTCTAGTATCCTGCGAGATAGCTGCCAAATGGTTGTCTCAGTAACCCAGTAGGAGAAAAATGACGACAAGTGGGCTAAGACAATTCACTTCTATCCAGTCGACTTTATATTACTAAAGTGGGCCTTGAGCAACTGTTATCTCTTTATGGCAGCAACCCCAGACATTCTGTAGGTTCAGCATTCAACTCCTTGACTGTCCTAAAGACCGGGCAGGCATGTGGTTAAAACTGGCCAGGTGACTTACCTGCCAACGTCCCTTTCCAGTCGTACTATCTTTTATTTGAACCTGCTGCAGCTGGTAGGGTCTTTCTTTAAGTATGTGGATCGGAGTCTGATAATGTCATTGGGCCCTGACTGCAATTTTAACTGTGGCATGAAAGATGAAGACAATGGGAACAGGGACCAGTTGAAGCCTGAAACAAGTACATTCTACAATATCCCTAGTGGAGACAGGAAGAGCAGTAGTGCAACTCCAGGCCCCACAAGGGAAGTTTAGGCCTCCTTGCCCCAGGCTCCCTCTTGCGTGAACCATAGAATCATAAAAAAAACTACGGCACAGAAGGAGGCCATCGTGTCCGTGCCAGCCGAAAAAACTAGCCACCCAATCCAATCCCACCTTCCAGCACCTGGTCCATAGCCTTGCAGGTTACAGCACTTCAGGGGCATGTCCAGGTACCTTTTAAAAGAATTGAGAGTCTCTGCCTCCACAACCGTTCCCGGCAGCGAATTCCAGACACCCACCACCCTCTGGGTGAAAAAGTTTTTCCTCATGTCCCCGCTAATCCTTCTACCAATCACCTTACCTCTGTGTCCCCTGGTAACTGACCTCCCCACCAGGGGAACCAAGTCCTTCCTGTCCACTCTATCAGCTTGGCTCATAATTTTGCACACCTCAATTAAGTCACCCTTCAGCCTCCTCAGTTCCAGGGAAAACAACCCTAGCCTATCCAATCTTTCCTCATAGCTGCAACTTTCAAGCCTTGGCAACATTTTTGTAAATCTCCTCTGTACTCTCTCCAGAGCAATTATATCCCTCCTGTAATGTGGTGACCAGAACTGTACGCAATAATCCAGCTGTGGCCTAACCAGCATTTTATACAGTTCCAGCATCACATCCCTGCTTTTGTATTCTATACCTCGGCCAATAAAGGAAAGCATTCCATATGCCTTTTTCACCACTCTCCTCCCGGAGCCTCCTCCCCATCACTTACCTTATTAGTGATGACGGTTCGTTTGGTACTGACCTAAAGGTCCTGCCACCTGAAATTTAGATCTCACCTACTGGCCATCTGCTCTTCCTGATCGGCAGCATACAGATGAGGCATGGGAGATAAAATCCCCTGGGCCTGTCAATAAAAAGGGTGGGCAGGGTGTTTGCCACATGCCTCACCCATCCTGCCCGCATGATTCCCAACCCTGGTTAAAATCGAGGGTGGTCTCTTATACAAGCTCTCTTGAGGCCAGGACAAGTTCAGAATCATGCAGTGGCTTTTAATACTTCTACGCGGAATCTTTTACAGCTACATTTATACTACAACTGTAGCAAGAGTGCATAGCGGTTTCTCTTCGCACTGACCCGGAAGTTGTAATGCAAGTCGAGGCCCAGCCTGGAGGCACTCTCATTCAGCTGAGACCCCAACTGTTGCTGTACAAAACTGGTTCACATGTACACTACAACTGCAAAGTGAATGCAGTCTTAAAAAAAAAACGTTTAGTTTGAGGGAAACTTGCATGAAAGGTTTAAGAACATTTGCTGTATGATTGTTTTGCTCTGACATTCTGTGTCACCAACCTTCAATTCGAAAAATCATTTTTTTTGTATGAATTTTGTGCTCATTAAGAAGGATGTTGGTGCTGAGAAGTGGAATGCTTTTCTATTTCTGGCACCTAGTGTCAGCACTTGAGTCTTCCTAGGTGGTGGCGTAGTGGAGATTAATAAAGACTGCCTCCCAACAGATCACCACCACCTTGAACCCCAAAGAGCGCTCCCTGTTCTTGGCTTAACATCCTCCATTTCCACACTGGCCATCCCAGGGCATCTCTGGGTCTGTGGACATCAAGAAAGCGAGCTGAAAACAACCAGTCCGGTGAACTGAAAGGCAGTATTATTCATAGAAAGCAAATGAAAGGTTTCTACAAAAACAGTCGTACCACTTTAGGAATCTCAGGTTTTAAAAAAATTAATCAAAATGCTGAAATGTGACAGTACACATTTAATTATTGCCCTGCATTCCTATATTTTGGGAATTCTTTACATTTTCTCACCATTTTTTCCCCTTCCCACTCTGTAGCAGTTTCAGAAATGATATTCTGATCTATCCTCTCCGCCTTTCGCAACCTTCCCAGCGCGATGAAGGATTTCTAATTAAAATATCACCGACCTGATGTTTGTTTATTCCCAATATGCCCAATGTAAGCACATATTATTTGGGTGTGCCCTCTCGATTATTGTCGTGCTTTTGGGCATTTAGACAGTGGGACTTTTGAACCCTGCTCTGTCACTGAGGATCAACATTTCATCCTGAGGATATGTAATTCAGACACTTGCAGAAAGATATCATTGACACTATAGTATTGCCAGATGCAGAACCAATTATCAATTCTTAAAATTATTAGCAATAATTAGTACAGTGGCACTAACACTGATTATATAAATGCTGACATCTAAAGTCACAATAACAGCGTCAAAAAGAGAACAGCAGCAAAAATGTCACTCATGATGAGTCACCATTTATGGTGGCGGGCGAGGTGGTCATAAGCCTGTCTTGTTGTCAGATCATGGGAGCATAAGACAGCCCCGAATCTGTCAGCATTATCATTCCCGTATAGACTCATGTAAAAGTTGAATTTTTTAGACCAATATTTTTTAAGACTAAAATTTGGGGGGGGGGGGGGTCGAATTTTATATGAGTAATATTGTCGAGGGGTTGAAATCCATGCTTATTTTGAGTTCACAAAACATGAAACAAAAGCCCAATTGATATCAACGAGTGAGGGGTGCATGATGTGGAAAGGGGTGGAGAGAGTTGGTATGCAACAAAACTCACAACAGTAGGCCTACTCCCCCCTCCCTAGAAGCTTGCTGCCCGACCCGAATGCAACGGGACCCAACGACATGTGTCGGGTTCGGGTTGGGTCGGGCCCATCTTCCGGGGCCGGCTTTCGGGCTCAGGCCGAGTCCAGATCGAGTCGGGTCGGGTCGGGTCAGGCCAGACACACATGGTAAGTGTTCTGCTGGTAAGTATTAAAAATTTTTAAAAAACGTACCTGAGCTGGGAGTCCAGGACAAAACTGAGTCTGCGCAGTGAGCGAGTGACGTCACTATGACGTCTCGCGTATGCGCTGCAGCTTCTTACAGGGTCGATGTCAGGAACATAAAGGGATGGTCGGGTCGGGCTGACTAGTGGCGGGTTCGGGGCAAAATCGTAGGGACTCGGGTCAGGTCGGGCTTGGGCCCACTGTGGTTCAGTCGGGTTCGGGTCGGGTTCTTTTTCCAACCTAAAGCAAACCTTTACCTCTCCCTCCCTCCCTCACCACCACCTCCCTCCTCCTCTCTCCACCAATGCCTGTGGCATTGTTGCCAGCCATTTTCCTTTCTTTGTTTCTCGTTTATATCAAACTTTTATTAACAAAATAATAGCCACCATGGAGACAGACATAATTAGTGTACACATATATATTTAAACTGAAGTCACATGCAATTTTATGCAATTTTTATTACAGTACATTGCTACAAAAGTGCCTTTGTGTTTTGTTAAATATATTTTTTGAGGATTCATTTTTGAAAGATTGAAGAAATGTTAAACTTTGGGGTTTTTAAAAGGAGTCATGTAAAGGCCACTTGACTTTGATAAACAGTCCCTGGAAATGTTTTTTAAAAGGGGCACTGAGAGGTCTTGTGAGTAAAACAAGCTTTTCCGGGAAACCACCTGACTTCCAGCAACAACAAAAAGCCTGTTCAAGAAACCACCTGACCTCCAGCTCAATAAACAACAGAGAACTTTGGACACCTGGAGAAGTTGTTTACAAGGAAGTGACAGGTCAAGATTGATGGAGGTCAAAAGGTTGACCTCCTGTTGTCGGTTTTGCTTTTGAATTGTTGAGAGTTAGGGTTGAACCGTATAAAGAGGGAGAGAACTTCCAAGGAGAGAAGAAAGTTTCCAAGGAAGGAGAGAAGACCACAACCCAACTCAGCTTTCCAGCACCTCTCTAAAAGACCCTGAGAAGTCCACTGTGTCAACTCATCTTGTCTCCTGTCTTTGAAAAAAAGCCTGCTAAATTAATTCTCAACACTGCCTGAAAAGAACTGTTCTAAAAGGTCCCAGTGACCCGTCTACGTTTACTCGGAGGCCAGACTGTATGCCAGTTTTGAAACACAACATATCTCATCTGCTGTTTCTTCAAGAATGAGCAAGTATTTAGCCCAAGTGTTTTTTGTCTGTAATAGAGCTCTAAAAACAAAAATCCCTTTATTTTCCCATTTGACCAGTGTATATGTATGCGAGTGCAAGGAGGCTGAGGTAAAAAGGGAACTTTAATATTTCAATCTGTATGTTTATGCTTTACTTCATTACTGGTTAAGACTTGTTTTATAATAAACTGATAATTTTGTTCTTTGTTAAAGACACCTGGTTGGTGTGTTTTGTTCTGGGATAACAATAAACTCTATGATTGACCGTATCGGTAAGTGGGAAAAAATGTAAATATATGTTGTGACCGTGGAGAAGTGGAACTAGAATAAACAGAGCACTCCTCCCGCCTTGGTCATAACAACATGGAGCAATTTAGTAATGAAAATTAGTTAGCACTGAACGTGCATTAAAATCCATCAAAATCACTCCCAGCATCGTCTGCAGCTCCAAATAACTCTTTCCTGTTAGCTGCTTGCATCACATCATCATATGGATCATCATCAGCCTCAGTTATGTCATTATTGCCTTCATCATTCCACAAATAATCATTCTCTGAACCATCGAGTGCATTGGAATTTCCACATTTCTTGAAAGATTTCACAACAGTCAGTTTTGAGCCCATTCCAAGAATCCACAACCCATTTACACAAAGTTGGAGCCCACATGCTGCCTCCCTTGGTGAATGTCTGCTCTCTGATACTTTGAATTCTTTGCTGACACACAATTTATCGTCAATCTGCAAACGCAATGACTTTCAGATTAAACTGCACTGTGTATTTGTTGTTCTTCCTTGATGTCATATTGAACAAAATGTGGGGTTCCCAGCTGAACGCTCGGGTATTTGTACTCGTGCATTATTAGAATGTTCTGTCTGCATTCTGAAAGTGTCGGGCTACTATCCCTGAAAAACTAAGCTTGACTTTTACACGAGATATATCAAAAATTGAAGATTTTCTGGCCAAATGTCATAGATTGACTTTTACACAAGTATATATGGTACTTCTAATGAAGCCTTAATTAGACAGTGGGCTTCATTGTGTGAAAATAAGCTAGATGAATTTTATTCTTCCTCAACAGTAATTTTCAGCACTAATGATGAAAAACCCATCCACTCACGACCAAATTCCATAGTGTATCTGACAATCAGCCCCAGTCTACATCTTCCTGAAGATCATTGCTCAGATCTCCTCCCTCCAGTTAGCTTATGTAGGGCTGCTGAGTTCTCAGTGGTGCACGACATTCTTACAGTTCTGGGAAATTCCATTCTCAACCAGCCATACATGAACAGTGTCTCTATCACCAAGGACTGAGAAGCAACATGTCACTTAATTTGCAAGGAAACATCTGTTTTCATCCTGCCGTTAACAATCTGTGACTTACTCTATCACTGGTTTCTTGCTGTGTCTGATCCTTTGTGGCCCAATGTGGTTTGTTTCTTCCCTCAGAGAACTGTTCCTCCCAACATGTGTATTTTATTTTCCATTTGAATTTTCTCTGGCTCAAGTTCAAGTAATAAAGTTGTGATATTTAGCAAGAGGTTTAAAACGACTTCACAGTTTTTACTCTTGCATTGCACTGTAATTTTTGACTGTGGGCACCAAAGCTACTGCCAGCCAACAAGATGTCCATTTGGCAGAAAGAGACTGCGAGAGCTTCCATTTTCTGACATGACCCTTCAAGCATCTCTCTTCTGATCTGGTCTCACAGTCAAGAGCTATGACCATTGCTTGCTGAAGGAGTCTGGCACTCTGCAACTCTGACAACCAAATTCAATGGGCAGGATTTTTGTTTTGTGGTCGGGATCTGACTCCGCATAGCGTCGGCGCCCGAGGCCCAACGTGATTTTTCAATGGCTGGCCAGTGTCCAATTAAGGATGGTGGGCGGGCTCCAATAGGAGGCCCTCCAGCCCTGAGAGATCGCCAACCCCACCATCAGAGGTGGGAACTGCCGATGTAGGTAAGAGAGAGAGAGTGTCTCAAGATTGGGGCGTCCCCTGAAGACTTTTTAATAAATATGAAACTTACACTCGCCACAGCTGCCAGATCGTGACTGTGGAGAGGGAACCCCTCCACAGGGAGGCCTGTGGCCACAGCTATGACCATCGAGCAGATGCAGCCACAGTGGTGGGTGGTTAAAAAAGTTATTTGGAATGTTGGCCCCTCCCAGGCCTTCCGCCAGGAGGCAGCCTCCATGCATTGGCTGGGATACAGCTGTCGCAGAGGGCCCGACTGCAGACTGGAAAATTGCAGTCGGCATTTCCCCAGTGACCCGAATAGGCCTTTTAAGGGCCTTAAATGACTACCCGCTGCTTGCGGGCGGGTAGCTGTGCACCCCTCCCATCCATCCACTTTTAAAATGGCCCAGAGGCAGGAAGATGCTGGCGAACTGGCACGCCATTCTCCGTGGCCAATTTTTCAGTCCTCCTGCCTCCCATACCGTCTCCTCCAGGGATGAAAAATTCTGCCCAATAGATATGAACGATTTATCTGAACATTTTTAAAACGGAAGCAAAGCACGCACTGACGTAGGTTGAGGCAAGAGAATTGCTCTCTTACAATCCCAGGTGGATAAAGTTTCCTGCTGAGAGCTCATCTCTTCCTCCTCCTTCCTCTGTGAGCAGGTTGTCCTCATCTGTGCTGCCTCGGCTCAAACTCCCTCTCATGCTACAGGTCAATTGGGATGGTAACTACAGCATCCATGACTGGGAGTAAATGGTCTGCCCAGAACCCTTGAAGTCAGAACCACGGCTTTCTCCATATACAACACCACTCCCTGTCATCTTCACCAATATTAAATAACTCTGCAAACTACCAAGCACGTCCACAAACTCAGACACAGCAAGTAGAGATTAATCAGCAACCAACCTGAGAGTAGTTGATGATTCCTTTAAATAGCACTGGTGTGGGGGCTGATCTGCTGTTAGCACATGTTCAGCTGCGTGAGCATTCTTCTTTCATGGGTTGTCAGCATTGCTAGCTAGGCCAGAATTTGTTGCCCATCCTTAATTGCCCTTGATAAGGCGGCGGTGGGTTGCTTTCTTGAACTGCTGCGGAACGGCGAATTAGTTCCAAGTCAGGATGGTGTGTGACTTGGACGGGAACTTGCAGGTGGTGATGTTCCCATGCATCTACTGCCCTTGTCCTTCTATGTGGAAGAGGTCGTGGATTTGGAAGGAGCCTTGGTGCATTGCTGCAGTGCATCTTGTAGATGATGCACACTGCTGCTACTGTGTGGATGGACTGAATGTTTAAAACAATGGGTGGGGTGCCAATCAAGCCGGCTGCTTTGTCCTGGATGGTGTCGAGCTTCTTGAGTGTTGTTGGAGCTGCAGTCATCCAGGCAAGTGGACAGTATTCCATCACACTCCTGACTTGTGCCTTGTAGATGGTGGACAGGCTTTGGGGAGTCTGGAGGTGAGTTACTCACTGCAGAATTCCCAGCCTCTGCGCTTCTCTTGTAGCCACATGTGGATGGTCCAGTTAATTTTTTGGTCAATGGTAACCTCCAGGATGTTGATGTTGGGGGATTCATGCCGTTGAATGTCAAGGGAAGAGGGTTAGATTCTCTTTTGTTGGAAATTGTCATTGCCAGGAACTTGTGTGGCACGAATGTTACTTGCCATTTAACCCAAGCCTGAATGTATGTCCAGATCATGCTGCATGTGGACACAGGCTGCTTCATTAACTGAGAAGTTGCAAATGCTACTGAACATTATGCAATCATCAGCGAACATCCCCACTTCTGACCATATGATGGAGGGAAGGTCAGGAATGAAGCAGCAGAAGATGGCTGGACCTAGGACACTACCCTGAGGAACTCCTGCAGCGATGTCTTGGGGCTGAGATGATGGGCCTCCAACAACCACAACCATCTTCCTTTGTGCTAGGTATGACTCCAATCAGCAGAGAGTTTTCCCCCTGATTCCCATTGACTTCAGTTTTGCTAGGGCTCCTTGATGTCACACTGGGTCAAATGCTGCCTTGATGTCAAGCCGGTCACTGTCACCTCACCTCTGCAGTTCTGCTCTTTTGTCCATGTTTGAACCAAGGCTGTAATGAGTTCAGGAGCTGAGTGGCCCTGACAATACCCAAACTGAGCATCAAGAGCAGACAATTGCTTTGTAGGTGCCTCTTGCTAGCACTGTCGACGTGCCTTCCATCACTTTGCTGATTATTGAGATGGGGCGATAATTGGCTGGGTTGGAATTTTCCTGCTTTTTGTGGACAGGACATACCTAGGCAATTTTTCACATTACCGGGTAGTTGCCAGTGTTGTAGCTGAACTGGAACAGCTTGGCTAGGCACGCAGCTAGATCTGGAGCACAAGTCTTCATTACTATTGCCGGAATGTTGTCAGGGCCCATAGCCTTTGCAGTATCCAGTGCCTTCAGCTGTTTTTTGATATCACGTGGAGTGAATCGGACTGGCTGAAGACCGGCATCCATGATGCTGGGGACCTCAGGAGGAGGCTGAGATGGATCATCTACTTGGCACTTCTGGCTGAAGATGGCTGTAAATGCTTCAGCCTTTTGTTTTGCACTGGTGTGCTGGGCTCCCCCATCATTGACGATGAGGATGTTCGTGGAACCTTCTCCTCCAGTTAGCTGTTTAATTGTCCACCACCATTCACAACTGGATGTAGCAGGACTGCAGAGCTTAGATCTAATCCATTGGTTTTTGGACCGTTTAGCTCTGTCTATCGCATGCTCCTTCCACTGTTTAGCGTGCATGTAGTCCTGTGCTGTAGCTTCACCAGGTTGGCACTTCAGTTCAAGAGTTTAAGAGAGGGTGTTAGTTGGAGAGGCATGATTCAAAATGGCAGTGCTGGCATTAAATCAGCTTTACCCGCTGACTGATGTAATGATCTGCCTACTCTACATACTTCCAGAACACTCTTGCCGAGCTACTGACTTCCCCAAAATGGCATCTGATTCTGGCTAAGCTGTAAGTGTGTGCACCCGCATGCAGCGTGGACATTATTGTGGAATCAAAACCACACAAGTAGCACTGAAATTGCGGGCGGTACGGAGGCAAATTTTGCAGCCATTGAATCGCATGTATACAGGGCCTTGCACAAAATCAGGACATCCCAAAGCTATTTGCAGCCAACGAAACTCATTTTGAAGTGTAGTCACTATTGTAATGTAGAAAATGCAGCAGCAATTTGCACATGGCAAGTTCCCATTAACAGCAATGTGATAATGATCAGATAATCTGATTCAGTGATGTTGACTGAGCAATAAACATTCGCCAGGGCATGGGGAAAGCGCCCATGCTCATCTGCAAAATAGTGCTATGATGCTGAGAGAACAGATGGGCCTTGTTATAAAAATCCAAAAGACAGCATCTCTGACAGTGCAGCACTCCCTCTGTGCTAAGCGTCAGCCTAGAAATTTGTGCTCCAGTCTCTGGAGTGGGACTTCAACCAACAACCTTCTGACCCCAAGGTGAGGGAGGTACCACTGAGCCACAGCTGACACTACTAATTCTTTTACTTATTCCTCACAAGTGCTTTTGGGGCATGCCCAGCTGTTATCTTATACAAAGGTTTATTTTCTTCATAACTAGTTTCAGCAATGTTTTCTTTGGCTTTATTAAGCTTTCCTGTTACCGGACTGGTGGAATCACCAGGGTTTGAGAATCAAGTGGAGTAGAAATGGTGAAGAGTTTTACTTAATTTAAACAGAGAATCCAATATTTAGGATCTTACAGAGTATTGGCTAATTTGCGTGGGAGTCGCAGGGTCCAGTGATGTTCTGTCACTTAGCTGCATTCAGTTTGCTTACGTGCACATCACTGAGATCCCTCGGTTACCATGGAATGCTCAGGGACAAGGCTGATAGCACTTCTGTCAGAGCAGTCAACATTCTCTAGGAAATATGCGCAGTTATAATAATCTATAATAGTATCATGGTCATTGCTAGACTTGAGTCCAGCAGACTGGTGCCTCTGAGGGTACAAATACAGCCCATCATGCTTGGTTCAGGAATCCACTTAAAAAAAAAGATTGCTGTTTGTAATGACTTTTATTTCCAGCGGAAGAAAATAAACCTTTTTGACAGGTTCAACAGAGCAAAACAGG
This sequence comes from Heterodontus francisci, assembly GCF_036365525.1. Taxonomy (NCBI): domain Eukaryota; kingdom Metazoa; phylum Chordata; class Chondrichthyes; order Heterodontiformes; family Heterodontidae; genus Heterodontus; species Heterodontus francisci. Next base: position 93,941,459 of record NC_090379.1, on the reverse strand, counting down.
CGAGTAATTACTGCTGGGAATAATAGCAGAGGAATACTTATCACATTACTTTGATGTTCCTCTATTCGTTGGCTCATTTATTTTGACTTTATTTGGTCTGGACAACTACTTTTAATTTCATATATTTAAAGTGTGTGGAACTCTATTCTAGGCAGAATTTCAGTGGGCTCCAAAATGTTGAAAAATACACAAATGAAGCATCGAAAGTGAAAACTTGCTGGAGGCATGACTCCAGATCTCCTGTAAAAAATCATTCTTACAACTTCAGTCCTCACGTTTCTCCCCCTGCGTTCATCTTCCCACTTCAGTCATTCCTACATTTACTCCTCCTGTAAAAATGGTCAAATGTTAAGCCTGCTCATTTATCATCTGCCTGAGTTCCACTGCATTTTCAATACAGCGCCCTGAACGTCACATGCCATAAGGCCTATATTCAGGGCTGTTTTTGAGCTGTCACCTTTTCTAGCGCTGTGTCAGCTTTTGTGAAGCTGCTGGTGCTAGTTTTCTACGTTGCCATGCATGTTCTGATACCCATAAAAAAAATTTTTTTTAACCAGAATGTTTGTCTTAAAGAAGGAGATGCTGTTAACATCGCACACATCTAAAAACACTCAGACACCTTAATTATGTTACGAGACTGAAGAGGTTGTCAACAAAAGCCATCACCAGCACAATTTCAACAACATCTCCCTCAACACAAGTCAAACTCTAACTTTTAACTAAGAGTCCCAGCTCTGAGACCAACTGGCACCAGACAACTCGCTTAACAGCACTGTCATCAGCCACACACTTGTGAAGCATTTGAATACCTAGTGGAACATGCTTTCAGTAATAAGGCAAATACGCAGTAGTTTATTTTTAAAAAAAGAACCTGCCAATCTTAAAAGCAGAACAAAACAAAAAAAAGAGAGCTTCCAGTACTGTGCATTAATAAGGAATGATTGACACATAGAGTTATTTTTAACAAGTAGATGAAAGATATCACTGGCAAAATCCTATCACTTTGAGAAGAATTTCAGGGAAAAAGAAAATCACTGGAGACTTCCTTTTCAAGCTAAACCGAGAGATTTCCTCCAGTAACTTTGGTTAAGATCTGTTATTTAGAAAAAAAGTACTGCATCCATCATTTGTTACATCCATCATGCCAGCAGGAATCTATTTTTTGCTAGCTTCTTTTGTATGTGACTATATGCTACCGATTTTTTAAAAAGTGAGAATTGTAGCCAAACTGGTTTCGCACAAGAAGCCTTTTCCATCAAGGTTTTTAAGAATAAAAAAGTGTTTATAATCATGAATGGTTTAGATTGAGTAAACAAAGAGAAATTGTTTCTAATGGCTGAAGGGTTGATAACCAGAGGAAAGAGATTTCAGGCCATTGGCAAAAGCACAAGAGGCGACAGGAGGAAAAGCATTGTATATGCAACAGGTGGTCAGGATTTGCAATGCACTGCCTGATCAGGTGGTGGATAGAGATTCAAAAGAGAATTGGATAAATACTTGAAGGAGAAAAGAGTGCAGGGATATGGGAAAAGAGCAGGAGATTGGAACTGGTTGCTGTTTGTGCAGATGGGTCAAATGGCCTCCTTTTGTGCTATATGATACTAATTCTACAATAGTGTGTATGTTAGAACTCTGAAATTAGACCAGAAAATGTTGGAAGTTCATCTGAATGAGAAAGACAGTTAATCTTTCAGGTGGGATCTTGACCAGAACTTGCCTTGGTTTTACCCACAATTTCCTGCATGAAAAGACTGCACTAAGAACTATAGCAAGTAAAAGACATAGAAAGACTTACACTTATATAGTGCCTTCCACAACCTCAGAACGTCCCAAATGAAATATGTTTGAAGTGTAGTCACTGTTGTAGTGCAGGAATGGCAGCAGTCAATGTACACAGCAAGATCCCTTAAACAACTAATGGAGGTCACTGGGCCCACATAGAACAACTTACAATTCTCCATTGTGCCATTTAATTTTACCTTGAATGAATTTAAGCTTTTTGCCTTCACTGTTACCCAAAATCCCATTCTAAGTGTTGATCCCTTGCCTGAAAAGAACATCCTGACCACTATCTTAAATGTTCCTTCCATCAGTTTCAACCAAAGGCCTCTTGTTCTAGTTTTCCAGCATACCTTGATATAGTGCTCAGGTTTAAGTTACCTACACCGCTGAATATCTCATATGCTTCTATTAAGGTCTTCGCTCAGTTCCCTCCTTTAAGGCTAACGGTTCCACTTTTTCCAGTCTTTCTCGTGACTCAATCATTTGATGCCTGAGATCAGTCTCGTGCTATTCTCTGCACCAGTCTGACTGGCAATAATCGACACTGATGTCCATTTCTATGAGTCCTATATACTTTCTCTTGCTATCTCACTCTCAGTAATTCCATTTTCACTCTTTCACAGTCCTCTTTGTCAGTGTGCTCAAAAGGAGCTGAAAAGACATGATCGCTCCTGTATATTAGATGCTTGCTACACTGGTTACAAAAAGTGGCTCAGTCACTGCAGCTGCCATCACATCAGGAGCTCGCTGCCTCCATCACTAATACAACATTATTTTGCAAATAAATTAAAATTTACTCTTCGCTTTCAAAATGTTATGACAGAGAACTGCTAAAATCAATAGCAGGCATTCAATTTTTACATAACCCACACAGGTATCAGATTTCAGGCCAACTCTTGCTATCTGAGACTTCTACAGCTGTACTGATATGAAGACAGATGGACAGGGGGTGCCTACGCAGTGAAATTCCTCACACTGATGTATAAAATTAAAAGGCTCATTTAGTTACAAAACAGCCTGTTCATTTTAGACAGAATGTGCAATAAACTGTTGTAGGCCAGATTTTGCTGGAGCAGGGCATCTTGTGGGGTGCCCAGTTAGCATTTTAGCCTGCACCCTTCAGCTCAAAGTGTGAGCTGGTAACAGCGTGATGAACGCAACAGGCCATCTGCAACCTTAGTGAACGATGGGAGGACCGACAGTGTATCTCTATCACCAGTGAAATTTAAGGATTGAGAATTTAAGGATGAGAAGGAGGGTGAATTAAAGGGGGTGAATTCAATGTTAAATCAGGTACAGAAAGAGAAATAAAGCGAGGGAAAGAAAGATTGGACTCAGAGAAAGAAAAAGAGACTGAAAGGAAAAAAAAAATACATTTTAAAATTTGGCATTTTAAAAATCCCCAACAATTAAAACCTGAAGGAATAAGATGTCACACTTTCAACTGTTCACTTTCTGGGGAAGAGAAATTGATTGGCAGACATTAACAATTATTACATCACTAAAAGGGTACTTGTGCTGTTAATTACTAGATTTAATCTTTTGTGCAAATTTAATGGAAAATTATTATGTAGATCCAGAAACTTCATGGAAACCACGGAGAGGTTAAGTGCAAGATGCCATTTTGACAAAGCTAACATCCAGCAATTTGCAGGGTATCTCTTCCTCGCTACAAGTTGCTCTCTGACTTGCACACTAATAACAGCGCACATCATTCAGACGCCATTATTTTTCAGAAAATTCCATCCCAGCATGTTTTTCACACCATTCTCTGTACCAACCGTCAGACTGTGTCACCACCAGTGCATCATTAGTGGAACTGGCTGGAATGAATACTGGGCCTTCCAGCAGAGCATACACATTTGAAGCTGAAGCATCAGGATTAATAGCCGTCTCTCTCTCTCTGTCTCTCCTGAATTCACTTCAGCTCTCTCACACACTCAGGTTCAGCAACTCCTCCCAGCCAGCTCTCCCAAACAGTTCATCAGTACTCACATTTTAAAACAGAAATACTTTTTTTAAGAAACCATCTGGAATAGATAAATCAAAAGCAATATGATATAAGTGGCAGGCGTTGATAACAGAGGTGCGAGTCATGGATTTGCTCTTTGAGGGAGTGATGTGTTAATAAATCACTATTCCATCATTTACAGTTACAACTAAAGATTTGGGTGGAGTGGGGAAGAAAGAAAATGAAACATTCATTTCATTCATGTCTCTTTCATAAATAGACACAACACATTGTGTTGTACTCAATGGATTGTCACAAGATACAATTCCATCTCAGTGAGATACCACGACTGTAACGAGCTTCCTGTTTCCCAGAGGATGGAACATTTTCTTTGCTGTATTTACAGCATGAACCTGTCAGAGGCACAGTTGTGGCTGTCATCGACATTTGGATGGGTTTTACCAACACAATGTTGCCCACACTCACCAAGGGGAGGAGGGCGGAAACCCAGGCCACGAGACTGCCCATTAAGTCCAAAGTCAAGCTTTAAAAAGGTACTATCTGACTTCCTTCTTTACTTCGTTTTTGCTCTAAAATTTCATCGTTCAAAAGATCCAGAGGGAAATGTTCAATGGAATGCACAGCAATCCACCTCCAGACAATTTAGTCTATTTTTAAAAACTGTCATCCACGAGGGTGTATTAAGAAGTTCCTCTCGCCAACTGCCCAAACACATGGAAAATGGCAATGTGGATAAATATGAACAGTAGCACTTAGATCAACTGGAAATATCAACCATCAGGCTGCAAAGTGCTACACTTGTCCAGAAGCAAAATGTGCCTTTTCACCATGCAAAAATATGAACCAGTAAAGGTCAATGGGCCTGTTATGCTTCCATGTACATTGTGCCCTAAATATAGACTCCTGCCAACTCTTTCAATCTCCAGTAGAAGGATCTTGACCATAGTTACAACCTCCAGGATGATAAAGCAGGATGAAATTCCTGACAAAACGACAGATTAACGATCTAACATTTACCTGCAACACTATTCAATGCTTACCCATTCATTACAAGGACTATAATCCAGTAAAAAGAAGAAACAGTGTTATAGAAAACACTTGGATCATCCATATAACTTCAATTATATCTGAAGAGGAGGATGGGAATAATGCCACATGGATTACTGCCAGTTTATCCAATTTTTAAAAAAAAATTTGCACAGGATTTACCATTGTTTCTATGTGTCTATTCCACAGAACAAATATTGGGGGCAGAGAGGAAGGGAGGAATTATTCTTACCTCTATTGTAGAAGTGTGGTAACATTGTTTACATACCCTCTAGTCCAAAATCACAGCACAAGTTCAAAAATTGGCTTACCTCTACAACTATCACTAAATCTGTCATATACATCTATTAATCTTTTATTCTCCAATGAAACTTCAGTAACACTTCAGCTCTTGGAGCCCAGATGGTATTATTATACGCTCATATTCTTAAGCTTATAAAAGGTTAACTCTCAGAGGTATGCAAAACACTACAACTGTTGAATAGGATGGTTCCCAAAATAGGAGGTCAATCATCACAGACATCATATTTATTTATGCATTCTCTATTAACTTTGAGGCAATGAAGGGCATTAAGGGATGGTCATTCATATCTTTTGCCATTGGGATAGAACGGTTTTCATTCATTATGCCAGGTAGGAGGTTCAGCTCAACAAGCAAATTTAAAAAAAAACGATTTGGATAAACTGGCTGTAATCCATGTGGCATTATTCCCATCCTCCTCTTCTGGACAGACTCCGTGCCTTAAAGGACAAGAATGAGGATTGATAAAACATGAGAAGGGAACGCAGCTTTCATTCATCGTGAAGAAATTGAATCGTTTCTTTTTGCCTGATAACATTTGCTAACAGAATCCTATTCATTCCACGCCCATATTTCATGTTACAACATGCTTTTCATTCAGGGTGGTAATGAATTAGCAGTTCAGCAAACAAATCATCGACAACCAGAGTTGAGGGAAGGTTCAGGGGATGATCTTTGTTTTTCACTGGAAAGGTCGTCTGAGACAGTGAGACACATGGTGGATCTTTCTCTTGCTGTTAGCCTGAGTCAGTCCCAGATACAGATGCATACTTGTGAATGGCAGATAAAACCTACTTGTAATGTGAAGAAAAAAGTTAGCTCAGCTTTGATCAGTTAAGAAAAGAAATAACTTGCATTTATATAGCGTCTTTCAGCACCTCAAGATGGCCCAACATGCTTCATGGGTAATGTAATAAATTACCAATTTTTGTGGCATTAGTTAAGGGATAAATGTTGGCCAGGACACTAGGAGAACCAGGCTGCTATTTCCCAAATAGTACAGTTTGAATTTTTTTTTACATCCCCGCGAGGGCAAATGGGGCCTTGATTTAACATCTCATCTGAAAATGGCACCTCTGACAGTGCAGCATTCCCTTGGTACTGCACTGAAATAAGAACCTGGATTATGGGCTTACGGCTCTGGTGTGTTTATGTGCGACATGAACCACTTTTCTCCTTTCCTTCAGGACTTCCAAGTGAGCCAGAAGTACATCACTCATGTAATCATTCTTTATGCATGATTGCTCACGCATACACACACACATTACAGCAGGATAGCAACAAGGATTAGGAACACTGGCTAATATTCCTGTCCCTGGTCCAGGGTCACTGATGTTAATCATAGAGTCTCAAATGATATCTTAACTTAGTACAATCTAGCGTTTTCATTGACAACACATTTTGCGTGAAGACAATACTACTTAAAAATAAACATAGCCACAGGCAGAATTTACACCACTAATAGATCTATTCAAAGAGTGACCAGAAAAATGTTTAAAGTTCCTCAAGACATTTCTGGATATTTATGCCAACTTGAGAATTACATTTTTGAGGATTCTCACACTCTTGTCTCCAGTTGTGATGCAAAGAATTTTTAACTAAGTATTTTAATACCAAGTCAGTCTTGGTTTGATTCTCTGCAAACACTGATGTGCCACGGCAAGGAATAATGGGAAATTGGTCATTAAGAAATTGTTCTGTTGCTGAAATATGAACGCAACTAAAAATAGCACCAGCTTTAGGCTAATTCAATAGACAACCACGTCATTAAATTCATCTGTCGGGAGTACTTGTCAAACTGCTGGCGATGCTTTTGCAAATTACCCACTCTGCTCACCACTTCAGAATATTAAAAATTGTTATAATATAAATAATTGCATTTACATGGCATCTTTCAAACAGAACCATCTTAAAGTCCTTTATGCAATAAATTATGTTTTTGGAATGGCAGTTAATATTATGTATTGCTATATATTTTATGCCTCAACTGCAAACCTTTATTCTATTTTGATTAACATGATCAGATGTGCAAAACAATAGAACCCTGTCACAAAGAAATGAAAGTTGATATAAATCTGCTTAAATCACAAGGCTACTGGTGGCTGACTTGCTTTCCCTTAGCAATGTTCCACCCTCCCTTTCTCTCCTTCTTTCCTGATGATATTGATTCCTTGTCAGGCCCATAGGGGGGGGGAGGGGGTGCACACCCTCCGGCATCTCACTATTCTTTGTGTGTGCACCCAGAAAGAGTTTGCAAGCTATTTGACCACATGCAGCATTACAGTCAAATCCTACCCTCTCCTCACTGGACATCCACAGACCTGCACTACCAGCAGGTGAGTCAGGACACCAAAGAGGAGCAAGAATCCTGGCTGATTTCTTTATCTCTTCGTAATCCAAGTCAGCTGAGGACAATGGTAATGTGCCAGATCAACAACAAAAAAAGTGGCACAGACCAAGAATCAAACTTGGGAACAACAACAGAAAATGCTGGAATCACTCTTAAGTTAGGTAGCATCTGTGGAAGAAACAGACAGTGTGGGCCCTTCATCGGAACAGCTGACATTCTCATTGAGGGTCCGCACCAATGTTCCCACTAAAACAGCCTGAAAGGTACGCCACAGGCCTTGCTCTGGGATACATAATGTGCTGAATTTTACTGGCGCCTCGACACCGTGGGTCGTGGCACGGGGACCGGTAAAATTTTACAGGGAGAGACCAGTCTTAGCCCGCGTCTTCAAGAAGGGCCCGCTACATGTTACCAGCGGCAGGGGGACCTCGGTGTGCACCCCCCTCTCCCCGCCACCTAGCAGAAGGCCCTTCATCAGCATATGGAAAGTAAAGTTAAGCATATGTAAATAAACTTACCTGCAGGCTGCCGCCGTTTGTGCTTCGTGTGCCTTCGGAACTAAGCACGGAGATCCGAGGCGAGAACCTGGTGGGGAGGGGGAGGAATAAAATGTTCAGGGGGGGAGGGGTGGGGAGCAGGGAAAACAAATGTTTTTGGTTGTATGAATAGTGTGAAGGGCTTAGAGGCCAAATGTTAGAAGGTTTGTGGGGGGGAGGGGGGAAGTTTGGGAAGGGAATGCAGTTTTTTCTGACATTCTTCTTCTTCTTTGGCCTCCTTGTCTCGACAGACAATGGGTAAGCGCCTAGAGGTGGTCAGTGGTGTGTGGAGCAGCGCCTGGAGTGGCTATAAAGGCCATTCTAGAGTGACAGACTCTTCCACAGGTGTTGCAGATAAAATTGGTTGTCGGGGCTGTTACACAGTTGGCTCTCTCCTTGCGCTTCTGTCTTTTGTCCTGCCAACTGCTAAGTCTCTTCAACTCCCCACACTTTAGCCCTGCCTTTATGGCTGCCTGCCAGCTCTGGCGATCGCTGGCAACTGATTCCCACGACTTGTGATCAATGTCGCAGGACTTCATGTCGCATTTGCAGACGTCTTTAAAGCGGAGACATGGATGGCCGGTGGGTCTGATACCAGTGGCGAGCTCGCTGTACAATGTGTCTTTGGGGATCCTGCCATCTTCCATGCGGCTCACATGGCCAAGCCATCTCAAGCGCCGCTGACTCAGTAGTGTGTATAAGCTGGGGATGTTGGCTGCCTCGAGGACTTCTGTGTTGGAGATACGGTCCTGCCACCTGATGCCAAGGGTTCTCCAGAGGCAACGAAGATGGAATGAATTGAGACGTCGCTCTTGGCTGACATACGTTGTCCAGGCCTCGCTGCCATAGAGCAAGGTACTGAGGACACAGGCTTGATACACTCGGGCTTTTGTGTTCCGTGTCAGTGCACCATTTTCCCACACTCTCTTGGCCAGTTTGGACATAGCAGTGGAAGCTTTTCCCAAGCGCTTGTTGATTTCTGCATCGAGAGACAGGTTACTGGTTATAGTTGAGCCTAGGTAGGTGAACTCTTGAACCACTTCCAGAGCGTGGTCGCCGATATTGATGGATGGAGCATTTCTGACGTCCTGTCCCATGATGTTCGTTTTCTTGAGGCTGATGGTTAGGCCAAATTCGTTTCTGACGTTAGGTGCCACTTAAATGACCATTGCAAGGGTTGGAAAAGGGCCTCCATCACAAAAATTTTAATTTAATACAATTCCACAATGCTACCACTTTAAATATTAAAACTGTACTGAAGGGCTTAAAGCTCTTTAAAAATGGCACCGGCACCTGCGCAGTGGCGCCGGACACCACTTCCAGGGACGTTGCGACCGCCCCCTTATGTCATCGGGGGCGGCCGCTCCGCTCCCTCTATTTAAATGAGCCCCCGCGCATAATATCACGGGGGTTCACGGATGGCGCATCTGCGCGGGATGCACGCCGCCATTAGAGTGTGCTGCCGCGAACTAAAAAAATTAAAGGGACTATGCACTAAAAAAAAATGGGCCGCTCACAACAACTAAATTTTAAAGTGAGCATTGGTCCATATCCAAGACGTCAGCGTGTTCATTCCTTCACAAATGTTGCCTGACCCGCTGGGTGCTTGCAACATCTTCTGATTTCCAGCGTCTGCAGTTTCTGAATCAGACTTGGAACCCTTCTGCTCTGTATGGCTCAGTCACTCATCATGCTAACCAGCTGAGCCATCAGGCTGAGGGGAATAGGAGAAGCAAAGGCAGGACCTTTAGTGAAACAGCTGCTAATTCCGGCAAGGGGAAGGCATGCATGGTGCCAGCTGAAGTGGCCACACACACGGTGCTGGGATTATGCGATGCTTGGCTCCAGCTCAGACATGCCCCTGTTGCTGTGGAATGCAAACTGATCTCAAGTAAGTCACTGTATTTCATATTCAGTTATTCTCAAGGGGAGCGGAGTTACTTATTTTGCCCATTAGTGGAGTCATGTAATGTTGTGAAAAGCCACTATGGATGTATGTGAAATCATTTTTTCTCCCTTCACTACCTAGTCACCTTTCTAGACTTAAAAGCAAAATACTGCGGATGCTGGAAATCTGAAACAAAAACAAGAAATGCTGGAATCACTCAGCAGGTCTGGCAGCATCTGTGGAAAGAGAAGCAGAGTTAACGTTTCGGGTCAGTGACCCTTCTTCGGAACCTTTCTAGACTTGATTCAATAGGACAGCAATAACCACTTAACACAGGTGTACATGGAACAACTCAATGTACCGATCAATAAATAACAATTGAAAAGTTATTATACATGCAGACACACACAGACACTTACAGATACATACAGACAGAGAGAGGCACACAACACACACCTACTCTGGTGCAGGTCATAATTAGCATTAAGATTTGCAGCATCCCTGCAACAGTTTAATTGTTTTATCTTTACATTTAAAAGGTAAATATCAGCAGAAAGACATTCCGAACTCTCCGATATAATCGATTTCCTAATGTTCCAAACTTCAATCTGACTACCTGATCCAATCCCACTTATACCGATCTTTTAACTGCAGCATTATTTTGGATTTTGAACATTTTTTTTTAAACTGGTGTCATGCAGGCCCCCACCTGCCAAGCATGAGGCATATTAATTTCACCACACGGACATTACATTTCAAACTGTTGTTGAAGTGAAGAAAGGACTTGCTTTAAAAGATTGCCAGATCTTAGCTGGAAAGACATTTGCATATTAACAAACAGTGTTTGGGAGGACCAAGCAGCCATTCCCTGACACATTCAACCCACAATGGACTTTTGATCACCAAACGTTGAAGGTGGGGAAGCTCACATTCCAGTTGAGTGCTAAGATGGCTGAATACACAAACGGACATGGTCAAACCAGCTAGTCACGTGACTAACCTGCTGGGCAACCTGCATTTTCTTGAATTTGTACAAACAGTTTGGGCAGAAGGTCTGTTTGCTCCTGGACTGAGAAGATCTCTCCTGCCTGCTCCCATCTCTTTCTCACAAGCCTCTGAATCCACAGAGAACAAATGAACCCCAAGAGAGAATAGTCTCCTACAATGAACAAGGTTTAAGGAGAATACTGGGCCCCAACGAAAAGCAAGATCTACCTACAATCAAGGACTCTACAGTGAGCTTAAAGAACAGTAACAAAAACTCTTCAGATGTTGCCTCAAACTTTTCCACTTTATTTTTCCTCTGCTCTTTTGTGTCTCTTTTTGCACGTGTGTATCACATATGCACGCTAGCATGGGCACGTTGTATATCAGTAGGCATCAATCGAATTAGAGTTTTAAGTTTATTAAATGTCAAATTTTCTTCTTTAAACCTAAGAAAACCCATTTGTGCTGGTTTCATTGCCTTATAATTGGAACAAGGATTCACCAAGGGGAGCTAAAAACACTGTGTTTAAAAATAAAACCCTGTTACAGTAAGACCAGGTGAAGGCTGAAAGGGAACCCTAGACACCTTTCTCACCTGGTCGTAACACTGGCATTTAGAAAAGCAACTCATGACAAAACATCTCCAACTGCTTCAAAGTGAATTGAAGTTTCAAAGTTCTTTTGTAAGCAAACATGGCTGCCAATCTGCAGCAATACAAACAGCAAAGAGGTGACTAACAGGTTAATTTATTGGCCAACCAAAACCAGTAGAACTCCCTGTTCTAATTCAATTAGTGGGATCTTTAATGTTTGCAATATTGCAAATCTACATTCAGTAGCCATACTTTGCAGGGGTTTACCAAAAACACAACTACAACAAAAGTCACACCAATACAATTTCCACAGTTAAAGTTGTAGTCAGCTGGGAATCAACACAGTCAGTTGGGCTTGTCCCTTGCGAGGGGTGAAAATGCAGAATACATATAATGAAAGAAGCAAGCACCATCAATCACAACAATATTCCCATCCCAATCCCCTGCAAATTGCTGGGACGTTTATCAAGGTATTTTTATCCTAAAGATGCTGGTGTGTGAAAGAATGTGTTAATGATGTATAAATTGTGGCTAATTTAAGAACATAAGAAAAGGGAGCTGGAGTAGGTCATTCAGCCCCTCAAGCCTGCTCTACCATTCAATAAGGTCATGTTTTATCTTCTATCTCAATTACAGTTTTCTGCCTAGCCCCATATCCCTTGAATCCCTTTGTGTCTAAAATATAGCTTACTAACGTGCTCATGTGATCATTGTATAAAAGATATGTTGACTGTCCTTTGATTGGGGCAAAATAAAACTTATCTGAAACTACATTAGCACCTCTTACAAAGATTGCAGCCATACATTTCTCCTATTAAAATAGATGATGAAAGGTCACAGACCTGACACGTTAACTCTGCTTCTCTCTCCACAGCTGCTGCCAGACCAGCTGAGTATTTCCAGCACTTTCTGTTTTTATTTCAGATTTCCAGCATCCACAGTATTTCATTTTTAAAACAGATTTGGTTCTGGACAGCAAATGGCAGTACACACTGATGCACTAAAACATTGCATCACTGGAAGTAATATGCAAGTTCTTTAGAGTCATAGAGTTATACAGCACATCGTGTCCGTGCCAGCCATCAAGCACCAAACTACTCTAATCCCATTTTCCAGCATTTGGCCCGCAGCCTTGCATGCTGTGGCGTTTCAATTGCTCATCTAAATACTTCTTAAATGTTGTGAAGGTTCCTGCCTCTACCACCTCTTCAGGCAGTGTGTTCCAGATTCCAACCACCCTCTGGGTGAAAAATCTGAACAAAAATCAAAATCATCTGTCATCTTTCTGTTGTAGTACACCTTTCAGTGGGTGTAGTTACATTTTCAGTACACCTTGCGAGAGAGGAAATGATGTAACAAAGCATGTGACTGAGTCTCACTCTCAGTATGCTGTTATCACCAAACAAACCAGACATGTACAAATGTTCTCTTGCAATGTAATGCCATGCTGCTACCCTCAATAAAGGAACCCACTATTTAAGTGTTTACTGACCCCCAATGCGTGATTAGTGCCTTGATGTCCGAACTCTTAGTAAGCACAAGGAAAAGAAAACACACTTTCCTCATCTGGGGATGTTATATTAGTCCAATAATGTTTTTTAATCAAGTCAGACTTAAGGATTTTAAGTGAAATAGCACACTGAAACATAAACTGAATCATAAAACAGAACTTCCCAGTAAATGTATAAATATGCCTTTTTATATGGCTAACAGTTTGGTTAAAACAGAAGCACTTGAAGAAATGCTATCATTTGCATTTAGAGGACACTGAGGCAGGAATGGAGATGCAACTTATATAGAGATGCTATTGTGGGTTACACCGCTCATAAGTACAGTGGTTCCTATTGATGTTGCCTGAAAATGAAAATTCCTGTTTCCCCAATACATTTGTCCACTTTACATGCTTCCAACTTTGCTGTATGTGGTTAATGTTTAATTTAGCAGTAGTCTTTCGAGTTGAGAGACCCATCAAATCAACAAAGTAAACAGAATGCTGAACTAATAGATAAAACAGTAAAGTATCAGATACAGCAAGTCATGTTTAAAACATAGTGCTCTAGTCAGACTGTGTCTTGAATGCTCTGTCTACTTGTGGACACCCAAGAAGTAAGAGAACATTAAAGCCCTTCAAGCAGACAGAGAGCAGCTACCAGACTGATCCCTAGTATCAGAGAATTAAGGTGTAAGGAACAACTGGATAACCTTGGCCTTTTCCAGCCTTGAAAGGAAGTAAATAAGAGCAAACCTCATTGAAGTATACAAGATAGTAAGAGATGTAGAATAGGTAAATCTGGAGCACTACTTTTAGTGAAACCAAGAAGACAGTGTTTCAAACTGATGAACGGTAAATTCAGGACTGATATCAGGAAGTTCCGCTTCGCAATAGAGAGCAACCAAGAAATGGAATGGATATCTGGGGTGGATAGTGATGCCAAAAACTCTGAAATCATTTGTGATACTGTGGGATACTGTACTGGGATAGGAGGTTGGACTTTTTCTGGATGGGTGAAATGGGATAAATGTTCTTCCTTTCCCCTAATGACATTTTGATCCTGTGATCAATCAAACATTTCTGATCAGACAGGACTTCTCCCATCCTGCAATGTGAGTTTTCCCAGCATGTTGACCAGAGATTTCCACTTGGGCGCTGGTGAGCACAGGAGCGGGAAAACCCACCAAAACAAACAAAACCAATTGCAAGAGCATTCTTCCTCTGGGAGTGGAAGGTTAATTAGATGTTTTTGAAACAGTGCACAAACCTGTGTGATATCAACTACTGAAACTATTAATTTTGCCCTCGCAGATGGACGCAAAAAAACTCACGGCACTATTTGAAGGACAGCAAGACATTTCTCCAATCCAACATTTATCCCTTAACCGCCACCACAAAGCTAAGTGCCTGGCCATTTATTTCATTGCTGTTTGTGGGATTTTGCTGTGTGCAAATGGGCTGCTGCATGTTAAGAAAACTTGCTATGCCAAAGGGGAATTTTTTAATTCATCAACCTACATTAACTATTAATGAAACAGAAAGGAAACCTACAGTAAACTTATAATGAAACAGAAAGAGCTGGAATTGTACAGTTAACTTTTTATTAGAAATGCTGGCGGCCAAGATGGCCATGCAATTTGCATTTGAACACCTTACACATTCCAAGGTCCCAAAGAGGAGACACAGGTCTGATGAGCCTGTACCCAAGACAATGGCTCACTCTATTGAGTGAACCACAGGAGATTGCATTCATTAACAGGAGATTCAAAGCCATCCTGGAACATTACCCTTGAAAGGGCCAATCCTTCCAGGTGCAAACGTGAACATCCTGAGGCTTGAGGGACTGAAATTCCTAAACTTGAATCTCATTAGAAGGTTCCAGACAATACACTGAGGCAGTCAAGTGAACATCTGTCCATCTCTGTGAAAGTTGGGAGCTTTCCCAAAGTAGACAAGCCAGTGACTGATTCTGGGTAGAAACCAGAAGATCTTTCTCTCTCTCTCCAGAAGGCCTGGTGGGGGCATACAAAGCCGAGCTGTTGATTACTGGATCCAAGACAAAGACACCAGGGGAAGAAAACCACCTACAATTCTGCCTAAGAAAAGCCTTAACCATGTGGGCCAGCCACAAGCTGCACATTTACCAGCCAAAGACTTCAGCTGGAAGACAACTGAATCATCCAACCCCACAGACTGTGTATTAATTTTTATTTGTTCTGGACTCTAATTTAACCACAAATCTTATCACTCTGTAATCTATTTATGTGTGCGTGATCCTCGTGTGAGTGTGTGCGTGAATGTGCTGCATGATTTTTTTAAATTGGATTTAGATTGTTAAGTATAATAAACTCACCTCTTTCTTGTTTAAAATCAAGAAAACCTGTCTGATTGGATCTTTTACGATCACAACAAAGGTAAAAGGTAAAACACTTACTGAAGTGCTAAACACATCCACTGTTTAATCAAAAAGGAAATAACCCTGTTGCAGTCAAATAAGAGGAAGGACAAGAGGGGAGCCTTGTGAACCCTCCTCACCTGATCATAACCGTGCGTTTCATACATTACAACAGTGAGCACACTTCAGATATACTTCACTGACTGTGAAGCACTTTTAAGATGTCCTGAGGTTGTGAAAGGCTCTATATCAATGCAAGTTCTTTCTTACCTTGTGCTCAAGTTGAACAATGTCAGTTCTGAGGAATGGAATATTATTTTCCTGGTTTTCTTCCCAGTATCAAGGTCAACAATCCCACCACAGAAACATTATGGCCACAAAGACAGTGAATTTCCTCTACTCTGCCTGAACAACATCTACCTCAGAGGACCATCTCCTACTTTACCAGATTGCCATATCAATTGTCTACTTCAGTCATCCCTCAAGTGCCATTTGTTCTGGATTCATTGATAGTTTCCGAGGAGCTGAGACAGCCCAAACCTACTTCATGTATAACTCTAAAATGGAGGATGTCTCCCATCAGTCTCATCTGGATATAAGCACAAATCAGAGGGGTGAAAAGGCAATTTGCAGACCCAATGCACTACCCAGGTTCCCTCAGAATCAAACACAACAACTACTGCAAAAGCAAAATACTGCAAGGTGCTGGAAATCTGAAATAATTTGACGGTTATTACTTTCGGTTGTCTTGACAAAACTTGATATTGTTTAACCATTTACTTCCCCAGATATTCCCTTTAACTATGTGCTAGCCAGTCGAGTAAAAATGTTCCCATTGAAGCTGCATGAACAAGTTAAAAAGGGCAACCATACAGAGTTTCAATGGTCAGGCTCTTCTGCTTTAATTATCCAAAGCAAAGTGAGAGATGGACATGTGAAGTTCATTCTATTCCAGTCCCTTGCTGATGATACACAGAATATCTACCAATCAGCAGAAATGAGATCAGGACAGCCAGGTGCTCTGTCAATTAAACCGATCGAGAATATGTGCAGAGGGTTTAATCTCTGACGTTAGACGTCCTGAACGTATTGCACAGAAGTTGCAACAGCAGCAGTAGCACCGCATCACAGTACCAGACTAAAATACTTCACTGGCAAACTATGCCAAATTTATTTATGGATCACTCCAAGTTGCCTATGCATCAGCCAGCCAGAGTCCAGCAATACAGTCGGCATGCAGCATATCAAAGTCAGCTTCTCATCCAATCTGCTGCTTACAAAATTGCCATGCGTTAGTAGGTCATATTCATATAAACATTGGCCACCGGGAAATCTATTGAAAAATCACAATTCTTCAATGCTTCCCAAAGTAGTTTCTCTCCCACACACTAAAAGCAGAAACCTTCCTGTCAGCTATAGGCAGCATTGACTTGGACTTTTCAATAATCTGCATTTCTATTGCACAGCGCTCATTAGGTTAAATATTAAAGGCAGGTTCCAGAGAGAACATATGCATCAGGATAGTCATCAGTCAGTGAAACTGCTACATTCCAGACTGCATTCCCTGTTGACACTTTACTTAACATCCATTGCCCATTGTGGAGTAAAACAAACACATGGAACACACATACAATTTTTTCCAAAATATGTACACTCCCTTTAGTGCCAATTATAAACTTGTTCATCGAGATTGATGGATATCGGAGATATGGTGCTTTAAGGGGTTTTGATGTCAATGGATCACTCAGTAGCTAATTCCCATTCTGTAATGGCCTTCCATGCCCCACTGCTCCCTATAGATATACAGTAATGTCTGCAGCTGGGTGCTGTCACTGCTCCACCAATGTACTGATATGAGACACTAATTGAACAGTATTGTGTTATTCTGTACTATTCTGAGCAGATAGTATCTTAAAGGTCTCAATGTCAACACTGCATAACACTCAGGATCTAAAGGTATAAAAGATTCACCCTGAATCAGACTAGTTCAAATACAGTAATTGTTTGTTGGTTGAGGCAAAGGAAAACAGAAGAGATAGAATATTAATATGATCTAGTATTAGGATATAATTGTCACGATAACATGAAAATGTTCATGCAATACCAATTTTCACCACTAGATGTGGCGACAGGCTTTATAACTACTGCACTGTACCATATTATACACATGATAGACATCTAGTGGTGTTCCTTCATAACATTGAGCTCCACTCAACCACTGGGATAGAGGGTAAAAAAACTGATCCTAAGTTTAAGCTGGTCTGAAAATATTTATTCAAGATTTGATCGTATCCTTGTTCATAACAAACTACAATGCAGTAAATGTGAAAAGGCTTTGCAGATGGAAGAAAAGTTTATTTTCAGCTTTCTTTCGATCTTGGGTGGACGTACTATATATGAAATTAAATCACTATAGGAAGTTCTATATAAAAAGTTGGTTCTGGAGCATTGGGACGAATGAGTATATTAGACACAAACTGACTCAGCCACTTTTATCCCTCAGATCTTAGCGACAGGAGCTGGCAGCCCAGGACACACAATAACATAGGTTGTACATATAAATTGTGAGTTTGGTCTAAGAAACTGATTGCACGACAGAAAAATACAAGTATCTTCTATATTGAACGCAATAAGAAGGTGATTTATGTTTTTTCCTCTGACGTTGGAACTTAACGATGCACAACAGTTTTCAATTCTTTCTAAATGTCCCAGACCCGGGTGTAGGGAGCAATATGATAAAGTTTGCAGATGATGGTAGGTAAATTGGCCATTATAAATTGTCACTAGTATAGGTAGGTGATAGGGAAATATAGGGACAGATGGGGATGTTTGGTAGGAATATGGGATTAGTGTAGGATTAGTATAAATGGGTGGTTGATGGTCGGCACAGACTCGGTGGGCCGAAGGGCCTGTTTCAGTGCTGTATCTCTAATCTAATCTAATAAGAAATTTGACAAAATAGTAGATCATAATGAGGGTCATTATAGACTTCAGGATGACATAGACAGCATGGTGAAATGGGCAGAAGCATGGCAGATGCTGTTCAAAGTGGAGAAGTTGAAGTGATGCGCTTTGAGAGCATTATTTTGGAAAGACCATATACTATAAATGGCACAATTTTCAAAAGTGTTGATGAACTGAAGGACCTTGGTGTCTACATGAGAAGAGGTTATAAGGAGAGGTTAGGTCTGTTCTCCTGGGAACTGAGAGGTTAAGAAGTGACCTGGTAGAGGCTTTCGAGATGATGAGAAGTTTTGATAAGTGTAGACAAATAAAAACTATTCCATCTAGTGATTGGGTCAATCACCAGCGATTCAAAATCATTGGCAAAAGATCGAGAGGGAACATGAGGGGGACTTTTTTCACTGAGAGAGTGGTCAGGATCTGGAACGCTCTATCTGATAAATACCATAAATAATTTTAAAAGGGAGATGGACCACATACCTGAGGTTGAGGGACTGAGAGTTCTCACACAAAGCGGGGACGTGGGATGAAGTGCAACTGCACTTTCAAAAAGCCAGCACAGCCATGATGGGCTGAATGGCCTTCTTTTGTGCTGTAAGTTTCTATGATTCTATAACAGAGTATATGGGGCACGGTAGCTGTGAAGGGAGAGTGGACTCTAGTCTAAGTAATATCTAGCTGCTTTGCCTGTGAATGATGAGTCAACATCAAATCAACCGTGGCCTCTGGGCCAACCTGTTCATCTCTTGCAGCAAGCTGCTGGTCATAAAAAGAAACTCTGTTTTTCCCATTATCACATCAGTACAAATTCTCCAAGATTCACTAGTGCTTTCTGAGGCCCTTCCAATATGTTCTTTGAACACAGGAATATCTTAAGCAGAATTCGGGGCCAAGTGGTTTACCTTACAATTGCACGCAGCGATGCTCGAAACTCAACTAAAGTTGACACACAAACCACTCAGAATGCCGTGCGTACCAGAACTTTGAATTAGCTCTGCACAGGCACAGTCCCGTCTCTCCCCTCCCCTGTACCCCAAAACCACTAGTCCAGTATTCGCTCAGTGGATGCAAACACACCACCTCAGGGTAATGGACAGAACACAGTGTGGGAAGCTGCACTCCCTACCATCAACTAGTTAGATAGTTAAAACAACTAAACAGTTAAAAGATAAAATGCGAATGCTAACAATCTGCAATTAAAAGCAGAAAGTGTTGGGCATACACAGCAGGTCTGTCAGCATTTGTGAAAACAGAAATGTCAGATTAATGCTTCAGGTGCAAACCGTTTGTCACAGCTGGGAAAGGAAAACTGGTACGCCGCAAAATTCTAGCATACATTTATTATTTACTTCCAATGTCCCTATACAATTTCAGGCTGTGTTTAGTTTTGATAACATACAGAGCTATGTTTAAAGCTACACAGGGCCATTTTGGGAAAGAGCCAGTCAGGAGCTAAGTGCTCGGCACACAGTTCTTAATTTTTATATGTATATTGTATCTTAGATGTTACCTTTCCCTTTCCTTGATTAGACAGGTGTCCACTTTAACTACATCACAGAATCATAGAATTGTTACAACACAGGAACACAGGAGGCCATTCAGCCCATCGTATCTGTGCCAGTTCTCCAAAAGAGTAGTTTGCCTAGTGCTACCCACCAGCCTTCTCCCTGTAGCCCTGCACATTCTTCCTTTTCAAATAACAATCCAATTCCCTCTTGAATGCCTCGATTGAACCTGCCTCCACCACACTCTCAGGATCCGAACCACTCGTTGTGTGAAAAAGCTATTCCTCATGTCGCTATTGCTTCTTTTGCCAATTACCTTAAATCTGTGCTCTCTTGTTCTCAATCTCTCCACCAATGGGAAAAGTTTCTCCCTATCTACCCTGTCCAGACCCTCACGATTTTAAACACCTCTATCAAATCTCCTCTTAACCATTTCTTCTCCAAGGAAAACAGTCCTGACTTCTCCAATCTATCCACATAAATGAAGGTTCACGTCCCTGGAACCATTCTCGTGAACCTTTTCTGCACTCTCTCCAACGTCTTCGCAATTTTCCTAAAGTGTGGTTCCCAGAACTGGACACAATACTCCACTTGAGGCCGAACCAGTGTTCCATACAAGTTTAACATAACTTCCTTGCCTTTGTACTGTATGCCCCTATTAACGAAGCCTAGGATGTTGTACGCTCTGTTATATGTTTGGTTCTGTATGCTGCGACCATATTGAGTCTAGCCAGAAAAGGTTCTTAGACTGTAGTATTTAAACATTAATCTTTCTTTCATAACAACTATATACACTCCACACTAGCCTATGTGACTCCTTCAAAAGCTTCACTGTATCTGTTCTCAAGTCTCTCCCACATGATCTCTTACATCATCATGGTGGGTGGTATTCTTTGCTCTCTCTCAAATTAACACTTTCAGACCCTTATACTATATCTCCCCCGAAGCCTTTATCCAAATATATACATACATGCACTTTTTTATTTACATGCGACCCCAAGTCTCTGACTTCATAGATTCAATCTGTCAAGATGCTTCACAACTCTCCCTGATCTTGTTGTCGCCAGATGTGAAAGATCAGTCGTCTTTCTCCGATCTCTTGTGCCTTGACTTAGATGGCCTTCATTAAGGTTTGTAGTATTCGGTGCTTTCGGAATTTCTGGTTCAACATCTGATTTGTCCAAATGTATGACCAATTGACATATTTGCTGAATAGGAATGATTCCTTTTATGTTTCCATATAGTACCTTCTTGAGTTTGTAGTACAGAAGAATGCTGTTGATTTTCCTGTTTCTGGAGAATTACTCCTCTATTTTGGTCTCATATCCATACTTTTTCCCTCTGACAACTTTGGTAGGTTTCTGGTATGGTACCTTCTGTTATAATTATGGATTTCTTTCGATACAACTTTTCTTTGTCTTGCATTCTCCGATAATTTTTGCTTTGTAACCCTGGAAGTGAATTGGGTAGAATTGGAAGTTGCATTCGAAGTTTTCTTCCCATTAAGAATTCTGATGGTGCTAATCTGCACAATATTGGAATAGTTCTGTAGATCAGAAGTGATAATTGGAAATCTTATTCTTTTTCTTCAACTTAGCTTTAATGGTTCTGACTGCTCACTCAGCTTGCCTCACTAGCTGAATAACTTTGTCCAGGGTGAGGTCTTCTTTAGATTGTAAGAGCTCTGATATGGAATCATCCAAAACATCACAACAATACGATCTCATATCAATTGATCTTTAAGGTCTCCATACTCACAACCCTCTGCAAGCCTGTAAAGGTCATTGATAAAGTGTTGACCATTTCACCCCGTTTCTGGACCCTTTTGTTGAATTTTGTTCTTTCTATAATCTTATTACCACAAATTGAAATAGGAATCACAGGCTTTTAAAACTTTGTCAAATTTGGCAGATATTTCATTAAGACCTTGTCTTGTGATTATGTCGTCAGTTATAGCACCAAGTGAATACAATAATGTATTCACTTGCTTTGCTTCAGACTTGATGTCTAACTTAGAAGCAATTCTATATCTGAGAAATCCTTTTTCCCCATAATACCCAGTTTTGAATCTGATTGGGTCCCTCTTGATTTTGAAAGTCTCCAGTATTTCCAATTTTTGATCCATATTGTTTTATTTTATAGACTTTTTTTTTAGAATGTTCCCCTTTAAGAAACTCTTTTTTTCAGGCAAGCTTGCTTTAATGGAGTGTAGCAGGTGCTTTTGAGTATCCCCTGCTGGTTTAAATAGGCTGTTCTAGGTTTTTCCCCCTCTCCTTGAGCACTTCACTTTATTTGTTTATTCAGCTTGTCTAATGGAGTTGGCAGAGCTGTTTGAAAGTTCCCTGCTGTTTTAATGGACTCTCCTAGGGTTTTCCTCTTTCTTTGAGAACTGCAGATCATTTGTTTTTCATCTTCAGTCTTGGCTGCGTTAATGGCATCTCCCTGCTGTGTTTGGGTGTTTCCTGCACTTTTCGGCAGTTCACACGCTTTTCGGGAGGTTTCCATTCTTCGCCCTCATGTTCAGCCCGTGTGGAAGCGTGGGTTTTCCTCTTTTCTTTCTCTAGCCCGATGCCTTCAGAAAATAACTTTAAGCTCTTCAAAGGCTTTTTTCTCCACAATTCCTCGACCATCGACACTATAACTCACCCGATCGATTGATTTGTAGGCAGCCATACTTCCGTTCTGTGGAGCTTCTCTCAGTCTCTTAAGATCTGTAGTTTTTTTCTCTTTTCAGCTAGTTGCTTTAAATTTCTCTTCTGGCTGAAGGATGGTAGTTGCTTCAAAATTCAGTTGCTTCAAATTAGTTTTTCTGGATGTAGGATCCACTGCTGATCACCACCCCACCACTGTTCACCATGTTATATGTTTGGTTCTGTATGCTGCCACTGCACTGAGTCTAGCCAGAAAGGTTCTTAGACTGTAGTATTTAAACATTAATCTTTATTTCATAACAACTATATACACTCCACACTAGCCTATGTGGCTCCTTCAAAAGCCTCCCTGTGTCTGTTCTCGATTCTCTCCCACATGATCCTTTACATCAACATGGTGGGCAGTATTCTTTACACCCTCTCAAATTAACCCTTTCAGACCCTTTATACTACATGCTCTATTAACCACGCTCTCAAACTATCTTGCCACCTTCAATGACTTATGCACATATACACCCAGGTCCCTCTGCTCCTGCATCCCCTTTAGAATTGTACTCTTTATTTTATATTGCCTCTCTGCGTCCTTCCTACCAAAATAAATCACTTCACACTTCTCTGCATTAAATTTCATCTTCCACTTGTCTGCTCATTCTACCAACCTGTCTATGTTCTTTTGAAGGTCGACACTATCCTCCTCACAGCTCACAATGTTTCCAAGTTGTGTATCATCCACAAATTTTGAAATTGTGCCCTGTATACTAAGGTCTATGTCACTAATATATATCAGGAACAGCTAGGGTCCTAACACTGACTGTTGGTGAACTCCACTACAAACCTTCCTCCAGGCCAAATAACATCCATTAACTCTCTCTTTCCTGTCACTCAGCCAATTTCGTATCTGTGTTGCTACCGTCCCTTTTATTCCATGAGCTGTAACTTTGCTCACAAATCTTTTGTGTGGCACTTTATCAAATGCTTTTTGGAAATCCATGTACACTACTTCATTGCCCTGATCAACCTTCTCTGCTACCTCATCAAAAAAACTCCAATAAGTTAGTTAAACTTGTCCTCTGTCAGCCTCACAATCTCCTCAACAATTGCTAATGACACCATTATTCTGGGTATAACCAGTAAGAGGTTTACAAGGTCTGGAACAATCTTTCTCCTTTTCCCCCTCACTAGTCACATTTATTTTTTAAACCTCCCAAACACACTGTATTTCTGTTCAATATTACACCATTTCCATACCAAGGACTGAAGATGGAAGAATGCAGTTGAGTAGAGGCACACCATTGTAGAGTTCCAGTGTACTGAGTTGTTAGCATATTAGTATCAACATATGGTAGGATGAGTTATATTTGAGGCAATATGTTTTTGGGTTATGCCAAGGCTAACCATGCAAAACCTATTACTTCAAATTGATCCCACTATCACGTGCTGTAATACTAGTGACGAACGCTGGTCTGCCTTCTTGACTAGAGAGATTGGATGGTACATGGTCAAAAAGAATGACAAATATTAGAAATATTTCAAGGGGGAAAAGTATAAAATTAAAAGTTATTTTTCCTTCAAAACCGCTCCATCAAAATTTAGTTTGAATTGAGTTGGAATTTTTGTAATCAATTGATTTCACATCCGTTTGGATGTGAATGTTGTGCCTAATGTTGTGTCATGGAGTGCTAGGATGTGCATTTTCATCGCCAGTCCCTAGTCCCAGTCCCTGGTAAGGTACTGTACCAAGCAGAGCCGTGGCAGCTGAGGAGGGTGACAAAAAAAAATTGAAAAGTGTCATATCAATCCAGAGTACACTCACACGCAGCCTATGTCGCGTAGAGAGTTAGAAAAAGCTTTCTGCTGTGTTAGGGAATAATGCCTCATCACTTGACAGTAGGGACAAAGGGAAAGAAAAAGAATGATAAAAGAACTCCAAAAGTTAAGCACTAGTTTTGTTTGTTTGCTGTTGAGAGAGAAAAAAACTATCACTGCACCAGCTTCATGATGTCCAACTCCATATGATGTTAATCTAAACATTCTCCTAAATGCCTTTTCTGACATTCCCACGATTCCACACCACATGTTACACCATTTCACAGCACAATGAGACAAATATGGCAGCATGAAAGATATTTGATTCTATGCATTTATAAAATAATAGCAAACTAAAAAGAAGAGAAAGTCATAACAGAAGTGCTGCTTGTGTCACCTCTTATCACTGCAGCAGATCTTCTAACACAACAATTTGCTGCAACTGTCAACTACTATTTTCATCTATGATATATTTGTGTAGGCGTTTATTATCCACTCCAGATTTTGCCATTTTATTCTTTGAAAGATGCTGACTTATAATGGCCATCAAGTTCTGTTATTTGGCCTCATCAAAACCAGACTTCTATTTAAAGGGGCATGCTCTTCTGGATGGGAGCTATGTATATAGGGTCACTTCCTGGAATGGCCAGTCTACTCAGAAAGCCCTCTACAATGGCAGTTGTTGAGGGGGCAGTTCTGGTACTGTGTGTGCCCCAGAACACCCATCTACCATTAACTGAAGTATTTTTATACCCCACAATATTGTTATTGGCTGTTCTAGGACAACACCGTAGATGAGATAGTGAAAATGGTGCAAGTTATCCACCAAATTGCTCCCCATGGATAACGAAAAAAAGGATTTCAGTCCAACTAATCACTTTTGTCTATTTGCCTCTAAATAACAGCTTCATACCTTAATAGAATTTTATAAATATATATATACAAATAAAGATTTAGTTCAACAAATAAAAAGCACTTAGGTAGGCATCCCAGTTTCTCCATACACTATGCGGAAGCCCACCCAAACCATTTAAATGGCACTGACCCTGGGATTTTGGACAAGGATCAGGAATGTCAGCAGTAAGTGACCTGTTTGGTGTACATCAAATGGTGTTTAACTATATTTAAGTAGTGAACATTAACTGGGGATTCCACCTGGTATCATAGGAGCAGACTGAAACTATGATTGTTGGGTTAGGACATATACTTTCCGCAATGTGTGTCTCTGTTAATACAAACTTGTAAGTATATAAAGACTAGGCTCCAATTCTATCCTTCACCGCCTGGCTATCTGAGTTCTAACGGACGCAGGTCCCACTCCAACCAAATTTGCTCCCCAAGACCTCCCCACAAACTTCAGAGTCTGAAGAGCTCAAATGAGGAAAGCCCTGGTGCAGTGATAACATCCTGCATCTAGATATCTTTAGCAGTGCTTTGTACATATGATTTGATTTAATGTTTCCTAAATGTGTTAATAGAATCCAACGTCAATATTGTATAAAACTTTGCTTCCAATATAATCCACAGGCTGTCCATTTTGAACATCACTGATTC
Organism: Heterodontus francisci; assembly: GCF_036365525.1. Taxonomy (NCBI): domain Eukaryota; kingdom Metazoa; phylum Chordata; class Chondrichthyes; order Heterodontiformes; family Heterodontidae; genus Heterodontus; species Heterodontus francisci. The sequence continues at coordinate 93,915,636 of NC_090379.1, read as the reverse complement.
CTTCCGCGGTGGAATGTCAATCATGTACTGGTTTTTTGGACATGTGGTTGGGTCAAACCTGAATTCCTGTTCAGCATCTGCAGTTCGAGAAGGTCAGAACTTAAGTTCTTGATCTACATAAGAACATGTGAATTAAATAAAATCTGGCAGTTGTTTCTAGAGATATAAATTAATTTCCTTTGTTTCTAATTTCCAAAGGCATGGAAGTTACAGCACAGCAGAGCTTTACCTCATGTTGTGATAGAGTAGTCAGCGTGTAGTACCATATTGTCTGAGCTGTAAACTAACAATTTTAATTTGAAAATTTTAGCACACTACAGCACGCTATAATTTCAAAGTACACGTCATCAATAGTAGACTTTTAAGGATTCCTCTTCAAGTGATATGTTACAGTTTAACAGTAATTTCAGCTCAAGAAAGGAGGAATTGGAAATGACTGTTCCATTATCTGAATCCTGTTTGAACTCACCCTGACCTTTTCCCACATCACCACCTTGTTCAAGCTAAATCATAATTTGTTAGGTTTTTTTTGAAGTGCAGATTATCGGTAGATTCAGTGAAGCCACAGCTGCCATTTTCAGAATAGTGGACGACAGAAATCAATTCATTGTACATTTACCCAGGGTATATACAGTCTCAAAGTGTCTCCAACCAATATTTAAACATATGATCTATGGTTTCCATACCAAATACCATGGATAGTTGCTCCAGGATTCTCTCCCAAAGGCACTGACACATGCTGAGATATAGTTTCACATGTGACAGCTGCCCCCAGATAGCTCACCCAAGTGGGCATTCTTCACATATTAATTCCAGCTAATGAGTGTAGGTGGGCCATTCAGCTGTGGAAAGCATTATAGCTGAGCCTGATCGAGGCTTCATTGCATGACTGCACGTATGTATTTTCCAGCAGCAGACACGGAGGGTGGTAACCCTGGCTAACTTTTCGCCTTCTTAGCACAGAGATGAATTCTAACATCCTTACAACTACTGCGGCTGTGGTCAACAAATCCAGGGAAGGCCAATGCGCAAAACAGGAACTTCCTAGTATTTGTGGCTAGAAGGTGCCTTTCATGATTGAACCATTACTTGAATTCTTCCATAAATGTTATAATAGCACATCATAACTAGTTCTTCCAGTCAATTGGTTAAATCGTGATTATCACCAAGTTGACTTTGCAGGACTGTAAAATAGCCAATGGTCCTAATGGATCCCAAATTGAGTATTCAAGAGTACTCCAAGGACAGACTTGGGTTGAAGTCAACTTCTCTTTTTTTCCTTTGGCTCTGCAAAGATTCTAGTAAGATCTGTTGCCTACATGTACTTGATCAATTATCAGGTTTTGCATTTACTTTATATAGTACTAACATAAATCACAGTTTGTTTCTTCAAAAAAAAACTACTTCCTTCACCACTCTGAGTAGCACAGTGTCAAGGGACTTTGTTAGAGAATGTTGCCGCTGTGTTGCTGGATGTAGAATTTTTGTAGATTTCATTAGTTTATTGGATTCTACCAGAATTGAATTTTGAATCCTATGTTCAGATCTAAAGAGCCAGTGAAAAGCTATGGAGATGATACAGACATTATAGCTTAAAGATATCGAGTTTTAGATTAGTTTCAATGGGGATGTTTGGTAGTACTTTTTACTGTAAGAAGCATTTCTTTCAATAAATCTTTCCATCCAAGCTCAAAATTAGGTGCAGATTTTGGAGTGCACCAAGTAGATTATCTAAGAAGATTCCACTACTGTCCCTTTAATGGAACACTGATGTCCCACCAGGGCGGTCAAAAAACTTAGAAGTTATGATAACAGAATATAGTCTAAACTGCTGGTCTACCCAAAATGCAACCTACAGGGAGAATCAATTACTTTTTTCATTAACTTTTGTTATACTTTTGACTTGTGAGTACTTTGACAGCTACAAACATTGTTACTGCTGTCTATTCACAAATTTCAGCATTTGCATTCTTTTAAAAGCCTTACATTACCCACTGATGCAGGAGTGAGTTAGTACTTAATGGTTAGATATTGTTTACTCAAGATCTGTACTGCAAATTAAAACTCTGAACATCTTTTCACTCAAACATGGATCTTTTCTTTAAATTCACACAAAGCGACTAATTAGGCCTCATGCAGCACTGTTATAAGCCTGATGTACAGACTTCCTCTATTAAAAAATTATTTTACACAGACCCGCTTTAAATTGTCCTGACACCTCAGAATATCGAGAATGGGTAAACGCATGATAAACATCACTTTGAAATGCTAGTCTACATTAACCTGGAGTAATTCAAGCACATGGAAAAAAACCCATGGACTATTTCCGTGCAGTTTTAATAAACAGTAAAATAAATCAATGGATTTGTTGCATGTAAATAAAATCACTGGACTGTTTATATCAACACTGATCTGCACAACAGATATTTGGAAGCTCATGAAGCTATGATGACACAGCTAACAACATCCAATATTACTGCAAGAGAACCACACATCAATTGACTCATCAGAGCCAATTCACTGAGCAGTCTTTAAGCCATTGTGTGCTGCTTGCTCGCTAACACATACACCAAATGACAAGAAAATGCATAAGTGTGTGACTATATCTTGTCAATGAAAAATAATTACAATTAAATATTTGCAATACTTATCACTTAACATGTTTGGATGATCTTTGAATCAATTCATTGTAGAACAGCATTTATTTCAACAAAAGCTATTTATAGATACAATCCTCATAAGAACACTTCCTGAAAATGCTAAGTCATTTGTTAAGGAGACAAGCAGGATGAGCAAGGCCAGCAACTTAGAGGAGAATCACTACCGATCCTGTTTTTCTCAGGGGAAAACTATAACAGTATGCAAATCACTTCACTAAACCAGTTTCTAGCCATCTGTGTGAGGGGTAGATTGCAAGGAGTGTATTCCAGATGGGTTCCCACCTTTCAAAGGGTAGAAGGCATCAGGTCCATAGAAACATGCCTCTTGAGTCCACTCTAATTACACATCTTTAAACCAGTGCTGCTTTTTCTTGCCCTATGACCCCACATAATTAACAGCAACAACAGAGAAAAGAAACATTGCAGCACATACTAGACCATGTCACTGAGAAAGACCTATCATTAAGCAATATTTCCAAGAATTATAAACTTGTATGCTTAATACTTAATTTCTTATTTTTCTGAGAATTATAAAATTATTTATATTCAATTCCTTATTTTGTCATAATATCATATCCATATTCACAAACTGGGATCCAGAGTTCATCATTCTTTGAAAGATACTTAATCTACAGGTTGGCATGGCATAACCAGCTAAAATGGGCTAGACACTGTTTTGCCAGGGTAAAGTTATGCTCAGGTGTCTGTGCAAACTCATCAGCATAAACCCATGTAAAACTCATTAACATAAACTCAGTAAAATCTCCCATGGATCAGTGCATTCGCGCAGCGTAATAATTGCAATTAATTCATGGCTGGACTGGGCATTCTCCAGCATCACCATGAAGAGTAATGTTGACAGGAAATGAGCCGTTCTTTAACTGACTGGTTTAATACCTTTGGTCTTACTTTTTAACTGGCTTCTTTACTGTTTTGATCTGCTTTTAGTATGTATGACCTGTGACCAGCTGTCAATTGAAGCCACACAGGTGCATCCTACTCAGTTGTAATAGACTGAATTTAGACAGAATTTCAAGTAATTTAAATTATAACAGCAGAGGGAGGAACACAGCAGGGTCAGGCTTCAATGGACTATTGATGACTGCAGGTACAGGTGATTAACGCTGGATTAATGTGTCCATGGGTGCCTGTGTGCCCAAGGATCTGGGCACAATGTGATAAACATCCCCAAACGAGTGCAACCAATAGAAACTTGGCATGCCAACCTGGCGATAAGGCCAGTTTTGTGGGTGCGGACTGCTTCAGGCATATGAAATTTCTAATCAGCGTAAAGATCACGGATACTTGCATGTAAAGTGATTATGACTGCAACTGAGTTATGCTTAAAATTCTGATCTTTAATACTATTACAATCATGATGATATCTAGGCAGAAATCATGCAGAAACACAAGGCTCTTGTACATGTTCAGAAAAACCAGATGGACAGGTCTTCTCCAACAAGTGTTACCATTGTACACCACTATACTACACGTAAAATACAGCCTTCTTTACTTTTTAAACTAGTATTTTAAACGATTCATAAAGATTAGTAAAGAACTATAAACACAAAAGGAGCTTGTTTTAAAACACACAAATTACAGCAAGAATGTGATTATTTACTGGAGATTTGGTCCATGTCTAAAACGGCAACCTGACTGTTACTCAGTTATTAGCAGATTCTAGCTCTTGATCCTATGGAGAGATTTGACGACATGTAGTGTTCACAGCAAGAAATGTATAAGGGCAGACTGTATGCAGTCTAATTGGAAAAGTTTCCCCCCAATCCCACCAATTTAACAGCATTCAAATACTTGAGCGGTAGTCTACCTAAATCAGTGGTTTTGCTTTCACTGCAAACTTTGATGTCCAGCAAGCCAAGTCAGGAAGCAATGTCTGAGCCCGTTAATACCCAATTACATTAACATTTATGTAACTTTTGTGCATTTGTAGGTAATCCACAGAAGCGCTACAAAGGCAATAATGTACTGCAGTATTAGTAACTCTCCAGGGATGAAACCAATCCATTCAAGTACAAAAGTAAGCTTTGCGCTCAGCTTTGTGCAAATACTAGATCACACAGGTCAAAATTATGTTTAAAGTAAAACACCCTTTCAAGTTTTTTCCCAAATTGCACCGGTTTGGTTTTGTTCAAAAGCAACTTCCTTTATCCTGACCGACCACTGCTATAAATTCTGCACTTTGAACAAAACAGATATTGAGCAGTCAGTTCTCCAACTACACATCAACACAGACATTCATGGAAAAGGGATAAGAACACTACTTACAGAGTTTCGTCGTTTTTAAATTCCAGTTCTCCATAGGTGTCTTCAAAGTCTTCTCCACCACCTTTAGCCGTCCCTTCTATTGTTCTAAAGGGGAGAATGACTGTCCCGCGTGCCCCAGATGTTCTTAGCACTTTCACCTCCATCACACCAATGCTCTCACTCACATGGATGATATCACTCTCAAAGGTAAAGATACCTGCGTGGTCATCATCTAAAATAGTCACTGTTGCAACTAGTGGGGAAACGATTAACGCTTTCGGATACGGCACGTTATTTGGCTCAAGAGCATCTTCCAGCTCCAACACTCTGATGTTATTAAGGCGCACAAAGAAATGCTCGTCTTCCTCAAAGATGTCATCATCGATGATGCCGACTGTGATTTCCTTCTGCATTTCACCAGACTTGAACACCAGAGTTCCTTCGCTAAACTCATAATCTGCGCCGGCATTGGCTGAGCCATCCTCTGTTTTGTAGTCCACCACTACTGTTTTGGAGATGTCCCCGCCTTTGCGAACGACAGTCAGTGAAACAGCACCACAATTCTCCAGGCACTGGTAAGTGCAGGGATCAAAGTAGACGCGGGAGCAGAGATCTTCTGGTGTTTCCGCCCTAACCTCATGCATGCTCATGCTCCTTTTGGCCTGCTCGGCTGCATGCTTTTTCAGGATGTTGCCCGCACCAGTCATCATCCTGGTGGCCTGGATACGATAGAAAGCCCTGCTTTTCTGCTGATGGGAAAGTGCATAGTAGTTAGCCATTTCCACCAGTTGATCCAGGTCTTTTTCAGGATGTTTTTGCTTCAGGTCCTTAAGGATGCGAATCATCTCCCTGCGAGACTCGTCCACTTCTTTCCCTTCCAAAGCGACTAGCGTCCCATCGATGAAGTGCGAGTTCACCAGCTTGCCGTCCATCTCGATGCCTTTCGGAGGCTCGCCTTCAGTCTCAATGACGACGCCTCTGTTCTTGTTGGTGCGATACTTCTTGTGCATGTACTTATAAAAGAGAAGCCTCCGGTCAGCAATCCAGGCGAGTAGGACACAAACTGGGAAAAACAAAAAAGTGGCCAGTCCTTCCCAGACCTGCACAACGCCTGGTGAAATGACGGCGAGAATCATGTACAGCCAGATGTAGGCAAAAATGCTCCAAGCAGCTGTGACAAAAAACACACGCAGATGCTTAATCTTCCTAGTTTCGCCATCGGGAATGGCATAGACACAGATGGCAATAATGACAAACATATTAAAAGAAGCACTGCCCACAATTGTACTGGGGCCCAGCTCACCAGCTTTAAACCCATGGCCACACACTTCAATTAGGGAAAGCATAATTTCTGGAGCAGATGAGCCCAAAGCCATAAGGGTCAAGTTGGACACGGTGTCATTCCAGACTCGAACCAGGGTGGTGCTAGTCTCTCCATTCGGCTTATTGATGGTAATTTCTTTCTCTTGTGATGTAATCACTTCTATTGATGCCATAAATCGATCAGCGACAATGGAGACACCCAAGAACATGTAGATCAGCGCCACAAAATAAACAATAACTCTGGCAATTTTATCCCCCAGGGATGGGTCTTCTGGGTACCATATTGGCAAAATAACTCCTTGTTTGCATTCATATGAGCCCACGCAGGATTTATTTTGCTTCGGCGAGCTTGTAGGTCCAGGTGTATCTGCCTCCACATGAAGAGGATACATTAGTAGCATTACAGCTACGAGGCCCAAATGCAGGCAGAACGACATGAGCATCTGCAGCCTAAACCACGCCATGCAAATGGGTTCAATCCCAACGTCCTCTATGAATCAAGTCAATCTTCAGAACCAAAGAGCCTCCACTGCAGGATCTGAAATAAAATTTTAAAAAGAACACAAATTTTCAGCTGGAACCAACAACTAAGCTACAATTTTTGGACACTCAGATGCACTCCAACAACAACTTTTACTCTACTACAAAGCTCAGAAATCACACAGAGCCTCACAAGGAGATGGCAGCAAACAACAGCAGTAAACAATCTACGGTGCAGTTTATGAGCTGTTTAAACAGATGTCTATTTGTATGGTGTGGGATGGCACATGCTGTACCATGGATCTGTAGGAAGTGGGTTCCTAACAGCATGAATATGTGGTTTTACCCACTGAGTCAAGCAGAAGTCAGGGATCTCCTCACAGGCAGGAAGAGGAAAAAAAATTAGAGATTGAGTCACCTCAGGCTACTATAGGACTTTCAAGTCCCCCTTAAAAGTAACATTAGCTGAGGCCTGGGAGCTGACCCCTATGCAATCTCAGCCAGGAAATAAGGTATACATCAGGAAGCTAAAGAGAGATTAACTATAATGAGGCAAATTGAGACATTTGCTCCTTATTCGTGACAATCAAATCAAGTTAATATTTTCTTTCAGTATGTATCCTGCATTTCTGAACCAGTTAGTTGTAAGAAGCCTATTATCAGTGGATATAATCCAGAGGTAGTTTATTAATGAGGTGAACTCTGACTTTCTCAACATTCTCATGTTAACAGCAGCAGAAACATTCACATTGTTCACACTCATCAGGTTTGAAATGGTACGGACTTCATGGGAGATATTTGTCAAACCCTTTATTTTAGGAATGTTTTTCACATTTCATGCAATTTACATCTTCATGCAGTGTGCATGCAAGGAAAGGAAAACATGCTCCTTTTAGAGACTAATGAGATAGACTAATGATTCATCGTCTAATGCTGCACATACTACAATGCTACCATTGGTGACAGCCCAGCTTTTAATGGCAGTGCTGTGAAATAAATGAGGCAGGGCTACTGCAATGGGCGACATACAGTACCATTTCAAGCGGTATACAGAAACAACTGCTTCTAATAACGCTTGACCTCTTCAGCCTCGTTTTCCGCTGTGAATGGGGTAGGAACTCAGCTCATCTTGCACAAGGCTGCAAAGCAGTTGTTAAATTGCTGGCCTGTACAGACCTTCTCACAGCATTGCAATTACAACTTTTAAATGCAAACCCACTTGTTTATATGTCCCCATAAATGGGTTGGATTCTACAGTGCCAGGGACCAATCTACACAGAACTACTTCCGTTTAAAGTAAACAAGAGCGAAGGCAGCGGGTGCATGGGAACACCATCACCACCAAACTCCCCTCCAAGTCACAGACCATCCCAACTTGGGCCCATATCAATGCTCCTTCAATGCTGCTGGATCAGAATCTTGGAATTTAAGGCTGAATTAGATAGATTCTTGATTGACAAGGGAATCAAAGGGTATAGGGGTAAACAGAAAAGTAGAGTTGAGGCCACAATCGGAACAGCCAAGATCTTATCAAATGGTGAAGCAGGCTCGAGGGGCCGAATGGCCTACTTCTGCTCCTAATTCATATGTTTGTACGTAATTCCCTACTTAACAGCACTGCGGGAGTCCTTTCACCACACGGTCAGCAGCAGTTCAAGAAGAAGGCTCCCCACCACCTTCTCAAGGGCAATTAGGGATGGGCAATAAATGCTGGCCTAACCAGCGACACCCACGCCCCGAGAATATATATTCTTAAACTCATCATGGAGGTGCTTGCATTGCCAAGACGATGTTTGGTGATAACTTTCCGCCATTTGTTAAGTCCCCTAATGCTACAGTTCAGGAATATAATTCTGTTTGAGGAGTTATGTAAAATTTACGACACACATCAGAAATAAACAGAATAACTTTATCTATGAGGGGTATGAGTGACAGAAGGTGCAGGCATCAACACTCACTCCCAGCACCCAGGCTAAGCCTCAACCTGTGTGAAACTCAGGCACCCAGGAATGAAAGCTTTATAATGGCCACTCATGGCATTACTGTTTTAGGATGGAAGTGTCTGGAAGAATGGGTTACAAGAAAAAAAAACTCACAGTGTTAAAGAGCACCCAGTTTGCAATAAGCAGAGCTAAATGCCACCTTGAAGAAAATTAATCGACTCGAGATCTGATGGTAATTTATAGCTAAACATCATGAATTGAAAATTAAGGATAAATTGATTTACAGCAGGTAACCGAAGCTCAACAGATCTCCATGTAAAATGTTTAAAGGTGCCACTGACAGGAGCAGAAATGTCGCAGATTAATAACAAATGTCCAATGGTGCAAGCCAGCTCAATTGTGCACTGTAAACAGTGTAATAGAGTCACCCCGGAGACCAGCTCCACTGACTAAAAGTAAGAGAGACACATGGCCCGTGGGCAACTTTGGATTCAGACGGTCACGTACGCACGACAACAACGTGAGCCACTTTGGGGGCTTCCTTGAGGATTCCTGTTTAGTTTGGTGCCGCTCTGGCAGGAGGAGGGCTGTGAGCTGCAGCTTCGGAGAGGGGTGGGGAGTGGGGTGTCAGGGGTTGCTGTTGTGAGGTCCAAGCAATGTCAACGCGCTTGCGGCCGTGGCTGAAGGAGGACCTGAAGTGTCAGGATAGTCCCCCAAAAGCCCCAGCATCCGCGAACCGCCTGCCTGCCCACCCAAAGGCAAGTGCTTGCCCTATTTAGGCAAGACGGTGGCGCAGTCGCTAAATTTGACCGAGGTAAACAAGAGCTCAGCTGAAGTGAATGAACACGACAGCTGTCAGGATGGACGCGGAATGCAATATGTACATGCACTAACGGTTCGCTCATTCCCTTCACACTCTTAAATCAAAGAATAAGGCCATCCTAAATATTGTGCAGAACCCCACTGCGTTGCAAAGTACAACTGTTATTTGTTTGCTGGTGGCTTCAAGCAAAGCAGGGTTTTCCTGAATTTGCCTGATTTACATTGAGGGAGAGGGTCGATTGGCTTTTTTGACACTGCAACCAATCGGAAAAGCAAAAAGATCTTGCCAGCCAGAAAAGACCACAGTGAGAAAAAAAAAGTGTTGGGGGGGAGGAATACTCATGCGTAAAAACTGTTCGTTTTATCAGCCTTTAATAAGAAAACAGGTTCTTTCCAATGTATTCTAAAGTAGCAGTTTAGCAGAGATTCTGTCCACTTAAAGCGAGTCAACTGATTATTACGGTGAGCAAAAAGCACATCGAGCTCTGCTGATCGTGTTATATAATCCACAGTGTGCCTTTAAAAACAATTAAGTACATATATATAGATAAAAGAGATGTTACCTGCTGTTTCCTTTCTGCACAGACACACAAAACTAAAATAATGCTGGATTCTAACCACCACACATAGTATTCTCTGGAATCAAGTAACTAGACAGGGATCCTGTGCAAGACACCAACTTGCCTGGCTCGCTAAAAACGGGGCGATTTTGCAGCTGCCGATGGAGATGGGCTGCTGGAGATGTGCTGGCGAGAGAGCTCCATTCGGCTGGCAGCCTCCTGCTTGTTGGGGGTTCTCGGTGTTGGCGGATGGTGATGATGGTGTCCAAAAAAAAAAATCCCCACTGCGGTGACAGTGCGAGAGAGTAATTGTGTGTGTTGTGTGTGTGTGGCGGGCGGGGGTGGGGGGGAAAGAGAGAACCACTTGCGCCGCCGAGACCCACAGAGTCATCCAAACCCACCCACCCTACCCCAGAGAGGGACTTTCCTATAATCCGACATTGCTCTGTATCAGCAGAGAGAGAGAGAGAGAGGAAAAGATCAGCAGATCTGACAGCTATACCAAAGCAAAGCTCAGTCTTGTTGCCTGCTTCGACGTCACCCTATCAGCCGGACAGCCCAGTCCAACACAGCGAATATACAATGCCCAGCCCAGCACCCAGGCATCTATAGACAGGACTGCCAGACTGCACCGTACCCTGCCAAACAACTGACATCCGAAGTGCTGACCGATTCTCACTGGGGCAGATTAGATCAGGCGAGCATGTGCTGACTGAGAGAGGGGGGCATCCCTGTGCTGTTATCTGAGAGACTGGGACAGATCCCAGCCTTACAGTGCTGCTGTAAACCCCACATCCTGTCCACAGCATCGGGATTGATCTAGTTAGCTCCAGACTGAGCCTGGGTGCCAAGCATGCCATTGCTTATAATATTAGTACAATAAATCGACTCTCTCTCTGTTGCATAACACGATGACATCTGCTGGCGTTGTGCAGACTCGGTTCTTACCTCCGGATTTGCTTGTTTTCTTGCTGGAAGCTACATTCCACCAGGAGTTAAAGTGCGGTCTCGGCACCTGCAGGTGTTCACATCCCCCATCCTTCTCCAAATGATGGAGATGCTGACTGAAATGCAGAGAAACGAACTAACGTGGCCCCACGGCGCGTCCTTTGATTTAAAGGCACCTCGGACCGGGTCTGAGCTGGAGCTGAGAAATGCGAGCCAAAGCAAATGAAATCACCAGTAAACCCAAGCTGATATTTTTCACAAAGAACGGGCATATATGTGCGATTCAAAATCGCCGACTAGTTAAATGGACGATTTGAAAACCACTGGCTTTATTTCCATAAATCAGAGGCAAGCCGTGAGCTGTTCTCCGCAGTTAACTGTTCTACCCTGGCAGAACACTGGTAAAATAGCAGCTATGCCACAGCTGTACGGTCCAGCAGCTAGCGCAGTTCACACAGCAATCAGTTTCATTCAGATTCATGTCAGGTCTTTTAACCCGTCTGCATTCTTCTTGCCAGCTTTCACGAGCTTTTAATTTAAAAGTGGTTCATAAACATTGCCTCAGAGCAACGGTGCAAAAAAAAAGCCAAACGAGATGGGTAATGGAATAAGCAACGACCAGGATAATGATACCGCCGTCTAATTCACCACTGTTTCTAGCTTCACGAGCCTTAGCTTAGGATCAGAATTACTAGAATCAATAACTGTGGTTTAGGATGTGAGTGATCAAAATCGGTAACTCTGGTTTAGAATGTGAATTACCAGATTCGATAACTAGGTTTAGGATGTGAAGTAGAAGAATTAGTAGACTCAGTTTCTAACATAAATTGCTAGAATTGGTGGCCTTAGTTTAGGTCGTAAATTATCAGAATCAGTAGTCTTGAGATTTAGAAATTCCAGTTGGTGCTCTACCATGAATTTGCCCCCAAAATTACATTAATTCGGACAGTCAGGTCATGCTCAAAATTCCTGCCAGTCTCGGTAGTGTAGGGGAGGCGGGCGTGGACGGAGGTGGCATGGGCACTGAGTGACACATAAATAGTGCCCAGGATGGTGCTGGAAGAATTTCAACAACCCGACCTGAGAAGGGACAGTAAAACATTTACTATGTTCTCCCTCACCCACTGTCGGCACTGCACAGTCTGAGGTGGAAGTAGTTGATCAATGACCTTGCAAGAAAAACCCAAGGAAATATCCAGATTATTACCTGCAATTATTCCACACAACCGCATGCCTAATTTTTTACTCTATCTTTGCAGGAATGATGGTGCATCAGTCGTGAGAGGGAGGAAAGGAGGGGGGGGGGGGGTGGGGTGGGTGCAGTCCTCACAAACCTCCGATCTCTGACTCTTCTCATGCTGTGGTGCAGTTCCTGGGTTACCACAGTAGCTGTAGTGGAGACCAATGTGAAGGGTGGAGGAGGGAGTGGGGCATGGAAAGAGTCCAGTAGCAAATGAGTACCAGTCTGCTTGCTATCTCTCAATATTCAGTACAGGGGCCTATGCTTCCCTTACTCATCCTTCCAATGGATTATCTCAGCACTGGCAAAGGCAACTGATTTAACCTTTTGCTTTTTCTGCTGACAGGTCTTTCAAGGCTTCGTGAAGGCAACTGCTGTGAAATGGAGGAGGGGGTGAGGGCGGGGAAGCAGATTCCAGAGGAACTGGAGAATATGGAACCTGGCTTTGTTATATAACTTGTGCTGATTGAGCTGCCAGATGAGGAATAAATGGAAAGCCAGAGCTGCTGCAGTGCACCAATATTGCAGTCACAGGCAATGTTGATGCTGCAAGAAACAATGCAGCATGAAGCTGCTATATTGGGACATGGGGCCCTGGCAGGGAATGGTGATGGAGCAGTTAGGACTTCTGTTCCTGAGGTGTTAGATGACAGACTGGAGAACAGATGAATCATGGCTTCGTCTCTTTTTATTCATTTATGGGATGTGCATTACACTGGCAAGGCCAGCATTTATTGACCTTCTCTAATTCCCCTGGAGAAGGTAATAGTGAGTTGCCTTCTTGAACTGCTGCATTGTGTGTGGCAAAGATACTCCCACAATACTTTTAGGGAGGAAGTTCCAGGATTTTGATGCTGTGACAAAGAAAGAACGGCAATATATTTCCAAGTCAAGGTGGTGTGTGGCATGGAGGGGAACTTGCAGGTGGTGGTGTTCCCATGCACCTGTTGCCCTTGGTCTTCTAGGTGGTAGAGTTGCAGGTTTGGAAGGAGCAGTCAAAGAAGCCTTGGCAAGTTGCTGCAATGCACGTTGTAGATGGTACACATTGCTACCACGGTGTACCTGATGGCTGTCATTGTGCCAGACATCAGGGAGATGACTAGGGCTGCAAATTAAAACCACACTGGTAGGGCAGCTGGTGCAGGTCAAGTGTCTGCTGCTGCCACTGCTTTGGGTTGCAGCACCAAACCAGGCTGTGGCCTTCTAAAACATGCATGGTGCCACCTGTACAAGGCAAGCTGAACAAGGCAGCTCAGGAACACCCTCAGGGCAGACAGGAGCAGCTGTGGTCCAAGAACACAAACATCAGTGTGGATCAACCATAGGCCTACAACTCATCAGCTTCCCAAAGCAATCCACCTTTCCAATCCCAGTTTACTGGGACATGGCGCAAGGCTGGTCTAGACACCAAAGTCAAGTGGGGTTCCTTGAGGGAGTAGTGGGAATTCACTTCCTGTGTGTACCACTTCCTCTTTCTCCTTCTTTATTGGGAATAGTGCAGCTTCCCAGCTGGAAGATTGTGACCATCACGGTCATGTCTTGCTTGTTCAATGACTACCTTTTTTAAAAACTGCTCTTGCTGGGAAATTGTTAGTCCTTGTTTAGGGTCAGATATTTCTATTTGCAATGATAAATATTCAATGGATTTTATTGGATAACCATATTTTACATCCACTGCATTACTGGGTGCCCAAGCTCTCTCCCATTCATCATTGCAGTGTTCAGTTCATTCATGTCACAAAGCAAGCACTCAATACACATTCCTCCAGCACCAATAGGACAACACTGGCGACACAGTGGTCATCTCTGGTTATATCAGGGAACAGCGCAGCCACCTGCAGAAAGGTGTGGTTACTTTTACTTTGCTTGTTGGCATTTCCCAGAGACAGCTGTCTCCCAAAACATGGGACAGAGTCACACAGGATAGCCTTAAAGTGACAAGTCAATTTGAGAATGAGAAAACCTGGTGAGTGGGTGATTATAATTTCAGATCTACAAGTACAGTGAGTTATTTTCTATTGTACTAATCTGAGAACTGATTTCTTTTGTCATCTCATTTTTTGAAAGCTCCTTTAAGTTATCACCAGCTTAGTTAAATGTCTGATGTGAACCACCCGGCAGCATAACATTCAATCACTCCTTTCCCTGCCCTTCTGCATCAATAGTTCTATAATAAAATGTCAATACACTAGGCACACATACTTGATTTCACTCAGAAATTGGACACAATAGCTCAAACTCCTCAAAAATTTCCTAACAAGAAAGGAATTTGACTTACACAGTCACCATGAATCTATGGATCTAATAATAATATAACCTCTCGTTATATTCTTCATCAAATTGATTTCATCCATAAACACTAAGGCTACCCCTTTCTCTCTGTCATTTTCTCCATCTTTCCTGTAGATTATAGAACCTGGTATATTTAATTCCCAGTCCAAACCGTCTTGGACCTATGTCTTGGTAATGACTTCCATGTCATACCTACTAAGTTGAATTTGTGCCTACAATTCATTGTTTGTTCCTTATACACCATGTATTTGCATAGAGGATGCTTATTTGGGCCATACATCCTCACCTGTCCTTTTGCTCTAATGGTTTACTCACACATTTCTTATTTCTCTCATCAAATTTAATTACATTACATCATATAGTTTTCCCTTTACCTGTAGTGCATAAAGCACAATTTCTGACTGTTACTGTAGTCTCTTCCCTTTTGTTTGTTTTAGAATTGATATTTATGCCATCTTTTTCACCTGAGCCCTTCCCCCATCATTTCCTAGTTTAAGGGCCCTCATAATCACTCTAGAACATAGAACATAGAACAGTACAGCACAGTACAGGCCCTTCGGCCCATGATGTTGTGCTGAACATTTAACCTACTCTAATATCAAACTAACTACCTACCCTTCATTCTACTATCATCCATGTACCTATCCAAGAGTCGCTTAAATGCCCCTAATGTATCTGCTTCTACTACCACCGCTGGCAGCGCGTTCCACGCACCCACCACTCTCTGTGTAAAGAACCTACCTCTGACATCTCCCCGAAACCTTCCTCCAATCACCTTAAAATTATGCCCCCTGGTGATAGCCCTTTCCACCCTGGGAAAAAGTCTCTGACTATCCACTCTATCTATGCCTCTCATCATCTTGTACCCCTCTATCAAGTCACCTTTCATCCTTCTATGCTCCAATGAGAAAAGCCCTAGCTCCCTCAATCTTTCTTCGTAGGACACGCCCTCCAGTCCAGGCAGCATCCTGGTAAATCTCCTCTGCACCCTCTCTAAAGCTTCCACATCCTTCCTATCATGAGGCGACCAGAACTGAACACAATATCCCAAGTGTGGTCGAACCAGGGCCTTATAGAGCTGCAGCATAACCTCGCGGCTCTTAAACTCAATCCCTCTGTTAATGAAAGCCAACACACCATACGCCTTCTTAACAACCCTAGCAACTTGGGTGGCAACTTTGAGCGATCTATGGACATGGACCCCAAGATCCCTCTGTTCCTCCACACTACCAAGAATCCTGTCTTTAAGCCTATATTCCGCATTCAAATTCGACCATCCCTATGATCCAGCTGCTCCTGTCCCAGTACTGGTTCCAGTGTTGGATGAACTGGAAGCCCTCTTTCCCACACTACACCTTCAGGCACCTGTGGATATCCCTAATCTGTTTATCCCTATGCCAATTTGCACGTTGCTCGGATAATAATAGATTATAACCCTTGAGGAACTATTCTTTAATTTCGCTCCTATCACTCTCCAAATATGACCTCTTGCTAATATTGTTGGTCCCAACATGGATTACAACAACTGGATCCACCCCCTCCCTCTGCAAAATGCTTTCAAGCCAGTTCGAGATGCCCCTCACCCTGGCACCAGTTGGCAACATACCAGGTGGGATTCTCAATCCTGCTTACAAAGAATGCCAACAGCCCCCCTAAAATCCTAGAATCTGATTTAATAAAAATGAAATTTGACCTGTTGTGTCACCATAAACCAAGGTCTCCGATTAGAAGGCATCAGTAACACGAAGCGGAATACTTCGAGTTAGGTATCTGCGCCAGTTTGAGAATAAGCTACAGGTTACATTTCCATTTGCTGAATTCAACCAGATTTTTTCATCCTTATTTAACCTGGTGAAAGATAGTAACTTTGAATCGTCAAAAATGTGCTATTCTCTGATCTTAAAACACGAGGTTGAAGATAGATAATAGTTACTCAGCTCCGCTAATCCTCCAGCACATATTTGGCTACACTTTATTCCTCCTGCGTTCCCCTACGAGTCAGTGGACTGCAATTTTCTGCCTGATTTCCTCCCATTACACTCATCATATCGGGGTGCTGAGGGGGGAGGGGGGGGGGGGGGGGGGAATGACCAAATCAACCATTAGATTATCACGAGTCCTGCTCTTGTACTCCCTCCACAGCCTGAAAAACAAGCTACTCGCTTTAGTTCTGTATGGAGAGTTGCATTCCAACTGTACCGTTACAGAGATGGTTTTGGAGGCAGTGTGGATCCCGAGGAAGTTGTGTCAAATATTGAATCAAATGGATACCACATTGCCTTAAAGTTCAAGGTCTCAACAAGGCTCTTCTCCAGTTTACTGACTGAGGCATGAGATGGCTTGAGGGCTTATTGGGTCTCCGGAGGATGAATCCCGCTTCAGTATGACACTGACCCTGGTTATGGTCACGCGTAGGTCAAGCAAAACTCATTGATGCTGACAGTAAAGGAGGTCGTCAGGGATAAGAACTGACAAACTCAGGATCGTCAGCATCCATGTCATCGAAAGTGACAGTCCTAAATAACTTAGTATCATTGGGAAATGAATGGAGTACAAGGAGGATAATTGGGAGTTGCTTAATCCAACCTTCACTTTAGAACAAAATGCTCTGATGTTAACTTCTGTTGACAAGAGATGGGGAGAAGGTTCAGGTCCAGCTGTCCATCCCAGACAAGATAACACATGTAGAGCCTGACTCCTGTAGGACCAGAGTCATGTGGTTACATACACAGATACCCAGTTGGTATATCTCATTACATGGCTTCAGTCTTTGATAAACTGACTAGATTTCTGATTAGCAACACAGGAGAATCCAGTGTTTATTTTAAGGAAAAGTCAGCAGTGTATTTTTTGCCACTAATTTGAAGACAAAACTTCAAGACATGTATGTGGGAGAATTCTAGATTGTCTGCTAATTACTCCCTTTATGTACCATTTTCCTGCATTCAATAGCAATATACTACATTTATATAGTGCTTTTCACAAGGAAAGTCCTGTGGCTTGCACAATTAATTATTTGATAGCCTCACCATTCCATCCTCCAGCCCTACATTCCTCAGAGATCTCTACGCTCCTCCTGCACAACTTCGATTCCCTTCACTCTACCATTGGTGGCCGTGCCTTCAGTTGCCCATGCCCGAAGCTCTGGAATTTCCTTCCTAATCCTCTCCACCTCTTTCTCCTCCTTTAAGTTACTCCTTCTCCACCCTTCCTTTCCTTTCCATTCCAAAATCCTTGAATGTGTTGTCGCCTTCCAAATCCATTCCTATCTTTCCCAGAAATCCATGTTCGAATCCCTTCAATCAGGTTTCCATCCCTGCCAGAGTACCAAAACAGCTCTTATCAAAGTCACAAATGGCATCCTATGTCATTATGGCAAAGGTAAACTTTCCCTCCTTGTCCTTCTCAACCTGTGACCTTTGACAGCTGACCACACCCACCTCCTCCAACACCTCTCCACTGTCATCCAGCTGGTGGGACTGCTCTCACCTGGTTCCATTCTTATATATCTAAGCATAGCCAGAGAATCACTTGCAATGGCTGCTCTTCCTGCTCCCTCACTGTTACCTCTGGTGTCCCCAAGGATTTATCCTTGGCCCCGTCCTATTTCTCATCTACAAGCTGCCTTTCAGCAACATCATCAGCGTTAGTTTTCACGTGTATTCTGACGACACACCCAATATATTACTTTTAGAAAGGGCTGTAAATACTCAGGTGTGGCAGCATCCGTGGAGAGAAAAAGAGAGTTAACATTTCAGGTCTATATTTTGCCTTGTGGTATTGGTTGAGGAGAACATTGGCTAAGATACCAGGAGAAATTTCTGCTCTTGAAATTGTGTGTGGACTCTTTCACATCCATCTGAACAGGTAGCCAGGACCTCGATTTAAGTTAAAATGCTTCATCCAAAAGAGAGCATTTCCTCCCGACTGCACTGGAGTGTCAACTTAGCGTTTGCACTCAAATCAGTAGTGGGGCTTGAACCCATTCCACATGTTCTCATGTGATCAGATGGGAAGTCCTATAGATACATCATGAAGAAGGGTCAACACACGATTGCCACATCTATGCGGCACAGTGGCGCAGTGGTTAGCACCGCAGCCTCACAGCTCCTGCGACCTGGGTTCAATTCTGGGTACTGCCTGTGTGGAGTTTGCAAGTTCTCCTTGTGTCTGCGTGGGTTTCCTCCAGGTGCTCCGGTTTCCTCCCATAGCCAAAAGACTTGCAGGTTGATAGGTAAATTGGCCATTATAAATTGCCCCTAGTAGGTGGTAGGGGAATATAGGGACAGGTGAGGATGTGGTAGGAATATGTTTTAGTGTAGGATTAGTATAAAATGGGTTGTTGATGGTCGGCACAGACTCGGTGGGCCGAAGGGCCTGTTTCAGTGCTGTATCTCTAAACTAAATTAAACTAAGTAAACTTCCTTTAGTGGTTCTCAAGTTTCTTTTTATTCGTTCATGGGATGTGAGCATCGCTGGCAAGGCCAGCATTTGTTGCCCATCCCTAATTGCACTCGTGAAGGAGGCGATGAGCTGCCTTCTTGAACTGCTGCAGTCCTTGGGGTGTAGGTACTTCAACAGTGCTGTTAGAGAGGGAGTTCCAGCAACAGTGAAGGAACGGCAATATCGTTCCAAGTCAGGATGATGTGTGACTTGGGGGCGGGTGCGTGGAGAATATGTAGTAATCAGCAGCAGTTTCCCTGCCCTTGTTTGACTGATGTCATGAGACTTCATGGGATCCACAGTCAATGTTGAGGACTACTAGGGCAACTCCCTCCCAACTAATACCACTGTGCCGCCACCTCTGGTGGATCTGTCCTGCTGGTGAGGTAGGACATGTGCAGAGATGGTGATGAAGGAGTCTGGGACATTGGCTATAAGGTATGATTCGGTGAGTAGTGAGTATGACTATGTCAGACTATTACTTGATTAGTCTGTGGGACGGACAGCTCTCCCAATTTTGGCACAAGTCCCCAGATGTTAGTTAGGAGGTCTTTGCAGAGTCGACAGGGCAGGGTGTGTTTTTGTCATTTCTGGTGCCTAGGTCGATGCTGGGTGGTACATACAGCTTTATTCTTCAACTTTTCTGCATCCATTTGATACAACTGAGTGGCCTGCTGGGCCATTTCAGAGAGCAGTTAAGAGACAACCACATTGCTGTAGGTCTGGAGTCACATATAGGCCAGAACAGGTAAGGACAGCAGATTTCCTTCCTTATGACAATTTGGTAGTTTTATCATCACTACTCAGACAAGCTTAGTTTACCAAACAACCCAAACAGGAAAAGTAACATGGTTTGAAAACTCTGAAAGTAAGTATGGGATTTTGTGTGCTTTCTTATACACACAATTTTTTTGCTACTCACTTTCTTGGATGGCCCAGCTCCATCAGTCATAGTGATGTGTTTCATGGTTAAACAGTGGAGTAACCAGCAATGATGTCATTGAAAGATCACAGTTCAATCAACTAAAAGAGGAAATGCAACTAGTCAGTGGAACCAAACTGCGATACCACTTATGCACCCTTAAGTTCTCCACTGCTTAGTAGCTAGTTAGCTCTCCTGTACACTTGCATTACAGGTGCATGTATCAAACAATTTAAGCAAATTTTAGCTCTATCACATTTACTCATCCTTTTCTAGTCACATGCCTTTTAACTTCATCTGCCAATATTATTTCTTGCATTTCTTCTAAATCACCATTTGTCGATCATTTTCCCTTCTTCATTCATCCTCTTCCAAAATCATTTAACAGCTGACAGTCTCACCTTTAGTACATGCTAACAAAGTGTTTCCATCTATGTCGAGGTGTATGGGTAACAACTACCACCATCTGAACTTGGAGATCATGCTCTTTTCCAGAGCATAAACGTCTCTGAAAGTATATGATGCAGTTTTACTTACTGTAAGACACAGCGGTAACAGAAGCACTGGGATATTGTACCAGCCTCTGGCTACTAAAACAATGTTATACTGGTGACCTTACATATTTACACAACCCATGCATCTACATGAGATTTTACATAGCATATCTGTTGCTTATTGAGCGTGTTCAAATATATAACTAGTTGCTTGGTCTGTTCTGGTTTGAATGTACATTACAAAATTAAAACCACTTCTCGGCAGATCATGCTTTATTGCATCAGACGCTACTCTTTGCGTATCATGCACAGCACCAAGACCCATTATTTGATTTGCACTGCTGCTGATGGTCTATAAATGAAATGAATTACTCTCCATGGAGATGGAATATCTCCTTGCAGAAACTGGTAAAACATTTAAAAAAATGCTTCATATATTTTGCTCCTTTGATTTCTGTGGCTTTACAGTATACTCATTAGTGGAAGTGTCACAAAAATCAATCAAACCTCTGATAATCAATTTAACGTAGGCATATACCGAAGTAAATCTAGGTTAACTGGGTTCAAGTGCGCTGTCAAGCTCTTCTCTGTACCAAGGGACAAATTAAGGCTGTAATAGACAGACTAGCGAAATGTTGATAGTTCAATATTTGAAGTTAAAATTGAAAATAAGGTACTTTGTATACTTCAGCTGGATCAAATAGAAAAATATTGGGGAAGTTGATATTTTTGTTGTGGCATATTAAATGAGCAATTAATCCATTTTAACCAACCAAGAGTACTACTGTTTTAAATGTGCTGCTCTGCTCTTTGGTTTCACAGTGACAAACCATTTTACAGTTGATTGAGCTTTCATGAGGCATCTTTTTTTTGAAAGGAAACTATTAAATTATACATACGGGCATCCCTGCTTGCTTTTTGACAGATGTAAAAGGTACGAAAAGTACACAAATCTCATCCATATTCAGCCTGTTTATTAGATGATAAAATCTCACGCCACAATGCCCAACTGATAGCAATGCTGTCTGCTTAGGAAGCACCAAAAAAATAATTTAAAAATCATGGCCAATCGCAGGGAAAAAATTCTGAAATTCCTTCACAACTCCCTAAGGCAATCAAGAAAGATAAAGGAAACATTACTAGACATACTTAATCAAACCCATCTCCTAACCCCATCTGGTTCAATTTTCTTCGGAACACAGAACTCGTGGCCTATCGTATATTGACTTACAGAAAACTCCCTGTATATAAATATGGAGATCAGGGAAAAATGGTGCAAAAGTTATGCAGTTAAAATGGGTGATGTCAAGTTTTACAGAGAATGGAAGAAGCAGAATAGCCCAAATTGTAAAGGTAACACATTTCTAGAACGTATTCAGAAAAGTTTTGTCGAACAATATGTTTCAGAACCAAGACCTGATAGAGATTATGAAAGGGTTTCATAGGGTAGCTACACAGAAAATGTTTCCACATGTAACAGTTCAAAACTAGAGATTATAACTATAAAATAATCACTAATAAATCTAATTGGGAATCAAGAAGAAACATCTTTATACAGAGAGTGGTTAGAATGTGGAACTTGTTACCACAAGGAGTAGTTGAGGCAATAGCATAGATGCATTTGAGGATAAGCTAAATAAGCACATCAGGAGAAAGGAAAAGAACGATATGCTGATGGGGTTATATGAAGTAGGGTGGAAGGAGGCTCATGTGAAGCCTAAATGCTGGTATAGAGCAGTTGCTGGTTCCTGTGCTGAACACTTAATGTAACTAAACAGAACTGGAAACAACTGCCCACGTGGTCGGTCCCAAAATTCACAGACTTGATTCATTTTTTTTTTTTACTTTCAACCCTTCATTCAATTGCCCTCTCAAAAATATGCATCACTCCCTCAAAACTTATAACGATCTCAGTTTCCACTACATCCCTTGGTAGGATATTATAGTGTTACTACCCTCTGTGAGGAAGTTGTATCTGAATTGTGCACCACCCTTTCATCTGAGTTTGAATCAATGTCCTCTTACCAGAGAGCTTGTGTTAATATTGATCATTCTGAGACCCAGTTTGTCTATTCCTTTGAAGATCTTAAATACCTCAATAAGCTAAACTGTCACCTATTTTCTAATGCAAGCATCCCTAATACATAGTTTTCTTCTCGTCATTCAGGTTTCAAATCCCACTTATCAACTTACTTTGCCCTTCTTTGTGCTCCCTCCAAGGACATCATATCCATATCTTACAGTACATAGACTGTACAGACTCGAGGTATATAAATGGAGTTGGCTCCCCAATGGCTCTGTTGATGTACAGAGGCTGAGATCCCAGGTATAATCCCACATTAGTGTTGGGTTAACTGATCTCAGCTCTGGCGGTGGAGGGGTAGGGATGTGGAGAAGTATTGGAATTTGCTTCAGAACTGCTAAGCCAGGGCAGGAGAAAAAGTAGTCAAGCAAGAGTTCCTACCCCCTTGATATTTGTCCAGAGAAGGGTCGACACCCAAAATACTAATTTTTTTTGTACATGCTGGAGGGTCTGCTGTGTAGGTCCAAAACTTTTGGCTTTATTTCAGATTGCCAGCATATTTTCTTTCCAGTGATCCTTATTAAAAATGCACATAACGGGTTGATGGACCAGGACAAGATGGGGCTCAGTTGTGATGCCCATGTTCTTAATCTACTGCTACTTTGGGCAAAACTTTGAGGCCCAATACCACCTACAGGTCCTCACGTACTTTAGGCAACTAAATAGCAAACTCTGGGTAAACTGCTTTCCATTTTCCATCCTGTCACGCACACAAGAAGTGCGATGATACAAAAATTATGGACAAAATTTGAAGAGTTAAAAAAACTGACTGTCTTTTTAGAAGAAAATTCCTTTTTTTTTATTTTTTAAAATGAGCAATGCTCCAAAATGGCCACCAAAGGACGAGGACTTCACATTTGTATATTCAAACTGTCTGACAGGGACAAAGGAAAATCTTCAAAGCTAAGGAGGTGTCAATTGCATTCATCCTACACCCATCCTAAAACATTCCAGAATTGAATGTCTTCTTCTGAAACAAAGAAGGTGCGAAGTAGCCACGTCCTGGGCCATTGTGTGATCACCATGGGGGAATAGATCAAAGCGCCTCTTACCTGGAGACGAGATTTAACATAGCTTTACCTTAAAAAGCCTAGAGAGGGACAGAGAAGACACCCGGAAAGCAGCACCCCAGAAGCATGTTTCCAGCAAACCAGGAGGCATGTGCCCTGTTGTAGAATTCTACATCTATACCTATACAGCTGTGAACTAGAAGTGATCCACTATCTTCAACTGAACTTTCACCCAAGAGAGAAATCTACCAACATCTCAGGCCTGCAACCAACAAAAACTTGACTTCCAAGAGAATTCAACAGGCTTACTGTGACTCCCTCCGAAACATTTATGATCGCTTACCCCTTTTTTCCTCTCCATGGGTGTGTGTCTCTCTGTCTGTGTGTGTCTCTCTGTCTGTGTGTGTCTCTCTGTCTGTGTGTGTCTCTCTGTCTGTGTGTGTGTGTCTCTGTGTGTGTGTGTGTGTCTCTCTGTGTGTGTGTGTGTGTCTCTCTGTGTGTGTGTGTGTGTCTGTCTCTGTGTGTGTCTGTCTCTGTGTGTGTCTGTCTCTGTGTGTGTCTGTCTCTGTGTGTGTCTGTCTCTGTGTGTGTCTGTCTCTGTGTGTGTCTGTCTCTGTGTGTGTCTGTCTCTGTGTGTGTCTGTCTCTGTGTGTGTCTGTCTCGGTGTGTGTCTGTCTCGGGGTGTGTCTGTCTCGGGGTGTGTCTGTCTCGGGGTGTGTCTGTCTCGGGGTGTGTCTGTCTCGGTGTGTCTGTCTCTGTGTGTCTGTCTCTGTGTGTCTGTCTCTGTGTGTCTGTCTCTGTGTGTCTGTCTCTGTGTGTCTGTCTCTGTCTCTGTCTGTCTGTCTCTGTCTCTGTCTCTGTCTGTCTGTGTGTGTGTGTATATGTGTGTGTGTGTGTGTGTATATATGTGTGTGTGTGTGTGTATATATGTGTGTGTATATATGTGTGTGTATATATGTGTGTGTGTGTGTGTATATATGTGTGTGTGTGTGTGTGTGTGTATATATGTGTGTGTGTGTGTGTGTGTGTATATATGTGTGTGTGTGTGTGTGTGTGTGTGTATATATGTGTGTGTGTGTGTGTGTGTGTATATATGTGTGTGTGTGTGTGTGTGTGTATATATGTGTGTGTGTGTGTGTGTGTGTGTATGTGTGTGTGTATATATGTGTGTGTGTGTGTGTGTGTGTGTGTATATATGTGTGTGTGTGTGTGTGTGTATATATGTGTGTGTGTGTGTGTGTGTGTATATGTGTGTGTGTGTGTGTGTGTGTATATGTGTGTGTGTGTGTGTGTGTGTATATATGTGTGTGTGTGTGTGTGTGTGTATATATGTGTGTGTGTGTGTGTGTGTGTGTGTGTGTGTGTATATATGTGTGTGTGTGTGTGTGTGTATATATGTGTGTGTGTGTGTGTGTGTGTGTGTGTATATATGTGTGTGTGTGTGTGTGTGTGTGTGTGTGCGTGCGTGTGTGCGTGCGTGCGCGCAAATGCATGAGCGGATACAGTTGCGTCAATTTCAGGATAAGACGTATTGATCAAAAAACAACTGATTTTCTGTTTTATCTGCACAGTATTTCCAGCACGTACTATTGGATAGTGATCAAGATACTTTGTGAACACAGTTGCAAATCTCCATCCATCTGAAGAGGTTTTTTTTTGTATTTATAAAATCATTTAAATTGATTGATATATTAGTTTAGAATGGCACTCGTCTCCTAAGCAGCGGCATGACCTATCATATCTGCCTTGCCAGATGGAACCAATCAGCAAAAAGCTCAAGTTTTAGTGTAAAGTGAGAGTCTGCAGACTAAAGGCCTGCTCGGATCTGCAAATGAGACCTGACCTGAGCCCGACAGAACCCCATCCGACTCCGAGCCCGACCCCATTCCTTCCATTTTTTCCCGCGCCCAACCCAACCATCAGTTAACCTACCTTCCGTTTTTCACTTTGTTCCTTACCTGCCCAAGCTTAAAATAACTGTAATAAAACCACCTTTAAAGTCCAAAAAGTAAATTAACATTAGAGTCACTTACCTGAGGTGGTGATAGAGCGTGGCCGATCCGGCCCGATCCGGAAGTGCGTCCTGAGCCAACCCGAACCAGACACGTCATCGGGTCCCGTCGGGTTCGGATCGGGTAGAAGGCCTTTACTGCAGACAACACACACAGTATACAAAAATCTATCTCCAAATACTATTGCAAATATCAATTATGCCTTTCAGTGAACAATGAAACACTGTCACAGACCTGTTCTTCTTATAAAAAAGGCTTTAACTCTTCTGACTTGCTTCACTAAAAGATTTCTTCAATTGACAGGACATAGAACAAAATTTTCATGTCACCAACACACATATATCCATAAGGGCAAGTAAATTACAACAGCATGGGTCTTGATTCATGCTTCAGTGAAGGGAGACTGCTGATGCTTGAAAATCCATGCAGTTTTGAACCTAGGACTTGACCTCCATCCTCTGTGTTGAAGGGTTATAATTTAGCCCAGGACAATGTTATTCTGATACTTGCACATCATATGGTTTATAGCATTTTGTCTTACCACAACATATATCATCTCCTTTTAACAGCCTTGACTCCTTGGTGTCTGCGCTCAACTCTAGTTTGTCCAAGTGGTGATTATTCATGCTTAAGCTATGACAATGAGTATCAGAAAGCTTTATGAAACCTATCTTGGTTAAGTCCCATTTTGTGCTATTTGGATGCCTACATTTCCAGGAGAGGGGTCATTCTAAAGGGATTAGGAGAGAACACCCAGGCCAATTGTCGCACCTCTAATTGAGAGGCCCTCAAGCCTATATAACATGTTTATTCATTCCTGGCTGAGGTCAAGCAGCTCAACACAAATTAGAAATTTGATCAGAGATATTTCCCGTTTATATGATTGAGCAGTTCATGAGTTAAACTCACTGAGGCATTGAGGGAACCCTGAGTAACTGTCTTTTAACTGCCAGCTTGGCTTAGTGGTTGCACTTTACCCACCCCATCTGCATTTCCCATCAACATCAGAAGGTTGTGGGTTCAATCCCAACTCAAGACTTTAACACACATTATAGGCTGACCCTTCATTGTAGTACTGAATGTCTCTGTCAGTGGCTGTCTTTCCGATGGGGTTAAACCATAGTCCTAACTGCCTCGTCAGGTAGACGTGGGATCTCATGACACCATTCAAAAGGATAAAGAATTCTGGTGCCTGGTCAATATTCATCAGTTAATCACAATCAAAACAGATTAACAAGCTATCAGTCTCATTTGATGACCTTATCTCACATGGCCTCACTACTCCCATTGTGTCAATCACAGATAAGGCCATCTTTGATCACTTCCTTATATCCCTGTGCACCTGTATCCTCCTCCCAATCCCACTTCCTTCCATGTCTGCTCTCCAAAACTCCTCACCCAAGTGTTACGACCAGGTGAGAAAGAGGTCTAGGGTTCCCTTTTAGCCTTCACCTGGTTTTACTGTAACAGGGTTTTATTTTTCAAACAGTGTGTTTTGAGCTCCCCCATGGTGAATCCTTGTTCACCACTTTCCAATTATAAGGGAAAAAGATTAGCACAAACAGGCTTTCTTAGGTTTAAAGAAGATTGAAATTCTATTAAACTTAAAACTTAAACTCTAATTTGGTTGACGCCTACGGATAGACGACACGCCCACGCTAGCATGCATACGCGATACACATGTGCAAACAGAGACAGAAAAGAGCAGAAGAAAAATAGAGTTGGAAGGTTTGAGGCAATATCTGAAGAGTTGTTACGGTTCTTTGAGCTCACTGTAGAATCCTTTTGTAGGTAGATCTTGCTTTTCGTTGGGGCCCAGTATTCTTCTTAAACCTTGTTCACTGTAGGAGACTTTTCTCTCTTGGGGTTCATGTGTCTCTAGTGTGTTTTTGAAGTTCCATGAGAAAGAGATGGGAGCAGACAGGATGTGGCGAGCCAGCCAGGAGAGGTCTTTTCAATTTAGGAGCAAACAGCTTTCTGACAGTTCAAACACTGTCTCTACAATTTAAAACTCCCCAAGTTGGCCAGCAGGGTAGTCACGTGACTGGTATAACCACTTCTGGCTTGTGTATTGCGTGGGTCAGGAAATGGTCCTTTGTCTACAAATACTGTCTGTTAAAATGCAAAATTGTCTTACCTGCCAGGGGCTTGGCAACCCCTTGTATCAGGCCTTCTCTTCCCAGCAACAACTTGAAATTTAATGTCCATGTGGCGAAATTAATATGCCTCATTCTTGGCAGGTAGGGGCCTGCATGACACAAATTACTTACAACTGCACTTTCAAATTCCCTACTGTATACTCTTTCACCCTCCATTCACAACATTTCTACAGCTATTGCTCTGTTCAATCACACCCTCACCTCCTTTGATGTCCTTGTCCCCATGAAAACTATTACTCTTTAACATAGTGTTATTCTCTTGATACGGCCATCACTTCCACTCCCTTAAATCCAAAGGATGCAGACTTGAACATCTATGGCAGACAACTGGTTTAATTATTCATTCTGATCAAGCTGGACCACCTAAAGCACCATCGGGTTCTGTCCTCCTCTGCCAAAACTGTTTACTGTTCAAGGATCATCTGCAAATGCAAAGATAACCACACCCCACCTTCTCTTTTCTTCACTACAAACCATGTTCTTAAATGCCTTACTCCAACAAGAATTGTGAGGAGCTCATGGAATTCTTTGCCACAAGGATTGAGATTATCCGATCAGCTCCCTCTACCATCCCTTACCTCACCAGGTCAACCTTTCCTATTCCAGCCCTGAGCTCTCACCTTTCTCTAGTTTCTCTGCTATCTCCCTCATGCCCTCTTTTGAGTTCATCTTGTTCATGACCCCAGCTTTTGCTCCCTGAAGCCTATTCCCACCAAACTTCCCTTCCTGCCACCACCCCTCCCCCCTTGCCTTGTTATCTGTTCCCTTTTCTCAGGCACTGTCCCCTTCCCTTCAAATCTGTCATCATCACATCACTCTTCAAAAAACTCCACCCTTGTCCCCTCTGTCCCTTACAGACTGCTGGCCCATCCCAACCTCCCTTTCCTCTCCAAATTCTTTGAACGCATTATCACTTTCCAAATCTGTCAATTTTTTCCACAACTTCATGTTTGAATGCCTCTAATCAGATTTCCACCCCTGCCACAGTATTGAAATGGCTCTTTATGGGACTGTGACTGTGGTAAACTATCCCCCCTCATCTTTCCTGACCTGTCTGCAGCCTTGGGCATGGTTGACTACACTATACGCATCCAATGCCTCTCCTCTGTCATGCAGCTGGGTGGTATCGCTCTTGCTTGGTTCCATTCTTAATTACCCACTCATAGCCAGAGAATCACATGCAATGGCTGCTCTTCCCTCTCCTGCACCTCACCTCTCTAGCTCCCCATGGATCTATTCTTGGCCCCCTCTGATTTCTGATCTAAATGCTGCCTCTCAATGACATCATCCATAAACACATACACGATCACCCTGCTCTACCTTCACCATCACCTTCTGATTTATCACACTGTTTGTCCAACATCTGGTACTGAATTAGCAGAAATTTTCTTCAGCTCAATACTGGAAAGACAAAAAACATCATCTTCTGTCCCCGCCATAATCTCTATTCCCTAGCCACCAACTCTATGCCTCTCCCTGGCAACTATGAAGCTGGACCAGACTATTCGCATCCTCGGTGTCGTTCTGTTACATTGAGAGGAGCTTCTGACCAAATATCTGTGCCAATACCAAGACTGCAAAATTCCACCCCATGACATTGCCCAATTTCACCATCAGCTCACCTGCTGCAGAAAACCTCATCCATGCCTTTGTTACCTCTAGACTTCACCATTACTCTTGCAGCCAGTCTCCCATCTTCCCCCACCCCCAGCATAAACTTGAGCTCATCCAAAACTGTTGCCCGTAACCTAACTCACACCAAGTCACCTGTTCACCCATCAGCCCTGCACTTGCTGATTTACACTGGCACCTGGTCCGTCAGTACTTCAGTTTTAAAATTCATATCAGTTTTCAAATCCATCCATGGCCTTGCCCCACCCCATCTTTGTAGCCTCCTCGTGCATTCTATTTTGATCACTGCACCATTGGCGGCCGTGCCTTCAGCTGATTAGGCCCTAAACCTCTGGAATCCTCTTTCTAAATCTCTCTGCTTCACTATCCGCCTTTAATACATTCCTTAAAACCTACCTCTTTCTAAGCTTTCAGTCATT
Source organism: Heterodontus francisci (assembly GCF_036365525.1). NCBI lineage: Eukaryota > Metazoa > Chordata > Chondrichthyes > Heterodontiformes > Heterodontidae > Heterodontus > Heterodontus francisci. The sequence continues at coordinate 93,885,929 of NC_090379.1, read as the reverse complement.
CGACCTAATACCACCTTATGTGGATCAGTGTCAAATTTTGTTTGATAACACTCCTGTGAAGCCGCTTGGAACATGCAACTATGTTAAAGGTGCTACTTAAATACAAGGTGCTGTTTGTTGGACCATGTACAAATTGGCTAACATATTTACTTAGATAACAGTGACAACAGTTCAAAATTAATTCAATGGCTGCAAAGTCCTTTGGATGTGAAGATGTGAAAGGTACTACCTAAATGTCTATACTCCAATTTTAAATTGTGTTACACCTACCCCATTAGGTTTACTTGCATCACTCACTGACCAAGACATCAGACAACTGAACTCCTCAGGCCAATGCTGGTATTTGGAAGAGAGAGAATAAACTGGATTTATACATTTTGATGCTCCCTTGCAGAAGATGGAGTGCCTCACTTTTAATTAGCTTTTCAAGGCAATGTTGAAAGTTTTTTGAAAAGAAACAGTGAGATCTTATTCACATCCAGAGCCTTGGATACCAACACAATAAGTCACTTCTTTGTGAGTACTGTTCTTACAATAAAAAAAAATGCTCTAGTTTTGATTGGTCATTGCTAATAGAGCAAATTCCCAACCTCAAACACCCAAACTGTTGTATCCATGAACAGCATTCAGCGTGTACCGCGGAGTTCGGGGACCTTACACTAAGTTTTAACTCAAATTCTCATTAATTTCCATATATCTCAAGTTGCTGATATAAATAGATCTTGGTGCTTTGCTTGAGAATTTATCCAATAATGTGGCATCCTTTCAAAATCTCAAGGCCAAAAAAATTCAAATAATATACATACAAATAAGACTCGGAACCTGGGATTTGAGCACCAGGTTACCAAGATTTGGGGTGCCACAGCCCAGAAACCCTTATCCATAGCATAATGCTGTGCAGAAACCAGCTGCTTTCTCACAAGGAACAAAACCAGAGTAAATCACTCTACAGTACTCTCATGCACATCCTAGTGGTCAAATACAAAATGGCACTGGCAAGGGTTTGGGAGCAAAGAACCTGTTTGACCTTTCTGCCAGAAACTGTAAATGACGGGGGAGACCAGAGGATAAAACACTTTTAAAAAAAAAAAAGTGCAATATAAATATGCAAAGAGAAAAATCTTGCATTTCTTTCTGTAAGGAACACAGGAGAAAGCAGGCAAGTTCCCTCCAAAAATGTTTTTTCTACAAATGTAAATAGTCATTTGAGCAACTCCAGTGCTTTTAGTTTAAAAATGATTAGCAATTATGCAAGTGATTATTTTTACTTCCCATTCCGGGGCAAATTTTAAAAAGTAAAGTAATACTGTACTTTAACAGAAACTACATACAAGGGCTCTTTCTGTGGCTATGTTACTATTCAGGAATGGATCGTTTAGCACCCATTGCCAATATTAAATACAGCTGGGTATGTCAGCCAGTTTTAAACGGCTCCTACATTGCTCTATGTTGACTCTGATAATACAGTAACATTACAATGAGTTTATTTTAGCTTCATTAGATATTATGTTTAATTACATTAATTATATTAGCGATGCCTCCTCAGACTGAGGAGGCACTCATGCAATTGCCATTGCTAGACCGACCCCCAATTGGTTTATTTAAAATAGGCAATTTTGCTGGGGCTCTGGTGACCTGCAACAAATTGTTAAAGGAAATCACCTTTTCAATGCGGAATCACACATGCTAACATTCAATAATGTACACTCTAATATCTAACAATAGGCTCAGTGGGACACCATTAAACATGATCTATAGGCTTGAGGGAACTTACTGCTTGCATTCAATAATCCGGTACTTGCTTTCAACTTCCACCTCAGTTTAAATATAACACTTAATCATGAAATTACATTTCACATTTAATAGGATAAAGGATTACATTCTTTTAACATTGGTGAACTTTCTGAGGATGGAGCTTCTCAGTGTAGTTTCTGGGTTTAGTCTACCATACACAATGTATACCTGGCACGTGTAAAAGATGTAAAATAATAGAGGTAAAGAGGACAGTTGCTTGGTTAATAAATCTAATTTGACTGAATTGGCACTCATAATTGATAAGTGTTGAGTCAAAAATGGAAGAATTAGTGACTGTGTTGTCACTGCAAACAATAATTCTTGGAACCTAACTGTGGGCCAACACAATCAGCACATTAGGTTTTCTTCTTGGATTTTGAAGACACCGACGTGCTGCAGTACAGCTGTCCTGTTTCCTCATCTAAGTGGATGCACTTGGTATGTGAACGTCCACAGCAAGCAGCATCAGGCTATTTGATCACCGAAGGTCTCTCAAGACCGATCTTCTTCTCAGGTGCACTTTCTGACAGGAGGTCGATATTTAGCAATCAAGGTCCAGAATCCTGGTTGATTTTTGCTTATTCCTCCCTTATCCAGAGTCACTGAAATCATTTGTAGAACCCGCACTACTATCCCAGCTGAAAGCAGCTGAGCAGCACAGAAGAGATCAATCCTTGTCTTTTTAGCAGAGTTTTTATTTTAAATGACAGTTTGGAGTTGTGTGTTGTTTCAATACAAGGCTTTTGGTAAGGATATGTACTATGGGATTCATTATCTGTCTTAGCATCATAGAGTCTTTTGAATTAACCACATTTCTTTGCAATTGATCTTAAATTCGGCTAAATATCCAAATATCAACATAGATTTTGTTTCCTCATATCAAAGATGTACACAAGTTATAAAATATTATTACAATAGGTAATTGTGCAATTCCACAGGATATTTCTTTCTATTCCCAGACTGTAGCTTTGCTATGCTATGAACTCGCTCTCTTTGGATTTATGAAGGAAAAGCCTGATTAGTAGATTCAAGTTAATTTAACTAATTGTCATATATGAAATGAACAATATCCTCTTCCCAGGATCAAAACAATCCCTTTTGAGATGGAAACTGTTCACTCTGAACCAAAGTGAGAGGTGTATGGGAGCAATGTAATTGGCTCACTCCTCATTACTTCACTTGCGCAAGGGAGTGAGTCATTGCTGAGATGAATCTGCCCAGTAGGGCGGCACAGTGGCGCAGTGGTTAGCACCGCAGCCTCACAGCTCCAGGGACCCGGGTTCGATTCCTGGTACTGCCTGTGTGGAGTTTGCAAGTTATCCCTGTGTCTGCGTGGGTTTTCTCCGGGTGCTCCGGTTTCCTCCCACAAGCCAAAAGACTTGTAGGTTGATAGGTAAATTGGCCATTATAAATTGTCACTAGTATAGGTAGGTGGTAGGGAAATATAGGGACAGGTGGGGATGTTTGGTAGGAATATGGGATTAGTGTAGGATTAGTATAAATGGGTGGTTGATGTTCGGCACAGACTCGGTGGGTCGAAGGGCCTGCTTCAGTGCTGTATCTCTAATCTAATCTAGTAAAGAGCCACAGGTTTGTAGAATCTCTGAAGACTACTGCTCTGCATTTTAGTCTACCACAGAACAGACAGTCTACACTATTGAGATTTCCTACTTTGTGAACATTTAAATGTGAATAACTGAGGCAGAATTTTTTTGAAATAATGCAGTTAGATACTGTTTGAAGTCATTGGGTGCAGGTGGCAGAAGCCCCATTTTCAGCCAGCAGTACAAAGGAGTCAGTGCGTCCTGCTGTTTTTGGAGTATCCTCAGTCATGCCAATCAAAGCTGGCCAGGCAATCAAAATCTATACTTTATAAATTAACAATTGCATTTCCAATAACCACAGTTCCACCATATCACATTATGCAGAATATTTAAAGAATACTTCTACCCAAGCAGAGTGTGGCAATGCAGGACTAAAATCACTGCAAAGATATTTAGAGCATAGAAAATCAGCATTAAGGTAGCTGACTGTCACCTCAGGATTTAAAAAATATATTTATATTGCGTTTCTATATTTATACCCATGACACAACTTATATATAAACAGCTCCCCAGTATTGGTGCTGCATTAAAATATGCTTGACATCATTCTCCACTTATATCAGACACAAGCTGAATTGTGGCTCCAGTGACCCTGTTTCAGAATAAAGACAGAATGGAAACTACCTGTGAGCAGAATAATGACAATGAATCATATTTTGAATTATAGTTATTCCTGCATCCTACATTATTTCTGTACAAACCAGCATTTAAAGAAATTAAAGTAGACAAAATTAAATATGTAGTGTACAAGGATCTAACCTGGTATTTTAATAGGGACAGTCAGAAAATAATCGTAGAAAATTATTTAAATACTATTATACTAATGCATATTTTTAAAACTATTTTGTTCTTCTTCTGTCATGCACCATGCTGTACCCACTGCCTCCTAACTCCTCCAGCACACCTCTTTCCCAAAAGAAGAAACATGCAGAGGAGAACCATGCAATAAGAAAAAGCTAGTTGACCCAGCATGTTTATTCCACCCATTAAGACATGAAATCTCCCAAAGTTGCTTAATTTCATGTCAGAGGATGAATACTTTTAAGTTCCAAAAAAGGACTGGATCTTCTTCCCGATTCCCCAGTAAGTAGTCAGATAAAAATTCCAGGATATCAATCTGAAATTACAATTCTTCAACATAGGTGACATTCTGATTGCCTGGCCAGACTTGATCGAGAACCTCTTGGCACAACTGAGGATACTCCAAAAACAGCAGGACACACCGACTCCTTTGTACTGCTGGCTGAAAATGGAGCTTCTGCCACCTGCACCCAGTGACTTCAAACAGTATCTGCATTATTTCAAAAATTTCTGCCTCAGGACTTCATGTCTGTATTAAATTGATTAGGTTTCATTATGGCTGAAACAGCATGAGGGGTTAAAATCCTGTAGTCACAGTTTTTCCATTAATACAATTAGCTCAGAAATCCGTCAGGCTGGGAGCAGAAGACTCCACCATGTATGCAGTGTCAGGGAAACACAATAAAGGGGGGTTAAGCTGTTAATTGGGATATAGGACTACAGATTTGACATAGAATCATAGAATGGTTACAGCACCAAAGGAGGTCATGCAGCTTGTCAAGCCTATGCTGGCTCTCTGCAAAAGCAATGTGGCTAGTCCCACTCCCTTGCTTTTTCCCTATAACCTTCAGGTACTTAGCCAATTCCCTTTTAAAAGCCATGATTGAATCTGCCTCCACCACCCTCTCAGGCATTGCATTCCAGATTGCACGTTGTGTAAAAATGTTTTTCCACATGTTGCTTTTGGTTCTTTTGCCAGTCACCTTAAGTTAGCGTCTTCTGGTTCTCAACCCTTCCAACAATGGGAGCAGTTTCTCTATCCTGTCTAGACCCCTCATGATTTTGAACACCTCTATTAAATCTCCTCTCAAACTTCTCTGCTCTAACGAGAACAACCACAGCTTCACCAATTCTCATGAATCTTTTCTGCAACCTCTCTGGAACGTTCACATCCTTCCATTTGAGACCAAACCAACATCTCATAAAAGTTTATCATAACTTCCTTGTTTTTGTAGCCTCTGCCTCAATTTATAAATCCATAATCCCATATGCCTTTTTAACCACTTACTTAACCTGCCCCATCAGCTTCAACGATTTGTGCACATATACCCCCAGGACTTTTTGGTCCTGCACCCCCTTTAGAATTGCTCCCATTATATTGCTTCTCCTCATTTTTCCTGCCAAAATGTATTGCTCATACTACTCTGCATTAAATTACATTTGTCACGTATCCGTCCATTCCAGCAGCCCGTGGCTTGGTGTCATTTTGTTTTATAATGCTCCTGTGAAGTGCCTTGAGATGTTTTAATAGGTTAAAGGCACAATATAAATGCAAGTTGTTGTAGTCCATCACTATCCTCATTTCAATATACTTCCAAGTTTTGTGCCATCTGCAAATTTTGAAATTGCACCTTGTACACCCAAGTAATGCATTGCCCCAATGCATTGCAAACATAGTGCCCTGTCGAGGATTGACTACATATGTAATACTGATAAGGGAAATGCAGTTTTTTGCTTCAATATAACCTGAAAAAGGTTTGGATTGTATTTCTCTGGGTAGGATGTTTAGCCAGAATTAATTGGTTAACGTTTCAGCCACAGAAAAAGTGTGTGCGTGCACCAAAACAACTAAGAAATTAGACCAGTGTGAAGCTGAGGCATGTTCCACAGTGTAAAAAGCAAGTTTCTGTTTTAAGGTTTAAGTATACAGATGTATAGGGAGCACGTGATACGTTCCAAAAGCTCCTGTACTGAGTAAAACTTCTCTGTTACAAACACTGAGTCCAGCCATCAGTTACCAGGATACTGGGCACACTCTGGAATGTGGGAGGCACAAAATCTACTTACGGTGATGCTGAACCCTAGAACATATCACAGAGGACATTCATCTTGTCAACAGGCATGGAACCATTACCGTCAAAAATATTTAAACCTTTGCTTACCTGGCTTCTGCTTGGCCTCTTTACCAAAAGGCTCGGCTGAAATGGACCAGTTCCTCGCAAGTATCATCGCTCCAGGTATAGCAACGTATTAAACACTGCTATCCCACAAATTGAAAGTTTATCAGGAGTCAAGAATGAACTGCACCAGGCTGCTTTTTGACAAAAATAATTTAAACTTTATTGTTTTTCATGAAGAAAAAATTCTCATATGCTGCACCTGAAATTGTTTGGATCAGAAGAAGGTTGGATGCATGAAATTTTCTCCAACTTATCATTTCTTCTTGTAACAAAGAAAAGCCTATGCTCACAAGCTCCTAGTTTGGGCCAAGGCTGTTTTAGACATTGAAAAGGAAAGGTAAAATGAGATGGGTACATCCTTCCAATATTTAATTTACTGAATAGCACCAAGCTTACATTCTTTTCTTTTCCTGATGAATAAACTGAAGTGGGATACCTAAAAACAAAATTACAGGTTTTCTCTGGGGTTCTGCTTTGACAAACTGTTAATAGAACTCTTACTGAAACTTGGTCTGTTCAGTTAACAGTGAAAATTCCTCAAAATATATTCAGACAATTGCGAGGGATGTGCAATTATAGGTGCAATTATATGAATGCAGGAAACAGGCATATTGCTTGGTTCTGGACCTCGATAATGAAAGCAGTCAAAAAAAGCTCATGAGAAGCAGCATCTTGCACAAGTCCAATGCTATGTTAATTTAGAGTTACTGGAACTGGTTGCTATGAAACAGAAGGATGGCTGCTGTTTGAGAGCAGTGGGCTTCTACTGGAGAAATAAATAAAGACAAAGCTGTAATTTTCTACAGCAATAGTTTAAAACTCACTTTGCACTGTTGATGAAACCTTCAGGATAATTTTATTTAAAAAAATCAAACTGATATACTGAAACAGATTTACAATAATCAGCAGGTCTCTCTCACATTCCCTCTGATCTGCCATTTTAAATTACAATGTTTCAATAAAGTTCCCATTACTAAATCAATGCAAAAATACAAATGTTCAATTCTTACAATTTCAGAAAACCCAGCAGCTCAGGTGTTCAGTTCAGCCAGTTACCAGATGCACATGTATAAAACTCAGTGCTTCATGTTAATACTGTGTATTATTTGCATTTTGAGTCTTCCGCTGCTGATCTTGGAGCGTTTTAGAATCTTCCCAGGGACGTGGTCCACGGATGTTTACCCAGTCATCCAAGTTACGGTCCTGTAGCTTCTGTTTTTAAAAGGAAAGAGTTGTACATTCTCACTGTCTCACATAAACATAACCAATGCAACATGTTCTTGCACAAAGCAGAAGGAAAGCATGTAGGCTACTGATCTATGGGATAATGGAAATGGCACTAATTCAATGGATTGAAAGACATATCAAGCATTTTTACAAATGTAAAATATACCACACCACCACTGCTCCAAAAACGCACTTAACTGTAATTACAAAGGTGGCAATAAATGCTATTCTTCATGTCAGTGCTTTCTCTCTCCGGCAGACTTGCTGCTCCATGGGTTTCTGTACATGGCAGTTTATGCTTTAGGATGTTGTTGTGCTAGGATTCAGCAATTCCCACTTGCTCTCCAGTGAGAGAAAATAAGGGATATCTATTGGGAGACATTTGTCTTTCTTAACGAGCTTTCACACTGCTTGGGGCAGAATTTTATCAGCACGCTGGGCTCCATGGCAGTGCGCTGTGAAGTTGGCAGCCTTCCTACACGGCGTGTCGCCGTGAGTGCCCGCGATATTACACGCCGGGGCTCATTTAAATAGAGGGGCAGAGCAGTCTCCCCCAATGACAGAGAGGGCGGCTCCTGCGTCCCTGACAACGCCGTCCAACGCCACCACGCAGGCGCTGGCGCCATTTTTAAAAGGCTTTAAGCCCTTACATGGCATTAAATTTTTAAAGATAAAGGATGGCGCAAATGTAAGTGAAACACCTAATAACATTCTCACTGCGCTCTCACACACGCCCAAGGAAGAATTGATGGATTAATTGGACATTCTCCCCAAAACAATTTTTGGTCTGATCCCAACCTCTAGCTACTTTGAACCTTGGCACCTTCCCACCATCCCCACACCAATCAAGTTTATTCCCCGCTTCTCCCCCAACTGGGGCGGCACAGTGGCGCAGTGGTTAGCACCGCAGCCTCACAGCTCCAGCGACCCGGGTTCAGTTCTGGGTACTGTCTGTGTGGAGTTTGTAAGTTCTCCCTGTGACCGCGTGGGTTTCCGCCGGGTGCTCCGGTTTCCTCCCACCGCCAAAGACTTGCTGGTTGACAGGTTAATTGGCCATTATAAATTGTCCCCCCTAGTGTGGCAGGCTGCTCCCGCAAGAATTTTGTGGGCCTCCCAGCCACCACCCACGCCATCTAGGAGCTGGTAAAATCCAGTCCCTGTTTTCCCAACAGCATCCTGATGTTTTCCCACACTGGAATGCAAGGGAAAATCCTAGAACCAGAAACAAGAAAGGACGACCTCAGAGGAGAATAAAACACTTGCATGCAGAAATAATTTTTATCCTCCCTCCCCAAGTCATTTATTTTTCTCCTCCTTTCTCTTTTCCTATACTGCACTTACTCCCTCTAACAAAGAATATTTCAAATATTAATTTAAGATGGGACCTGCTCTCTTTTCACCCTACAGCAGGCTGTTAAGGAGCAAATGGGATTGTCTGTCTTCTCTCCCTCTCTCCTTTTTATGGGGAAATACCAGGCCACAATCACACAGCTGCAGTAAAGAGCTCACTGCTCGGGAAATCCCAGAGGCTTTTCTGCTCTAATGGAGCAACATATGGTGCTTGTGAAAGAGCCCTTGAGGAAGGCATTTGCTTGGGATTGTAGCCCTCAGCAAACAGCTTGTGAGTTGCATTGCTTTAAAAGTGGGAAACCACTTATTCAAAACATCACATCCACTTCCAGTAGCATCTCTGAGGTGCAATAGTATAATTAATTCATCATGCTGCACATCAGTTTCTTTCCTGGATTAATATTTGTAATGAAGATGCAAGAAAGCAAGGAAGTTATGATGAACATTTATAAAATACTGGTTCAGCCTCAACTGGAGTACGTGTACACAATTCTGGGCACCACACTTTACAAGGGTGTGAAGGCTTTGGAGAGGATGCAGAAAAGATTCACAAGAATGGTTCCAGGGATGAGGAACTTCAGTTCTGTGGACAGATTCTCCTCAGAGGAGAAGGTTGAGAAGCAACTTGATAGAGGTGTTCAAAATAATCAGGGTTCTGGATAGAGTAGATAGAGAGAAACTATTCCCATTGGTGAAAGGGTTGAAAACCAGGGGACATTGATTTAAGCAGAATGGCAAAAGAACCGGTAGCAACATGAGGAAAAAAAACTTTAAAATAAAAACACAGCATGTGGTTAGGATCAGGAATGCACTGACCAAAATGGTGCAGGAGGCAGATTCAATCATGACTTTCAAAAGGGGAGTGGATAAGCAACTGGAGAGAGAAAATTTGCAGGGCAACGGGGAAAGGGCAGGGAAGTGGGACTAGCTGAGTTGCTCTTGCAGAGAGCTGGCATGGACACAATGGGCCAAATGGCCACCTTCGGTGCTGTAACCATCCTATGATTCTAAGTAAAACATTCAAAGTAATACCCAAATTATTCATCTTTCCAAATAAGGGTATCCCAAACTGTTCAAAAACAGGATTTAATGAAAGCATCACGTACCCCAAGACAGGGCAGGGATCACGTACCGTAAGACAGGGCAGGGATCACGTACTATATTTCTTATTTGCCACCAAACTATCAAATATCACTATAGCAAACTCTGGCAAACCATTTACCTTTCAAAACTTGCACAAAACTATGGCGAACAAAGTGCTACATTTAAAGTTAGCTATAATTAGCAAATGCTGAGGTTGCCAATCAATGCTGAATTAAGGGAGGTTTTATGTTCATGTCAATTTGAGGTTTTGAACCGTCACAGCAACCCACAGGGAAAGGATACTTTAATCCTGTCAGTTTGGGCTATATTTGAACTGAAATCTTGGACATGGTCGGGGCAATGATGCACCACTTAGTGCCCAGCACTGCATTCCAAACCTCAACAATGAGAAGGTCTGTTGCCTCAGTACATGAGGGATCTGACTGAATACAAGGGAAGATTCCAAAGATTTTATGAATGGCAGAAGGATGCTTTTATAGGAGTAAAGAATTTAGGAATGCTTTACATACATAAAAATGTTAATCCATCAAGCCCTTATAATAGCTGCCATCACTGCAAGTGTACCCTGAAAACCACAAATAGTGTGACAAATTTTGTATCCTAGTCATCACGGGACCAACATTCTGCAGATGGAGTCACAGGATAGACATACTTTTAGAAATATTTTGGAATTAAAATGTATATACACTGTACTGAACAATTTTCTTGTAAATGATTTGCCTTCTTTTTGGTGTATTATTTATCTGCATTAGGACCTATTTTGGTTTTACTGCATGTTATGCGCCATATTTTAGATTGAGTCTTATACACTTGAAAAGTCATTTTACACATAAAAGAGTATACTTATACATTTGAAGAATTTTGTTCTTCCCCTCCTCCAACCCCACAGACAAAGTGTGGTCATATAGAGTCATTTCACAGTATCACTTATGATGGTCACCAGTTTATTGAATCGGGAAGGACATTCAGACCAATCTTATTGCTATCAGTTGCTCTTACTGAACACACCAAGGTATAAGAACTGCCCACCTCTCAACTGGAAAAGGTCACAATGGAAAATCTGTACTGGGCAGAGGCACAGAGGGGAGTCTCTTCATCTTACAGCTACAACAGCAATCAAGACATACCAAATTTAAAACTCTCCAATCCTCACCACTGAAATCTAGATCATAAATAACACATCAGCACCTGGTTGATTTGTCCCTCAACTCAGAATTTGCCTTTAAAGATATGAAGTTTATCATATAGATGTAACTATTCTAATCTAGGTACAAATCGTTACTGCAAGATCCAACAGTATCAACATACAGAGATCCAGCATAGATTTTATGATTTGATGAGCATTTTCAAAAAAATTCTAGTTGCAAGTCAGAGAATCTTTGTTTCTCCTGTAAAAGTGATATGCTGAAAATGCTACACTAGTTCACTCTGCGTTACACAGAATTTATAGCAAAGAAAAAGGCCATTCAGCCCAATTGGTCTATGCCAGCCTTTGGCTTCAAACAAGCTTCCTCTCACCCTTCTTTATCTAACCCCTAACCATTTTCTTCTACTCCTTTCTCCCTGCACGGAGAGGAGACTTTGCCTGAGTGAGACGAAGTCAGAGCGTGAAGGTGGGAATTTGGTTCATGTGGAAATTTGATGCAGAGGGGGAAAGAGGGGCTTCTTTTTCAGCCTCCAGTAGCTATAAAAGACAGAAGTTGCTGCCCAGAAATAGAGGGTAACCTAGAGACAGCAGCACAAGCTTTAGGAGCTTGGATAGTGAGTCAGTGGGTTCAGAGCATTCCAAAGAAAACTTACATGTGACATTACAGCAAAGGTGGTAAATGATTGGTTGGTGAACATTTTCTACTTTTCTCTTATCTAAACTAAGGAATTTTAGTAGGGGTTAGTAGAACATTAATTGAAAGAAGAATCTTCTGACACTCAGGTAATTTATTAGTAAGGTTTTATTAGTAGTAAGCTTTTCTAGCAGTGGTAAAGCTTGTTAGTAGTGGGGTTTATTAATTATAAAATCAAGAAAAATAAGTTAACATAATAAAGCAAGGCAGGGAATGCGTTGCTGCTGCAGCATGTGGGAGCTGGTGGACTCCAGTGTCATCCACAACAAACACATCTGCAGTAGGTGTCTGCGGCTCGAGCAGCTTCAGATCACAGTCAATGAGCTGGAGGCTGAGCTACAGACACTGCGATGCATCAGGGAGGGGGAAAGGTACCTGGCTACTTTGTTCCAGAAGCAGTCACAGGATAGGGTCATCTGATTTGGTCAGTGGTCAGGAAGGTGTGACTGCGGGGGAGGCAGGTAAGAGGATCGAGAAGGCAGAAGTGGAGGAGCCTCAGCCTTTGCAATTGTCCAACAGATTTGAGGGTCTTTCAGTTTCTATGGATGAGAGCGTTGGCTGCAGGGTGGATGAGCAAACTGACCATAGCACTGTGGAACAGGACGTCAGTCAAGCAGGAGGGAGTAAAACAGGAATGTAGCGGTAGGAGAAGTTAGTATAGTCAGCAGGATAAACAGTCCTTTGCGGCTGTTACGACCAGTGAGAAAGAGGTCTAGGGCTCCCTTTCAACCTTCACCTGGTCTTACTGCAACAAGGTTTTATTTTTAAACACACTGTTTTTAGCTCCCCCTTGGTGAATCCTTGTTCACTGCTTTCCAATTATAAGGCAAAGAAACCAGCACAAACAGGTTTTCTTAGATTTAAAGGTGAAATTTTATTAAACTTAAACTCTAATTTGGTTGACACCTATGGATACACGACGCGCCCACATGCATACGCAATACACACTTGCAAATAGAGACAGAAAAGAGAAGGAAAAATTAAAGTGGAAAGGTTTGAGGCAATATCTGAAGAGTTATTACTGTTCTTCGAGCTTACTGTACAGCCCTTTTGTAGGTAGATCTTGCTTTTCGTTGGGGCCCAGTATTCTTCTTAAACCTTGTTCACTGTCGGAGACTTTTCTCTCTTGGGGTTCATGTGTCTTCAGTCGGTTTTTGGAGTTCAGTGAGAAAGAGATGGGAGCAGACAGGACAGGAGAGGAGGCATGCTTCAGTCCAAGAGCATTCTGCTTTCTAGTTCAAAAACTCTCAGTTCAAACTCTGCAACAGCTAGTTAGTCATGTGACTAACCGGTCTGACCACGTCTGTTTGTGGATTGAATTGAAACAGGGAATAGCTCCTTAGTGCTTAGTAGACCGTCTGTTAATATGCAAAAATGTCTTTTCAGCCAGGGGCCTGGCAACCCCTTGTTACAGGCCTTCTCCTCTTCCCAGCAACAATTTGAAATTTAATGTCCATGTGGTGAAATTAATGTGCCTCATTCTTGGCAGGTGAGGGCCTGCATGACAGCGGCTAAGAGCAAGAGTCTAGAAATCTGTTGCTTGTCCGGTGCCAGGGTTCAAGACATTTGCTCGGGTTGGAGAGGAACTTGCAGTGGGAGGGGGAGGATCCAGTTTTCGTGGTCCACGTGGGTACCAATAACATAGACTGCACGAGAAAAGATGTTTTGCACAGGGAGTATGAGCAGCTAGGGGCTAAATTAAAAAGCAGAGCTTCAAAGGTAATCATCTCCGGATTATTACCTGAGCTATGAGAAAATTAGCGTAGGATAAACAAGATTAAAGCGTAGCTCAAAGATTGGTGTGGGACAAATGGGTTTCGATTCATGGGGCATTGACACCAGTGCTGGGGAAAGTGGGAGCTGTACCATTGGGGCAGTCTTCACTTGAACCATGCTGGACCAGTGTTCTGACAAGTCGTATAACTAGGGCAGTAGAGAAGGCTGTAAAATAAATTGTGGGGGCGAGGGACCAAGTGAGAGAAGTGATAATTTAAAGAGAGAGAAGAAAAAATAGCAAGGTAGTAATAAGGGTAATGATAATCAGAGTGTGGCAGGAAGGGACAGAGCGTACAAACTTAAGAATGCACCAGCAGATAAGGCTAGAGGCTGTGAAAATAATAAAGACAGAATTAAAGGCGCTCTACCTGAATGCACACAACATTCACAACAAGGTAAATGAACTGACAGCACAAACAGAAGTAAATAGGTATGATCTAATTGCCATTATGGAGACGTGACAACAGGGTGACCAAGACTGGGACCTGAATGTTCAAGGATATTTGACATTTAGGAAGGACAGGCAAAAAGGAAAAGGCGGTGGGGTAGTGGTGTTAGCAAGGGATGAGATCGGTACATTAGTGAGAGAAATCGAAAGATCAAGATGTAGAATCAGTTTGAGTGGAGCTGTCATGCTAGGCCCCCACCTGCCAAGAATGAGGCACATTCATTTTGTCATGAACATTGATTTTAAACTGTTACTGGAGTGAAGAAAGGACTTGTTAAACAGTTCAGACTTGGCTGGAAAAGACATTTGTATATTAACACAGAGTGTTTGGAAGGACAAAGCAGTCATTCCGTGACACATTCAACCTACAATGGACTTTTGATCACCATACGTTCGAGGTGAGGGAGCTCGCATTCCAGGTTGACTTGCAAGATGGCCGAATGCACAAACGGAAATGGTCAAACCAGTTAGTCACATGACTAACCTGCTGGGCAACCTGAATTTTTTTAATTTGTACAAACAGTTTGGGCTGAAATTCTGATTGCTCCGGGACTGAAGACCTCTCTCCTGTCTGCTCACATCTCTCTTTCTCACAAGCCTCTGAATCCACTGAAGACACATGAACCTCAAGAGAGAAAAGTCTCCTGCAGAAGGTTTAAGGCTTTGTCCTTCCAAACTGGGTCCCAACGAAAAGCAAGATCTACCTACAATCAAGGACTCTACAGTGAGCTTGAAGAACTGTAATAACAACTCTTCAAATATTGCCTCAAACCTTTCCACTTTATTTTTCGTCTGCTCTTTTTCCTCTCTATTTGCATCGCATATGCATGCTAGTGTGGGGCATGGCGTGTATCCGTAGGTGCCAACCGAATTAGTTTAAGTTTAATCAATTTCAACTTTTCTTCTTTAAACCCTAAGAAAATCTGTTTGTGCTGGTTTCTTTGCCTTATAATTGGAAAGCGGTGAACAAGGATTGACCAAGGGGGAACTAAAAACATGGTGTGTTTAAAATTAAGCCCTGTTACATTAAGACCAGGTGAAGGCTGAAAGGGAACCCTAGAACTCTTTCTCATCTGGTCGTAACAAAAGCTAAGAAAATAGCAAGGGGCAGCAAACATTGGTCTATAAAAAACAACTACCAAACAGTAGTGATAATGTAGGGCATGGTGTAATCATGGGGGACTTCAATCTACACAGAGGCTGGATGGTGGCAGCATAAAATTGAGCGGCAGGCTCCGGGAGGCCTACCCGCCCCGAATGCGCCTCCGGACACATTTACGGTGGTCAGGTGGGGGGGGTGGGAAACGGCCCACCCGCCTGAGACCAATCAAGACCCTTAAGTGGCTACGTAACAGCCACTTAAGTGCCCTCGTCCACCTCCACGGGTATTTTACCAGTGGAAAGCGGGTGTGCTGGGGACGTGAAAGACCGCCCGGCTATAACTGCCAGCGCCACCTCCCAACCCATCCCCGGGACCCAAGACACACCCCACCACCCCCCCTTCCCCAAAGGGCCACTCCAGCCTCACAAGGGAAGATCCAATCCCCCTGGTTAGGCATGCCCCTACTTACCTTCCCTCCTCGAACCATGGTGTTGGCTGGGCTGCAGTCCCAGCAAAGGCCACCGCTCTCAGTGGCGCTGCTGGGTCTAAGAGCTGCCAGCCCGCTGATTGGCCGGCAGCTCACTGAGGCAGGACCTTATCCCTCAAGTGGGTGGAAGTCCCGCCTCGGGACAATTAAATCCTGGGGATCCGTAAAATTTGGGACAGATCCCCAGGCTAAACGGAAGTGGGTTCACCACCGACTTTCACGTTGGAGTCTGGCTACCATCCATCCACAGTAAAATTCCGGCCATAGACTGGGTAAACCTGACTAGCACTAATGTTGTGGAGGGCAAATTCCTGGATTCAATAGAGATGGTTTTCTGAAACAGTACGTTATAGAGTCATCGAGAGATACAGCACTGAAACAGGCCCTTCGGCCCGAGTCTGTGCCGATCATCAACCACCCAACGTGTTACATAACACAATTTATGATTTTAACTGCTACAAGTAGAGAAAGTTCTGTTATATAAACGAAACATTAAATAGGGTTCAACAGTTAATACTTATCAAGTCATTGCTTATGACAGATTCCTTTGAAATCTAGACACATTTAAAGTTAATACTCTTTGGACCATTAACTAATCAACAAGACTCTTCATGATTTCCACCAATTCCAGAAATCCACAATTAAATCAAACTTCTCTCACCGTTCAGCCTCCACAAGGAACTAAATCTGGACCAGAAACTGAAAATGAAACCCTTTGGCCTGTTGCTTTTCCCCCACAACCCCAAGGGCAAAATATTGAGGAACGAACCAGAGAACGGGCTATTTTAGATCTGGTATGGTACAATCAGAAAGGGCTAATTAATAATCTCATTGCAAAGGAGTCTTTATCATATTAAGGTCACTTTATCCTAAAGTAAAATTCTAAGTTTGAAAGTGATGTTGTTCAATCCAAAACTAGGGTCTTAAATCTAAACAAAAAGGAACTACAAAGGTATTAGAGGCAAGTTGGCTGTGGGAGATTGTGAAACTACATTAGAAGATATGACAGTAGACAGGCAATGGCTAGCATTTAAAGAATTAATACATAGTTTACAACAAATTTACATTCCTTACAGTCACAAAATCCCTGCAGGAAATGTGATCCAACCATGGCTAACAAGAGAAGTTAAAGATGGTATTAGATCAAAAGGAAGAGGCTTATAAAAGTTGCCAAAAAAGTAGTAAGCCTGAGGATTGGGAGCATTTTAGAATTCAGCAAAGGAGGACCAAGAAACTGATAGAAAAAATAGAATATGAACGTAAACTAACAAGAAACATAAAAATGGACTGTAAACGCTTCTATAGGTATGTAATAAGGAAAAGATTAGCAAAGACAAATATGGGCCCATAGAGGCAGAGACAGGGGAATTTATAATGGGGAATAAGGAAATGGCAGAGAAACTAAACAAATACTGTGTGTCTTCATAGAGGAAGATACAAAAAACCTCCCAGAAATACTAGAGAACCAAGAGACTAGCGAGAATGAGAAATTGCAAGAAATTAGTATTAGTAAAAAAAAAGGACAGGAGGAATTAATGAGACTTAAAGTTGATAAACCCCTGGACCTGATGATCTACATCCCAGAGTGTTGACAGAAGCGGCTGTAGAGATAGTGGATGCGTTGATGATCATCTTCCAAAATTCTATACATTCTGGAGCGGTTTCTGAAGATTGGGAGGTAGTAAATGTAACCCCACTATTTAAGAAAGGCAGGAGGGAGAAACCAGGGAACTACAGCCCTGTTAACCTGACATTAATAGTAGGAAAATGCTCGAATCTATCATAAACGATGTGACACTTAGCAAATAATGGTAGGATTGGGTAAATCAACATGGATTTATGAAAGGGAAATCATGTTTGACAAACCTGTTGGGAGTTTTTTGAGGATGTGACCAGCAGAATAGATATAGGGGAACCAGTGGATCTGGATTTTGATTTTCACAAGGCTTTCGATAAGGTCCCACACAAGAAGTTAGTAAGCAAAATTAGAGCGGGTGGAATTGGGGGCAATATACTGGTATGGATTGAGAATTGGTTAATTGACAGAAAACAGAGAGAGCACACTTTGCACAGGTCTCGAAATGCAGGACAACGTCGCCGTGAGTGGGACCAACCACACTTACCACACAGCTTGGTGGCTTTTTTCAACCTGGTTATCATGCCAATTCTGTTGGCTGCACATACGCTTGCAGTTGCTGTTGCCCGCACCTATGCTTGCAGTTCCTGTTGCCTAGCTACGATGGCTTCATACTTCCTGCCATCTTCGAGCAGCACATCAATGCTGTGATCTTTCTTTGTTCCAAGAGGTCTTTCTGAAATGCTTCAGTGGGTGTTGATACAATCACCAGCTCCATTAGTCACTCTGACATCGGTTTCTGAGAAATCGCATTTGTTGTCCTTACTATGGCATCTACTAACGAATTGGTCTATTGATTCCTGTGGCTATTGCCTGTACTGCAAGGATCAGTGCTTGGGTGCCGGCTATTCACATTCTATATCAAATATTTGGATGTGGGGACCAAATGTAATATTTCCAAGTTTGTTGAAGACGCAAAAACTAGGTGGGAAAGCGAGTTGGGATGAGGATGCAAAGAGGCTTCAAGGGGATTTAGACAGGCAAAGTGAGTGGGCAAGAACATGGCAGATGGAATATGTGATGTGAAGTTATTCACTTCGATAGAATAACAGAAATGCAGATTATTTCTTAAATGAAGTACGGTAGAACTAAGGAAGTACGGTAGAACTAAGGAAGTACGGTAGAACTAAGGAAGTACGGTAGAACTAAGGAAGTACGGTAGAACTAAGGAAGTACGGTAGAACTAAGGAAGTACGGTAGAACTAAGGAAGTACGGTAGAACTAAGGAAGTACGGTAGAACTAAGGAAGTACGGTAGAACTAAGGAAGTACGGTAGAACTAAGGAAGTACGGTAGAACTAAGGAAGTACGGCATTGGTCTCCTTACTGAAGGATGTAAATGCGCTGGAGGCAGTACAGAGAAGGTTTACGAGAATAATACCTGGAATGGGCGGGCTGTCTTACGAGGTAAAATTGGACAAGGTAGGCTTGTATCCGCTGGAATTTAGAAGAGTAATAGACGACTTGATTGAAAGATACAAGATCCTGAGGAGTCTTGACAGGGTTGATGTGGAAAGGAGGTTTCCCTTGTGGGGGAATCTAGAACTTGGGGTCACTATTTAAAAATAAGGGGTCGCCCATCGAAGACAGAGATGAGGAGAAATTTTTTTCTCAGAGTGTCGTGAGTCTTTGGAATTCTCTTCCTCAAAAGGCAGTGGAAGCAGAGTCTTTAAATATTTTTAAGGCAGAGGTAAATAGATTCTTGATAAGCAAGGGGGTGGAAGGTTATCGGAGTTGGGTGGAAATGTGGAGTAATCAGTTCAGTCATGAAGTTATTGAACGGCGGAGCAGGCTCGAGGAGCCGAGTGGCCTACTCCTGCTCCTAATTCTTATGCTCGTATGATCACAAGTTATGTTGAACTACGGAAGTAATGTTGAACTTATATAAGATGTTAGTTTGGCCTCTGCTAGAGTATTGCGTCCAGTTCTGGGCGCCACACTTTAAAAAAGATGCGAGGACATTGGCGAGAGTACAGAAAAGATTCACGAGAATAGTTCCAGGGATGAAGAACTTCAGTTATGAAGATAGATTGGCAAAGTTAGGACTGTTTTTCTTGAAGAGAAGGCTGAGAGGTGATTTGATAGAGTATTCAAAATCATTTACGAGGAATAAGGGATTTCTGTTTTGAAACTGTTTGTGAACACTAAACTACCATAATAATTAAAAATTATTTTCCAAATTTACAACTAAACTTCAAAATTGTCTGTTCTAATTGAAAATAGCGACATCTGAAGCTGTTCACTTGCTCCATTTGCATGTCCCTCACCAGATTTAAAAATATTTTACCAAGTTGTATTTACTTCATCACTGAATTCCACATGAAGGCGGCCATTCTCAGGCTTGTACACAAGGTACATTGAGCATTCCGTGGGAGTGATTTTAACATGACACATACAACTGAATGTCGATGGGTGAAGTTTGTCCGTCCGTTGTTACAGCTGTTATGCCCAAACCATTTTGAGGCCCAGACTTTATTTACATGTTGCCAGCAAGCTGCAGGCACCCAACTGACACTCCGAGGCACTTTGCCAGTTGGGGAGAGCCAAAAATTGGCATAATTCTACGCAGAACCAGCTGACAGTCAGAACTGGGGCAATCCTGGGGGCTGAGGTAGGGGGCTGTTGGCCTTAGAAAGGCAGGGCCATAGAAAAAAAGTGGGGGAGCGGCACTAATCAATCGCCCTTTTAAAGATCTGACAGACGCGATGGCCGACTGGTCTTTCACTGATCGCTGTTTAAGCCACAATGTTAGTAAAATAGGCAGGGGGTGCATGGCACACACCCCACCCATTAGTATCTCAAAATTGCCCTATATATCTTATAGGAACCAGATTTGTATATTAGAAGTAACCTTCCACCACCTCTTGCGTGCTCACCTCAGGAGCCTACCCAAAGATGACAGTGGTTGAAGCAGCAGTATAAATGAGGCAGTAAATGATCCAACCAACATTTTCGGGCTTCTGTTGCCCTTTTTACAGCAGGCAGTGGCACTTAAATACAACTCTAACAGTAAACAGGTAAAATGTTTGCAGTTATTCTAGGGCCAGTTGGATGTTGTGATTGGAGGGAATCGTAGGATTCTGACAGGATGAGTTCAGATGAGCCAAACAGCTTCCTTTTCTGCACCTAGGTTTGTGAGGTATGTTTGGGCGGCACAGTGGCACAGTGGTTAGCACCGCAGCCTCACATCTCCAGCCACCCGGGTTCGATTCTGTGTACTGCTTGTGTGGAGTTTGCAAGTTCTCCCTGTGACAGTGTGGGTTTTCGCCAGGTGCTCCGGTTTCCTCCCACAACCAAAGACTTGCAGGTTGATTGGTAAATTGGCCATTATAAATTGCCCCTAGTATAGGTAGGTGGTAGGGGAATTAAGTGAAGGTGGGGATGTGAGAGGGTAATGGGATTAATGTAGGATTAGTATAAATGGGTGGTTGATGGTCGGCACAGACTCGAAGGGCCTGTTTCAGTGCTGTATCTCTTAATAAAAAAATTAATGAAGGGTCTAGACAGAGTAGATAGAGAGAAACTGTTCCCACTCGTGAAAGGATCAAGAACGAGAGGGCACAGATTTAAAGTAATGGGTAAGACAAGCAAAAGCAACATGAGGAAAAACTTTTTCACACAGCGAGTGGTTAAGGTCTGGAATGTGCTGCCTGAGAGTGTGGTGGAGGCAGGTTCAATTAAAGCATTCAAAAGGGAATAAGACTATTATATGAAAAGGAAGAATGTGCAGGGTTACAGGATTAAGGTGAGGAAATGGCATTAAGTGAATTGATTTTTTGGAGAGCTGGTGCAGACACGATGGGCCTCCTTCTGTAATTCTGAGAGAGAGATTGGGAACTGCTGATGTCCAAAGGGACCTGGGTGTCCTTGTTCATAACTCACTGGAAGTCAACATGCAGGTGCAACAAGCAATTAGGAAGGCAAATTGGGACAGAGACTGAGAACTCTCAGGTTGAATCCCCTACAGTGAAACTAACAAACACAGAAGTGTTAGAAAATTTAGATATAGTTCTACACCATCTTTTTGAACAGCATAACAGGGACATAGCTGAGCTAAGAGAGTTTAAAGTCGTATGTGCAGATAAGCCAGGTCGAGCTCCTCTGACTATTCATGGGGTTAATGTAGAAACAGCAACACCCATGAAACAGAACCCTTATCGACTCAATCTTCACATTGGCTCAGGTCAGAGAGGAGGTTCAATCTATGCTAAAGAACAATATAATTGTACCTAGTCAA
This sequence comes from Heterodontus francisci, assembly GCF_036365525.1. Classification (NCBI taxonomy): domain Eukaryota; kingdom Metazoa; phylum Chordata; class Chondrichthyes; order Heterodontiformes; family Heterodontidae; genus Heterodontus; species Heterodontus francisci. Next base: position 93,864,343 of record NC_090379.1, on the reverse strand, counting down.
AGTAACTGGAGTTCACCAGTGGTGCTAGTACCAAATCCAGATAGTTCCAAAAGATTTTGTATTGATTATCAGAAAGTCAATGCAGTAACTAAAACAGACTCTTATTCGATCTCACTACTTGAGGATTATATTGACAGAATGGGGAATTCAGTCTTTATTAGCAAAATTGACTTGCTGAAAGGATATTGCCAAGTCCCCTTGACTGACCAAGCTGAAAGAAATTTCAGCTTTCGTGATCCCAGATTAAAGGCCTGATCGGGTCTACAAAAAAAAAAACCCGACCCGAGCCCAACAGAACCACATCCGACTCAAGCCCGACCCGGCCAGAGTCCTTCCATTTTTCCCGCGCCTGACCCGACCATCAGTTAACTTACCTTCCGTTTTTCACTTTGTTGCTGATCTGCACAAGCTTAAAATAGCAAAACCACCTTTCGAGTCCAAAAATTAAATTAACATTGGATCCACTTACCTGTGATAGAGCGTGTCCGACCCAAGCCAACCCGAGCCCGAATGCCGGACCCAGAAGTGCAACCCGACCTGACCCAAACCCGACAGACGTCGTCCGGCCCTGTCAGGTTCGGGTCGGGTAGTAGGTCTTTACCCCAAATGGCCTATTTCAGTGTAAGGACATGCCGTTTGGCATGAAAAATGCACAGGCCACATTTCAAAGGTTGACGAACCAGGTGATTGCTGGATTAAGCAATTGCATTGTGTACCTTGATGATCTGCTGGTATCCAGTGACAACTGGAAAGACCATGTTAAACACCTAATGGCTCTGTTCGATAGGTTAAAGAGAGTCAACGTGGTAGTAAACAGTGTAGAGCGAGTTTGCTCGGGTCACCTATTTAGGACATGTAGAGGGTCTAGTGTTGCCTAGGGAAGCTAAAGTTCAGGCAATAATAAATTTTCTAGTCTCCAGTCAAAGATTCTTGGATTCCTAGGTATGTGTGGGTTTTACCAGAAGCTCGTTCCTAAATTCAGTACAGTAGCAACTCCACTATTTTACTTTTTAAAAAAAAAGGACGTGAAGATCCAGTGGACAGAACCCTGTCAAATGGTGCTTGAAAGGTTAAAGGCCAAATTAGTAAATTTTGACAAGCCCTTTAAGGTGCCAGTGATGTACGAGTAGGAGCAGTATTACTCAAGGATGATGATACTGGTACCGAATAACCAGTCAGTTATTTCTCTAGAAAACTCAGTCAGTACCAGAAGTAATCCACTGTTGAGAAGGAGGCTTTATATCTTGTAGAGGCTCTTCAACATTTTGAAGTATACTTCAATAATGGCCAAGGAAAACAACAGTTTACACTGATCATAATCCATTAAGTTTTCTAGAAAAGTTCAAAACCAAGAATACCAGACTATTTCAGTGGAGTCTAATGTTACAACCATTTGCCCTAAAGATTATACATGTTGCAGGAAAGAGCAATGTAATTGCCAATGTTCTATCCAGAATTTAAAGATGGAGTATAATGGAGGAAAACAACTCAATTATAAAATATTACCTGTGTAAAATGCAAACTGTTAATAATGGAAATGTGTACAAGGTTGTGTGTGATTATGTTGTAAGAAACATTACTAAGGTAATTACTTTTTTGGGGGAACGGGGCGGGGTGGGGGGTGGGTAGGTGTTATGAACGCAGGACTTCATAATACTTTTTTTTTTAAATTGTGTTCTTTCAAAAGGTTAAGATGGAGTCCAGAAGGTCGGGTGAAGGACAACACAGAAATTTTTGTTACCAAAACAATAGAGAACACAGATCAAAGACTTCTTTTGGAAAAAACAGAAACTGTAGGTGTATAACATGCAAAGAACAACGCGTTTCATCCTCCCAGACTTTTGGCTCGTAAACAAGGAGTCAGTGATTCTGAAGATGCAAATGTACCAAACCACTGTTAACACCTCGGAACAACAGAAGGCCCAGGTGACTCTGTGAAACTAGATTTCTGGATTTTACGTATCGGATCAGGACGATAACCGGTTGACTTGAGTCCAGATAAATTTAACAAACTTTCTGAAGGCAGACAGGCTGTAAAGAAGGGAATCCAGTGGTTGCAGCCTCGGAGCAGGCTGTAAGAAAGACAACTAGTTGCAGCAGCCTTGAGAGCGACAGAGAGGGAACACATGCTGTCGGAAGCCTGATACAGTGAAAGGCTGCGAAGATCTGAACCCGTTTTGAAAGATGAAGTTTGAGGAAAAGGAAATGACCACAGGATCATCAGGAATTACCTTATTCATGGATGTCCAGGTCGGAAGTGCTCGGAGAAATGAGTGAAGAGGACATTAATTTTGAGAAGGTCTGGGTGGTCCAACCCACTGCAACAGGGTGGAGTTTGGAACTTTTAACCGCAAAGATTTTGTCATCAAAAAGGACTGTGTAATGTATAAGTGTGGTGTGAGGTTTTCAAGTATTTTTAGTATGTAAAGAAAAAAAAACCTTTGTAATTTGGAGTATCAGCTACTTACCAAGTACTATTTCGTTAATGGGAATTTCTTTTAGTTTAGTTGTTATAATAAAAGTCTTAAAATGTGAAATCTTACCATGTAATTCTTTAAATTGGTCTGGGGGTTCATATCTCATTTTTAACTATATATAAATGACTTTAATCTTGGAGTAGAATTTCAAAATTTCCTGTTGATTTCAAGTTTGTCAAACAGTGAGAATGATATGAATCGACTGCAACAGGACACAGATTGGCTAGCAGAATGGGCAGTCAAGTAGCAGATGGAATTTAATACAGAGAACTGTGAGGTGATGCATTTTGGCAGACAGGATAGGAAGAGGCAATATAGACATAATGGTGAAGTTCTAAAGAGTGTGCAGGAACAGAGGGACTTAGGGATGCATGCGCATCAATCTTTGAAGGCAGCAAAACATATTGAGAGAGTGGTTCACAAAGCATATGGGATCTTGGGCTTCATAAATAGAGGCATTGAGTACAAAAGCAGGGAAGTTATGTTGAACCTATATAAAACTCTGGTTAGGCCCTAACTAGAGTACTGCATCCAGTTCTGGTCACCACACTTTAGGAAGGATGTGAGGGTCCTTAAGAGGGTGCAGAGGAGATTTACCAGAATGGTTCTAGGGATGGGGGATTTTAGTTACAAGGATAGGTTGGAAAAGCTGGGGTCGCTCTCCTTGGAGCAAAGGAGATTGAGGGGAGATTTGATAGAGATGTACAAGATTATGACAGGCTTAGATAAGGTAGACAAGGATGAACTGTTCCCATTAATTGATAGTACAAGGACTAGGGGATGCAGATTGAAGCATCTGGTCTAGCGATACAGAGGGGGATGCGAGGAAGAGCTTTTTTTGATGCAACGAGTGATAATGACCTGGAACTCGCTGACCACGAGGGTGGTGGAAGCAGAAACAACGATCTCAGAAGGAAATTGGAGGGGCACGAAGGAAATAAACTTGCAAAGAAGCGGGGATCAAGTGGGACTGACTGGATTGCTCTGCGGAGAGCCAGCATGGACTCAATGCGCTGAATGGCCTCCTTCTGTGCTGTAAATGATAATGCCAAACTTTGCGTTAGCCTTTATTGCAAGAGGATGAGAGTAAAGGAGTAAAGAAATTTTGCTGCAATTGTATAGACCCTCAGTGAGACCGCACCTGGAGTACTGTGTACAGTTTTGGTCTCCTTACCGAAGGAAGGATAGACTTGCCACAGACAGAGTGCAACAAAGGTTCACCAGAGTGAATCCCGCGATGGTGGGATTGACCTATGAGGAGAGATTGAGGAAACTGGACCTGTATTCTCTCGACTTTAGATGAGAAGTGATCGCATTGAAGCATACAAAATTCTTACAGGGCTCGACAAGGTTGATACTGGAAGGATGTTTCCCCTGACTGGGGGGTCTAGAACCAGGGGATACAGTCTCTGTATAAGAGAACTGAGATGAGGAGAAATTTCTTCACTCAGAGGGTGGTGAATCTTTGGAATTCTCTACCCCAGAGGGCTGTGGAGGCTCAGTCATTGAGTATATTCAAGACAGAGATCAATAGATTTCAGGGTATTAGAGATATCAAGGGATATGGGGATGGTGCAGGAAAATGGCATTGAGGTCGATGATCTAGCTGAATGGCGGAGCAGGTTCAAGCGGCCGAATGGCCTATTTTTGTTCCTATTTCCCATGCTCCTATGTTTCCCTCAAGTGCTTATCTAGCTTCTCAAGTTGCTACTATTCATTTGTAAACCTTGATATTTTACAAGTAGGTTATGGGAGACATCATCGCAGAGCCCAGTAGTATTCTTTCAACATTTGTTCACAGATGTGTATGGTCAACAAGAGTGTCTGGATAATGATCAGGAGTGGAAATCCTTGCTGATTTTTTTACTCACCAACACAATGGCACTAAGGCTCTTTGTAAGATACATTGGTTAGAACTTGCTGGCAAAATAATGGTCAGTTTAATGTGCACACCGTTAATAGCGTATAAGTGAACCAGCAATTGGTGGCGAAGAAATACCTTGAGAGTTGCAAAGTGCCACAAATTACTGAACGAGTTGCACCACTTCAAAAGCTTTGCAAAAATGGCAATTCGCCCTTAATCTCCCCGGGAGTTTCAAGAAGTTGCGAACTTGCATGCTAATTACAAATTAAACTTGCCGAAGAAAGTTGGGGCTGGTACTTAAAAGGCAGGGATCCTGTTAATTGAGTGATTTATGTTCAACCTCTCTGGCCCAGAAAGGGAACAACTGAATCGGTGGCATCTCACTCCTGCAGGTAGTAAATTGTTCCTAGAGGTTTTAAAATTGAATTAATAAAACTTTTACTTCTTCGGTCATTTTCTCTCTCAATTTTTTTTTTCTTTTACTTCTCTTTCTGTATCTTATTTGACTCTAATTTACCCCACCTCCTTCTTTCTCAATCTTTAAATCCCATTGGTTAAGATGATTCACTGTTGGACCTTACTCACCATATTATCAGCTCACACTTTCAGCAATTTGTGGCCCAAGATTTTTGAGTTGAAAGGGGAGGGAAGGAGTCTAATTAACACAGCAAGCTACAAGATGCCCCGCTCCAGCAAATTCTTGAACAGTTAACACAGCACAGACCTAGAAACTTCCTAATCCATATGGTTCATCTACCCACTGGATAACTTGAGAACATGTACTTAAGAAGAAACTTTGATTATCTTATGGAACAGCAAACCAATCTTGCAGGGAAAAGCCAGCTAAGTGAAATTAGACAAAAGAGAAGCAAAGGTGCCTGGTAGAGCATTTAGACTGCTGGCAAGGGGACAGACATATTAAAATGGAGGACCACAGTAAACAACTAAAGTGCTTTGCCAGCAGAACATTGTTAGGGGGTGAGCAAGCAACAATGAGGCACCACAGGGGGTGGAGGAAGGTCTGAGATACCATCAAATAATGAGATCTAATGAAGACGGTGCATTGCAATGCACCCATATATTTTGAACCAAAAAAACTGAAGAATAAAACACATAAAAAGAAAACATAAATCACAGAGATCAGCTTTCAGGGCTGCACAATTTTATACTCTACCTGATACTCTGATTCCATTGTAATCTTATTTTTATTCTTGCTTAATTGAGATTCAAGAGCTGGATCAATCTGAAAAGAGGGGGGAGAAAAATAAATAATTTCAATTAAAATTACAATCTCAAAAGGAAGCTAAAAAAAACTGCAAACATAATCTGTTGAAACTTAATCAGGTTACAATAGTTATTCTGGTCAAATTCAGTACCAACTAAACTTTCATGGCATATCTATGCAATGAAATAGAACTTGCAGCATTTTAGTCCTTATATTAACATTTAAAAACAGGAATGCTTCAGTTGGCCTTCTCAATAGCAGGCATCAACAAGCTACTTGACCACAAAGGGCATCCCAGTCAAACCTAAGCCATTCAGCTCCTAATATCCACACGAGCACTTTCTAACAAAAGGTTCCTGAATAGCAATATGAAGTAGGAACTCATGAGTTTGGTTCTTCTTTAATGCAAGGATGTGCAGTTAATTGTAGCGTTGCAAAACTAGCCTTGACTGGGATTAATCAGTGTGGACCAGGTTCTTCCGGTCTAGCATTACACCAAGCATTACCCTTTATCTAGTAGGGCACTGGAGGGGACGGCCTATGTTACCTCTACAAGAGTTCTTATGATTGTATTCCAATAGCTTTTACAGCCAGTGCTTTGCAGCTTCTTTGTATTTGACTTTAGCTCTTAGTGCAAAGTTCCTTGCAATTGCTGATTTTATGATCTTTGAAAGATATGACATGTAATGGATTTATGCAATTATTTACATTTTGTCTAAAGTGCTAGAATAGAATGGTGATTTGGGAATTTTGATGATACAATGGATTAGAACACAGTCCATTCACACTGGAGACCCAGGCCTGGATTTTATCAGTACCACAGCGTTCTGCCTCCACTGATTTTCCTATATCCCACACGATTTTATATGTAAATGAACTGTGCGGCAACGGGCAGAGGAGACATGTGTGATTATGCAGAGCGAACGGCCTTTCATTGGTGGAAGCCGCCGTCACTGGGCCAGGCACCAGCATCACCACAGGTATAAAGCATTCTGTGCTTGCAGCCTCAAGAATCAACAGCCTTCCTGTCATGTAAGTCTCTGCATAGGAACCTAAAGTAAAGCTTGCACTTAATTAAAAATGCTTTTGCCTCCCTTAATTTTTTTATAATCCAGCACCAACTTCACATCATTTATTTTTCTCTGCAGCAACAGCAAAAACAATGTCAGGCAGCAGGCAGTGCCCTGCCCCACAGTTCAGTGATGCCTCCCTGCAGGTTCTCCTCCAGGTCATCAGGGAAGGGGCGGGGGTGCAGATGGAGTCCGAAGGGCCTCCCGTCCGACCAAGGTTGCCTGGATGGAGGTAGCAGAGGAGGTCTCGAACCGTGGGGTGACACGGCGAACCCAGATGCAGCGTTGCAAGCTTATCAATGACTTGCTCAGATCAGCAAGGGTAAGTGGTCTTGGCAAGGCTGTTCCATTGTTTTACTCCCTGGCTTTGTCTCTATAAGACAGAGAGCAGACAAGGCATGCAGTGGAATATGTGAGCAGCCTTGGTGCCATACACATACTGACTGGCATTGTCGATGTGCTTAGATGTGTTGTGTGAAAGCCACTCCTGAATCAGTGATGTTGATGCATGGTTACAAAGGTTGTGATTGATATTTTGACTGCATTGTCTCCTGCAGTAAAAACACACCCACAACGAATGGACAAAAATAGGTGGAGGCCTGACACCAGCTGAAGAGGAAGCTGCAGAAATTGAGAGGAGGAGGAAGAAGGCAGGGCAATCACAGATGGCGAGGCAGGATCCTCAAGGTGCAAGGATGAAGTGCCATCTTTAGTATTACAACTGTATGTGCACACCAAAGGAAAGTGTGAACTCATGTTCAGCTGATGCTTAATGTGCCTGTGTCTCCACTGTACGTGCCTGCAATTGAGTCTCTGAATGCCACGAGGCCCAAGACTTCTCCTCTGGAAAGGAAGAAGAAGCCAATGCCCCAGAGGGTGCACAGTCACCTGCCTCTTCTTCCACCTCCGCCAGTGCAGATACATCCACACAGTCCAGGGGGGGTTTAAGATTAGAATCTGGGTCACAATCTGGTGTGTATGACACAGACACTTCCTAACAGCTGAGGGAGCATGTGCCAGCCGGGTCCCCTGGTAATCAGAGGACTGCTGGAGACCAGGCCCCTGCTCAGCCCCATACTCATGATGATCCTCTGTTTGTTGCTACGAGAAGTCTGCTGGATGTGCAGCAAAGCCATATGGAACATATGTCAGAGATGCCCAAAGTCATGGGTGACTTTGCACGTACCATGGAGGAGTCCATGCAAGCCATGGTGCCTGCCATGTCCCAAACATATGAGCATATGACTTCCTCTGGTAAGAGTTTGGCGATCCCCATGGAGAGTCCGGTTGAGCTCACGAGTCATATGTGATCTGACCTGCACTCCGTCACTGTTGCCGTGGGCTCCATGCAGCAGAGTCTAAACAAGAGGGGGACGAGGAACCTGGACCTCTGTATGGGAGAAAGGCAGGTGCGCCACAGTGCACAAATATGGAGGATGAGTGCGTGCCCACTGCCCCGAGGCCTTCCTCTCAGGACACCCCTAGGGTTAGTAGCGTCTCGTCCTCCCCCCATGTCGACCCCCCCTCACATCCAGCAGGCAAGCAGACGGGGGATACTCAAGCATCAGTGCTGCAGACCCCCAGCAGGGTGGAGCAATCAAAGCCCCGTTCCTCCAGAGGACATCCACGGCCCGCCACAGTCATCCACAGCACAGGGGAGGTGACTCCACCTCAGCTGCTAATGTCAGGGTAGCACCTAGATGTGGTGGTAGAAAATGGAAAAAGAAACAGTTTTAAACATGAAGTGTCTCATAAGTCATTTGTTTTGTTTCAGATGAAAGGAAAAATGTTCATTGGAGTCCTATGGCAGGAACGTATTGATACTTGCAAAGCATTTCGGAAAGTGTCCTGTATCCATTTATTATTACTCGAGCCTTCAGTCGTCAACGATGGCGGTTTGTCATTTGATGATTTTTCACTTTTTTCAATACCAACATGCCTTACATTTGTGGTTCTGCAGTCACACACTTATTTTCCTTGCAGCAGTGTGTTTTTGGTTCCATCGTAGCCTACAGAAGATTTCATCTGCTGATCACGAAGTGCAGCAAAGTTGTAGCTTCCTACATGTGCAGGTTAATGCCCTGATGCAGAACAATTTTTCCAATGGAGACACAGGTCTCTTTTAATGAAGCTGAGAGCATACAAGCTGTCAGGCATATCTCCACTGCAGGGTTCACATGCTGTTGTCAGATGAGCTCTTATTTTTTGATTACAGGAATGAAGACGACCTCAGGCGTACGTTAACATATTTGGAGAATTTTCTTTTTTCGCCTACCAATGTTCCTTGATAAAGTGGCTTACTGTTTGCCGGAACGTGCAAAAATGAGGTTCTCCCTGATGTACCATGCATGTCTCTCCATGGCTCTCATATCTATAACAGCATTGTTATCCTCCTCCTCACCCTCTTCATAGTCATCCTCATCTGAGGAGGACTGGTGTTCCTCCACCTGCAGAATGTTGCTGTGTTTAATTGCAAGGTTGTGCAATGCATAGCAAACAATTATGTGTGACATCCTTTGTGGTGCTTACTGAAGAGCCCCTCCAGATCGATCACAGCATCGAAAGTGCATTTTCAACAAGCCAATGGTGTGTTCAATGATGGTTCTGGTGGATGCCTGAGCAGCATTGTACCTCTCTTCAGCAGCGATTTGGGGATGACGTACTTGTGTCATCAACCATGAACAAAGGGGGAAACTCTGTCACCCAGGATCCATCTGTCCACTTCGACTGGTTTGTCAAAAACTCCTGGCAGCTGGGAGTTCCTCAAAACGTAGAAGTCGTGACAGCAATCTGGGAAACATGCAGAAATATGCATTATTCTTCTCCTGTAGTCGCAAACCAGTTGTACGTTCAAAGAGTGGAATTCTTTGCGATTCACAAATACAGCAGGCTGGTCCCAGAGAGCTCTAATGGCCACAAGAGTGCAGTCAATTACCCCTCACACTCGAGGGAATCCAGCAATGGTGCTGAATGCTGCAGACCTTGCTGCCTGTATCTCCTTGTCTACAGGTAAGTAGATGAAATCATTGGCACATCAGAAAAGGGCATTGGTTACCACTTTGATGCACCTATGGGTTGTAGACGGTGATATATGACATAAAGGCTAGCTCGGGTCCACAAATGAAACCCGACCGAGCCCGACAGAACCACATCCGACCAGAGTCCTTTCATTTTTCCCACGCCAAACCCGACCAGTTAACCTAGCTTCTGTTTTTCACTTTGTTGCTTATCTGCACAAGCTTAAAAAAAACTGTAACTAAACAACCTTTCAAGTCTAAAAAGTACATTAACATTGGAGCCACTTACCAGAGGTGGTGATAGTGTGTGTCCAACCCAGCCCAAGCCCGAATGCCGGATCCGGTAGAGCGGCCCGATCCGAACCCGACACGTCATCAGGTTCAGGTCGGGCAGCCATGCTCTAATGCGACATATGTTGCCTGTTGATCCCTGGAAAGCCCTGCTAGCAAAAAAATGCAGCAGTCACTTGAGGGCAACTGGCATGGGATTCCCACCAAACCCAAGTGGTTGCGGGTCATGCCTCACAATCCTACAAGTTCCTGTGACCATTTCATATGACATCCTTAGGCAACTCTGGCATTGCCTCTCCGACATTTGAAGGTAATTTATCCTTGACCTGAGCATGCAATGACATGCCAGTGCCTGTCTTCGATAATGCTGTTCCTGGATGTTATCATTCGGAGCATCCTCACCTTCTTGGTCTGTCTGTTGCTGGCATTCAGGCATTACGCACTAAGGGAAAAGAGCCCTCCTTCATCACTCCCTCTGCTCTTCTTCCCTTGATACTAGATAAATTGAGCATACGAGACCCATGTCGCTGCAGCTTTTCAAAACATGAAATAAGCAGTGTTCCAATTCAGCCCTCTGTTGCCAGTCAGCTGAAACATTGAGTCAACAAGCAGTTCACTTTTATGTGTCTTAGAACTGCAGCCAGGTAGAAAATGTACCCACAATTATTTGTCTCTTCCCACTCTCCTTGCAATCCTTGAGTGGCCAGGTGGTTTGTATTATTGTTAGAGAAAATGGTGCGCGTAGAATTTAAGGTAAGTCTCCCCACCTTCCAACCTCCTCCTGCAACCTTCCAGCCTGAACCCATCACCCTTGTAATCATAACCCTTCCCTCCGTTACCATTGAACCGCTCCCCTCACTACACCCCCCGCCCATTACCATGAACAGTGTCATAGATTTATTCATGCCATCCCTCCTCCCACTCCCGATACCATTGACATGCCGACTCTGACCCGATTCTCCTCAAATTGGCATAATCACCGAGTCCCGTTCCCCTCCAATCCCAAGTTTTCACGTTCCTCCTTACAGAATCCACTTACCCCCATTGATTGTGACTGTTCCCTCTGCTAGCCAGTATCCTCAATTTGTCCCACAGACCCTTCATGACCATCTGTTAACTGTAAAACTCAAATCAACCCACCCCCACCCCAGCAGCTACCCACATCCAGCTGCGACAGCAATAACAACCACTACACACCCTGGACGCTCCGCTCCTCCCTCCCCTGCTCCACCATGCACCCGATCACCCCACCCTTTGTCCTAAACGTACACACCCACATGCATTCGCCACCATCCCAAGAATCACCCTTGCTGGTGCCAAGCTGGAGCCAAACATCCATTCCAATGTTGGTTTGTTTTGCTGATGAGTTCAAGAAGGATAAACACTGACCTCAGACTCAACTGCACAATGTTGACTGTTGCACGCCACGTTCAAACAAACGTTAATCAGGTGGCACAGGAATAACGTTTGCCGTTCCCTTAATCTGGCAGGTAGGACTTAATTGTAATGAAGTGTAGGGTAATGAGCATGGCAAAAAAAGGGAAGGAGGTACCAGCCCTTTGTTTTGCAAGCTGGAATGTCAGAACGACGTGTCCTGGCCTGTCGGAAGACCTTACACAAATCAATGACTCACAGAAGACCGCCATCATTAACAATGAGCTCAGTAGCTTCAAATGTGGGCATGGCAGCATTTCAGGAGACACGCCCCCCTGCAAGCGGATCTCTGAGAGCACAAGACTGATAGAGCCACCTTCAAATGGCTCGGAAAGCACACTGTCCATCCGATTGCTCACCGCCTCTGGCCCAGTACACCTACTCAGCATATATGCTCCAACACTCTGCTCCCCACCAGAAGTTAATGACCAGTTCTACGAGGAACTCCATAATATCATTAATAGCATTCCCAACACCGAACATTTGTTCCTGTTGGGGGACTTTAACGCCAGGGTTGGGGCCGACCATGACGCATGGCCCTCCTGCCTTGGGCGCTATGGGATTGGAAGGATGAATGAGAATGGACAGAGACTGCTGGAGTTGTGCACCTATCATAACTTCTGCATCACCAACTCATTCTTTCACACTAAACCCTGTCACCAGGTTTCATGGAGACACCCAAGATCGCGTCGTTGGCACCAGCTGGACCTCATCGTCACAAGGCGAGCCTCAATAAACAGTGTCCAAATCACACGCAGCTTCCACAGTGCGGACTGCGACACTGACCACTGCCTGGTGTGCAGCAAAGTTAGACTCAAACCAAAGCAGCTACATCACTCCAAGCAGGAGGGCCGCCCGCGCATCAACAGTAATAGAATTTCTTATCCACAGCTGTTAAGTTTCCAAATTCACGTGAAAAAGCCCTTCAAAACACTCCTGCAAGGGACACAGACGACGTGGGCCCACATCAGAGATGCTGGGTGGTTGTTGGTTGGCACAGACTCGGTGGGCCGAAGGGCCTGTTTCAGTGCTGTATAACTCCTATGACTTCCTATGCCATCTATGAGTCATCAATGACCACCTTTGGCAAACATGAGAAGCAGAATGTAGACTGGTTTCAATCTCACTTTGAAGAGCTGGAACCTGTCTTAGCTGCTAAGCGCACTGCACTGTTGAACGGCAAGAAAGCCCCCAGCGAGTTAACATCTGAGGCACTTAAAGTAGCCAGAGGCGCTGCACAAAGAACAGCCAGGCACTGTGCAAATGACTACTGGCAACACCCATGTAGTCGTATTCAGCTGGCCTTCGACACCGGAAACATCAGAGGAATGTATGATGGCATTGAGAGCGCTTTTGGGCCAACCATCAGGAAGATCGCCCCCCCCTCAAGTCTAAATCAGGGGAAACGATCACTGACCAACGCAAGCAAATGGACTGCTGGGTGGAGCACTACCTAGAACTGTACTCTAGGGAAAATGTTGTCACGGATACCGCCCTCAATGCAGCCCAGTCTCTGCCAGTCATGGATGAGCTGGACGAACAGCCAACAAAATCGGAACTCAATGATGCCATTGATGCATGATGCAGTACCACAGGACATGCGCGATGCCAATATCATCACCCTCTAAAAGAACAAGGGTGACCGCGGTGACTGCAACAACTACCATGGAATCTCCCTGTTCAGCATAGTGGGGAAAGTCTTCGCTCGAGTCATTTTAAACAGACTCCAGAAGCTGGCTGAGCGTATCTACCCGGAGGCACAGTGCGGCTTTCAAGCAGAGAGATCCACCATTGACATGCTGCTCTCCCTTCGCCAGCTACAGGAGAAATACCACGAACAGATGCCCCTCTACGTTGCTTTCATAGGTCTCACCAAAGCCTTTGATCTAGTCAGCAGATGTGGTCTCTTCAGACTACTAGCAAAGATTGGATGTCCACCAAAGCTACTAAGTATCATCACCTCATTCCATGATAATATGAAAGGCACAATTCAGCACAGTTTTTTTTTAAATTTATTCATTCTTTCATGGGATGTGGGCGTCGCAGGCCAGGCCAGCATTTATTGCCCGGCCCTAATTGCCCTTGAACTGAGTGGCTTGCTAGGCCATTTCGAGGGCATACAAGAGTCAACCACATTGCTGTGGGTCTGGAGTCACATGTCGGCCAGACCAGGTAAGGACAGCAGATTTCCTTCCCTAAAGGACATTAGTGAACCAGATGGGTTTTGACAACAATCGACAATGGTTTCATGGCCATCAATAGACTAGCTTTTAAATTCCAGATTAATTGAATTCAAATTCCACCTTCTGCTGTGGTGGGATTCAAACCTATGTTTCCAGAGCAATACCTGGGTCTCTGAGTTACTAGTCCAGTGACAATACACCACAGCCTCCCCTGGTGCCTCATCAGACCCCTTTCCTATCCCGAGTGGCGTGAAACAGGGCTGTGTTCTCGCACCTACACTGTTTGGGATCTTCTTCTCACTGATGCTCTCAAATGCGTTCAAGTCTTCAGAAGAAGAAATTTTCCTTCACACAAGATCTGGTGGCAGGTTGTTCAACTTTGCCCATCTTAGAGCGAAGACCAACGTACGGAAAGTCCTCATCAGGGAACTCCTCTTTGCTGACGATGCTGAATTAACATCCCACACTGAAGAGTGTCTGCAGAGACTCATCGACAGGATTGCGGCTGCCTGCAACGAATTTAGCCTAACCATCAGCCTCAAGAAAACGAACATCACGGGACAGGACGTCAGAAATGCTCCATCCATCAATATTGGCGACCATGCTCTGGAAGTGGTTCAACAGTTCACCTACCTAGGCTCAACTATCAGTAACCCGTCTCTCGATGCGGAAATCAACAAGCACATGGGAAATGCGTCCGCTGCTATGTCCAGATTGGCCAAGTGGGTGTGGGAAAATGGCACACTGACACAGAACACAAAAGTCCGAGTGTTTCAAGCCTGTGTCCTCAGTGCCTTGCTCTACAGCAGCGACGCCTGGACAACGTATGTCAGCCAAGAGCAACATCTCAACTCATTCCATCTTCGCTGCCTCCGGAGAATCCTTGGCATCAGGTGGCAGGACCGTATCTCCATCGCAGAAGTCCTCAAGGCGGCCAACATCCCCAGCATATACACCCTACTGAGCCAGCGGCGCTTGAGATAGCTTGGCCATGTGAGCCGCATGGAAGATGGCAGGATCCCCAAGGACACATTGTACAGCAAGCTTGTCACTGGTATCAGACCCACCAGCCGTCCATGTCTCCACTTTAAAGACATCTGCTAACGCAACATGAGGTCCTGTGACATTGACCACAAGGCGTGGGAGTCAGTTGTTAGTGATTGCCAGAGTTGGCAGACAGCCATAAAGGCGGGGCTAAAGAGTGGCGGGTCGAAGAGACTTAGCAGTTGGCAGGAAAAAAGACAGAAGTGCAAGGAGAGAGCCAACTGTGTAACAGCCCTGACAACCAATTTTATCTGCAGCACCTGTGGAAGAGTCTGTCACTCTAGAATTGGCCTTTACAGCCATTCCAGGCGCTGCTCCAGATACCTCTGACCACCTCCAGGCGCTTACCCATTGTCTCTCGAGATAAGGAGGCCAAAGAAGTAGTAGTAGTGTAGGGTAATGAGTATTCATGGCATGTAAATGAATGCAAAGCTGCAAACTGCCACCATGTGGAAGGAACACCCGAACACCGCAAGTGTAAATCATTCCATCAGAAATGCGACAAAACACCTCCAGCCTAATTAAATCACCTCACACCACCAAATTCACTCTGGCAGGACCCATAAACTGGGATAGGCACAGACATGGGGGCAATTAATCTGGCTATACACTTTATATACAATTTAATGTCATCAAAACAGAGTCTGACTTAAAACACATTTCTTCATATAAATAAAGTAGCTAAGCATATAAACACCAATGGAGTGCAGCACAACTGCATTAGCTAGCCAGCAAGCAAAACAGTATGCAATGCCAATGCAAATTACTTCTGTTGACAGAATAGAGCTAGCTATGCCATGTCACGGGATGGTAGATGGACCTTATTTTTGACCTCTGTGGATTCACACGGTGTCAGGAGTACAAATTCATCCAATAAACCATGAATCTCAAGGAGAGGATTGTTATTGTGCTTATTGAGGTGAGGTAGTAGAAAAATCAGTAACAGGACGACGGACCATTTCTCACACTGCTGTTGTCACAAGACAATTTAACCCACGATGTTGGTGCAACTTCTCCACCTGCTTGTAATAAGTGTGGCTGAAGACAGGGCAGCGATCTCCAAATCAGGAGAATTTTATACGAGGGAGAAGATAGTACTTCAGAAGAGACATTTAAAACAGAAAAGCAGAGTGGGATAGGAAGGGAGAGAGATTAATGGTAGGTAGCCAAGACTAGTTTATTCAACTTGACAAGCTGTTAAACCAGTCCTGGATTCTAAAATACAGAAATAACAGCATCTCTCATGGACAAAATGTCATTTACCCAAAGCTAGTGACAAAATTTGATAAACACAATTACATTAAAGAGCGCCCTTCACATGTCTATATATCAGTCTTTTTTTTAAAAATTCATTCATGGGATGTGGGCATCACTGACTCGGCCAGCATTCACTGCCCACCCCTAATTGCCCTCGAGAAGGTGGTGGTGAGCTGCCTTCTTGAACCGCTGCAGTCCATGTGAGGTAGGTACACCCACAGTGCTGTTAGAAAGGGACTTCCAGGATTTTGACCCAGCGACAGTGAAGAAACAGCGATATAGTTCCAAGTTAGGATGGTGTGAGACTTGGACCGGAACTTGCAGGTGGTGGTGTTCCCATGCATCTGCTGCTCTAGTCCTTCGAGGTGGTAGGGATGACGGGTTTGGAAGGTGCTGTCTAAGGAGCCTTGGTGTGTTGCTGCAGTGCATCTTGTAGATGGTACACACTGCTGCCACTGTGCATCGGTGGTGGAGGGAATGAACGTTTGCGGATGGTGTGCCAATCAAGCGGGCTGCTTTGTCCTAGATGGTGTCGAGCTTCTTGAGTATTGTTGGAGCTGCATCCATCCAGGCAACTGGAGAGTATTCCGTCACACTCCTGACTTGTGCCTTGTAGATGGCGGACAGGCTTTGGGGAGTCAGGCAGTGAGTTACTCGCTGCAGGATTCCCAGCCTCTGACCTGCTCTTGTAGCCACGGTATTTATATGACTACTCCAGTTCAGTTTCTGGTCAATGGTAGCCCTAGGATGTTGATAGTGGGGGATTCAGCGATGGTAATACCATTGAATGTCAAGGGGAGATGGTTAGATTCTCTCTTGTTGGAGATGGTCAAAGCCTGGCACTTGTGTGGCGCAAATGTTACTTGCCACTTATCAGCCCAAGCCTGGATATTGCCCAGGTCTTGCTGCATTTCTACACGGACTGCTTCAGTATCTGAGGAGTCACAAATGGTGCTGAACATTGTGCAATCATCAGCGAACATCCCCACTTCTGACCTTATGATTGAAGGAAGGTCATTGATGAAGCAGCTGAAGATGGTTGGGCCTAGGACACTACCCTGAGGAACTCCTGCAGTGATGTCCTGGAGCTCAGATGATTGACCTCCAACAACCACAACCATCTTCCTTTGCACTAGGGATGACTCCAACCAGCAGAGAGTTTCCCCCCTAATTCCTATTGACTCCAGTTTTGCTAGGGCTCCTTGATGCCATACTTGGTCAAATGCTGTCTTGATGTCAAGGGCAGTCACTCTCACCTCACCTCTTGAGTTCAGTGGGCAATTTTCCACACTGCCGGGTAGATGCCAGTGCTGTAGCTAGACTGGAACAGCTTGCCTAGGGGTGCGGCAAGTACTGGAGCACAGGTCTTCAGTACTATTGCCGTAATATTGTCAGGACCCATAGCCTTTGCAGTATCCAGTGCCTTCAGTCGTTTCTTGATATCACACGGAGTGAATCGAATTGGCTGAAGTCTGACATCTGTAATGCTGGGGACTTCAGGAGGGGGGTGAGATGGATCATCAACTCAGCACTTCTGGCTGAAGATTGTTGCAAATGCTTCAGCCTTATCTTTCGCACTAATGTGCAGGGCTCCCCCATCATTGAGGATGGGGATATTTGTGGAGCCACCTCCTCCAGTTAGTTGATTAATTGTCTACCACCACAGTCTTTCACTGTTGATTCCAATGCAGCTCTGACAAGATAATTATCAACAAAAAGCTTTTCTGCAAAAAAGTTGAGCAGTTGTTACTGCATGTATTATTCAGTTACAAAATGTTTAGTCACTATCTGTTAAATTCCAGAAAGCTTGTTGTAGAAGGTGGAACCTTTTATTCAGTTTAAAATTTTTAAAAACTCAGAGTAAAACAATTACAAACATGTAGCTCCTCACTTAAAACCCTTCCCCAGTCTCAGTAAGAATTTCATTACGAGTACTCAAGGTCCCAATTAACACCCTCCATATGCATATAATTAAACTGGTACACAATTAACAGATTCCCTCCTTTCATTTATAATAAAACTCAGATTAATATGCTGAAACATTTCAAAATAAAATTCCATATTACGTACAAATGTTACATTGCAAGATGCCTCTCCTCTAGCACCCCCTAACCATTTGTTTGTACTAGAATTTCTTTTTGTGAAACAATCGGATAGCTGATGACTTGCATCTACCCATTTAATTTTGGAGATTTCCTTCCCCCTCAAGCATTTGTTTCAATCCAGCAAGGTCAATACGTAGTCTTTTCTCTCTCTCACTTTTTGTAGAGTGTACATTGTCCACAAAGAACAATATCCACATAACATTCAATGGCTATTCTATCAGTATGTCTCGGCAAATATTTTAGGCAAAATTCTGAACAAGTAGAACCCCACATTCACTGCCTCCACAAGACCCAGTGTTTCTGCAGTTCAAGTGCTTTTAACAACCCTTTTTATTTTCTTAGCCTCTCAAGCTAAAAGACAACATTTCCCATTTTCACCCATCAGAAATATTATGAAACCAGCTGCACTCGATACCCCATCAGCAAGATTAGCATGTGAAGCATCACTAAAAATGACAAGCTTCATGTTCTTTGGGCCACCTAAGGTTGGGAACTTCAGAGCATATTTCTTCAGGATTAATTTTTTTCAATGTTTTATTTGCCCTTAAAACATTCTCAACTTCTTTGTGTTTCATCATCGTATCTAGCTCCAGCACATCATGACATATAACCTTACCAGGGCCCTTCCATTCCCAATGACCCTCTCTTTCATAATACACCAAATCTCCTGAATAAATTCTGTCTTAGATGGCTTTATGTGATGCTCGAGTTCTCTGAATTTTCTCAGAGACCTCAGCCTTGATGAAAGCCAGTTTCCCTGCATGGAAAGCATTTAAATATGCAGAAAAAAATGGAACCAATTGTAGTACCTTCTAGAGGAGGGGGACTTGTCGCACAGAACAAAAGGCAATTTGGAATTCTGCCCATAGACCAATTGATAGGCTCTCTATTCCCCAACAATTTGATGTGAATTCTTTGCATGAACCACCCAAGACAGGACGGTTGCCAACTTGCGGTTTGGTTGGTCAGCTAAGACTTTATGCAGCATTTCAACAACCACTGTGTCATTCCCTTCACAGAGCCCATTACTGAAAGGACTTTCAGCTGTAGTATTCATAACCATAATGTTCATGTTTTCACACGTCTCTGAACTCATCATTGGTAAAATCCACTCCATTATCAGTCAGAAACTTAGCTGGTGCCCCAAGTCCAGTCCCTATACATTTCCATGATTTTATTTATAATCACCCTTTTGTCCTTGCTATTTATTTTTGTAGAAAGACTAAATCTAGTTACAAGGCCTATAAAATGTAGAATAAAAATATTCCTGTCTTTGTCCGATACCTTTAAATCCATGGCAACTACCTGGTTAAAGTCACGTGCCATTGGAAGACTTACAATTGGACGTGAGGGCGTCCTCCGATACTTTATACCGATTTCACACTTTTCACTAATCTCTTCTATTATCCTCGTCTACTCTTCATCAATCATACCTGCATCCTTTAGCAGGGTTTTTAATTTCTGACAAGGGTGAGCAAATTGTCTGTGTAACTCAAGATAATTTGCTTTTTATCACTCTGATTCTTAACACTCGATGCCATTAAAACTTCTTTAACAATCTGACTAGAAACATCAGGTTTGTTAAGGAGATACAATAGTGCCCTGACTGGGTAAACTGCAAATTCACTAACTTTCCAAAAACAATTGCCTCATCATGCTCCATACCAAGTTTCATTTGTGCTATTTTCATTCAAGGTTTATTCAACCATAAAGGTATCTCTCTAGAGACTACATCAGTACTGATAAAGTGGCTTACTCCAGCTATTTCACATGGGCTCACATTACAATTTTTGTCTTACACAGGGGGCCAGTGAGACAATTTCAGAAAGATAAAGGCATTAAAAATCTCTCTTACTATTAATTAAAAACAATAAATGCATATTTTTGTGAAGCTTTAAATGAGAAGACTGACCTATTTTCTTGTCACTATGTTGGTCACTGATTTAGTGAGAAAGCTGCAATGTTTTTGCTTGCACAAGAAGTCAATGTTTGCCCGCACACTTCTTGTGATGCAGAGTATTCCAGATAGATGCCCATCTGTCAGGAGTGATATTGATCGTGCTCTCTCCCTTCATCTCTCTCTCACTCCCTCCCTCTATGTCTCCCCCATGCCGTCGACTCCTGCTCTCTCTCCACTCCACCTACCCCCTCCCCCTCTGACCATTTCGGAGAGCCCGAACAGCAGTTTCTGAACTTCAGAAAGCTTTGTCTTTTTCCGGCTGGCTTAAAAAAAAAATCGGCACCCACAGGAAAACTCTGAATCTGTCCAAGTTCAGAGCCCGCTGTTCCTGCTCCCAGCATGTCAGCTGTGGATACGGAAAAGAGTGTTAATGAATATTAGATAAAGATCAGAGCTTAGAAATTCAGTTCAGCTGTGTGAGAAACTGACTTGTGATTTTTTTTTGAAGGCTGTCTAGTCAGAAAGAAGTAGCCAATGGGAAATTTCTCATCTCTGAAATTACCAGCCACGGACCTCAAAATTTTTTTTTACCACAGACGCTGTTGGCCGTGTATGGACAAGTTGCCGAGCCCTGCCCTTAAAATTCCACCCCAAGTTTCCAATCCAATGCAGATAGAGAAGGCGAAGTCTTACCAGTTTACAGCATGCTCCCAAATCTTTGCTACATCCTCATGGAGAGGCACTGAATATGGTCAGACTTTCTCTCGTCTGAGCCAGAAGACTGTAGCGTGTGACAAAAATCAAAGTATTTTTGCTTCACTATAGTTTACAGTTGATCCAGTCACTGGACATAAGCAGTTCAAAAATATAATTGCATTACCAAGCTCATTTTGATACAATGTTGAAGCTTTCATCAGTTATAGGTTTCAGAGGGAGATCATTCAAATTTAAATAAATGCTGAGAGATTGCTTCTGTTTGTATTTAACTGACAGTTCCTTTTTTAAATTTGAGGTCAAAATCTGTGTGTCAAATTTAGGTAATTGCTGACTGCCTATATATAAACTGGTTTGTTTAAAATCAAGGGATGGCTGTAAAAATAGCACAAGAAGCAATTTGAAATTTCATAAAGGCAGGCAGCAATCATCTGAATGTGACATTCCTGAAAGGAGAAACACCATTGAAAAGTTATCAAAAGATTTAGTTTTGTTCTTGGAGTTGTGATCTTTAATATTTTGTCTATTTGACAAGTTAAATGGAAGGTTGCCTCTTTTAAATATAAAACTACTTATCAACCTCTTGTACCAATGCGCACAGGATTATCATGATTAAATGTGATCAGATGAAGCAAATTACAGGACAGGAGATAAAGGGAGCAGGATGTGTAGATGTAATTCAGTCACCATTTCGAGGTGATACATTGTCACTTTTATAAATGTGGTATATTGTAATATCTATTTTAATACTGCCTCTCTGTTGGAAGGTGTCAATAAAGTTTTCAACATGGTTCCCAATTAAGACCTCACGTATTCACAGTAAAACTAACTACAGAAACATGACACATAAAAATAGGTTACAGAGTGGAGAAGGTAGATTGGATGAGTTGTTTTACCATAGATCCAAAGGACCATAGGCATCTCTCACCATTAGGGAGAGACAGTTGGTGATGGTCACCACTCAACTGTGAGGTAAGGTGAGGAGGCAGGCCTCCATGAATTACCACAGCCAGTACAGGGATTGAACCCGTGCTGTTGGCATCTTTCTGCATCACACCCTAACCGTCCAGCCAACTGAGCTAA